>NC_136067.1:796498855-797098855 GCF_964261635.1 Lissotriton helveticus | reverse complement strand
ATAACAAAGTTACTCTGAAGTTGAGTCATCTTTGCTATAATTTTTTGTAATCCAGTTTCATTATTGTGCTTTCCCTCTGTTCCAGGACCCCTTTTCTTCGGTAGTGCTACATACCCAGGTCCCAGTGACTTCCATATGGGTTTACCCTTATTTTTGTAACGTACAGTTAAAAAGACAGCTGCTTCTCAGTGACAGTTAACACACAGCTGTGTTGAAATGTAAGCACGGTGTCTATTTAAAACTCAGGCATTTCAATGCAGTCAAATCTATCGTTCTATAATGTGTGTTTAGTTCAGCAACAACCAAATTTACTCATATGATGTGAATGCCTTTAAATATCTAATACAATATATCTAAGGAAAATGCTGTAACATTTTGTATTTTAGTTTATGTATTGCAAAACACACAATTTCGTTTTTGAGGCCTATTTTATTCCTATTTATTGTGATTTCTAATTTCATCTTTAGCATTGTGGTAATTTGCACACATGTATAGTGTCTTATTCTGTCAATTTAATAGTAACATGCAGCTATTTAGCATATGTTATATAATTCATTTCTGGATTTTTATGTAATATTCATTAAATTACATTTTGCATAACAGAATGATGACAGCAAAAAACACAAACAAACACATCAAGCTCATTACAGACATTTACAGAAGGGGGGTCATACATTCGGAACACACAATACAGTGCGCTTAAGGCTAGCCATTCTTACACAAAAAGCGCAAGTACCATCAATGTCAAATCACAAACCACATAGACATTTGAACACACATTTAACCCACAGATCAACACTTAGGAAGAAACAAAGGACAGCCCACAGACTGTACTTAAACCAAACCATTTGCAAATACTAGTTGTAAGTCATAGTTACAAGAAGAGCTTCTCAATAGTAGCCCAAAAGACTGCACAAAAACAGACCAAAGACTGTTCCATTTTGAAGAAGCCAACACTAGTTTTGGCTGGCAGAACCCCAAAAAACACTCTGCATATCTCCATTTATAAAAGTGCGCAAAGTAGGACCCTTTTTATGTACATATTTGAATTCCAAGGGGTACTTTGTCACCAAGGAAGAAATTCCTCTTTATACCTAAACCTAATATGAGTATCCCCTCTAGGGGGTCCGGCTGATTCTATTAACATCACGTTATAGTACCTTCAAAAAGCAACACACTCTTTGAAGTGCGCTTGAAACAGGCATGCCCAAGAATGTTGTAAGATATACAATATCATATAGCAGTGGCACTTAACACAAAGTGTGCCGTTACATATAATTCACAAATTAGAGAAAAATGTAATTGCAATTTATATTTTTCTCACATATTGGCCAATTTCCATTTCCATATCACTTTGTATCACTTTACCACTTTGTATCACTGTATCACTTTATATTGCTCTATATCACTTTTTATATCTCACTTTATAACACTTATCTCACTCTATATCACTTTAAATTTCACTTTAAACTCTCTCTTTGCAGCCGGCGCACTTCTCTCACTGTCAAGTTCTGAATGACCTAACGGTCGGTTTTAGAATACTCACGCCAAAAAGGTTCTCAGTCAGGAGCGGTAAAAATGTGGAGGATCAAAATCAGGAAGACCAGAAATATACTGAGTTGCAGAGGCAGAGAATCTCAGTGCTTAGGGTACCTCCTTAGTAGATTCCTGTCCTCCTCAGTAGATTCCTGTCTCCTCTCAAGATCACTCCCTTAGATAGCCCCTTCTGATGAGGTCCACATTGAGGCGCCCTTTGTAGAAAATAGAAACCTTCTCAGGTTGCTCACTAATACACCTGGTTCTTTTAAACCAACAAAGAAGAGATTAGCAGAACCTGTAATATAAAAGACATCTTTATTAACCTCAGATGAGGGAGACTACGTCACACAGTACCCTCAGGAACTTTAGGATGCATTCTATGGAGTACAGCGAAAAGGAGCCTTATATATGCATATGTTTACATAGTCAGCATAAAACCAAGGGGAGGTCCTGGCTCATACCAGCATGCAAAATGACTAATATGGGTACACAAGATTTGCTTGCTAAACAAAGTGGGAGGAGAGTCATTTCTCCCTACATCAACAAGAATACCCCGACAGTTGTAACATGAGAGCAGGTGCATCCTACTAGCTAGGCCCTTCTGAGCATGTGCAAGGCTCTGGAAGAGGGAAACAGCACATGGCGAGCACATGGCTAACTAAAATGGCTGCCAAGTACAACATGGCTTTCAGCTCATGCTAACAGATCCCAGCAATCTTTAACACGTTGCCATCTATGATGATCTTTGCCCAATTATGCTACAATAGTGTCTCAACCTCGACATGTACCCATGCTGCGTGCAAGTGTCTTAAGCATGTTCCTGCCTGTTGTGGCCATTGTCTCATCCGTACTGACACGCACATCCCAATAAAGTCCATGTCACCCCACTGGTGTCTAACTGTGTGGTGTGTTGATTTGATTGTCTACTAGTGTGCCACAATGAGCATTGTCCTTACACCGGGAGGAACTGACTGACGCATGTGCAATGATGGTGTGTCCCTTTTGCGAGTTCAACCTCTGTGAGCCAGACATTGTCATGGGATAGGTGCTGTCCGACGTGCACTTACGTGACTACAACAATGTGAGTATGGTGTGCAACCTCTGACCATGTGGAGCACTGTCATACATCATAATGGAATGTGGTCACACAGATGTGTGTAAGTGGATTTGCGACGTTCAGTCCTGTTGTCACATGTGATGTAGGGCAGCACCCCTGGTCTGCTACAGATTTGGTCTACCCACAGCCTCATTCAACACATGGATGTGGAGCTATGGTGCGGGGGTCGAGAGATTATTGTCGAAGTGCAATGGGGACACAGCTAGTACTCACCTTCAAACTCATCCAATTTGCCATGTGTCTCGGAAATAGACAGAGATGTAAGTTACCATGGTGCACCTTCATTTACAATCATTGTCCCCACATCCAGCCATACTTCCATACGTGACAGAACATAGTAATGACACATCTGTGTGATTCTGAATGTTTTATTCGCATTCAGGCGATTAATGGAGCTGAGCTGTACATGACCATCCAATATCACATGGGAGCCCAGTGGTGGGCCAAACACAGTCCTTTGGGGATTACGCAGTGATTAGGAAATGGGAGAGTGCATTCTGCAGCAGGATTGCTGTGAAATTGGCCAGCAGTGAGAAAATGTGAGTCCATGTCTGGGTTCGGGGGAATGTCGCTTAGTATTCCGGGGTCAATAGGAAGTGTTTCGCAGGGCATGCTGTATAGGTCATCACCAGCCAGGGACAGGGCACATGGAGGTGATGGATGCTACTGCCACCTCCTCACACAGTAATTCCCTCCCCTTCTTACTCCACTGAAACAGGTTCTGTGTCCAGTATGTCCGGTGTGTGTGGCAGGGTGATGGCTGCATCACTGTGTGCCACTAAAACAGCAGACTGCAAAGGTGATGGGGCAGCAGACTGCAAAGGTGATGGGGCAGCATCACTGTGTGCCACGGACAAATCAGGGCTCGGAGCTGTGTGTGTCAAAGTTCCCATCTCAGTCATCTGGGAATGGCTCAGTGGGAGCAATGGCAATATGAAGTATTGCATGGCATTGAGGTTCCCAGTTACTACTCGCTGGTGTCCAGCTGTGGCAGACTTCCAGCCTGCATCTGCTCCATGGTCTCCATTGTCCTCCGCATCTGTGCCAACTCTGTACTCTGATTGCTGGTGCTTGTCTGACCACACAGCTCTTGTATTATGTTCAATGCCCCAGTGAGGTCAGCCAAGGTCTGTGGTGGAGCATGGTGCATACCTGGGGTGTCCGATAGGTACTGTACGTGGTCCCTGATGGGACTCAGACACCCACATATGACATTGAGTTTGGCTGCCACGAGTTCGAAGCCCACCCGCAGCTGGTCAGCCAACTCCACCTGGCAACGCCACGTACGTTGTTGGAACTCCATGAATTGGTTGGGGGTGCTGGAAGACAGTTGTGGCGGTGTGTGTTACCTGCAGTGTGGTCTGTGCAGGTGGTGGGCTCACCTCAGGGCAGCGGCCTGTCCTGCTTCCGGGGATGTGGTGCGGAGGCTATCTAGGATCCGTTTAAGGGTGTCGGTGCAGATGACCAGGGGGTCCTCACTGAAGATATGTCTGGTCTGCTCTGCAGGAGGTGTTGTTTCTCCCTCTGCAATATAAAAGGTGAGATGCAGGGTTACAGAGTCGTACATGTATTTTGGAGATTTGCTGATGTATCCTCTCTGACTGCATGCCAATGTACATTGTGGTTGTTTTGAAGTAGCTGGCTATTTAATAGCAGCCAATGTATTTGTTTGACTAAATGACGGATGTGTTGTAGTACCCGTGGTTTGTCATGGTTTGTCATCACACAGTGTCAAGCAATGCCAGATATGAGTGGACATTTACTACACACGTATGGGACCTGTTGTAAAACGTGTACTATGGTGCTGGTGTTGCACTTTTTACCTCATTGACGTCATTGCTGTTGTTCTGTGATTGCTATGTGTGTGCTGCATTGTGATGTTGGTGATCTGGAGGGGGGCCCATTGTGCACATTGTGGATGGGGGCCTACTTGGCATTTCAGTGTGTCAAGGCTCTCAGTGACATGTTCTATAATCATTGTGAGTGTGCAGTGTGCTACACTTATTTGTGCATGTGTGCCATTGTGCCTATCTACCCCCACCCAATCCCTGTTGGGTCAGGTCATATCGTGTTGTGCCAAGCCCCCAATTCCTGCCACCATCTCAACAATGCTGACTGTGGCCACCATTTCCACCAGCTCATCAGTCACCTCCTGTGTTGCAGGACTCCCACCTCCAGTCACCCTTGCTGCCTTCCTGTTGGCCGGGAGCTTCTCCTTGGTTTGGCTGTGCACTACATGCCAGCGCCTCTTGACTTCCTCCGGTGTCCTCCTCACCACTCCGAATGCATTGACGTTGTTGACGATGGCCTGCCATATTTCCTTTTGGGTTGACAGTGGAGGTGCCGAACAGATGTTGGTAGTGTCCTATGACCTCCGTGACGATGGTTCGGTCTTCCTGCGGACTGAACCCCGTCTTCCTCTTCCTCATGTCCTTGCCCGTCCCTGAGCACGGGGTTCCTTGCTGGTCCTCCGTGGGGCTTGTGGGGTTCAGCTTGTCCTCTGCACTCGGGTCAAGGTGCATCCATGGTGCTACGTAGTTTGAATTTAATGTTTTTTTTCTCTCTTTCTTTTATAGTGCATCTTCCTGCCAGACACGTGCGATTAGCAGGCCTGTGTCTGGTTTTCTCTGATTTGTGTACCACGATTGGCCTCATCGCATTTTTTTTGCGTTCGCGTTTCACATTTATGCGGTGCGGTGTAGGTTTTCATGCTGATTTATTTTTTTTGTTTCTTTTTATTTGAAAAAATTTAAACAAGCAAGGCAGAAAAATCGTCATACAAAGTACCAGTGCAAACGAGGAAGGAAAAGACATCACGACAAAATCAGCAATCAATATAATGAAAGGGAGGGGGGGGACATGGGCGGACTCAACACACATGGAATGAAATAGCCA
This sequence comes from Lissotriton helveticus, assembly GCF_964261635.1. Taxonomy (NCBI): domain Eukaryota; kingdom Metazoa; phylum Chordata; class Amphibia; order Caudata; family Salamandridae; genus Lissotriton; species Lissotriton helveticus. The sequence goes on along the minus strand of NC_136067.1, from coordinate 797,093,304 downwards.
GAATGTGGGGTCAGGGGGAGAGTGGGACATCAGTGTCATCTACTACAGGCGGTGCACATATATCCCCACGATAACTATTCCAAGGTCCCCACACTCTACACCATTTCCGGGAACGGCCCTAGGCCAAATACACAGTTTTTTCCCTGAACATACACCAGTCCATGTTTTCCTTCCATACTTCGACTGTAGGAGGCCTCCGGGACCCCCACAACTGGGCAATATCTCGCTTGGCAATCATGGCCCCCAGGGTCGCCCACTGAGTCTGGGCTGTATTATAATCAGTGAGTTCCCAGACATTTAACAAACAGCACCTGGCTTCCTGCAAGAGAGCAACACCCGTCACTTCCTTCATTACCTCATGCACCCCGTTCCAGAAAGCAATAACTTCAGGACATTCCAAAATAATATGGAGAAATGTCCCCACCTGCCCACACCCCCGCTTACATAGGCCCTCAGAAAAGCCCATTCGAACCAAACGGGGGCCCGTGACGTATATCCTGTGGAGGATCTTAAGCTGTACCAGTCGGAGTCGAGCTGGAATTGCGACCTCCTTGGGAGAGGAGATCGCAGACTGCCAGTCCTCGTCATCTAACTCAAGACCGTCACGGGTCCACAAGTCCCGGAGATGCAGTAGGAGGTCCGACCTATCGTTAAATAATTTTTTGTAAACAAGGGAGATAGTACTATCAGGCACATGACCATCCAACAATCTTTCTTCTAGCGGGGACAATTCCGGAATTACACCCCCCACTGGGAAAACTGACATCAAGGCATGGCGAACCTGAACATAGCGGAAGTACTCTGTGTCACCCAATTCAAACTCCGTCTTTAACATCTCAAACGATTTCACCTGACCCTTGACCCAGAGGTCTCCCACCTTACTAATACCAATGAGGTCCCACTTATCGAAACCCTTGGTCTTCAACAATTTACCAAGTTTATCCGAACCAAAAAGCAGGGTCGCTAAAGTCAAGCGGTCTTTCCATCCCATAGAACTAGTGGCGTCCTGCCAAATACTAACTGCCGTCCTCGTAGGCCCTGACAAAGCCTTAACCACTGATTTTGAATAGAGCGCCCTATAATAATTACCCCCAGGCAACAGCCATCTATCCATAGCAAAAGCAGGGTTCAATTCGGGACCATACATACCATGATTAATGGCACCCAATTGAGACGCCCAATAATAATGTTTGATGTCAGGGAGAGCAATACCCCCATCATACCACGGGAGCGTCAGTTTGGCAAGTGCAATACGGGGTCTACTGTCCCATATCAACCTCCTTTGAAGACCCTCAACTGTACGGAAATAGCTAGCAGGAACTATATCAAGAGTGTTCTGGAGAGCATAAAGAAAACGAGGCAGAGACATCATTTTAAAGAGGGCCGCACGACCAAGCGGCAAAAGCGGAAGCTTACGCCAACCCGCGACGTCCTGTTTCAATGTAGTCAAGGGCGGGAGAAGATTCTGGTCATACCGAGTTGCGGGGTCCAATGAAACATAGATATCGAGGTATTTAAACCCCGATTGTGTCACTTGAATAGGACAGTTACGTTGCAAAAGAGGGACATCACCAGAAAGAACGTATAGATAGGATTTCGTCCAATTAATAATCAGGCCCGAGTTTCTACCAAAGGAGGTCAGAACATCACACAAAACCATCAATGACTTCCGGGGCGAGGTCAGATACAGTAAAATGTCATCTGCATAAAGCGAAATGCGATCTTCAAACTCAGAGGACCACTGAATACCCTTCATCGAGGGCTCCCACCGGATCCACGCAGCGAGGGGCTCGAGGGCCAAGGCAAACATGAGCGGCGACAAGGGACAGCCCTGACGAGTACCTCTCTCAAGACTAAACGGAATATAGCCAGGACCATTCACAACAATCTGCGCAAGGGGGTCCTCATAAAGAAGCCGCACACAGCCAATAAAACCGGGTCCAAACCCAAACGTAGATAATGCGGCCCATAAATATGGCCATTCCACGGTATCGAAAGCCATCGTGGCATCGAACGACGCCAAGATGGCCGGCTCACGCAACGTCGCAGCACTCGCAAGAACGCCGTGTAGTCGCCTAAGATTCAGGGCAGTGTTTCTATGCAGGATAAAACCGGATTGATCCGGATGTATCAGCCCGCTAATAACGGTGATCAATCGGTTGGCCAGTAATTTAGCGAGGATCTTAGGTTCGGCATTCAAAAGAGATATCGCCCGGTATGATGCACACCTATCTCTTGGTTTCCCTTCCTTATGAATCACCACAATGGTAGCAAGACGCTGATCACGGGGGAGAGAACCACACTCACGTGACTCCAAAAACATATCCCTTAAATAGGGAGCCATCTTGTCAGGACGCAATTTGTAAAGTTCAACAGGCAGACCATTGGGACCCATAGCTTTCCCTGAACGCAGGGAGCGAATCGCAAGAGCCACCTCATCCGCGGTTATTGCAGCGTCCATTTGTTCCCTGTCAACGTCAGAAAGTCGCGGTAAAGCAATATCACGTAACAATAGGTGTGAGTCATCTTCCGGCCTATCCGACACGGAGGAGTAAACTGTCTGGAAGTGGTCCGCAAAACATTGAAGAATCTCTGCAGGGTCAGTGACCCGAGCACCACTCGCCGTCTCAATCACAGGCACCACACGACTAGCTCTATCTTTCTTATCCAGCCACGCTATCAGTTTGCCTGCTTTATCTCCCACATCGTATAGACGTCCCTGTTGTTCTCTACTCATGGCCTTAGCTGAGTCAGTGACCAACGCCCTGTATTCCAACTGTTTTAGTCGCAGAATATGTGCCTTAGCACGGGTAATCTCCTGCTCCAGGCCAAGCTCCAAGTCCGCTATCTCCGTCTCGATCTTAACAACCTCCTCATCCCTCCGTTTCTTAACACCCACGATTAACGACAGGGCCTGGCCCCTAAGGACAGCCTTGAAAGCCTCCCAAAGAGACACTGCAGACGAAACAGAACCCTCGTTTTCCAGAAAATATTGGTCAAAAGATTTTACCAGGTCAGCACGAGTTTTAGGGTTCCGTAAATACCAGGGATTAATCGGGGCTACCCATCCCTCAGTACCGGAATTCAACTCCATTCGAAACCATAACGGAGAGTGATCGGAAATTCCCTGAGCCAAATGCTTAACCTCAGTAATAGAAAGTGCCTGTGCGGCAGGCACCAAAACATAATCAATCCGTGAATGGCTACCGTGAGCGCCCGAATTAAACATGTACTGCCACTGAGCGGGGTGTAACAATCTCCAGCAATCTACCAGGCCCAGAGTGTCAATGAGATCGTGTAGCCAATTCTGTGCCCCTTTAAGATCCCTAGGCGGATGCCGATCAACCATACCAGAAACCACAGCGTTAAAGCACCGAATAGCAGTGACCCCTCGGGGAGAGCGAGGATAACCCGCCTCAAGTCCGCAAAAGTAGTTGACTGCAGGCCAGGGGGGACATACACAGAAACCAGGGAAAGGGTCCGGCCCTCCCACCTACCCGTAAGAGCGACATAGCGCCCTCTATCATCGAGGACAGTGGCGTCAATCTCCAGCGGGAGAGAATTCTTGACAAGGATACCAACCCCCCTGGAACCAGAGGAGTACCCAGCATGGGCGACCAAACGATACCCCTTCCTATTCATGGCATGACAAGTATTACCTATCAAGTGCGTCTCCTGGAGAAGGACCACATCAGGGGAGAGACGTTTCAACAACTGCAGTACTACCCCACGTTTTATCCTATCCCCCAACCCATTCACATTCCAACTCATCAGTTTCAATCCCCTACCCCCATCCCGAAAGAGACAGAAGATCCAAACCCAGTAAGAAGCCAGCACTTCGATCAGAAGGTCTAACAATACATCGCCTTGCATAAAAACAAACAAACTCCCCAACAAAACCCCCCATCTCCCCACCAACATCCCGTTACAAACCCCCCCACGCTGCACCCCTGCGTGAGACTAGAAAGCCACCCCAACTTGCAGTGTGCCTGTCGCCCCCACATCTAACTAAGCTACAAAAAGTCAATCAGAGGAGGAAAGAAACCCACCAAAAGCCCCGCAACCCCCCCAAATGTCACAGCAAATCACATAACAGAATCAGCAAACCACAGTTTGAGGCCAACTATAGACCCCAGAAACAAGACAACAGGTGTCTATTCCTGTTCCATCAGTCCGCCTTCCGCCCCACCAGACTGTTCCTCCTGTGAACGCTGGCTCGGCAGACTGTCCAGCCAGTCGGCCGCCCCCTCCGGTCGATCGAAAAAATAAGTCATCTCCGCATGTTCGATCATCAACTTGGCCCGGAAAAGCATAGTGTACTTAAGGCCCATGTCACGCAGTCTTCTCTTTACCCCTAGGAAACCAAGTCTCTGCTTCTGGACCAATTGGGTAAAGTCCGGGTAGAAGCTGATGGTAGTGTTCTCAAACTTTATAGGTCCACCCATCCGTGAGGCCGGCAGGATAGCGTCTCTATCACGGAAATGAAAGATTCTTGCGATGATAGGCCGCGGTGGGGCACCCACCTTTGGTTTACCGCCCGGAACTCTATGGGCCAGCTCGACAGTAAAAAACTTACTCAGTCCCTTGGGTGCAAGGTGGCTAACGATGAGATCTTCGACGAAGAGGTCAGCCGCCGGATCCTCCGCCTTCTCCGGAACTCCAATGATACAGACATTATTCCGCCTAGCCCATCCTTCAAAATCCTCCAGGCGACGCGCAAAGAGGTCATTGGAGGCCCTCAAATTGCGGACCTCTGTCTGTAGGTCAGTGACATCACCCATCAGACTAGAAGTTTTAATGTCCAACGACTTGACTTTCTCGTTCGTTTTCGTCAAGTACGGATCAGGTTGACATATATCGCCACAGTATCGAGCTTGTGGGCGAAAGTCTCCATTTGCTGCCCAAGGGAGGATTTGATCCCATCGATAGCGGCCATAACGTCCTGAAGGGTTGGCTCTGTTGCCGAAGTCGGTGGATCTCTCGTGTCCTCCAGCGACCTGCCCGGCCCACCGGGGGAACCCTTAGCCTGGGCGTAGCGATTCATGATGTTAGTCTGGGTATAGCCACCCCGCCGAGTGGTCTTAAATGATATGATATAAAGGGTTTTGTACCGCGCTCTATTACTAAAAATAGTATCCTGGCGCGGGCGGTGAGACAGATTCAAAGGGCAGGAAGAAAATAGCATAATTAAAGAGTGGTACTAAACAGGTGAGTTTTCAGCCCCTTTTTAAAGGCCGTAATGGTCGGAGCGACCCTGAGGTTTCCCCGCCATTGCGGGATGGAGACCAATTTGGAGCGGTTAGACTAAGTAAAAAGATGGCGGCCCCTAGGACCCCCGAGCGGAGGCCCAGCTTCAGCCAGAGGGCATCGGCCAAGTGTCTTCCCAAAACCAGCAAGGCAAAGAAAGAATGCACTAGAGTGCAGCGCAGGATAACAGCTCTCAGCACGGGGGGGGGGGGGAAGTTCCCAGTCGAAGGTCTCTATGGAAGACAAATCGAAAGTGAAAGTCAACCGGACCGGTCGTCCCTGCCCCCTCAGGCCGATGATGTTCAACTACAACTCGGGCACCATGCCAACTCCCCAGCCGGGCATCACGGAGACGTAGGCTGCAATCTTCGGAGCACCACAAAACCAGTTCCCGGGGTCCGATTCGGAAACTGAATTTTAGGTTTTGCCTCACCCATGGTTCGTCTTCACGAGGACATCAATGAGGGACAGGATAAACAACAGTATAAATGCGGGAGGTTACGAGGGTCTCGGGAGCCCTAAGCTCACACGGCTCCTCATTCATGCTGATTTTTGACTCGTTATCTGATGACTATTGCATGCTACCACCTTGTTGTGAATTCCACGTTGACACAGGGTTATTTTCCCGCGATAGGCTGCGATTTTGAAAGGTGCGTTACTCTACTCTTGCGGTAGTTATCACACGTTATTGTGAATATACCCCACAGTCTCTCAAAATGTTGATTTTGCCTCTTTTTCCTTATTCTTACTCCTTCTGCAAAATAGTTGTTCTACAAGCGGTTCCTATGTTTGCTCCAAATGTTTCTTCGCAGTTCTCACTGTGCTGTTTTCCAAGGGTAAGCCTAATCGGATTGCTCCCCATTCGCTAGATGTTCATATGGGTTTATTTAACACCAAGGACATCAGAACTTCCAATGCCATTTTGTGACATATGGGCGAGCAGAGTGGGGAAAGAAACCTATTACTATGACTCTGAATTGGTGGGTTTACTTTGCACAATATGACACCAGAATATGGAGTAGTTTACTGCCACTCTACAAAAATATTGGAGTCAAAATATTCATGGCAAAAAATTCTAGAAGGTAATTATATATGGTTAAGTATAAGTCCACTAAACTCCTCATCTATGTGTTCAGTAATACATATGTATAATTATAGTACATAGATGTGGAATTAAGAAAGTTAAATCTATACTTTACTACAGATTTTGGTCACCTATACTCTGGCTACGATACTTTTGTACTATGATATTCTGTTAGCTGCTATTCTCACATGCAACCCTGCTGCCGTTCAGCAGGCTTATCGAAAGTTTGGTGATTTCGCAGCAGCCACACACACTATTCCTTACACTTTAATAGTTCATGTTTTGTTTGTATGTGCGCAGTCCTCAGGAGAAGTTATTCGGTTGAAGGGTTTTGACTGCTCTGTAATGCTAATGTAGCTAAAGTTGAGGTTCAAGTTATTTAGCATTAAATACGAGTTGCTGTCTTTGGTGCATTGTTAATTACCAGGTGGTTTACATTATCATTTAAATTTGGATTGGAAGGAGTACGACAGATGAGGTGGTAATGGACCGATTACTTAGTGGTAGCCCTCATTACTCTGAATCGTCAATCTTCCTCACCCCATTCCCCTTCCACCCTTCCTGCATGTTATTTTTCTTCCAGACACAATGCCAGGATATTGTATACTGGTATAGGTGGCGCTGGGTGTATTGAGATGGTATCAACAGGAAGGGTCGGTTCCTTTCCATAAATAGAAACAAAACAAGTTTAAGATCTTTCTTCATCGGTTAACAGTCTTTTTTCCAATAATATAGCTTTTGGTTAGCTGTCTCGAGGGTGGGGTTCTCCCTTATGTATAGATTGGGACGAAGATTGGCACCAGCTGAAATGGTAACCCGTAAGCAATTCGACAATGTTTATTGTTTGTAAAGTTCTCTGGCCAATTAGGCAAAATAACTCAATATTTTCATCTTATACTTTGGATGAACTTGAAAACTCCTGCTGTCAGGAACAACATACTGTTCCAATGAATGCCCTTCTCAAGTCGCAGTAACAGTCCATCCATGTACTTTTTTATTGACGAACAAAAACCAAACAAGCTACAAAGAAACAGAAAGTCACCAATTGCTTTTTTCTCAACGTCTCATATTTGTTTGATATCTTTTTTCATGTGTGGAAACAAAGTTAAGTCAAACAACAGAAAACAAAGTTTTACCATAATCTGTAAAATCGTCATGAGTATCTCTGGAAGCAATATTATCGTGCAGTCCTTGTTCTCTAAACTCCCATCAAGCTGTATCTGTGGAAAAAGAGTCACAGGTTGGTGGTGTTTGTTGAGAATTCTTGCAAGGCGAATTCTGTCTTATAGGTGCAAAGTCAGCGTAGAAATAACATCATTTTTGACTAGCTGAATGAAACCTAAAAGGCTTCCCCATATGTAGTTTGCAGAGCATCATATTTCCAGCATAAAGAGAAGTGTTCGCATTGCTCATTTAACTCACATCTATATGACATCTGAGTGTACTACTCTCCACGCGCTGCTTTGCAACTCTACTCTATGCAGTTCTTTGCTTCACATTTCAAAGTAAGGATGAGCCGGGACGTTGCATGAATTTTGATGTGTTTTGTGATAGAATCAGACTATTTTGAAGATTGTTAGACTTGTGATGTTCAAAGCAGCGTGAGTCTAGCTGAAGCCTGCCGGGCGAGCTCAATATCTGTCAGAAAACTAAAAATCAGTCCCATTTCTTTGGTGATGCTCTGTATTTGATCAGAGCAGTCTCCAGCTGTGCTATACCATAAAACTGTATAATCAACCACAGCAAGGTCAGCGCTCATTCACACCTTCCACATTTTATCGTAATGAATCTTGCCAGACGTCTGTGGGAGAAACAAATAAACCATGGCATACAAATCAGAACGTTCGAGAAAATGTGCTCGGTCGGGTCTGAATATTTCCTCCTTGCTTATGGGCCGATTAAGTCAGATATGAGTGGTAACCCCTGATACAGCATATATAGGACTATGGCCTTTTTAAGAAATCACAATTTAGGAATCGCAATCCCTTATGCATGTAGTAATCGCAAAAAATGTGCGATTCCTACACATTCTTAATTGTGACTCGCAAATTGCGATTCGCAATTAAGGAAAGGCTTCCCATTCATTCCTATGGTCCTAGAGGCATATAGGAATGAATGGGAGATTGCATGCACAATTCGCGAGTACCAAATAGGTACTCGCAAATTGCACATGCGATTTGAAGGGTGCAAGGGGGCCAAAAGGCTACCCTGAAGCACCTCCAAAAAAAGGTAGGTATGTACTTGTGGTGCACACACATGCCCTTAGGGCACCCGTGTGAACCACAATGCACTTTCAAAAATGCATTTATTTTTATTTTTCATAAGAATTGCAAATTACCATCAACTTGAAGTTGATGGTAATTTGCGATTCTAAATAGCAAAAACGCAATTTGCGATTGTATAATGCATCGCATTTAGGGATCACAATTTGCGATTTCTTAACTGCATTAGCAATTAAGGGAATGGCAAAAAATTGCAATTTCCTGAATTGCGAATTGCAAAAAAGGTTCATGCATCTCAAAAGGCCATTTTGCAATCGCAAACGGACAAATTTTGCAATTTGCACTATTTGCGATCGCAAAATGGTTTGATGCATGTGCCCCTATGACTTTTATGTTAGAGCAATGGCCAACAGGCATTTAGGGCCTGTATGTTTTACTACTTCCAAAGCTATCAGTTATGCCTGTTTATTCAAGTTTATTTAGATAAAGAGAAACCAATGGGTAAGAAAATAATTTTCTAAATATTTTAATCTAATCCAGTCTTATTTAAATTTTTATATTGCGAACACTGCAACATTGCTCTATAAACAGCAATTTATAGGAAAAGGAAATATGAAAGTTTCAGAAGCTACAGTAAACTATTGCTTGCTCCTCTTCTACCGAATGTCAGTTTGTAAGAAGATAATCCAAAAACACTTGGCTGCCTCTTTCAAGAAAAGGAAAACCAGGGGAGGAGCTTAGTCAGTGAGATTCTGGGTGTGTGAATCGCATATTTTCCAACTAAGAAAGCAGTGGCTTGCAGGCTAGGGGGTGAGATGTACCTAGTTCAGATGGGCTGATTCCACGAGGAACAAAGAGAGTGGAACAGTGGGCGGAAAGCAAAGTGTTGGAATAATACCCTGAGCGATTTCTACTGGTTAAACTAAGTTGCAAGCATTCATCCTATTCCTTTTTGGGTATTTGATTGCCAGTGGTATGCCTGGAAAGTTGAGACTGGTGGAGCTTTACAAGCCTACTACAGACAAAGTTTGTGAACTCCAGAAAGTAGCACATTTGCACAAGTTCAAGAAGTGCTTGTATAGGTACAGATTTCCTATTTTTTGGTAAACAAATTAATATACATATTTAAGATAGTGATCCAAAAAATTAACAACTTAAAAAATCTTAGTGATATAAGAATGACAGGAAAAACAAACACAGATATTGCAGACTCAACTCAGGGCCACCAAGTGCTCGAATTGGAATAGTATGTCTGACAAGGACTGGAACACTGCTCTGAACCCCCACATAGCAACAGCCTCCACAAAACCATCAGGAATGTAACAATTGGAACACCTCCTGTGCCGTCTCAGTGCCCCCCCTCAAACCAAGTACTACAAAAAGATCCAAACCCCAGGGCAGTTGGTACACAGAGGAACTCAGACTGATGAAACACCACTGCAAACAATTAGAGTGCAAATTGAGAATGAGCCAGGAGAATGTAAACAAGCATTTTCAAATTCACTAAAAACTGTATCCCCGGTGACCCTGACTACCAAAGGAGCTGTTTTGGGCATCCGAGCGATGCCAGAACCAACAGAAGCAAAACATCTTCATCATTGTGAAAGATTCCACCTCACCATCAGCCGCCTCCAACTCAATCAGCCCCTGGCAGGACCTCTCTCAACTATTCAGCAACAAAACCACCACCATTTACAGCAACTTCAGCCCACAACTCGACCCGACAGGCCTCACCAAACACCTCTAGATACTATCCAAAGAACCAATGCTAACCACATGACCAGTCATCATCCTAAAAGAAAACTACCACCACTTAAGGGGCCCTATTGGATCGCTGCTCCAGCCACACCAATTCCAGAGGACTCCAATCCATCAGCAACATGTTCACACAGATTCTGAATGCCTCTACCTCTTTTGCAACATTCCCAGATGCTTGGAAAGATGCAGCTGCTCTCCCATTGTTGAAGAAACCCTCTGCAGACCCTTGAATGCTTGCCAACTACAGACCGATCACCTTGTACCATTCTTCACCAACGTCTGAGAGAAATTCATTCATAGAAATCTCACTGAACACCTCAATGATCACCAACTCCACAAACTCCCAGTCTAGTTTCCGACCCAATCACAAAACAGTCACTGCCCTCATCATTGCCATGGGTGACATCTACATGACTATGGATAGAGGAGACATGCGCCCCTCATTCCCCTGGAATTTTATGCAGCACTTTGTGTGGGCTCACACCCCATCCTCATCAGGAGCTTACACGAGACTGGCTTCCAAGGAGCCGCTCTCTGTTTGATCTGGGCATCTTCCTACACAAAAGCAATCCTAACAGGAATTTTACCACATGGAAAGAGGAACAAATAAGGCACTCATTGACATTTCAGATCCAATGTGGCACCCAGCAGGGTGTCCATTATATCCTCTTCTATTTGCTCTTTTGATATAGCCATACTTGCAATCATTACACATCCATGTTGTAATCGAGCCTTTGACTTTTGGAGGATTTGAGCATAAACTGACTGCATATGTTGGTAATGTTGCTTTTTTTACTTTAAATCCTTTACCTTCACTGGGTCATATTCTAAAGGAGGCTGCTAATAAGTTTGGAATGTTTTCAGAGTGCACACTGAATGTAGGCAAAACACAGGTGATGCTGAATTATAAACCAGATTTCCCAACTCAAGCATTATTAAAATGAATATACTACCTACATTTTTGTATTTGTTCAGGATGATTCCATTACACGACTGTAGCGATGAAGCTCCAAACGAGGTGAGGTTATGTAGGTTTATTCGTCAGCTACATGGTACAGGGACCTAGACTCATTTTTGTAAGACTGGAAAGAGCTATTGGAAGTTTCATATGGGGATATAGGCGTGCAAGTTCTGCCATTTGTTTACTTAAATCACATATAAGCAAGGGGGGTTACATCTCCCCGATTTTAAGCTATATTTATGGGCTGCATTTGATGGACATTGCACAGTTTGTTAATGCCGGCAGAGCCTGATTCTATGACTTTTGGACTTGGATTTGCACTAGGGTCCGGTAGTCTGTGGGATCCCAACTACCACAAGCAGGTCCAATTTAAGAATATTATGGTTGCTATTCGCATATGGCAGAAAATATGTGTGAAATACTCTATAGGAATACTGGACAAAGACACGCCGATATGCAATAATCCTATCTTTCCACAAGTATTCCATGACCCAGCTGGCAAGGCAGTTGTTCTTCATTCAGTCGGCGAAGCTTATCATGCATGTGTGGAAGTTGGCCATGGTTGTGGTAGGGTTATCAGTGAGGGAGATGATGAGTTAGGTGTCATCTGCGTAGTATATTATGTCGAGACCATGAGATCAGATGATGTTAGCCTGTGGGGTCATATGAGTTGAAGAGAGTAGGGCTGAGCGATGAGCCCTGGGAAACACCACAGATGATATCCTTGGAATCAGAAGTGAAAGGTGGTAGACAGACTCTCTGTGTCTTTCTCCTGAGGAAGAAGGTGATTCATCGGAGCATGTCTCCTAGGCTTTCGATCAGCGTGTGGTGGGATATGGCGTTAAAGGTCGAAAGGTCGAGGAAAATCAGGGCTGCTGTCTTTCCTCAGTCGAGGACAGTTTGGATGTCACTGATGGCCACGATCATGGCAGTCTCAGTGTTGTGATTGCCGCAGAAACCTGATTGGGAGCATCGAGTAGCTGGGTCTGCTCCATGTGTGTCATGAGTTTCCTGCTAATAGTCTTTTCTAGTACCTTGACTGAGAATGGGAGCAAAAGGATAGGCATTTTGGAGTAGGGGTATGACTTCAGCGTGTTTTGTAGGCACCTGAAAATGTTGCAGTGGTAATTGAGGTGTTCGGCAGAGGGTGACTTTCTGGCCGATCCTTTGGTTTCCAAGGTTGAAGATGTAATGCAGGCATGGGACAGTGAGAGTGCCTGAGTGGATGGATTTCATGATAAAGGTGGTGTCCAGGATGGAAAGCTGGTTCCGGGTAATCAGTCTTGGTTTGTGTTGGTTGCGGTGAGGGTATATCGGTTGGGGAAGTCCGTGGGTGTAGGTTGAGGTTTGAAGTTTCAGTATGTGTTTGCAATCTAGTCAGAAAAGAGGTCAGCAAGGTTTTGCAGAGCTCTTGTGATGGTGTGATGTTATTTTCACTGTCAGTCAGGTTGGACAACTCCTTAAAGATTTTGAAGTCACTGCAGTCAGTTGTAAAACTTGAGCGAGGGCTTGAAGGGTGCCCTTTCGGGAGTGTCCTTGCAGGTGTGCCATCTCCTCACCAGCTTTTTTCTGTCACATTTATCTGTTCTGAGTTCTTGAGTTTACCAGTTGGCCTTTTTGGATGATCAGCTCTGATTGATGGAGGCAATACTGTTGTCACAGTTGGTGATCCAGGTGTTGAAGTTCTTAATTCCCTGCTCCAGGTTGTGGGCGGCTGCTGGGTTGAAGGTGTTGCGGCATCCATCCAGTGGGTCTGTGTAATTTTTCTTCAGCGATTCAGAAAAGGGGGTGGTGATGAACAGAGTGTTTGAATTAAGCAGACCACTCTTACCCAGTCCAAAGATCAGGGCTTGATCCATCACCGTTATTTAGCTCACTGCCCCATCCCAGCTCAGAACCTGGCTATATGCAAATTAGTCTGTCCCTGGCCCAGTGCATCATGGGAACAGGGCAGACCAAACTACCAAGCCAATTCTTCACCAGAAAGGAGACAAGCTACCGGGGACCGGTTTCTGGCATTTCAGCCTCGTCGGCCCGGCTTGCTTGAATCCTGATGGAGCAGTGAGCAAGGGACTCATGTCTGAGTATACCCTGCCACACCTATAGTGGCCAAAAACGATTCAGAAAAGGGGGTGGTGATGAACAGAGTGTCTGAATTAAGCAGACCACTCTTACCCAGTCCAAAGATCAGGGCTTGATCCATCACCGTTATTTAGCTCACTGCCCCATCCCAGCTCAGAACCTGACTATATGCGAATTAGTCTGTCCCTGGCCCAGTGCATCATGGGAACAGGGCAGACCAAACTACCAAGCCAATTCTTCACCAGAAAGGAGACAAGCTACCGGGGACCGGTTTCTGGCATTTCAGCCTCGTCGGCCCGGCTTGCTTGAATCCTGATGGAGCAGTGAGCAAGGGACTCATGTCTGAGTATACCCTGCCACACCTATAGTGGCCAAAAACGATTCAGAAAAGGGGGTGGTGATGAACAGAGTGTCTGAATTAAGCAGACGACTCTTACCCAGTCCAAAGATCAGGGCTTGATCCATCACCGTTATTTAGCTCACTGCCCCATCCCAGCTCAGAACCTGGCTATATGCAAATTAGTCTGTCCCTGGCCCAGTGCATCATGGGAACAGGGCAGACCAAACTACCAAGCCAATTCTTCACCAATTCTTCACTCAGAGTTGAGTCCCTTGCTCATTGCACCATCAGGATTCAAGCAAGCCGGGCCGACGACGCCTGAAATGGCAGAAACCGGTCCCCGGAAGCTTGTTTCCTTCCCAGTACAAGAATTGGCTTGGTAGTTTGGTTTGCCCTGTTCCCATCATGCACTGGGACAGGAACAGACTAATTTGCATATAGCCAAGTTCTGAGCTGGGATGGTGCAGTGAGCTAAAAAACGGTGATGGATCAAGCCCTGATCTTTGGACTGGGTAAGAGTGGTCTGCTTAATTCAGGCACTCCGTGAGCAATATGCCCCTACAGTGTTTGTGCCACTCACAGACATTGTAAATACAGTGAAGACATTTTTAGTACATTGGCTGGGAGGTTGTCATTACGAACCCCACAGCTCCATAAAGGCTTTACTGAAAACTGGGAAGTTTAGTGCCAAACGTCTCAGCATAATAAACCCACACTGAGGCCAGTGTAGGATTTATTATAAAATGCACTCAGAGGGAATCTTAGAGATGCCCCCTAAAAATGACCAACCTTTAGTGTATTGGCTGACTGGTCCCCGTCAGCCAGCCACCTTCAGAACGTTTTCTGAACTCATCGGGGGACAACCTTTTTGCTCTCAGAGGTTTGAAACAAAGCCTGCTCTGGGTGGAAGTGCTTTGCCGGTACACCATCTCCACTCCAGCTCTGGGTGGAAGTGCTTTGCAACTCTCTCTGGCAGGAACAGCAACGTTTGGCTGTGAGCCTCAAAGGCTCCCACCTTGTGATATGCTGATTTGGGCAGTTCCACCTAGGAGAGTTGCTCACCCCCCTGTCCAGGCTCCACTTTTCACAGCTGGACAGATGGGGAAATTAGTAAGCAGAGCAGGAGTTTCCACCTTAGCCTGGCACAGCCCTAGGATCACCAGAAGCTGAAGTGAACCACTCTCTTAGAAATGTTCCCTCTTGAATTGGAGAATTAGGCCAAATACGAATTGAGATGTGCCCCGTCTTCCCAATGGGAAGCGACTCCCAAAGGGTGTAGTCACCCTAGGGGACAGTAGCCATTGGCTACTGCCCCTTACCTCAGTAACTTCCTTAAATCTGGTATTTAATGGCTCCCCTGAACTTTGTTATCAGATTTGATGGATCATAGAAGAAGAATATTCTTGCCAGACCAGGAACTGAACCACTGCAGACAGAACCCAGCAAGAATTCTGCCACCCATAGCCAATTCAACAAATGGACCTGCTGTTCTTCCTAAAGTCCTGCCAGGCCTCTAGGAAGCCCATGAGACCTTCCAGTCTTCACCCAATCTCCAGTAACCTCCCTTTGGGCTAGAGGCTATGGTCACCTGCGTCCACCAGTACAAGAACTGCAGTGACAGAAGACCGACACTTGTGTCGATGAGACTCACCACTGCAAGAAGAACCCCAACACCGCAACGGTAGATGACTGACACTTGTGCTGACGTGACTCCACCCTGCGAGAAGAAAGCACTGCAGCTGGATGGCGGCCCCTCCAAGACAACCCACATTGGCGAAACTCCTCCAACCCCTGAGCATCTCCATCCCCACAAAAGCAACTCTGTCCTGGTGCCTCCCTTTGACCTACAGTGACTCGCTGATGATAACCGTGACTGTCCCGGCGTTGGTGGCCTACTAACCCCCATTCATCCCCATTGCTTTTCACCTACCGCAAGAGCCAACATCCTTGCAGGTACCAACTGCTGCGGTGTGGATACAGAACTCCGCACCTCTCTGAGTGCCCCCAGTCTCCATTGACTAGCTTTAGGCTCGGCAAATCCTGCACTTGGCTGGCCCCTTGCCGCTGGCGGTGCAGTGCCTACCTTAAAATGACCCTTTACCAGGCCAGCCTAATATTCAAAATGACTGAAAAGGTAAGTTGTGTACCTATCTGCTGATGCATAACCCTGTTTCCCTTCTATTGCATATAACTGTCTATCTTTTTCAAGTACTAAAGTGACTGTTTCGGATTGACAACATCAAAGTATTTCCAATACCATATTCAACTTGCCTTTTGGAATTTATTACCTACCAGAAAGGTTTACTTACCTGTAACTGAGTTCAAATTGGTTCCTAAAATAAAAGTAACTAAAGTCATATTTTTGCAA
Source organism: Lissotriton helveticus (assembly GCF_964261635.1). Taxonomy (NCBI): domain Eukaryota; kingdom Metazoa; phylum Chordata; class Amphibia; order Caudata; family Salamandridae; genus Lissotriton; species Lissotriton helveticus. The sequence continues at coordinate 797,077,242 of NC_136067.1, read as the reverse complement.
GACATTGGTCTGGGTGTAGTCACCCTAGGGGACAGTAGCCATTGGCTACTGCCCCTTGCCTCAGTAACTTCCTTAAATCTGGTATTTAATGGCTCCCCTGAACTTTGTTATCAGATTTGATGGATCATAGAAGAAGAATATTGTTGCCAGACCAGGAACTGAACCACTGCAGACAGAACCCAGCAAGAATTCTGCCACCCATAGCCAATTCAACAAATAGACCTGCTGTTCTTCCTAAAGTCCTGCCAGGCCTCTAGGAAGCCCATGAGACCTTCCAGTCTTCACCCAATCTCCAGTAACCTCCCTTTGGGCTAGAGGCTATGGTCACCTGCGTCCACCAGTACAAGAACTGCAGTGACAGAAGACCGACACTTGTGTCGATGAGACTCACCACTGCAAGAAGAACCCCAACACCGCAACGGTAGATGACTGACACTTGTGCTGACGTGACTCCACCCTGCGAGAAGAAAGCACTGCAGCTGGATGGCGGCCCCTCCAAGACAACCCACATTGGCGAAACTCATCCAACCCCTGAGCATCTCCATCCCCACAAAAGCAACTCTGTCCTGGTGCCTCCCTTTGACCTACAGTGACTCGCTGTTGATGACCGCGACTGTACCGGCATTGGTGGCCTACTAACCCCCATTCATCCCCATTGCTTTCCACCTACCGCAAGAGCCAACATCCTTGCAGGTACCAACTGCTGCGGTGTGGATACAGAACTCCGCACCTCTCTGAGTGCCCCCAGTCTCCATTGACTAGCTTTAGGCTCGGCATATCCTGCACTTGGCTGGCCCCTTGCCGCTGGCGGTGCAGTGCCTACCTTAAAATGACCCTTTACCAGGCCGGCCTAATATTCAAAATGACTGAAAAGGTAAGTTGTGTACCTATCTGCTGATGCATAACCCTGTTTCCCTTCTATTGCATATAACTGTCTATCTTTTTCAAGTACTAAAGTGACTGTTTCGGATTGACAACATCAAAGTATTTCCAAGACCATATTCAACTTGCCTTTTGGAATTTATTACCTACCAGAAAGGTTTACTTACCTGTAACTGAGTTCAAATTGGTTCCTAAAATAAAAGTAACTAAAGTAATATTTTTGCAAGACATTGGTCTGGGAATAGTCCTTGAGTGTGTGTGCCTGTCTTGTATGAGTGTGTACAACAAATGCATTCACACTACCTTCTGATAAGCCTAACTGCTCAGCCCAACTACTACTAAATTGAGAGTAAAGTATTATCTACTTTAACCGCTGTCATACATTTGGGGACTTACTGGACTCTGTGCATACCGTACCTCTCTTTGGTATAGTATATACAGAGCCGGAATCCTACAACAACTGATCAGGAATTTAGAAGGACACAGCCTCACTCTGATCCTGTGCCCCATGGCTTTGGTGGGAAGGTTGCTGTGGAACTTGGCACGGTCCATACTACTATTACCATGGGCATGAGTTTCCTTCCCTCAGATCACACAAGGTTTGTTGGGTTTGCCACAAGGAGTTACAATGTTGGTCTTGACTTTCTACACATATGCACATCACATGCCCAATTAGAAGTCTGTCTCATCAAGTGAATAGACTCCTTCAATTTTCAGAAGAGTGGTGTGCTCCCTCTAGTTTCAAAGACCATGTTTGTAGCCAGCAAAAATGTCCTTGCTCCACAATCTTCTAGACATTCTAGTCCAGCTGTTGACAGCCCGCAACTGGTCTCCAAGATGGAGAGAAAAAGCAAAGTCACCAGTGACATTTTGTCTGCATATGAGGCCCATGCAGTTTTAAAACCTTGTCAGTAGTGGATGGCATGGAAAAGTGTTTCATTACATAGAAACATCCTTTTACACATTACCGAGGTGTCCACTAGCCATGCCTTGTAAGCAAGTGTGCATGGCCAAGTATCAAATGTGTATAATTGGTGAATTACAGATATTAAAGAAAGAGTGTACCCACAGTGAAAAGTTGTAAAACAATGTTTGCAACTGTGTGGGTCAACTTACATTTTCCATGAAATGTTATGAATTGTAAATCATATTTTCTTTTTAAAATTCTGTCTGGAAAAATGTTAGACTCTTTAATAAGCTGCAAGAAAATGGTATTCCACTTTTATTCAAAAATCTAATTCCATACCAGATTTTTTAAATGAGAACACATTTTTAAACTTGGATTTTTTGCTTCTTGTGAGTACTGGAACTAAAATAGTTCTATTAGCAGCCTTCCATTAGTAACTGCAATTAGCATCCCAAAAAGGTGTGAAGTGCTGGCCAGGAAAGGAACAAAGAAGGCACTTCTTAAGAAAGAAGGGCTTTTTGGTGTGATGACTGATCACTTAGGGCCTCATTATCATGTCAGGCAGAAAGCCATCTGACAATTCGTCTGAGGCTTTCCCTCCAACATCAAACATCAGTGGTTTCCATTGGATCACCGTATTATGATACCGGCGTTCAGAGGAAAACCTGTGCCGGAACTCCGCTCTGATTCTCATGGGCACATGGAGCCCGCCGGGGTAGCGGGCAAAAGGTAATCCGAAAATGGTAGTGGAGCAGGCCTCGGCTCTGCCTTTAGGATTACGATTTTACTTACCGCCTTCCCACAATCAAGGAGGTCCGAACGCCATGAAAAGGCATGCGGAAAGTGTGACTTTAGGAGCCCCTTCCCCTGTGGCCATCCAATATGAGGCCTGTGGGACCTGGGGTGCCTCTCTTAACATACCTGCATTGTGCCAGCCACACAGTGCGTAGATGTTTAAAAAGTGTAGATTTCCCATTGTGACTTGTGCTGCAGCCCACATCCAAGCCGCAATAGAAAAAATACACTTTCCGACCGCTGTGGAGGCATCATAATACAGGAAGTGGGACTGCTGACTCCTTGTCGGACGATCCTGTTTCCACTATGATGTCAGTTGGACGCCCTCCGACCATCATTGTAATCGGCCCCTTAGTTAGGAAGAATCATCTAAGGAGACAGGAGCATATGGTAACACAAAGGACAACCACAACAGCCTTTCCTTTCATATGCAAATCCCAAATGCAGGCTAAAGTGGGAGAAACATACTCAACTACAGCAGGAGAGTAAGCTTTGCCAAAAGCACAGAGACCAAGTTTACACTCACTTCCATAGGGTAGCCCTGGCAGAAGACACCAAACTCCTAAGGGTGGGCAAAAGAGATTACTGTTTGAAAGATGGAGTACTAAAAAGGGGGTTGACTTGTGCTGTGACTTCTGACATTAATGAGTACATGGAATCGTACATCAACTGATTAATGAAAAAATAAGAATTCATCATCTCAACACATCTTGGAAGAAAAACACAAAAGTAGAAAGGAGATTTCTATATGATTGTTGGAAAAGGAATTGTGGCATACTCGGGGTCACCATTAGCATCTAAGCATTTAAAGAGATTTCTGGCAGGCCTCCTGTTCAGTGCTACAGGGACACTAAATCAAAGTGACTCCAGACTGTGAGGAAGAACTAGCTAGGCAGCAGTGAATGGTCAGTACTGGATCTCGTGGTACCTAGCAGCTTGTAGCAATAACACAGGGGCTGTAGGAAATATAAGTGCATTGTCCAACATCAGAATATATTGGAACTTTTGAGTGTAGGAGGATGCAGGGGCAGAAAGGCCAGTCTCACCCTTGGAGCTGTAACGTGAGAGTTCCTGACAATCCCCAGGGAGACTGAAATCACTGGTGTGTAATAGCATGAAATAGTGCTGACTGCCCTGAACTCTCCAAGACAAAGTAGCGGCTGAATTGGCGTAATGCAAACAAACTTATAGTGAATTTTACATCTCATTAGAAATCTGTGTCTCTGGTTTTCCTAATCTTTTTTTAATAGGTTTTGTGTCATTTTCTCGGTTGCATTGTATTTATAATTCTAGATTGGTTAAGGAATAATGTTGTTTTCTGTTCTTCTCTTTAATATAGTTTTTTCTTTACTTTTTTTTCATATAGCGCAAACTCGATCTGAAGATATCAGGTATCAGAGCGCTTTACATGAGCACCAGTTTTGTTACAGATAGATACATTTATTTTTGTAAGGCACTTGGAGATTAAGGGCCAGATGTAGGAAGGCTATTACCGGTCAGTAACGGCCGATATTAACGAAGTTCGGCCGTTACCGACCGGTAATAGGCTTTTCTGATGTAGGGGCCGAAATTAAGGATTCGGTAATTTACTGAATCAGTAATTTAAGAAATCGGTAAATTACCGATTTCTTAAATACCGATTTGGTAAATAACCGAATTCCTAATGTAGGGAGCACTTAAATAAGTGCTTATCCCATGTTAGGATTCGTTATTTACCACCAACTACAAGTTGGCGGTAAATAACGGAAAAAAAACAATAAGCAATTTTATGCAAATTGCTTCATTGCCATGTTGCAAACATACATGCCCTTAGGGCATGTATGTCTGCAACATGTGCACCCATACACAATTGAGAGGTGCAACAGGGTGTCAAAGTGACACCCTGCCACCCTTCAATATTTTCCCCATTTTACCGAATCGGTATTTATCGATTCAGTAATTGCCATTCATTCCTATGGGCCTCCAGGCCCATAGGAATGAATGGCAATTACCGAATCGGTAATTACCGATTCGGTAAATACCGAATCTTAGCGATTTGGTAATTTTTACAGCTTAATTTGCTACATAGCACTTACCGATTCAAAATACCGAATCGGTAAAATTCGGTATTTTCGAATCGGTAAATACTATTTACCTACATCTGGCCCTAAGTGATTTGTCTAGAATCATAGGCTGTTGAGCGTCCCTGCCGAGACTCGAACCCGGTTCCCCAGCTTCGAGGTCAACCACTCTGGCCCGTAAGGCTACATCCTCTCCCCAGTGTTTAAGTCTATCTGTCAGGGGAAGTGCCCGGTGTTTGTGCCAAAGCTAGCAGAATCTAATTTGAGTTTCTCATTGAAATGTAGTGTGACCTAACCAGATTGTGTTCATCCAACTCGTAGGTGTACTCCCTAACCAAACTAAATCACCACATTTCTGATACTTTTTACATGAAAGATCTCAAAGTGGTCCTCAGTATCCAAACTCCCCAATCATTAGTTGACCTAAGCCATTTAAATGTAGCTGATGAATTTAACATAAAGAATGCTTTTCTTTGATAGCACCTCCACTCAGTGTTTAATTTGTTAAGAAATTAGTGTTGTGCCCCTTTCAGGAGGCCACTGCAGTCTGCACCACCCACTGCCCCTGCCAGCCCTGCCAATGACAGTACCATCACAACTACTAACTATCACACTCCTCCAAGTGTAACAATTCAGACTATTCCTTGGATCCCAAACATATAATAATGGTTTGGAAGGCAGGTATTAGCTATTGTTTGTGTATATTGAATCAACAAACAACTGCTATTGTGCTCATCTCTAAATTAGACAAACAGCACCACCATGTGGCAGACTATCATAAGAGCCTGTGTGAACAAATAAGCGCCTGTTATGAGCACCAGACATTACCAGCCTAAATTAAACACTGCCTCCATTCTTTCAAGCTACTTATATGTGTTAAGGTATGAAATGGACAAATATAGTTTTACACACTCTTAATATTGCATACATGGGTTATATTAGTCATTATCAGAGATAAGCTCAAAAATTACTTCCTATTATACTTGAAGAATGTAAGAGACAGGCAGGAGATGGTCAAAAAAAGGGTTGTAGAGCACTCATTGTTAATTAGCTCCCCACAAATTGAATCTTATCTTTCCTTTTATTTTAATCAAGCCAAAATGTTTTACTTGATTAGGTTCAGCATGGGAATTGCTCACTTGTTGGTTTCGTACCCAAGTGATGCATATTGTGATGCCAAATTAGATTTGTGTCCATGTAACTCAATTTCTGCACAGAGCACTCAGCGCTTTATGTTTTTCTGTAAATTATATTTGAACCCAAGACGCACTTTTTTAAAACCATTACTAAGATTTTTAAACATTAGAAAGTGTCAACCTGCATTATGCCACCTACTTCATTTAAATCATGAATACCCTTGTTTTATGGTTTATAAGTATATCTCCTCTACAGTTCGGCTCCGTAGTATTGTTGGAAAATGAATACTTCGGTATTGATTAAGTTGGCTAATATGTTATTATGTTCATTTTTAGTTAAACATTGTTTTATTTTGCTCTCTTATGGCTATTATTTAGCCGAATAAGATCCAAAGTTAAAAAAAAGTGAAAATTTCAACAGTAAAGAATTCAAGATATTCCCACGAAAATGATGTTCAAAGTGATACCCGTCTACCGTGTCGCTTGCTAAATGGTGACATTCCTCATGTTCAGATTGTGTGCACCATTTACAATTAAAATTACCCCCCAAAGTATTGCATAGTCCATTTGTATCTCCTCAATATGCTTCGTTAGTGCAGTTTCTAATTCCTGGACAATGGTAATATTTGCGCTATTAAAATTATTATGATAAAAATTAATGACCACAAGGGTCGTATTTTTCTTAAACAAAATATTAATAATCTGGAAATGCGAGGATTCCAACTGCATTTTCCTAACTCTGCCATTTAATGTGGTGGAAATCAGAGCTAATAGGCCTCCTTTGTCATGGCCACCTACAGACGGTCTGGCTGGAGTGTGCACAGAATAAAATCTATCTATGTTGGCTTTGTTGCGCATCCAAGTTTCCTGTAAGCAAACTATACTAAATTCGCTAACAAACTCTATCCAATCTTTAATGCCTAATTTATTTGTAAGTATGGGCCAAAAATCCCTTCCGCAAATGCGCTCGCGGGTGGATTTTTTTTTTTTTTTTGAAGGCCAGTTCCCTCAGGGACCAAAGTTACAGGCACACACGGTAACTGGAGGCAAATCTTCTGGCCCTTTACACAGCTGCAGTGTAGGAAAAGCACTACACATTTACCCAACGAGGTAGCACTTACTGATTGATTAGCCAGTAGAAAGTACTCCAGTTGAGTAGAGGTATTGCACAAAACGGTGGCATCTTCGTGGATAACTATGCAGGGTAGGATTCATTCTGGCATGAGGCTCCTGTCACAAAAATTAAACCTCACCAGGAAGCACTTACAGATATAAATAAAGCAGGTGCTCGAGTTGAAGCTCAAATTCAGTAACGTTTTAATCAGCCCAAAACATTAGTGAGCACGGTCGAGGCTGGGCAAGTGTCGAAAATTAGCTGTTATACTCGAGGGAGGTCTTTGAATCCATGAGTTTCTAGAGCGCAACCCCCGTGTAGTTCCTGTGACCAGGAGGCTGCTTTCTCCTCACCTGCTGCCCTGCTCGCTCTCTGACCCTTTATACACAAGAGGCCTATTGACATGCATGGAAGCCCCGCTCATTTGGCCCCGCACCACACACTAGCGGTATCAAACAACTTCCCGCCCTTTCCCAACTATGATGGACAGCTCAGTCAAGGGACCTCGGCGCCTTTTGGCGCGGTGGCAAAGTTACAGGTACACATGGTCACTGGAGACAAATCTTCTGGCCCTTTACGCAGCTGCAGTGTAGGAAAAGCACTATACATTTACCCAACGAGTTAGCACTTACTGGATTAGCCAGTAGAAAGTACTACAGTTAAAATCGCTAAAATATCTACGAGTTCGCTGGAAAATCCACAAATTCACTGATTTTTTTGCAATTTTGCGGAAATTCGCGGACCACAGATCCGCAAAATTTGCCCATACTTTTTTATTTGACAAACCCGCTGTATTCCAGAAAGGACTGCCATATGTAATTACGCTGGTAAAAGAGGTGTCCTCGCTCGCTACGTGGCCAATGTCTATGACATCACCATCTACTGGCAGCCTATTTGTTAATACAATAGAGTCTGGAACACTAACTGATAGTACCTCAGGGCGTGCTGGCAAAGGATCTGACATACCATCACTGATTATATTATCAGGATTAGACCGTGTGAGATATGTCAGTTCTAAGATAACAGTGTGGTTGAAATGACAAACATCATTAGCCGTTTTGATGTTAAAAAATGACTGTGAAGTTACTATTGGGGCATGCTGACTATCTCTTTCTCTTTTGACAGGGACGTGCAATAACTATACGCTTATGGAACCACTGATATAGTTCCCACACACTCAGAGACTCATCCAGGCACTACCTATATTCTCAGGGAATTACTTAGGCAGTACCTATGCACTCATACAATCACCAAAGGAGTATTGTTGTACTCAACCATAAACACATGAAGTTACAAGTTTTAGCGAGGAATTGCACTCTTGTAGAACCATCTGGTGAATTATATATGTAACCTGTCACACACTGTTTGCATGTACTCAGGAGAATTTGTGAGCTATATGCTGTGATAGAGATTAATGTGCAGATTTTTAAATGCAGTGTTTCCCAAAATTTAAATCTGATGCATCTATGTAGAAAAGTACTGAACCACTAAATCTACCAGTGACACAGTGGTAGAGAGGCACAGAAATAGCTCATATGTTGTGTTTTTAGATTTACAGTATTGAGACACTGTCTGTACTTTAAACTTTGGTTGATGTTTTTTTTTAAATTCACTACAATAGGGATACATTGGTCTTTTGCCATGTATAAGTGAGAACTGAGATATGGTTCAGTTGTGTTGTAGGAGAGGATGCTATAATAATAAAAGATAGTTAATACATTTCGTTTTGTGTTTTGCTTTCTGTTTGGTACATTGAAGTAAGTGCTTGTAGTTATGTAGCTAGGTTCCTCTGTAGATTAAAAATTCCAACATAAATAAAAACTGTTTTTGTGTTATGTGTAAGTCAGTAGCAAAGTAGTTGGTACATTGGCTAGAATAAAATTAAAATATACTTATTTTTTTACAGAACAATATCTACATAAATACAGACATTTAGAATGCAGACAAAAGGTTGACGAAAAAGCAACAGAAGCAACTACAGTATCTATGCAGAACTGAGACACAAAAAGTGCAAAATGAAGAAAATCTGATGGAAGAAAAAAGAGTTTGTAGTAAGAGAACAAAGTCAATTCTTAAAAATATATGTTGACATTTGCAAAGGTTACAAAATAATGAAAATAACATTCAAACTACGGAAAAGAACAAGAGTGGATACAATCTATATAACAAGAACAGGAAAGAATGTAACAATTGATGGACACACCTAAACCAAGAGACAGAAACAGTTTAAGGATATCAGAGCCAAGATGTTTTGTAGTAGAGTAGTTGTAAATCTACTGAGAACTATGAAGAAGTATAGAAGAAGGAGAGAGGCACTGTAACAGAAAGAACAAGTTGAGAGAGTAGTTGATAAGGCCTTTACTTTGAAGAGGAAACATTTTATTTTGATTATAAATAGAATAAAGACTCTTCACAAAATGGTGTTGTGCATGAGGAGACAAAACCAGGAAACAATATTATTGGATAGAAGTAACTTTTGTATAGTTTTTAGTGGAGAATGAATACATACTTCTAGTACAGAGACTTTCTTTAACAAAGAAAGCTATCTCCAGGATAAGAGATTAGGTCATGCTATTGATGAAAGAGGACGATGTTATGAAATTAAAAAGTTCACACCTATAGTGAAAGAGGTAATGGCACCCAGAAATGTAGGACACCATATTACAGAAGATGTACAAGGAAGGCATCTGTATACAAATGGAATTGTAGTATGGTTTGCAGTATTCAATAGCAATCCATTGCTATATTACAGAAATTCCCACTTATGTTTCAAAGATGAAGTTTAAAACACAAAATAAGTACTTTAAAGGGATTGTTTTCTTGCAAGGTTAGAGAGCATACACATTTGCAGGGACACTCACTAGCTTGTTTATCAATGATGGTGTGCCATAGTACCATTCATCATTTCAGGATGATAGCTGTACACCACTCAACAATGCAAACTTTAGTTGGGAGGATGCACTATGTGAAAACTCCTGCTTTATGTGTAGGAGAAATTAATAGAGCACTTTTGCATGGTACTGAGGCAGACATAGAAAAGGTTTGTGATGAGGTGCAGTTTTGATTTTTGGTCCTGAGCAGGACTCTAGGGAAAATGAAGAGTTGTTAACAGGAGTTACAGACCAGGACAAAGATATTATAGTTGATAGTATTGAAGAAGAGATTACAAAATTTAACACAGGTGCCCTGAAAAAATAAAGTATGTTTGTATATGTTGTCGATGCACTCACTACAAGATTCAAACATGGACGGTTGACTCGTATTTAAAAAGTGAAAAAGAAAATATTGATAACTGGCAAAAGTTAACTGTGTACTTATTCGTAGAAGTACACTTTGACTTGTCCATACAGCAAGATATATATATAAATATGTAAGTACTGTTACAATAAATTAAAAGATAATAAAATTCCTGCTAGAGTTCTGCATGACAAGTTACAACTTGTTTCCATTCCAGAGGTACTTCAAGGTTTAAATATTTATGATTCCATTCTTATCCAAAGTATACATCCATTTCAGTCCATAGTACTTATGGAGACAAAGATGGGCAAGTTGCCACCAAAAGAGCTGCAGAAAGGTCTTAAAGGTAGAGTAGGGTATCTGCAATTAGGTTTAAAAATATATTGAAACTGAAGGAGTAGATAGAGATTTAGAAGAAGGACTTGTAATGCTTGTAAATGGTGTTAGTAGATTTTACCCAAGTAAAAAACAACTCTTTATCTGGTGCAACATAATGTTTACTATAGAAATGTAGAAATCCTGCAAGATATCACGCATATGGAGGATCAGACATTTCCATCAGCAGGTGGGTCTGTCCAGAACAGAAGAAAATGTATGAACACTATAGTATCCACTAGTTCCATTCTAAAGAGGTTATTGGTGATACCATTGATCTGTTTCAAATGAAGGAGGTGAAAGAAGCTCTATTCAGTGTGTGGGTGTAAAGTTTAGAAGCTCCGTGTTCCTCACATCTTTTTCCTACTAAAGTAGGTGGCATGTATGATGACCAGCCTTTGTGAATACCTGCAGCTGAATATATATCTACTAGACTTCATTCAGGAGACTGTAGACGTCATCAGTGTATATATTTCATCTATTATTTGAGAGTGACTTTTCTGGTCTCTCATATGCTGTGAATCATATTTTAAAAACTGGAGTTAATTTGCAGAATATATCAGTAAGAGGATTTCTGGAGAAAGTTCAAGAACCAGATGATCACTTGAAATACAATTTAATAAACCTAACTGCATGTCAATGTGGGACTAATGAATCTTGGTATCGACATCATGGGGAACTCATGTGCATGTTGAGGAACCTTGGAGCACCGACTTGGTTTCTGACGCTCAGTTGTGCTGAGTATGAATGGGATGACCTTCTAGAATTCTTGCAGGAAACAAACTCAAATATAAAAGACATTCATCTGAAGACGCCAGGAGAATGGTTCTCACTAGACTCAGCAAATGTTTGCAGATATTTTAGTCACAGATTTCAAGCAAAAATGGGTTCCATCTTGAACAAAACCTACCCTTGGTAAAGTGACTGAATTCTTTTGGCACCAAAAATACCAAGCCAGAGGTGCTCCACATATTCACATGCTATTGTGAGTAAAAGATGCCCCAAAGTTTGGAACAGATAGTGATGAATCTGTCTTTTCTTTAATTGATCATTATGCAACTTGCTTTATCCCAAAGGAGAATGTTGATAAAATATTAAGACAACTAGTTCTACAATTCCAAAATCATTGATGCGGAAAATACTGTCAGCAAGAATACAGAGCAAAAGGGAAATTTTATACAAGATGTCATTTTGGATTCCCATGACCTGTCATCTCCCAAGTCAACAGTTTCTTGACTGCAGTCAGACATATACCTACAAGGAAATCACTAAAAAATACATATAACCTAAGAAGTACCGAGGCCTCCAAGTACATTACCGACTACAATCCTGTCACTCTGAAAATGTGGAATGTAAATATGGATGTACAGTTGTTGCAGACAACTCAATTGCTGTTTTTCAGTATGTTACATCTTATATAACAAAGTCAGAGAAAAATTAGATAAAGGAGATGTGGGAGGAGATTTCAGCAGAAAAGAGTTTTACAAAGAAATTGTACAGTTTTAGTTTGAAAATGCTTTCTAACTGAGAGATAGCCTGTTATGAATGTGTAGACCGGTTAAGCTCAGCTAGTTTGATTTCTAAATCTAGATGAGTTCTATGGGTGATTTTAGGGCTTGGTGATACTCGTAACAGAGTACTGAAATCTTTTCCTCCAATCCAATATCTTGCGAGATTTGAGCCACACAATAAATATATTCTGAAGAGTAGCATGTGGAATCGGTACTATCCAAGCAGAATTCCTCAACTGGAAAGGATGTGCCTCTATGAAATACTTCAACATTATACATTCAGTAATAATGTCAGTGAAAATATAGAAAAACGAAAATATGCTGTAGTTGGATGTCAAGGATGTTTGGTCAAACATAACAGCTAAGTTGCCAAACTCAAGACAAAAGAGAGTTTTTCTCTTTAGTCTTGTTACAGTCGTTCGAGACATGGCAAACTGAAAGTGAGCTACTTGGAGAATTTGACTGTTATGAAGACTCTTTCAACTCTGTGAAAGACAGCATTGAATGCTCTCCGGTTTCCAGTGTATCTTTAAATGTTGAGGGATGGGATTGAACAAGTAGAAACATTTGCTGCTGAGATAGCAAGAGAGAGTTCTCAGAGCAGTCAAAGTTACCTTAAACATAATGAAGAGCATCCCCTCGGAGCACCTTTTTTCCTCTGCCTGCCCCACATCTTCCACAGGGCCGCCACTGCCATTGAACCTAAACTATGCTGAACTATCAACTGTCCCTCGACACAGCCACATTCCCCGACAACTAGAAGTGCACTGAAGTCAACCCCCTCCTAAAGAAGCCCTCCGTAGACCTGAAGGACATCAAGAACTTCAAGCCCATCTCACTGCTTCCTTTTGCGGCCAAAGTCATTGAAAAGGCTGTCAACACCCAGCTAGCACACTTCAGAGAAAGTAACAGCATCCTAGACACCTTTCAATCTGGATTCTGCAGCAACCACAGCACCAAGACCACCTTCCTCACTGCCACCGATGACATCAGCACCATTCTCAAACAAGGCCACACGGTAGACCTCATCTTCCTGGACCTACCTGCAGCCTTTGACACTGTCTCCCACCACACACTAGCCCCCAGAATCCATGATACTGGCATCCAAGGAAAGGCCTTAGACTGGGTACATTCTTTCTTCTCAGGCAGAGCACAGAGAATAAGCTCCCCCCAAGGATCCTCCCTTAACTCCACACTCTTCAACGTCTACATGGCCCCCCTCGCAATCATCGTTAGAAACCACAGACTCATCATCATCTCCTACACCAATGACACCCAGCTCATCCCCTACCTCTCCAAGGAACCCAACATCACCCACATAACTTCCAAGAAGAGATGAAAGTCGTTGCAACCTGGATGAGCTACAGCTGTCAGAAGCTCAGCTTGTAGAAAACAGAAGTCCTTACCCTCAGCTCCACCCCCTCTGCTTGGGATGATATCTGGTGGCCCCACACCCTCAGAAACCCACCCACCCGAATGGACCATGCAAGCAACCTCAGCATCATACTCGACTTTTCACTCACCATGCATCACCATATCTATGCTGTACCCTCTGCATGCTTCAACATCATCCACACACTTCGCAAGATATTCAAGTGGATCTCCACTGACTCCAGGAAAACCGTCACCCATGCACTCATCACCACCAGACTGGACTATGGCAATGCCTCCTATGATGGAATCAACAAAAAACTCTTCCGCAAACTCCAGACCATCCAGAACACCGCACCCAGACTTATCCATGATATCCAGGACACAACCACATCACCCAACACCTCTGTGACCTCCATTGGCTCCTTGACCAAAGAAGAAGAATCTTCAAGCTGCTCACACATGCCTTCAAAGCCCTCCACAACACAGGACTCCAATACCTTAATGACTAACTCTAGTTCCGTGCCCCCTAGAGAAACCGCTGCTCAGCCGACCTTGTCCCAGCCACCATCCCGTGTTTCTATAGGACCAGAGAAGGTGGAAGAACCTTCTCCTACTTGGCAGCCAAGACCTGGAATGAACTCCCCTTTTACCTCTGATGGATCCTGACACTACACCAATTCAGAAAGGACCTCAAGACTTGGCTATTCAAATGACCACAATGGAGCTGCTCATACCCCCCCCCCAGCACCTTGAGACCCTCACAGGTGAGTAGCACGCTTCAAAACCCTAATTGATTGATTGATTGATTGATTGATTGATTTGCTGCCGAGAAAGCAAGACAGAATTCTCAGAGCAGTCAAGGTTCAGCACCTGGATGTGAAGATCCTCTTGGACAGCCAAATATTCAAAATGAAGCTGCAATAGCCATGAAATAGGTGGAGAATGCAAAGCTGCAAGTAAGACAGGAAACTGTCGATCTATAACAACTAATACAGTAATTGAATAGATCAGAAAATGTTTTTTGAAGACGTGACAGGTAAAGTAGAACATGAATTTCTGCATGATTAAAAAGAGTATGCACATTCTACCTATATATACCAGTTCTATTGCAACCTCAAACTGGAAAAAGTTTCTCGATTAAAGTACTGACAAGTTATCTACAGAAGAAAACCGATTCCAATTTGTTGTGTGTAGTTACAGCACCAACAGGCTTAGCTGCACATATTATTATAGGGGTTACCCGTCAACAATTATTAATGCGGCCTGTTGTACATGACAACAATTCAGAATACTACAAAGTATCTGGCGATGCTTGTAATGAAGTCGCTAGAATATTAAATACATTACAGATACTAAATATTGAAGAAGTCAGCATGTTAACTTTTAGACATTTACGAATGCAGAAATTATTAAAAACTGACTACTAAATGTTTTTTGTAGGAAAGCACTTAAGGTCTTTGGAGACCTGCTACAACTAACTCCAGTAAAAGGACAACCTCTATTTAAGAAACTACTGCATAATGAAACAAGGAATTCAGTAGGAAGTATTGGAAATGCAAACATCTGGGAAATCTTTCCATACAAAGAGTTAATCAAAAATATGCGCCAATCATCAGGTATACAATACAGATATATAGTACAGTACATAAGAGTGGAAGTCCTCACAAAAGAAGGAAAGAAAGTATTAGAAACCCGTCTCATCAAAAATCTGTTTCCAATTAATGTTTCAGCTGCAGAAGTAATGTCTAATTGTGTTAAGGAAAAAAAGTCTATTGTTTGTTTGATGCCAACTCTTGAGGACTGTAGTAATTTCAATGAGCAAATATTTCAACTGGAAAAATAAGAGATCATCGAAATTAAAGCAAATGAAAAAATGGAACATCAAGGAGTAACAGTGATCCTAACAGAAAAACTGCAGTCAAAATTGGAAAGGTTAGAAAAGTCTGTTTTGAAAACTGCAGGATTAGAAAAACAGTTGCATATCTGTAAAAATTGTCATGTAATCTTACAACGGAATTTAAATGTTGAAGAAAAGGTAGTAAATGGTGCAATGGGTACATTTATTAATTATCCAAACAGAAATGACATGGAATACTTAGCCATAACATGTAATGCTGTTGGTGAAGTTAAGCAGCGTGAAAGATTTGCATGTCCAGCAAAAGCAGTTCCCAGTGTATTTACAGAATGCAGTAACTATTCACAAATTGCAAGGTTAAGATGCAGATACAGCTCTTGTGAAGACTGGTAGTAGTGTATTCAAAGAAGGAATGTCATACGCAGCTTTGTAGCTAATTAGAACATTGTCTGGTTTATTTGTGATTGATTTTGATGAGAAGAAAGTAAGTGCTGATATGAACTGTGTAAGGGAGTATAATCGGTTAAGAGGTCAATCTGCTCCTCATTTAGCCCAGTATCCTGTGTTTAAAAAAACAAAAATGTGTCGAAAGAGAAAGATATCAAAGTAGTCTATCATAGCTGAACAGAAAGATTAACACAAAATGACAAGCACCTAAGAAAAGAGTGAAATGTTATGCAAATGTAGTTTTAAATGGACTATACAATTTGCCTCATTTTACCAATTCTATTAAAGAAAAAGTAGATAAAAGAATGTCTTCACAACTATGTAGTTTACTTAACCGCATGCATGCGGTGCATTTTCCCGCTGTACGCAGCAATTTCAAAATTACCGCGTTACATGACGAGCTAGGCTCGTCATGAGCGTACGGCAGGTTACGCTCATGACGAGCTGAGCTCGTCATCAGCCCCGAAGAGGTTAAAGAATTAAGAAGTGACAGAAGTATTATTCATTCTGCTATTGGAATAAGAAAATTTACAGATGACTGTACTGAATCAGTTCCGTTTTCTCAAAATCTTCAGCAGGATGCTTAAGAATTTTTATTGGTAATGCTAGGACTATTAGAGGAAAAAGCTGCGACTATCAATTAATTATTTGGTTTAACTTACAAATGGACCCATAACTGTGAAGAGTGTAAATATACGTCTAGCACCGAAATAAATTCAGAACAATTCTTCTACTAGACATTACCAGATTGTAAAGCTGTTTCCTATGAAAATGTAACTAAAAACGCCCATCAAGAAATGAGCTGTACAAACTTCAGATCAGAACTTAGGTCTAGGTTGTTACTATAAAGGTAGGAAAATATGCCATAGGCATGCTACAACAATCTAGCATGGATGATTAGAAACTGAAATTACAAACTTTGCAGCTGGACAAATTTCAATTTCAAACGGAATTTTCGTAACTATAGCAATCATATTTCATGAAGGATTTGATATAACTTCTGGACACTACACCACACTACACAATATATTTAAGATGTAAAACATGATGGACAGAGTGCAATGACATACACATGACATTCAAATCAAAACTACCAAAAAAGTTACCAAACTTATATCTGCTATTTCTAGAACCAAAGTTCTAAGGACAATTTAGGATAAAAAAAATGTGGTATTGTGATGGTGTGTATATGGATTATGCATTGCTGAGACATTATTCAGCCTATTAGGGGTGTTGTCTACAGCAAGATATTAGAAATAAAAGACTTTTTTTCAACTGCAGGGAAAGGAATTTATAAAACATAGAAGACTACATTCTCTCACTAAATATAAAAACAAAAAGGAGGTACCATAATACCAACAGCCTTGGGTTACATCTAAGAAGTCTCTTCACCATTAAAAAATTACCCCTTTTTTCTGCTACAGCAGCTTCTACGTAGTACTGTGTGTTATGCTTTTTGTACATGGACCAAGAACATTTTAGACATCATTTGGCCTAACAGGGATGATGGTTCACAAAAGGATATCCAAAAATAAAGACTGGTTCATATTTGTTGGACATTTTGCACCAGATATAAAAATATCAGATTTTTTTTAACATATATTTGCTTTTATTAAGGTGGTACCCTATAAGCAAGCCACTATTAAAAAGATTGTAGTGAGTGGGATGCACAGTATGACATATTTGTAATGATGTACTGTGCACATTTGTTTTTTTTTTACAATCCATTGATTGATTTTGCCCACTGTTCGATGATGATGCTTCATATAGAGCACTGTCGAAAGTGAAGACGTATGAATGCAGATAACTGTAAAACAACGTATAAGATGTTCTATGTTGCATTCATGTTCTGGGGAAAAAATATTGCATCTTATTTTGGTTGCCTAATGTTCAAAATAAAATCCTAATACATTTTTCTCTGTTTATATTTTTCCACAGTGATCGATTCATTGAGTCAGTACTCATTTACTCATCCCATCCCCCAGGCAGTACACGTGGAGTCATGGCTTCACTGAGACACTATCGATGCTGTCACATAGGCACTGCACTTGCTCTCTTTCATTCGGCTAGGCACTGCACATGCACTCATCCATTCACTCAAGCACTACACTTGCAGTCATCTATTCACTCAGGTACTACCCATTCAGTCATGCAATCAACCAGGTACTGCATTTGCATTCATACAATCACTGAGCAGTGCACTTGCACTTATCCATTCACCCAAGCACTTCACTTCCATTCATCCAATCATCCAGGCACTGCACTTTCACTCATACAATCACCCAAGCACTATCCATGCACTCATCCATTAAGTCAGTCACTACCCATGCATGCATGCTATCACCCAGGCACTTCACTTGCACTCATCTATTCACCCAGGCATTGCACTTGCACTTTTCCATTCACCCAAGCCCTATACCTAAACCTATCCATTTTCTCAGGCACTGCACTTGCACTCATGCAATTACCCAGGCAATACCCATGCACTTATCCATTGAGTCAGACACTGCCCATGCAGTCATACAATCATTGAGGCACTGCACTTGTACTCATACATTCACTCAGGCAACACACTTGCACTTATTCATTCACCCAAGTACTAGACTTGCACTTATCCTTTCACCTTGGAACTGCACTTGCACTCATCCAAACATCGAGGCCGTGCACTTGTACTAATGCAACTTTCTAGACACTTCACTTGCACTCATATAATCACTCAGGCATTACCCATGCAGTTCTGCAATCATCCAGGCACTGCCCTTGCACCCATTGATTCACCCAAGCATTGCATGTTCACTCACCCAATCATCCAGTCACTGCACTTGCACTCATACAATCACCCAAGCACTACCCACGTACTTATCCATTTATTCAGGCACTTCCATGCAGTCATGCACTCACCTAGGCACTTTACTTGCCTTCATCCAATCGCCCAGGCACTATACTTGCACTCATCCATTAATCCAGGTACTACACTTGCAGTCATCTATTCACCCAGGCACTGCACTTCTACTCATCCAATCATGTAGTACTTGTACTAATACACCTATGCAGGCACTGCCCCTGCAGTCATACAAATACTTAATCATTACCCATGCACTCACTGGTACCCATTCATTCACCGACACACAACACTTACACTCATCCATTCAACCAGCACTACACTTGTTCTCATTTAATCACCTAGACTGTACTCATGCACTCCTCCAATCATCCATGCTCACCTCATGCACTCATTCAGACATCCATGCGCCAATGATGCAGGCACTCAATCATCCATGCACTGCTCATATAGTCATTCAATTATACATGCACCACTGACGCAGTCATTCAATCATCTATGTACCACTCATACACTCATTCAAATATTGATGCACCAGTCATACACCTAATCAATCATCCATACACCAGTCATACAGTCATTGCAACATACATGCATACTTTATCTTTTTTTAACTGTAAAAGGCGGTGCCGAGTGGTACCTTTTTTACCTATTTATTTTTACCTTCTTATGATTATTACATTTTTCTTGCTCTTTTTTGTACAAACAAAAATGGCAACTAGCACAGGAAAAATTACAAAAATCTGCACTAAGAAATGTGATAATACTTTAAAAGGGGATAAGAAAAAATACAAAAATCTGCACTAAGAAATGTGCCAATACTTTAGCACTTCTGATTTTTCTCAGCATTGCAAATAGCGGTAACAGGCTGCCCACCAACAGTTATAACAACCCCACTCTCCATACAATATGCCCATTGTAGATAGCCCTGGAGCCATATCTGTGGTAGAAGTTTGGACATCTGATGGCACTGTCTGTCCAGGATTTGTTGCTGATGTAATTGAAGTTGATGGTCCTCCACTTTCTCTTTGCTTTAGTGCAAATTGCAGACTTTTTCCATGACAGATCTAGAGGTGGAATAACACTGACGTCACCCCACATGAATACTTATTATATGTCCTTCTAGAGAGGGTCTTATCAAAGAGGGTGGATTGCACCACCTATGCCACTGTTTTGGATTTCCCAGTTGGGATTTTATAAAAGTCCCATGCTACACTGGCTCTCTTTTCTGGAGACTCCTCTTGTTCCAAATCGTCATTCTCCACTTACTCCACATTATGGTCCTGTTGTTGTTGCTTCTGACCCCCATCTCCTTCCTGTGTTGCAATTTTTGAAGTAAAATAAGCTGAACAACTCTAAACAAAGATAGATCCACCTGCTTAGAATAAAGTTCATATAAAAGGCAGATTCAAGAACTAGGAGTGGGTGTGTACTTCATATTCATTTTGCTGAAAAGTATATTATCCAATGATATTCCTTGCATTCCCAGTCATGTGATCTTCATGGTGACCGATATGAGTGTGTTGACCAACATGTTTACGGTTACTCAATGGAAGCAGAAATTCAAAATAGAAGTTTAAAGTAGTATTCTTTAAAAATAGAAGCAAAACCACAACTAGTATTCATATTAAACTGAACAGCTACATTAAATTGTATTGACAATATATTTATATTTGTGTTTCTGAGTTTATAAAAAACATGCTGTATCTGTGATTAGTGACGTAACCTAGACTTCTAGTGTTGGCGCAAACACAAGAAATGCTAAGCAAAAGTGGTTTTGTACAACAATAATTATAAAAAGAGAAGCTTAAAGAGAATATCACTGAACAACTAGTATCAAATATCAATTAAATTAATCTATACATGTGTTTACGAGTATCTAAAAAACGTGCGGTATTCGCGTTTAGCGATGTCACATTGATTATTAGTAAAGCCGCAAAAAAAAGAAACATTAAGTAAAAGGTAATTTGTTAAACAATTACTATAGAGAGACACCTTTCAAGAATAGAGCAGGAAACAACTAGTGTCAAACATCAATTACAATATGTGTATATATATGTTTTAGAGTTTCTATAAAACATTTAGTGTCCGTGAATATCGAAGTCACCGTGATCACTGGAATCACAGAGTATACAGAAAAATATTAGGCATAAGTGGTTTTTACAAAAAAACGTTATAGACAGACAATTTTAAAAAGATTACGAAACAAATGCACACTTAGTCACCCATACAGCCCCTCATAGACGTACTCATTAACCCCAACAACCACTGACTCACGCATCCATGTAGGCAGTCACACACCCCCTCACCCACCCACATAGACACTCATACACCCATAAAGGTACTCAGACAACCAATCAATCATCCATAAAGCCACTCATGTACCCACTCGCCAACCCATAGAACCACTTAGACACCAACTAAAAGACTGATTTATACATGTATACGACCTAGTCAGTCACCCATACATTCACTGAGATACGTGTGTGTGTTTTGAACGTGGCCCTCTGTGCAGGGTCTTCCTCAAACATTTGCCTTAGCCCTCGACTTTTTTCTGAATTAATATTGTTGACCTTTTTAGGGCTCTGTGCACAGGACCACTGCTAACCAATGCTAAAGTGCTTGTGCTCTCGCCTTAAAACATGGTAGAATTGGCTTATACAGGATTATCAAATTTTATTTACTTGTAATTCCATAGTAAAGTGGCACTACATGTGTCCAGGGCCTGTAAAGTAAATTATACTAGTTGATCTGCAACACTGATTGTGCCACTCACTTAAATAAACCTTTAATTATGTCTCAGGCCTGCCATTGCGGAGCTTGTGTGTGCAGTTTAAACTGCTATGTTGACCTGGCAAAATATACCTTTTGCCTAGCTCAAACGTTCCCCAATGGTAAGGTGCAATGTATGGACATGAAGTTTTAAGTAATACATTTTCTGGTTGTGGAAACTCTTTGATTTGTTTTTACTACTGCTAGGCCTGTCTCTCCCGTAGGATAACATTGCAGTTGCCTAATTCCAATTTATGAGTGTAATTTCCAAATGGGAAGAGATAATTGGTTTGTTTTTGGTGTCACTGGAATCGTAATTTAAAGTCCTAACTTATGATGAAGTCGGATTTTAAATTACAATTCTGAAAATGCCATTTTTAGAAAGTTATCATTTTCTTGCCATAGCCATTTGGTGCCTGGAGTCTGTCTTTGGTCATATGACTGGGTGCAATTGGGATTTGAATATTGTTCTAAACAGCCACACACAATGGAATCTTATGTATGACTGGATGGGCCATCTCTTTCAGGATGGGAAGGAGGAATTGGGTCTAGCCTCACACCTGAATCGGCTGTATCCAGTTCCCACACAAAAGTCTTGACAACCCTGCAGTGTCATTTTAGAGAGCTTGGATCCAGGGCGGGGTGGCAGGTAATTCCATGCACTTCAAAGTTAGAAGCTTCTTCACTTCCCAGAACCAGGAAACAATTGTAAAAAAGAAGGACCTCACACACTGTCCATTTCAGTACACTTCTGGACCAGTGGCTACTCTGCCATGAAGAAGGACTGCTGTGCTGCACATGGACTGCCACTCTCCTGGACTGCTACTCTAAAGGAACTGTTGCCTTGCTGTGCTGAACTGCTACCTGCTGCCCTCTTGCCTGAGGAGAAAGAACTGGACCTGCAACTCTTTCTTGAACCCAGGACCCCAGGGTGATTCAAAGAGTTAGTCTACAGGCCTCCTGATCTGAGCCTCATGAATATATTAGGCTCCTCAGAGCTCCTGGATCCATCTTCAGTTAGTTCATGACCCCCAAGAGGTACCTCTCAGGTCCTGACCCCTTGATGTGGCTCTTGAGCTCTTCAATTCAAGCTTTTGGTGTCTTCATGACTCAGAAAGGGTCAGGTCAAACTGGAATTGCGTTGCTTGCATGGAAAATCAGTGCAAGCTTCAGTAAGTTTGTCTCTTTGTACAGCAATCATTGATCATGGACCACCAATGTTGGGCTCCAGACCACCTGTCCTCATGCCATGCTGAGCGCCTCCAGCTATGCTTGCCGTGCTCCTAGCGATCTTCCACACTAACAGTACCCTTGGCACAAACTTGAGAATGTAAACCTTCAGTGGGTCTAATCTGGGACTTCAGCCTATCCGCGCTTCATCACGGTTGGCTTGAACACTTGAATTTGACCCGGTCCAGCGTGACCTACTTGCGCTTTATGCTTTTATGTACTATATTTTTTTAACTGAGTTGTATATAGCGTGAACTTGACCCAAAGGTATTGGGAATCAGAGCGCTTTACATTGTACCAGTTGTGTTACATGAGGACACATTCATTTTTTTCTATTCGGCACAGGGAGATTAAGTGATTTGCCCAGAATCACAGGATGTTCAGCGTCGTTACCAAGACTCAAACCCAGTTCCCCTGATTTGAGGTCATTACATTAAGCCCTAATTTTCACACATTCCCCCTCCCTTTCATTAATATAACCCCTGGGTGGGATCTCCGGTGCTTATAATTATTGAATGAGGCCCGGCGACAATTTCGTTTTTTTGATCACGCATGAGTCTGGCAAGAGTGCAGCATTTTCTACTGATTTATTTCCCTCTTTGGCCCCAGGGGATCCCTTTGCTTCCCCCATGGGGCTTAGGTGGTCAGGGTATGCCTATCCTGCCCCTTTATACAATTCTTTACAACATTTCAGGACAGGGGATCTGGCGCTCTGGCGAGATCTATCAAAACTCCTGCAGACCTAACCACCTAAATATACAAATATTTCTGACACTACATTGTCTCAAAAACCACAATCTGTGAACCAAGCTTCCTCCTAAATTTGGTGTAATTCTGTTCAGCAGCTTTTTCTATATCCAATCATAAAGAGAATGCATGTGGGATTTAACATTTTGGGTCCTCTCTTTTCTGTCAGCCCCCAATTGATGGATCACCTCAAATCTATCCAGGAGGGAGCTAAATTGGATGAATATTTCTTTGAGAAAGTTTTGAGAAGATTTGTCTGATGGGGCCAAAGTTATTAGCAAACCAAAAAATGCTCTTTAAATACAAAAGCGGACCTAACTTTAACTACATAGTGTTAGCCGCTGCTAGGTAATGTACATATATATTACCTACTGGCGGTCGCCAGTAGGTATATATAGTTAGGATTTTTTCTCTATGGGATTTTTGAAAATTCTATGTCTAATAACTTTGGCGTTTGTGGACGGAATTGGCTGAAATTTTCAGGAAAATGGCACATTTTGTTTCTGAGCAGCCCTTGAAAATTTGGGGGGGGTTCGTCAAGGGGGGGCCGAGAAAAAAGGGGGGTCCCAAAACGTGTTTTTAACATTGAGTTTTCCATAGGGCGGTTGGCCTCACTTTTAGCCCGAACGGCTGAATGGATTTGCACGAAACTTGGCAAAATTGTAGGGACTGGTAGCCCGATGTGCCTTTTGTAGGTCTCAATATATGTGCTTCAGTGGATTTTGAGAAATTAACGTTCAAAAAAAGATATATATCTGTAACAGCGGACCGGGCAGCGCTCCAGTTCGCGTACTTTTCGTGCAACTGAGCTTTGTGAAGCGAAGCTGATTGGTTCTCCGGCATCTGTAAACATTCCAAACAGTCCGTAGCGGCCGCCATCTTGTCTCTCGGTAGGATTGAGAGACAAGAGGAGGCCAAAGCGAAGGGGCAAATGACCATAAGGGGGCATAGTAGATCCTCGCTGACCCCCTAGGTTTGATGTGGAGGTTTTAAAAGGGCCCCGCGGGGCAAAAAAAAATAATAATAATAATAATCGAACGGCTGAATGGATTTGCACGAAACTTGGTAAAATATTAGGGACTCGTAGCCCGATGTGCCTTTGCTAGGTCTCAATATATGTGCTCCAGTGGATTTTGAGAAATTAACGTTCAAAAAAAGATATATATCTGTAACAGCGCTCCGCTTCGCGTAACGGAGGTTTGCGAAGCTGATTGGTTCTCCGGCGTCTGTAAACATTCCAAACAGTCCGTAGCGGCCGCCATCTTGTCTCTCGGTAGGATCGAGAGACAAGAGGAGGCCAAAGCGAAGGGGCAAATGACCATAAGGGGGCATAGTAGATCCTCCTTGACCTCTTAGGTTTGATGTGGAGGTTTTAAAAGGGCCCCGCGAGGCAAAAAAAAAAAAAAAAATAATAATCGAACGGCTGAATGGATTTGCACGAAACTTGGCAAAATTGTAGGGACTGGTAGTCCGATGTGCCTTTGCTAGGTCTCAATATATGTGCTCCAGTGGATTTTGAGAAATTAACGTTCAAAAAAAGATATATATCTGTAACAGCGCTCCGCTTCGCGGAGATAAAATTATATCTGTATTACCTAGCTGTTGCTAACACCAGTTAGCGACGGCTAGTAGGAGATAGCGACCATCTTGGGCCCCACTTTGCATGTGAGTGATATTTATCACTAATGACATGCAAAGTGGGCATGCCAAGATGTTAGCGACTGGAAACAGTCGCTAACATCGCTATCTCCTATTATCAACTTTTGGAAATATTCGCGATAAGCGCGAATATCTCCAAAAGCTAGCACCTGCCCTGAGCAGTTCTAAGGCATGTTATCCAATGGGAGGTGGATAACATGGCTAAGAGCATTAGCTCGGTAATGCATGAATATCGCTGAGTTTTCAGCGATATTAATGCATTGCGGTCGTTTTTTATCGTATTTGCGATAAACCTTGATAATAGCAAGGTTTATCTGCGATAATTTCTGACGATGCTTAGCGGTAAAAAAATCGTTGCTAAGCATCGTTAGGGATAAATATCGCTTAACTTTGGTAATATGCCCCAACGTCTGTTAACGTTCGATTCGAAGGAAATCAGGAAGTGTTGAAAAACATTGTCTGCGCCATCTTGCCTTTTTTCAAATGCCACACTTTTGTCGTGCACGGCAGTCATTTTAGATGCCTTGACCAGACCCACTCTGTGCACGCTGTCGATCCTTAGCATGACTCCCCACCCTCGCAAGCATCTCCCCCAGGCAGTGGTCACCCCCGCTCTCTGTCTTATGCATGGGTAATAAACCACCCCCCATCTGCGCTGCTCTTCCCTGAGAATCACACCCTGTGCCCGCCCGACACCTCCCTTTCGCCCTATTCACTACCGCACCCTCTGACACTCCTTTTCCTTTGTGTCCGATTGTCCAGGCCGGTCCTAGGGTATCAGCTAGCCCTGCAGATGTAGTTTATGGCCCCAGCTGTAAAGAATCACCCCTCTTCAAAGGAGTTATAGTAGATCAAGGCCCATACTCGATGAGATCCGTCACAGCAGACGCGTTCCTATTATCTGAAAACCATCCTGTATTGTGATTGGGGAGGGGACCGAGCCTGAAGCGGAAGATTCCAGGGATGACTCTTTGTACATCAAAGTTTTTACAATTATGTGTCACATTAAAAATATATAGCACTCCAACAAAGTAGTAAGATTATAAAACTTTAATAACTTATAAATATATACATAAAACAAAAACAGTAATAACATATAAACATTTTTAGGGAAAAACAACGAAGTAGCGGTCGGCTGTGCGAATAGTCCCAACGCAGCACAACGTCCAGATTTCTGGCGTGGGGCGTCGCGGGGGGTGGGTCATCAGTAGCAAACTGTTGTGCGAATAGTTCCAAGGCAGCAGAACGATGGCACCAAGGTGATGTCCAGTAAGTTGCCGCACTGGTTTTGGTATCCTACAATGCTGCTCCGAATAACGGCGTGGGGCGCCCCGGGGGAGGCGGCGTGAACGGGCCTCTCCAGGTGGAGTGTCATCTGTTGTAGTGGGGCGCCCCTTTACCGTTTCAGTTGCCATTCCGTCCGTGTTTGGTCCACTGTGTCAAAAGCCGCAATTCAGCTGAGTTGCGCCCACTCTTGCGGTGCAGCGATAGGCGGCTGTCACAGGACTCTCAAAATGGCGGCAGGCTGTTTCCTTTTTGGGCCTGGTCCACTGAAATGGCCCTGGGACACCTTGGAAATCGGACGCTTGTCTGCTAGGTCTTGGACCCCATTCTCGAAAGCGTCCCCTCCGCCTTGAGGATTTATCAAAAGTTTTGGGGGCCCCCGACTCCTGTAGGCTTCTGGTGGGGAGCGGTTGCCATGATTGCTCGCGGAATGACCACGACGGAGCTACGAGATGGTGGTGCTCTCATGCTGAAGCCAGCTTCAGTCTGAAACATCCAGAAACAAGGTGGGGCTTTCATCGTTTGGGAAAAAAAAAAAGTTTTCATCCAATGAAAAGTGTTGTTTTTAGGTCATATGATCAAGCCTTCCATCATTAGGAAACCAAAAGTAAAATGAACCAATGAAAAGTTTTATAAACAAGTCACATGACCTGTTATGCGGCATAGGGTATAAAATGCGGAGAAAATACGTTGGCACGTGAGGCGGCGTCAGTAGCGGACCGATGTGCGAATAGGCCGAAGGCAATACAACGCGCCAAGATCCGGATGGCACCGAGGTGGTGTCCAGCAAGTTGCAGCACTGGTGTGGCCATCCTACAATGCTGAAAGTCGGCGTGGGGCGCCCCGTTGGCCTGTGAGTTTGCGTCAGTAGCGGACCGATGTGCGAATAGGCCGAAGGCAGCACAACGCGCCAAGATCCGGATAGCACCGAGGTGGTGTCTAGTAAGTTGCCGCACTGGTGTGGCCATCCTACAATGTTGAAAGTCGGCGTGGGGCGCCCCGTTGGCCTGTGAGATGGCGGCAGTAGCGGACCGATGTGCGAATGGGGCCAAAGGCAGCGCAACAATATTTTCGGAATAGAAGACACCACAAGGCGCTGAGATGCCAAGATCCGGATGGCACCGAGGTGGTGTCTAGCACGTTGTGGCACTGGTGTGGCCATCCTACAATGGTAAAAGTCGGCGTGGGGCGCCCTGTTGGCCTGTGAAATGGTGTCAGTAGCGGACTGATGTGCGAATGGGGCCAAAGGCAGCGCAACAATATTTTCTGACTGACACCACAAGGCGCTGAGATGCCAAGATCCGGATGGCACCGAGGTGATGTCTAAGTTGCGGACTGATGTGCGAATGGGGCCAAAGGCAGCGCAACAATATTTTCTGACTGACACCACAAGGCGCTGAGATGCCAAGATCCGGATGGCACCGAGGTGATGTCTAAGTTGCGGACCGATGTGCGAATGGGGTCAAAGGCAGCGCAACAATATTTTCTGTATGGAAGATACCACTAGGCGTTGAGATGCCAAGATCCAGATGGCACCGAGGTGATGTCTAGCAAGTTGCTGTACTGGTGTGGTCATCCTACAATGCTGAAAGTCGGCGTGGGGCGCCCCATTAGCCTGTGAGATGGCGTCAGTAGCGGACCGATGTGCGAATAGGCCGAAGGCAGCACAACGCGCCAAGATCCGGATGTCACCGTGGTGGTTTCATAGTTGAGAGGCACTTCATCTGCAGTGGGGCGCCGAGATCCGGATGGCACCGAGGTGATGTCTAGCAAGTTGCTGTACTGGTGTGGTCATCCTACAATGCTGAAAGTCGGCGTGGGGTGCCCCATTAGCCTGTGAGATGGCGTCAGTAGCGGACCGATGTGCGAATGGGGCCAAAGGCAGCGCAACAATATTTTCTGAAGAGAAGACACCAAAAGGCGCTGAGATTCCAAGATCCGGATGGCACCGAGGTGGTGTCTAGGAAGCTATGCAGTTGAGTTGTGTGCGCACTTGCGGCGAATAGGTCGAAGGCAGCATAACAATGTTTTCTGAATAGAAGACACCACAAGGCGTTGAGATTCGGTTACCACCGAGGTGATGTCTAGCAAGTTGCCGCACTGGTGTGGCCATCCTACAATACTGCTCCGAATAACGGCGTGGGGTGCCCGAAGGGGGGGGGGGGAGGCGGCGTGAACGGGCCTTCCCAGGTGGAGGCTCGTCTGCTGTAGTGGGGCGCCCCTTTACCGTTTCAGTTGCCATTCAGCTGAGTTTCGGCTGCTCTTGATGCTACAGCGACAGGCGGCTGCAACAGGACTCTCAAAATGGCGGCCTGTTCTTTGGATTTGGGCCTGGTCCACTAAAATGGCCCTGGGACACCTTAGAACTCGGACGCTCGATTTCTTTTTTCCTTTCCTGTACATGCCAAAAAAGGTAAATGCCCGGTACGTTACACGCTTCATCTGCCACGATGAACTCTCCAGAGGAACCGAAAAAAAATATAGTTATGGTAACTATACCATGCATCGTCATATGGAGAGGTGGCACCAATTAATTATAGTGCTGCATAAAAGAGAGATTTGGAGGAGAACCCTTGACCTGCTAGTACATTCATCAAAGAAGTGGCACTGACAGCATCAGAGGCAAGGGAAACGGTCCCAAATATTTAGAAGAACTTTGGAAACATTAAAATGACATGTTTAGATTGTGGCAAATTAATTTCATGTGGACAGATGAGTGTTACTCTAATAAATACAGCATATGAACATCATCATAGTCGATGGTTGGTAGAGACATTTTGACTATATCCTGGACCTGCCCGTCCTCGCCCAAAATGGCGCCGGAATAAATGGGACTCGTAACTCCTTGTTGTGTACTGGTTGCAGAACCTTGAAATCACGAGATACGTATGCAGTTTTGAAGCACATGGCGGGTGGGGACGAGAATTGATTGAATATTTCGACATCCCTATTGATATTAAGTTCTGATGTGTTATTGATTACTGTACTATTGAAAGTTCGAATTAACGTCACCGATGGTACTTGCCCGCAAATGTATATCTAGATAATTTTATTGTAACTGGCCCTGTCGTATTTTAATTATAAAATGTACGTCCACCGATTCCGTAACTGTTAGACACCTTAGTTCTTGCAACCTAATGGCCCGCCCGTTACGTTCCTCTACAGTGTAAATGTCTACTCATCATATACGATTACAGTTTGCTCCGTGGCCGGCCCACGTGGTTATAGGCTCGTATTTGTATAATGAAATTTTCACAATAAAGGTTTTTAAAAGAAAACATGGTAGTAGTATATACATTGGTAAAGTTTTTAATAATAGTCACTGTTTTAGAATCAGTAAAAGGCAAGTGAAATAAAGCAGACCAATTACATGAAGGGTAAAAGGTATAATTCGAAGGAACGCAGTAAAGATAAATGGTCAAGGACTGTTGTGTTTTCTACTCCTGCAACATAAAGTGATCGATAAGAATCTCATATTCAGGCGTATCGGCGACTAAGACAGCAGGTCGACCCTCTTTTGCTGAACGGCTCCGTCATGGGACGAAGAAACGCTCTTTTTCTCGAAAAAAGAATATATTTTACTTGCAGGACAGTTGTAAATTTTCCGGGAAAGTACATTAGCCTGGAACATTATAACATATATTTAAGAAAAAATAATGTTCGGAAGTAATAAAAAGCGTAATTTTTAGGTCATATGACCAAGCCTTTCATCATTAGAATAAGAAAAGTAAAATGAACCAATGAAAAGTTTTATTAACAAGTCACATGACTTGTTATGCTTACGTTACGCGCTGCGCGCCCCGGATGACTTCCGGATGCGCTAACGCGGCGCGTCATATGACGCATTACGCGACAACGCAGGTCCAGAATATAGTCAAAATGTCTCCACCAACCAGCGGTTAGAACACAACCCCTTTCAGCAGGCTAAATAGTTCTGTTAAATGACAACAGAAGGGACAGGCAACAAGAACCATCAGTCAAAGAGGGGAGGGCTAGTTCTTCTCTTCCGGGTTACATTGGGGCGCTACCGGAACTGATCGAATTGGTAGTCTACAGTGTTTCTGGATATTCAGACTGAAGCTGGGGTTAGCATGAGAGCAGCACCATTTCGTAGCTCCGTCGTGGCCATTCCGCAACCAATCATGGCAGCCGCTCTTTATCGTTATTTTGGGCGGGGTGGGTGGCGGAGCCAAGCTGTTTTGCAGCCATCATTGTGTGGAGTTCAGTTCATCTCACTAGTTTTGTATTTGTCATGAGGGGTTGTTCTTAATGTTTCTATTTTAGCGAGGTCAAAAAGAGATCCCATTAGTGGCCTACTGATTTTGCTCGATTCCTTTTCTTTTTTTTTTACACGATTTTTCGTTATCTGCAAAGACTAAACAGAGTATTGCGACTCTGTGTTTGTTTGTAAATAGAGAATGAACCAAAGAGAACCAATTCTAAAACAGTAAATACTTGGATAACAATCAATCAAATGGAGAGAGAAGCAGGCACGACATATTACAACGGGGGCAAAGGCCTCCGTTAACTACCCTTCACTATGTGCAAAGAGAGAGTACTCCTAATAGAAATGAGGGGGGGGCACCATTCAAAGCAGATCAGTGTGCATAAACACGAAAATGTTTTCACTTACCACGTACTTGACATTCGACAGCTTATGATATTTGCTATTAAAAAACCATTGAAATTCACTGAAAAAACCATAGGTTAGAGACCATATATAGTTAGGAATTAGCATTTACAAAACCTTGAAAATTCACTGAAAAAACCATAGGTTATAGACCATATATAGTTAGGAATTAGCATTTAAAAAACCTTATTTTACTCACACAAAACCATTGAAATTCCATATATAGTTAGTTGCACTAACTATATATCGCGCACCCGCAATCCACTGCTGATCATGTCACATATTACATCATTCATGACATGGTCAGTGACATCACTGATGACATCACTGATGACATCTCAAATGACATCACTGATGAGATCACTGATGACATCATCCAGTGACTGTGTGTTTCTGTAAAGTTTAAATATGTTTTACATATTGAAGAATGAGTAGATGTATAAGTGTCTGGACGAAGGATTTAGTAGGTGCATGACTGAATGTATGAGTGAGTGATTAAATGTGTCTCACTGAGTGCATGGGTTAGTGACTAAACTGTCTTAATTTGTGCATCATTATGTCTGTTGTTCTGTAAACTGCTGCATGTGTTGATCAGTAGCTATATGATTAACTATATGGGTTATTGATTGATTGTCCAAGTATTTGTATGGGAGACTGAGTGTGTGTGTGGCTGGCTGGGAGGTGTGTGACTCTGTGCAGATCAATGTGTACTTGTATCAATGATTGTATAAGAAAGTAAGTATGTGTTAGTATATGTTTGAAAATGTAAGGTGCTCTATGTTTAACTGTATAGACAAGAAAATGGAAGTGTGATTGATTCTTTACAGGACTGACTAGGTGTGTGAGTAACTCCATGGATGAGTGGCAGAGTCTGAGTGTCTGTATAGGTGTATGAGTGCATATGATAGTGTTGTAAAGATGAGTGATTGTATGTATGAATGATTGTATGGGTGAATGAGTGAATGTGTGTGTAGACGTAGGAATCAGTGAGTACGTATGTAGTAACTAGTATTGGTGTGTCAATGGTTTCAAAAATTATACTCTGTATTTAACACTGGGTGTAACAGAGGTTATATTAAAGTGTGAGGAGATGCATTGTATTGTCACATTAATGATATCATCATTGATGTGACCATTGATGTCAAAAGAGATATCATCAGTGATGTCATTTGAGATGTCATCAGTAATGTCATCAGTGATGTCACTGACCATGTCATGAATGATGTAATATGTGACATGATCAGCAGTGGATTGCGGGTGCGCGATATATAGTTAGTGCAACTAACTATATATGGAATTTCAATGGTTTTGTGTGAGTAAAATAAGGTTTTTTAAATGCTAATTCCTAACTATATATGGTCTATAACCTATGGTTTTTTCAGTGAATATATGTATATATATATATATATATATATATATATATATATATATATATATATATATATATATATATGCCACACCAACACTTCCCCACTCGGGAGAGATCACCACGGACACTTCACATGGATTGCAGAAAGTTTATTCATGCAACTGCACAGCAACGCGTTTCGACTTAACGTCTTGATCATATGTGTGTATATATTACATAGGCGCGGGTGAAGAACTCCGCTCCACCCGCGGGGTGTGGTAGATTTGCTTACTCTGCGTTCTCTGCGGAACACAGAGTAGGCAAATCTCTGCACACTCCACAGCGTAGCCAGCCCCACCTCTACCCCCATTAGCAACTATTTAGACATTAATTAATGATGAAAAAAAAATCATTACCTGTATTGTTGCGTCCCTGGGCTGTCCTCCTCCTCTTCCTCGCCATCGCTGTGTGATCATTGCAAATACTGCACATGCACGCACTTGCGCACATTCGCATTTCTCGCAAGAGACCTAGATGGTCCTGCGGACCACCTACCCCCTGTGACCTGGGCTTAAGCGAAGCGTGGTCAAACAAGGCATCTCCACCAAAGGCAACACTCAAGAGTTTGTACTGGAACTGGATTCTGACTAAAAGGAGTACAAACTGTACATTGGACAGACTGACGGAGGACGTCCTGAGATTTAAGGACCTACCACTTCGGGAACTTTACTTAGACATTATTGAGAAACCACTTGATAGGTCCCTTTACTTTAAATTTAGATCCGGAACTCTTCCCCTGCACACCTTTACATCACGGTGGAAACCGCCAGCTCAGACCACAGAGTTTTGCCCCTCTTGCCCACACAAACAGGAGTCTGTGGCACACTTTATGTTTGAGTGTCAGGAATATGCCCGACCGAGAAGAAAATGGCTTAAGCAATTGTGCCGCTTGCTGGGGACCAGGCATCATGTTGAGGCACTACGTATTTTAATGGCAGACTCACGACCACTGTACGCTTGTACCCTCTCAAAATTTTTATCGTGGGCCTGGTGTATTAGAAGCAAAAGGCTTAAAGCAATCATTTAATTCTCTTTTAACTAAAACTTTTTAATATGTTTTCCTTTTTCACGGAAAACCCAGACTTTTATAGTTGAATGTAATTAATTTGCTGTATTTTATTCAAATGAATTGGTGTGTTTTTATTGTGCAGCTTTTATGATAACTTTTATCGAAATAAAGCCTTTTTGACTTTGACTTTGACCAACCCCCAGGGCCAGCTCGAGCAATGTCCCAGGGTGCCCACCTTCATGGAAGCGAGAGCAGGAAACCTTTGCTTTTGGACAAGGGGAACTGCATGTCTTTCTGCACCCCTCTTGCCTCCTTCTGTACCTCTGTTGCTTCTTTCTACACTTCTTTTGCTTCTTTCTTCACCTCTCTTGCCTCTTTCTTCACCCCTGTTGCATCTTTCTGTAATCTTTCTGTACTCGTCTTCCTTCTTCCTGCACCTCTCTTTCTTCTTTCTGCACTTCTCTTGCTTCTTTCAGCACCTCTCTTGCATTTTTCTGTACCACTCTTTGTTCTGCCTGCACCTCCCTTGCCACTTTCTGTACCTGTTGGTTCTTTCTGTACTTCCCATGCCTCTTTCTGTATTCTCTTGCCTCTTCCTGTACCTCTGTTGCTTCTTTCTGCACTTCTCTTCCCTCTTTCTGCATTTCTGTTCCTTCTTTCAGTACTTCTCTTGACATCTTTCTGCACCTCTGTTACTTTTTTCAGCACTTCTCATGCCTCTTTCTGCACCCCTGTTCCCTCTTTCTGTAGTTCTCTTGCCTCGTTCTGCACCTCCCTTGCCTTTTTGTGTACCTCTCTTGCCTCTTTCTGCACCTCTCTTGCCTCTTTCTGTGTATCTATTTGGTCTTTCTGCACGGCTCTTGCCTCTTTCTGCACCCTTCATGCCTCTTTATACACCTCTATTGCTTCTGTCTGCACTTCTTTTGCTTCTTTCTGCACATCTTTTGCTTTCTTCTGCACCCCTGTTGTCTCTTTCTGAACCCTATTGTCTTTTTCTGCACTTGTCTTTCCTCTTTCTGTACCACTCTTGCTGCTTTCTGTACTTCTCTTACTTCTTTCTGTACCTCTCCTGGTTCTTTCTGCACCCTTCTTCCCTTTCTGCATCCCTCTTGCCTCTTTCTGCAGTTCTCTTACCAATTGCTGCACCTCTCTTGCCTTTTTCTGCACTTCTCTTGCTTCTTTCTATACCAATTCTCTTGCCTCTTTCTGTACTTCTCTTGCTTGTTTCTGCACATCTCTTGCTTCTTTTTACACCTCTGTTGCCTCTTTCTGTACTTCATGTGCTTCTTCCTGCACTCTTCCTACTTCTCGCTACACCCCTGTTCCCTCTTTCTGTACCTTTCCCGCCTCTTTCTGCATCCCTGTTCCCTCTTTCTGCACATTTCCTGCCTGTTTCTGCACCTCTCTTACCTCTTTCTGCACTTCTCTTGCTTTTTTCTACATTTCTCTTGCCTCTTTCTGCACCCTTCACACCTCTTTCAGCACCTCTGTTGCTTCTTAAGCCACTTCTCTTCCTTCTTTCTGTACCCCTCCTGCCTGTTACAGTGTCCCTCTTGCCTTTTTTTGCATCTCTCCTACCTCTTTCTGCACCCCTCTTGCCTCTTTTTGCACCCATGTTGGTTCTTTCTGCACTGCCCTTGATTCTTTCTCACCTGCTCTTGCTTCTTTCTGTACCTCTCTTGTAAATGTCTGTATCCCTCTTAACTCTTTCTGCACCCCTGTTGCCTCTTTCTGCACCTTTCTTGCCTGTTTCTGCACCTCTCCTGCTTCTTTTGGCATCTTTCTGCACCCTCATGCTTCTTTCTGCATCTCTCTTGTCTTTTTCTGCAGATCTCCTGCCTTTTTCTATACTTTTTTTGTAACTTCTCATACTACAATTGCTTCTTTCTGAACCTCTCTTGCCTCTTGTTGTACCCCTTTGCCTCTTTTTGCACCTCTCCTACCTCTTTCTGCACCTCTCTTACATTTTTCTGCAGTTCTCTTGCCTCCTTCCCAACCTCTTTTGCTTCTTTTTGCACTTTTCTTGCCTCTTTCTGTACCCCTTTTGCATCTTTCTGCATCTCTGTTGGTTCTTTCTGCACTGCTCTTGCTTCTTTCTGTACCTCTGTTGCAAATTTCTGCATCCCTCTTGCCTCTTTCTGTACCTCTCTTCCCTCTTACTGCACCTCTCGTGCCTCTGTCTGCACACTGTTCCCTCTTTCTGCACCGCTTATGCATGTTTCTGCACCTCACTTGCCTCTTTCTGCAGTTCTCTTTCCTCCGTGTACACCTCACTTGCCTTTTTGTACACTTCTCTTGCTTCTTTCTGTACCCTTCTTCCATTTTTCTGCAGATCTCTTGCCTCTTTCTGCACATCTCTTGCCACTTTCTGCACATCTCTTTGTTCTTTCTGCACTGCTCTTGCCTCGTTGGGCTCTACTCTTGCCTCTTTCTCCACCTCTTTTGCTTCTTTCTGCACTTTCCTCTCTTCTTTCTGCACCTCTCTAGCCTCTTTCTGTACCTCTGTTGCTTCTTTCTGCACTTCTTTTGCCCCTTTATGTACCTCTCTTGCTTCCTTCGGCACCCCTGTTGTTTCTTTCTGTACTCATCTTACCTCTTTCTGCACCTCTCTTGCTTCTTTCTGCACTACTCTTGCTTCTGGCCAGGTCCCAGGAGCAATATATAATTATGTTGCAGGGGCCTGTGGAGGCCCCCACAGACCTGGGGACCGCCACCTCCCCAGTGCTTTTGTATATATATGGGTAGTCGGCTCGAGGGTTCTTTGCAGATCCCCGGGGACCACCACCTCCCTAGTGCTATGTTCAAGTTAGGAGGGGGCCATGCGGCCCCCCCACTAGGAGCTCTCCTTGGCCCTGGGGACCACCAACCCCAGGGTCGGCTCCAGCAATGTCCAGGGTGCTTCTTTCTCCACCCCTCTTCCCTGTTTCTGCACCTCTTTTGCTCCTTTCTGCACTTCTTTTGTTTCATTCTGCACCTCTCTTGCTTCTTTCTACAGCTTGCTACTCTCCTTCTGTACCCCTTTGCCTCTTTTTGCAGCTCTGTTGGTTCTTTCTGCACTACTCTTGCTTCTTTCTGCACCTCACTGGCTTCTTTCTGCACCCCTCGTGCCTCTTTATGCACCCTTCTTCACTCTTTCTGTACCCTTTGTGCCTCATTCTGTACCCCTCTTCCCTATTTCTGCACCCCTTTTGCCTTTTGTGGCACCTTTGTTCATTCTTTTTTATACTTTTTTGTGCTTCTTTCTGTACCTCTGTTGCTTCTTTTTGCACCCCTTTTGCCTTTTTATCCACCCTATTCCCCTTTTCTGAATCTCTGTAGCTTCTTTCTGCACTTCTCTTGCCTCTTTCTGCACCCATCTTGCCTCATTCTGAACCTCTATTGCTTCTTTCTGCACTTCTCTTGCTTCTTTCTGCATATATGTTGCTTCTTTCTTCACCCCTTGTGCCTCTTTCTGTACCACTCTCCCTATTTCTGCACCCTCCGTGCTTCTTTCTGCACTTCTCTTGCTTTTTTCTATACTTCTATTGCCTCTTTCTGTGCCCTTCACACCTCTTTCAGCACCTCTGTTGCTTCTTACTCCACTTTTCTTTCTTCTTTCTTCACCCCTCCTCCCTCTTACAGTACCCCTCCTTGCCTCTTTGTACACCTCTCCTACCTCTTTCTGAACCCCTCTTGCCTATTTTTGCACCTCTGTTGGTTCTTTCTGCACTGCCCTTGATTCTTTCTGCACCTCTTTTGTAAATGTCTGCATCCCTCTTGCCTCTTTCTGCATCCCTTTTCTCTATTTCTCCACCTATCTTGCTTCTTTTTACACTTCTCTTGATTCTTTCTGACCTGCTCTTGCTTCTTTCTGCACTTCTCTTGTAAATTTCTGTATCCCTCTTACTTCTTTCGGCACCCCTGTTCCCTCTTTATGTACCTTTCTTGCCTGTTTCTGCACCTCTCTTGCCTCTTTTGGTACCTCTGTTGCTTCTTTCTGTGCTTCTCTTGCCTCTTTCTGCACCCTTGTGCCTCTTTCTGTACTTCTCTTGCTTGTTTCTGCATCCTTCTTCCCTCTTTTGGTACAGCGTTACCTTTTTCTGTACCTCTCTGCCCTTTTCCTGCACCTTTCTTATCTTTTTCTGCACTCCTCTTGTCTTTTTCTGCAGATCTCTTGACTCTTTCTGTACCTCTTTTGTATCTTTTTAAACTTGTCTTGCTTCTTTCTGCAACCCTCTTGCTTGGCCCCTTTGTCTCTTTTTGTACCTCTCCTGCCTCTTTCTGCACCTCTCTTACCTTTATCTGTAGTTCTCTTGCCTCTTTCTCCATCTCTTTTGCTTCTTTCTGTACTTTTATTGCCTCTTTCTACACTGCTCTTGCTTCTTTCTGCACATCACTTTGTTCTTTCTGCACTGCTCTTGCCGCGTTCTGGATTCATCTTGCCTCTTTCTGCACCTTTTTTGCTTCTTTCTGCACTTCTTTCTCTTCTTTCTGCACCCTCTTGCCTCTTTCTGTACATTCATTGCTTCTTTCTACACTTCTTTAGCCTCTTTTTGTACCTCTCTTGCTTCTTTCTGCACCTCTGTTGTAAATTTCTGCATCCTTCCTGCCTCGTTCTGTACCCTTCTTCCCTCTTTCTGTACCTCTCATTTTGTTTGCTCTTTCTGTACCACTCTTGCCACCTTCTACAGTTCGCTTTCCTCCTTCTGCACCTCACTTGCCTTTTTGTGCACTTCTCTTGCTACTTTCTGTACCCTTCCTCCCTTTTTCTACACACCTCTTGCCTCTTTCTGGACTCCTCTTGTCTCTTTCTGCACCTTTTTTGCTTCTTTCTGCACTTCTTTCTCTTCTTTCTGCACCCTCTTGCCTCTTTCTGTACCTTCATTGCTTCTTTCTGCACTTCTTTAGCCTCTTTTTGTACCTCTCTTGCTTCTTTCTGTACCCTTGTTATCTCTTTGTAATGTAATGTAATGTAAATATGCACTTGTATAGCGCGGCTGTCACTCCAAGGAGCATCTTGGCGCTTGTAGCCCGTAGCCTAGATGGAAGGCCGGAAAAATCAGCTCGCAACATCCATCTTGTCAGTACTGAAACACGCTCTATTTAAACTCTATTTTCTGTACTTGTCGTTCCTCTTTCTGCACTTCTCCTGCTTCTTTCTACACTTCTCTTGCTTTTGCCCAGGTCCAGGGGCAATATATATTTTTGCGGGGGCCAGTGGGGGCCCCAGCAGCCCTAGGGACCACCACCTCCCCGTGCTTTTTTTTATACATATGCATGGGGGGCTCCTGCCCCCCCATACTGCTACCACCTACCCATTGCACACTTTATGCAAATACTGAGGTCTGTTGCAGATCCCCGCCCCCAGGGACCACTACCTCCCCGGGGCTATGTACAAGTTGGTAGGGAGGCCAAGCGGGCCCCCTTCAGGAGCTTGTCTTGGCCCTGGGGACCGCACCCCCCAGGGTCGGCTCCAGCAATGTCCTGGGTGCCTCTCTCCACCCATCGTCCTTTCTGCACCTCTTTTGCTTCTTTCTGCACTTCTTTTGTTTCTTTCTACACCTCTCTTGCTTCTTTCTGCACCCGTCTTCACTCC
Source organism: Lissotriton helveticus (assembly GCF_964261635.1). Taxonomy (NCBI): domain Eukaryota; kingdom Metazoa; phylum Chordata; class Amphibia; order Caudata; family Salamandridae; genus Lissotriton; species Lissotriton helveticus. The sequence continues at coordinate 797,038,393 of NC_136067.1, read as the reverse complement.
TTCTGCACAAAAAAGCGATTAATAAATCCTTAAGACTGCTGAAGAAAAGCCCGGGGGATGGAATTCTTCTAGCACAACTTCGCAAACACCGTGTGGATCTTAAAAAGTTGAAATGGGCAATTAAAAGAACTAATGATGAAGACTTCTGGGCAAAACTTCACCATGCTTCCAAGGGCAGCAACAGCGCCCAGTTCTGGTCGATTATAAATAAATTGTTAAATCCGAAAAACAATGTTATAACATCTCACATAACTAAATCATCTTGGGAATCATTTCTCGACGATCATTTTAATCATCAGGACACCGGAGAGCCGACATCCTCCTATACATTCACTAAGTGAAGACGGAACTAAGGCTCCCTCTGCAGCCCAAATCAGGAAACTAATTTCCAAAGGAAGGCAAGACGGTGCAGCTGGACCTAACGGTATTCCGCCGGCACTTTTCAAACTCGAACCGGATTACTGGGCTGAAATGTTGATCCCCCTTTATTCATCCGTCAACAACTCTGGGCGCCTTCCTATCTCATGGAGGGGCTCAATTATCTCACCAATTTACAAGGCGGGGGACAGACTCCTTCCAAAAAACTATCGCCTGATTGCACTCCTTGATATTGAGGCCAAATACTTCGCCGGCCTCCTACTGTCTCAGTTGCGAGAATGGGCTGCAAACCAAAGCTTAATACCATCTAGTCAAACGGGTTTTTGCAAAGACATGGGAACAACAACCAACTTGGTGGCCATCTCGCTACTTATTGACAAGGCTAGGGCGACCAAACAGGCTCTCCACTTCTGCTTTGTGGACTTCAAGGCGGCCTTTGACAATGTCAATCGGGAAATTCTCTGGCGGAAACTGGCCTCCTGGGGGATCCCCTCGCCCTTATTAAGCCTCTTGATTGAACTGCACACAGACACGTGGGTTCAGGTAAAGCTTGGGAACGGCTCGCACCTCTCTAGGTGTATTCCAACCACAAAGGGCCTAAAACAGGGGTACGTGCTAGCTCCATCTCTTTTCAATCTATTCACAGCTGACCTGCCACCCGCCCTAGAGGGTTGCAACTCCCATGCCCCCCGGTTAGGGGGTAAAGGGCTGCCCAGTATTTTGTACGCAGACGACGTTGTCCTAGTCAGTCACACGAAAGTTGGCCTTCAAAACCTTATTAACACGCTTCATGGTTATGCAGTTGAAAACCTATTAGAAGTGAATATCAGTAAGACAAATGTTTTGTCCATAACAGGGAACAAAAAGTCGTACACTTGGTCGCTTGGCACAAAAGAAATTTCAAATTGCTCTGAATACAAATACCTGGGAATCCTAGTCGACAAAGGGGGCCGCTATTTAAACCAACTAATGGCCATTAAGAGGAAAGGCATGTTAATAGCCACGACACTGAAACAACTAAAGCCCAACCTGAGATGTGAAACTCTACTGCCACTACTTCGAGTAGCTAAAATCAAAATAGAGTCTTCAATTACGTATGGCAGTGAGGCCTTAAGAGGAATTGACGCAAAACTTCTGGATACAGCCATTTCAAAGGCCTATAGACTTCTTTTTAACCTGCCATCGTACACTTCGCAAGCCCAGATTCGGCTGGAATTTGGGCTGACGAGCCAAACTCTTGCACGAAGAGGGTCATACATCAAGTGCTGGCACAAACTAAAGAACTCTCCAGAAAATACCCTGAACAGACAGCTCTGGCAAGACATAAATACCTCATCCAGAATTCCGGCAAAAAAATACTTAGAGGAGTCCCTGACTGTCACAGAACTGAAAGAGCTATGGGAGTCTCCCCTATCACATGCGCAATTTAAGCTCATAGTGAACAAGAGCTTAAAGAGACACTCGCATGTGGAGGACAAAGCCACGTTTTCTCACAGACACCATGCCTGGATGACCCTGTGTACTTATAAAACTCCGGGGCTCCAAGCATATTTTGGTCTGGAGTATGGTTGGAAAACTAAGGAAGCCTTTTTAAAACTTAGGTTAGGGCTCCTACCCGCCATTCCTCACTTACCACCGTGGCTGAGACAGAACTATGGGACTAAATGCCGGTTTTGCGGAACGGGGATTGAAGACTTAGAACATCTATTATGCACATGCTCGAGGCTGAACGAGGAAAGGGTAGCCCTGTTGAAAACAGCCTTTAACGAACTAGGAGTCCGCACACGCAGACAAGCCGTCCTCGCCTGCTTCGACCCTGGTATCCCGCCACTAAATGGGAAGCTGGTGAAATTTCTGAAACTAGCAGAACAGAAACAAACAACCTAGGCATTTGACTAAGAGGAAATCTTGGGCCAGGATCATCCTCCCATGAACAATCTATCCGACCTACATTTTTTATTCTATTTTATCTTTGCCTTTTATTCAAACCTCTTGTTTTTAAAGGTCTCTTTTAACTTCTTTCATGAGACTTGTTGTTTTAACCTATTCTTCTTTTTGTAATGGTTTTTATTAACCTATAAACAATAAATAAAATTATACAATTACCATCCTTCTGCACCCCTCTTGTCGCTTTCTACAGCTCTGTTGCTTCATTTTGCATTTCTCTTGCTTCTTTCTGCACCTCTCTGGCTTCTTTCTGCACCCCTCTTGTCTCTTTCTGTACTCTTTGTCACTCTCTCTGTACCCCTTGTGCCTCTTTCTGTATCCCTCTTGCCTATTTCTGCCCCTCTTGCCATTTTCTGCACCTCTGTTCATTCTTTCTGCACCTATTTTGTTTCTTTCTGTACCTCCCTTACTTCTATTTGCAGCCATCTTGCCTTTTTCCACCCTATTCCCCTTTTCTGAATCTCTGTTGCTTCTTTCCGTACCTCTGTTGCTTGTTTCATGCCTTTTCTTGCTTCTTTCTGCACCTCTCTTGCTTCTTTCTGCACCCCTCTTGCCTCTTTCTGTACCCTTCTTCCCTCTTTGTGTACCCCTTTTGCCTCTTTCGGCACAGCTGTTGCCTCTTTCTGGACCACTTGTGCCTGTTTCTTCACCTCTTTTGATTCTTTCTGCACTTTTATTGCCTCTTTCTGTACCCCTTTTGCCTCCTTCTGCATCTCTGTTGTTTCTTGCTGCTCTAGCTTCCTTCCTCACCTCTCTTGCAAATTTCTGCACCCTGCTTTCCTCCTTCTGCACCTCTTTGATGGTTCTATCTGCACTGTTCTTGCTTCTTTCTGCACCTCTTTTGCCTGTTTCTGCAACTCTCATGCCTTTTTCTGTACTTTTATTGCCTCCTTCTGTACCTCTGATGTTTTTTTTTGCACTTCGCCTGCCTCTTTCTGCACCCCTCTTGCCGCCGTCTACACCTCTGGTGTTTCTTACTGCTCTAACTTCCTTCCTTACCTCTCTTGCAAATTTCCGCACCGTGCTTTCCTCCTTCTGCACCTTTGATGGTTCTATCGGCAGTGTTCTTGCTTCTTTCTGCAACTCTTTTGCCTGTTTCTGCAACTCTCTTGCCTTTTTCTGCACTTTTCTTGCCTCCTTCGGCTCCTCTGATGCTTCTTTTTGCACTTCGCTTGCCTCTTTCTGCACCTCCTTGCTTCCTTCTAAACCTCTGTTGGTTCTTTCTGTACACTTTTGCCTGTTTCTGCAACTCTATTGCCTTTTTCTGTACATTTCTTACCTCCTTTTTCTCCTCTACTGCTTCTTTCTGTACTTTCTTGCCTCTTTCTGCACGTCTATTGCTTCTTTCTGCACCTATCGTGCCTCTTTCTGCGCCCATATTCCCTTTGTCTGTACCTCTTTTGCTTGTTTCTTGAACTCGCTTGCCTCTTTCTACAAATCTCTTGCCTCCTTCTGCACCTCCTTGCTTCCTTCTAAACCTCTGTTGGTTCTTTTTGCCCTGTTCTTGCTTCTTTCTGAATCTCTCTTGCACATTTTTGTACGCCTTTTGCCTCTTTCTGTACCCCTGTTCCCTTTTTCTGCATCTTTCTTGCCTGTTTCTGCAACTCTCCTGCCTCTTTATGCAGCTCTCAGGCCACCTTCTGCACCTATGTTGCCTCTTTCTGCACCCCTTTTGCCTCCTTCTGCATCTCTTTTGCCTGTTTCTGTAACTCTTTTGCCTCTAGTTGCACTTCTCTTGCCTCCTTCTGCACCTCTGTTGCTTCTTTCTGCACCTCTCATGCTTATTTCTGCACCTCTCATGCTTATTTCTGCACCCTTCTTCCCTCTTTCTGCACCTCTATTGCACTGCTCTTGCTTCTTTCTAGGCCTCTTTTGCAAATAACTGTACCCCTATTGCCTCTTTCAATACCCCTTTTGCTTCCTTCTGCACCTCTGTTGGTTCTTTCTGTACACTTTTGCCTGTTTCTGCAACTCTATTGCCTTTTTCTGTACATTTCTTACCTCCTTTTTCTCCTCTACTGCTTCTTTCTGTACTTTTCTTGCCTCTTTCTGCACGTCTATTGCTTCTTTCTGCACCTATCGTGCCTCTTTCTGCGCCCATATTCCCTTTGTCTGTACCTCTTTTGCTTGTTTCTTGAACTCTCTTGCCTCTTTCTACAAATCTCTTGCCTCCTTCTGCACCTTTCTGGTTTCTTTATGCCCTTCTCTTGCCTCTTTCTGTACCCCTCTTGTCTGTTTCTGCACCTCTATTGGTTCTTTCTGCACTACTCTTGCTTCTTTCTGCACCTCTCTTGCAAATTTCTACACCCCTCTTGCCTCTTTCTTTACCTCCCTTGCCTCCTTCTGTATCTCCTCTGGATCTTTCTGCACTGCTTTTGCTTCTTTTTGCATCTCTTTTGCCTGTTTCTGCAACTTTCTTGCCTCTTTGTGCACTTCTCTTGCCTCCTTCTGCACCTCTGTTGCTTCTTTATGTACTTCTCTTGCCTCTTGCTGCACCCTTCCTGCTACTCTCTGCATCTCTCTTGCCTCTTTTGCATCCCTGTTACCTTTTTCTCCACCTCTCTTGCCTGTTTCAGAATCTCTTTTGCCTCTTTCTGCAGCTTTCCTGTCTACTTCTGCACCTCTGTTGCTTCTTTCTCTATTTCTCTTGCCTCTTTCTGCACCCCTTTCCTCTTTCTAAACCTCTGTTGGTTCTTTCTGCACCGTTCTTGCTTCTTTCTGTACCTCTCTTGCACATTTTTATACCCCTTTTGCCTCTTTCTGCACCCTTCTTCCCTCTTTCTGCACCTGTATTGCCTCTGTCTGTTCCCTCTTGCCTCTTTCTCCACCTCTTTTGCTTCTTTCTGTACTTCTCTTGCATCTTTCTGCACCCTTCTTGCCTCTTTATGCACCTCTGTTGGTTCCTTTTGCACTGTTCTTGCTTCTTTCTGCACATCTCGTGCATATGTCTGTACCTCTCTTGTCTCTTTTGGTACCCCTCTTTCCTCTTTCTGCAACTCTATTGCCTCTGTCTGCACCCCTGTTTCCTCTTTCTGCCCCTCTTTAGCCTGTTTCAGCAACTCTCTTGCTTCTTTTGGACTTCTCTCGCCTCTTTCTTTTCTCAAATGGGAAGTGCAAGCTGTCAAGTTTAAAGGTCTGCATTCTCTCGTACCTTCGGTATATGTCTGCTTGTACATGTATTCTTACCAGTGTTATGCATCTGAACATGGTAGCTTAAAACGAGGGTAACTTCTCCTATAGGTGGTCAAATGTTCTCAGTTCTGCTATGTCATTCAGTTGCACAGGCAGACAAGTCTTATGTATATAGGTGTTATAGTGCCCCTGAAATGTACTATTGAATACCCATATGCCCTGTATTGAGAGCAGAAAGAAATGCATACACATTTTTGTACATACATTTACAGAATATGCTGTTTTAACACAGGTATTCAAGTATTTGAATGTTTATTTTTATGTAACACGTCACTAGGTAAAAGCAGAGACACACTCATGCATACCTTCACAAACTTGGGGAGACTTACAACAGTGACATGGTTAGAAATGCTGTTTTACATTTGGTAGGCCTAACATTCTGAGCAGTCAATGACTAGTGAACCATGAAAAGAGAAGTGAGGTTTAAGACATCTTGGGAGAAGGATTAGTGATTAGGCTACTTTGTATGGGTCTGTGGAAAGGTACAATCAAAGTAGTCCTTTTTCTGCACCCCTGTTGCTTTTTTCGGCACTACTCTTGCTTTTTCTCCACCTTTTTTTCTCTTTTAGGACTTCTGTTGCCTCTTGCTGCATTTTCCTTGCTTCTTTCTGTACTGTTCTTCCTCTTTTTATACCTCTCTTCCCTTGCTTCTTTCTGAGCCTTTCTTCCTTTTTCTGTATATGTTCTACCTACGTAGGCATAGTTAGAAATTAGCATTTAAAAAATCTTAGACATTCACTGCAAAAACTACAGGTTTCAGGGACATTATAGTTAGGAATTAGCATTTAAAAAACCTTAGATATTCACAGAAAAAATGACAGGTGTTAAGGACGTTATAGTTAGGCTGACTTTTCACTCGTACAAACCCAGAGAAATTCAGCCGTTATAGTTAGCTCAGCTAACTATAACTTGCGCCCCTGCAATACAATGCTGATGATGTCATATATTACATAACTCATTACATGGTCAGTGACATCACTGATGACATCTCAAATGACATCCCTGATGACATCATCCACTTAATATCTGATACACCTTCTCACACCCTAATATAACATTTCATACACCCACTCTAAAATAGACTACCATTTTTGAAACCATAGAGACATCAATACCAGTTAGTACATACCCACTCACTGATTCATAGGTCTACCCACACATCCACTCACTTAGCCATACAGTTACTCATACACACAGTCCCTCATCAATACAGCCACTGATATATACACTCATACACCCATACAGCACTCACACACCACCACTCACCCATAGAGTTACTCACACACCTAGTTAGTCAACCAAAGAGTCAATTACACTGCTATTTACTCGCCTATACAGTTATTGACACACCACCTCACTTATTCATACTTACTCTCTTCTACAATCACTGACGCAAGCACACACTCACCCATATAGCCACTCTTAGACTCACTCACTCAAACATAAAGTTACTTATATGTTCTAACACTCACATATTCAGCCTTTCACATAGGTAGTTACTCACTCCTATATACCACTACGACATCCATACACTCACCGATACAGCCATGCCCACACTCACTCAACCATACCTTCCCTCGCAGATGCACTCATGAACCCATACACCCAGGGATTCACCCACTAATAGATCCATGCAGCCCATACAGGTACTCGGACAACTAATCAATAACACATGTAGACACTCATGTACCTACTCACCAACCCATGAAGCCACATACACACCAACTGACAGACTTATACACACATTTACACTGATTAGTCAATCACCTATATATTCACTAAGACATGTTTAATCACTCATTCATAGAGTCAGTCAAGCACCCAAAAAAATCATCCATACAGATAATCATACACACACGCATTCTTCTAATATACCTTGGCGAATATATATAACATTCTTAAACTTATTAGAAACACTCACAGTCACTGGATGATGTCATCAGTGATGTAATCTGTGATGCCACTGAGTAATGTAATATATGACATCATCAGCAGTGCATTGCGGGGGTGCAAGTTCTAGTTAGCTCAGCCCCCATATAACAGCTGAGTTTCTCTGGTTTTGTATGAGTGAAATGGCAGTCTAACTATAATGTCCCTGAATCCTGTAGTTTTTTCAGTGAATATCAAAAGTTTTTTAAATGCTAATTCCTAACTATGACGTCCCTGAAACTTGTGTTTTTTTAGTGAACTATGACTGCCCGTAGATGTGTGAATAGTTGATTCAGTAGGTATATGAGGTTAAGACTACATGTTATAACAGTTGTTTGGGTGAGTGAATATCTTTATGGGTGTGGTGATGAGCAAATATATCTCTCAATGGTACATGTCCAACAAACTAGAAAAAATAAAAGAAAGTGTATATGACAGTTGTTGTATACACATAGGTTTACATAAGACTCAGTGATTGTATGAGTGACTGTATGGATAACTGGGTACTTGTAATAGTGATTTTATAACACACTAAGTATGAGTTACTATCTATATGAATAAATGAAGTAGTGTTTGTATAAGTGTGTAGCTGAGTAAATGTAAGTATGATCCATTGTTTGCATAAGTGAGTAGGATGACTGCATAGGTGAATAGGATGTGTGCTGGTGTGTAATGCTGATATAGGTGTATAAGTATATTTGATAATGTTCTATTGATCATTGACAGCATGTATGAGTGAATCTATTGGTAAATGATTAGATGTGTGTGTAGATATCTAGGAATCACTGAGTGGGTTTTTAGAAACTTGTATTGGTGTGTCAACGGATTCAAATATAGGGGCCAATTAGGATCGCGGACGGACTTGAGTCCGTCCGCGACCCCTGAGGAGGAGGGAACGTCCGCATGGGCTGCGGCGTTCCCTCCGAGCAGATTAGGATGTGACCACCAGGGTGGCGGTCACATCCTCTATATTTAACATTGCGGCGGATGCAGCTTCAAGCTGCACCCACCGCAATGTTAAAAATGCATGCATCGCATTTGCATGCACAAAGCAGCAGGCACTGCGCAGTGCCTGCTGCTTTGTGCATGCAAATGCAGGGGGGTACCATAGGTACCCCCCATGTGCACCCCCCACCCCCCTTTCACCCAGGGGGCCCGCAACGGGCCCCCAAAGTGAAAGTCCGTATGCTTTTCCACGGCGGAAAAGGCGCCGCGGAAAAGCATGTATTCACCACCATCCTAATATGGCTGGCGGTGTCTGATAGACACCGCCAGCCATGTTAGAGCTTTTCCGCCGCGGTCGGAAGGCGACCGCGGCGGAAAAGCTGTGGACGGAATTCCAGACCCACCAGCCATCCTAATTTGGCGGTGGGTCTTTGGAGGCTCCGCAGCGGTTTTTCCGCATCCTCCAGGCCGGCGGTGGCTTCCGCCGGCCCAGAGGATGCGGAAAAACCGCAATCATAATCGACCCCCTAGTGTTCTTTATTTTACTGTGAGTAATGAAAAGTTATACTAGTGTATGATGCTGTGTATCTGATTGTCACGTGGATGATGTCTTCAGTGATGTCATCAGTGATGTCATTTGAGATCTCATCAGCGATGTCATCAGTGATGTCACTGACCATGTCATGAATTATGTAATATGTGACATTATCAGCAGTGGATTGCGGGCGTGCAAGTTATAGTTAGCGAAACTAACTATAACAGAGGAATTTCAATGGTTTTGTACGAGTGAAATGTCCAGCTATCTATAATACCCCTAAAACCTATGTTTTTTTCTGTCAATTTCTAAGGTTTTTTAAATGCTAGTTCCTAACTATAACATGTCTGACACCTATGGCTTTTTCAGTGTATTTCAAAGGGTTTTTAAATGCTAATTCGTAACTATAACATGTCTGAAACCTCTTTTTTTCTGTGAATTTCAAAGGGTTTGTAAATGTCAATTTTTAAATGTATTAATTGTTATATTTATTCTTTATACTGATTTATTACACTTTTTTAAACTATTTATTTTTAGATATTTTATTTTTTAAATTACATTATACATTACATTACAAAATATACTTTCTCAGAATGAATTACTTTAGTTTAAATACTTTGAAAATAGGCAATAGACTTTTAAGTACAGTAGTTACAGTTGTTGCAATGGGCAACACAATTTCAAACAAAATGCAACATTGAGCTCAATGGGAATTTCTAGTTAAATGCAATTAGTTACTTCATGGATTACTTTTCTAACCACAGGACTGGATCCTAGATTCAGTCTTGGGACATCTCCTGTAAACAGTTGAGCAAAATCGTTTTGATTACAGTGGTGATTTTTAAGGAATATTATTGTATTTTAAAAGTTGACACTAACTTTTTTACATAGAATCACCAATGTTATTTTATGGGAGGAAATTCACTTAGCAGGTAAGTAGTGTTATTGTTACTTTTTCTTACTCAGTGGTGGATCCTGGATCTAGCACTGGTGCATCTCCTGTAAACAGGTAAAGAATACGTTAAAGTTATACAGGCGATTTTTAAGGAACATTTGTAGTTTGTAAAAATCGACGCTTAGAAACTTTTCTTGTGAAAAGCAGACAATGGTTTCCTATGGAAAGAAGTACAAGTTACTGGTAAGTATGCTTAGAATTACTTTTCAGGGTCAGTGCTGGGCTAAAATATGCAGCACTGGGTTCTCTCCTAATAACAGGCGAGTAAATCGGAATTCGTTGTTCGAATGATTTTAGGTGAATATTTTAAAGTTTGAAAACTCAACACTTTGAAATTTCCAAGTGAAACCAGTCAATGTTAGCCTATGGAAGGACATTCAAGTTACTGGTAAGTACGGTTAGAATTACTTTTCTAAATCAGTACTGGACACAAAGATGCAGCACTGAGGTATCTCCTGATAACGGGTGAGTAAATCGGAATTCGTAGTTTGGCTGATTTTAGAGGGTCCCTAGGGTCAAAGTAGCCCAGTAGGTACATCCAATAAGTGCCACAGAGCTGTGTTGCAGAGAGGTGTAAAAAGGGCATGGCCTCTGAACACCTGTCTGCAAAGCAGCTCCCTGGCGCATACTGGAGATACATGTTGGGCTATTTGGCCCTCAGGGACCCTCAGTATTGAAAGAGAATTAATTCCCCAACCTAAAAACCGCAACAGGGCACAGTGGTGAAGGGAGGGGACATGGCCTGAGGTGACATGTCCGCAAACATGCCCTGTGGCACGTTTTAAGTTAGAGAATTAATTCCTCCTCTATCCTGTGGGTCCCTGGGGGCCAACTAGCCCACCAGGTACTTCCAGATGTTCAAAGATGTGGCAGAAACTGTACACAGTAACCAATAAATATACTTGTTTTAAAAAATAAATACACAGGTATTTATTTTAATACTCATATAATAAAAGAGAGAAAGACTTAAAAGAAAAAGAAAGAGCGAATACGTATGAGGATATAAAATGAAACTTAAACTGTTTAACAAGTTTCACGTTTCCAAAAACACGTGCACAAGTTAAACAGTGGAAATGTGAGCACATGTCAACTGAAAAACGTGACAAAAAATGGGAGGAGCACTAAATTGATTTCGTAGTGACTTCAATAACCAAAACGTATATAAACCACACCTGTAGGATGATTAGTTTTGTTTCTGTGATTTAATTACGGGTGACCAAACTACCAACAAGATAAAGTTTACGATCGTCTGATTCATCTTCAGTTTATCGTCCATTTCCTCAGAGGAAACATAAAGTTAATGTATATATTCTAAGGAATGGGATGTATGTCGACGGAAGGAGGACAGAATTTTAAAGAGAGGTAAATTAATGGTATAAGTTTATGCTTTATATATTTTTCTAATGCAAGTATATTATTATGATTTCTAAATGTAGTGTGTGAAATTATAATTGTACTTTAGAAACAAAATGACTTAAGAACAGTTCATGTATTATTGTCGAGAATTGAAAATACTACGAAGACGCAGAAAAAAGAAGGTTTGAAATATGTAATTCTCTTTTTCTTCTAGAGTGAAAATGGGTTTATCAGTATGTATATTATTTAGTACTGTGACGTATTTTCTCTCATGAAGAACTGGAGGTTTATCGTTGCAAGCAGTAAACCTAAAAAAATATTAATGTCAATTAACAAATAATAAAATAATAAAATAATCCTTTTTAACAATCACACTGTTTGCGTAAAGAGTAATTGAAAAGAAATGTATAAAAAACAAAACAGGAAGATGAAGTAGTGAGGGAGTGTTTGTAGTAGCACTTCTATTCTACTTTATTAGAAAGTGAATCATGCCCGCTTATATTAATAAGAATTTGGGGCAACACTTTAAAAAAGATTTGAATAGAAAACAGTGTTTGCGGAGAAAAAAGGGAGTGTGTGCCTATTTATATAGCGCGTAGTCGACCCAAAACTATATCAGCAATTTACATGAGCACCGTATTTACAGTACAGGACAGCGTACATTTTCAGGCAGGCGTAGATTATGACATTTCTCTTCAATAACAGGATGTGGACGCGACTCAGAGGCTAGAACACTGATTTCCAGCACCAAGTTCGACAGTGTACCTGAATGACCACATACGTATATATATTAGCTGCCCTTCATGTGCCGAATACTGCATCCTAAAGCTTTCATAGCCCTGTATTACTACAGCTACAACACTCCACTGAATTTACAACAAACATTCATAATCGCAGAAATACGTCATGTCCACCATCTTTTATGTGTGCAACTATGGATGAATATAGGGTCAGTGATACCCATTACCTTCCAGGTTGTCCATGCTGTGGTACTTTACAGATATAATGACACATTTGCGTTTAAGACCCGGGTGACGTCAGCACTACAACACGGATACCCGAATCAGTTGATTTTTCATATAGCTCACGACGAAACCACGCCCATAGCTCCGGAATCATGGTTCACAGCCTCGTGCAGCACTTGGGAACAGGTTAACTTCACTAACTGCAATAGTGAGAATTTGATCCATCTCCTTACGTGTCCATGTCTGACTAGATACGTGGGAATGACGACACGTAAGGTGCGCATACACATGCGTGAGCACAAGAGCTCATTCCGTTGCAGAAAAACAATGACGAGTCTGATCAAACACTTCGTAGACAAGCAGCACGGAGAAGAAGAATTCCAGTGGACGGTTTTAGAGAAACCACTAATACCCTCACATATCAGCAATGTCTCCAGATATCTGTTTTTTAAAGAACAGAAATGGATTTTTAAACTTCATACTAATACATCGGGGCTTAATGATTATATACTCTGGTTGAGTCTATAGTTTTGAGCTCTAACTCTAAGGTATTTGTGACCGTGGGCATAATTATGCAAAGAACTGACATCTTGAGTGTGAGACTTGACAAACTAAAGTGATCTCACCCACAGCCTATATACCTATCCACACCGAGAACATCATGGGAAGGAGTGGTAATATGAAGTGATGGTGTAGTATGATGCAGATGGCTCAACCGCCCACACACCCCCTGATCCCCCTCCCTCTATTCCTCCCCCCCTTTTTTCCCCCTCCCCCCTCCCCTCTCTTTTTTTGTAGGTGGCATGCAATGTCCGCCACCACATTGGGTAGGCACAGCCTCGAGGTGCCATTGCCTATTTTTTTGTGTATACATCCCTCTTCTTTATATACATCCCATTTTGTTGATGATAAGCAATGTCCCTAGCACTCTAGTTTCAGATCCGGACTGCAAACAAACAATATAGTCTAGAACTCACACGGTTAACCTTGAAGATGGCTTGCAGATTGTCTTGCAGCAAAGGGTTCTTTAACCGTCAGCTAATAAGGTTATACAATAGAGTTAATTGTGGTAATATAATATATACATCAGCACTCTAGATGGTGCACTCCAATATGCCACATCGAGGGTTGATCATATTTTCAGTATATAACGGTATAGTATAATGCATACTGCTTGTGCAATAAAGTTGAGTGATGGATGACGTAATTTTGTAGTTTTTATCGTTCCAGCGGGGATGTGGTTGACACGGAACAGGATTGACGGCTTTGTCCTGTTGTCTGTATGTTAGACACTTACTTGTACCCAGAACACCGCTAACACACAAGATATCAACACTTTAAACAATAGGATATAGCCTTGTCAACATTTTAAGGGGCTGCCCCATTCACTTTTGAATCACCGCAATAGGCTCGCCGCATTGGAACTACAAACGTGACAGGGATGATGTCACGTTGTAGTCCAAAACTTTTCCGAATGGGTGCGGCGGGACTCTACTCAATAACAAAGGAGTTCCGATTGTTATAGAATGGATTTACGCAGCAAGTAAGGCACTTCTATTTTTGAAACTCATGTGGGTTTTGGTTAGCATACATTCCTTTATGTTGACACCAAACATTGCATACAATCGGTGTGTATCACTTAACGAGCGCCATAGAGAAAATAGTCCCTCCGACTCTTTTCCTTTTTAATGGGCCAGAAACGCCGTTAGTTGCCTCCCCCAAGACTCAGGATAGTCTTGAGGCACGACGGATAGGTAAGACTGCTCATGTTTATCTGTGGATCTACCACCTGGGGTGTAGACCATTTGTAGTAGATAACTTTTAGTAAAATTAAGATCTGATATGCGTGTGACATTGACAAGCAGCAGCTCAATATGATACAAAGGCTGTTGGGTCATCGGAGTAAATATTGGCATACATGGAAATTGAGCTTTGAGAGCAAATTTCATGAGAGTTTTGGTTATTTGTGAATACCTTCATGGAGTCACTGGTTATCCTTCAATTACTAGCACTAATAGAGGTGCACATGTTTCACCTAGTTAGCTTTGAAATAGTGTTGTGTTATGTTGTCTTTGCTGTGGAACAAGGTACTAGGTGGTTATTCCTTATATTAACCCTGAGTGGATTGAGATGAGCATGTGACCAATGGGTTTATAGAATTAATGGAGACTAATTATTAGTAGCTCTACATTTCTCCTTGTGTCTGCCTTCTTTCTTCACTGAGCGGGGCCTCGATAACCCAGGCACGGTCCAGGTGAGGTGAGGTCCAGTCCCCTGGTCAGCTGGGAGAATCTAAAAGGATTTATATTCATTGATATTATATTTGGTTGAAAGAACTGTGCATGGTGGGAACACATGTATAGTGCATTTTGTTAATTTCATTATTACCTCACATTTGTTGCAGATGTCTTCTGCATCCACTGACATGGAGGATTAGCACTTTGCAGGTTGTATTTATTCCAACCTTTAATTAATTGATTTCATGGTCACGTTTTTTGTAAATTCCACATCTTGATGCAGTAGCAATATGTTGAGAGCAGAGGCCCTGACGAAAGCCGAGGGACTATTGGCCCGATAGGCTGAAACATGTTGGCCCTTTTTTCCAACAGTTATTTGTTTTCACTGTCGTTTGCACTGTTCTGTTTTTAATCAGGGGATGTGCCCATATTTCAATTAAACTTGTAAGTCTTTCTGGACACTCAATTTTAACTCACCGCACTGATATGATTTTTTTGCACTGCTCTTCACTACCATTTTAGCCATCAATGATCTAGTTGCTCGATGGTGATCCAAGAATGTATGTGGACATGATCCAGTCCACGAGCGATTGAATGACAAAAGGTCTCGATGATCAAGGGACTTACCATATCGTGAACTGGATGACCATATGATAAGACTGATCACAATGTCCATTTGATGGCAATCCAGAGCTGGTGGTCTGAATCATGTTTATTTGCACTGTAGTGGTTTGTCTCCTTGTATAGGTTCTTGTATTTAGGCTTTCCCAGGTAACTTGGGTACTAACTTACTAGTGTGAAGTTAAGGTTAGCTCGCCAAATTATTGGTCTTTAGAACCCTGGTTCTTTTTGTTGTTCATACATCAGTCCAGCCCACTCCGCTTACGCTTCCAGGAAACCACAACAAATTTAACGACACTTTCATAATGCTAAAGCGACGATCATTTTAAAGCTGTCCTTGTAAATATGCCCCCAATATCGCGAGAAATACAGAGAAAATTCATGTTAGCAAGTGAAAACCTTGTTAATATAAGAATGTGCACTTAACATATCAATCCACCTCACATATTAAACATGTTTAAGTCTACTTCAGAACAGATGTTAGGATCCGACATAAACCGCAATTAGCGAGAGTTTGTCTATCGGTCCTCAAATCCAGGCCCCCCTTGTAAATATAACGCTGTTGTCCTACCGCGCTCTTCCATGCTATATTGTCATAGGAACACCTACCTTGCCTCTAGGAACGCCTACATTGCAACTCATTGGAGATACGAGGCTAGCCCTTAGCAAACCGGCTGCTAACATGCATTAATGCATCTTAGAGTCACCTAGTAAATAGGGCGATATAATTCTCACTGCAGTTTAGATTTTTTTTTATATTGCGGTTGAGAAAGCACTTGTTAATATGCCCTCAAGTTTGCTTTGGCACAGCGGGAACCTCGACTCTTGCCCTGCCATAGCAAATAGCAGTGTCCCAAGGGTAAGCACCCTGAGACACAGCAGGAGCCGCTCCTGAGGGGCTGTATTCCCCAAGGCTTTCCACTGCTCCTGAATGGAGACCACGCGGCCCCCCTCCCAAAACATAAAAATCCCTGGTGGCTGGTAATCCCCGGGGCTTACACTGACCTTTGAGCTTCCTCACCCAGTTATTTTGTAGCACCGAGGAATGACGGTCCCTCGGCTACAGGGCCTCTCTGGACCACCATCAAATGCAATATTTTAGACCCCGAGATTTGACCATTCCAGGTAGCACAGGATCCCACGCTTCGTTTTTTTTTTTTTACGGCGGATCTATGCACCCAGCGCACATTTCTCCATCTTTTAAAAAAACCACTTGTTCCACTAATTTCTAGACCCTCGCTTCTACCGAGGCACAAAATGGCTGCCAACACTCCCTGGTTTCGAATATTGACAACCACTAGACAGCGAATTAGCATTCAGTGCATGATTGAGACGGTAGCAAGATACGTGCATCCACCGAGGCCATAGATATATATGTACTTTTACTTGGAATTTTCTCAGGAACTATTGAACAAATTTACACCATACAAGCAAAAGCCACGAGTCTGAACCAAGGACTACAACTTTGCCAAATTTGGTATAATACCGTTCAGCCGTTCGGGCTGTATCCGCGATGAACGGTACCTATGGAAAATTGCATGGGGAAAACACGTTTTGGGACCCCCCTTTTTTCTCAGCCCCTGATTCACGAATCACCCCAAGACTTTAGGGATAGGAGCGGACTGGAGAACCCCACCAGTTTTGAAATTTTCGCGAAGATTCGTCAACCGGCGCCAAAGTTATTCCAAATAGAATGTTATGGATCTCCTATGGAATACGTCTTAACTATAACTACCTACTGTAGGTACCAGTAGGTTATATATATATATATATATATATATATATATATATATATATATATACATTTTCACCTTCATGCACAGCACCTTCTAGTATCCAGCGCGTCTTGAGTGCGAGCAGAAGAACAGCACCACCAACTCCTGTGTAATGAGGTAACTCGTTTTTTATTTTTTGAAGTTTTAAATGGCCTCCATTACACACAGGGCCATCACAAGCAAAGTGTAAGAGTGCATACAACCAGAAAAGTTGACCTACGCATTTTGGCTTGTGCCTTCTACCAAATATATATATATATATATATATATATATATATCAACATCCAAAGAGATCCAATAGCCATGTGGGCGCGCTCTGCAGTGTGTGCTCTGCCCAGGGGTCGGATCCTGACCCAGGTAATTTTTGAAACAAAGGAGGCGGCACAATCAGGAATCGATTTAAAGCCTTATTTATTACAAGACTTCACCCCACCAACGCGTTTCGGCCTCACTTTCAAAAAATATATATATATATATACACACACACACATAAATATATGTGCATATATTACCTACTGGCGGTCGCCAGTAGGTAGTTATAGTTAGGACCTAGTTTCCATAGGAAATCCTCAATGTTCTATTTGGAAAAATATTGGCTCTGGTGGATGAATCTTCTCCAAGAAGATAGCCTGCTCCGCTCCGCTCCTTCCCTGAAAGTTTGAGGTTGATCCGTCAAGCGGGGGCAGAGAAAAAAGGGGGTCTCAAAATGTGTTTTCCCCATGCAATTTTCCATAGGAACTTTAGCCAGAGCTACAGCCCGAACGGCTGAACGGAATTACACCAAATTTGGCAAAAAGGTAGAGTTCGATTAGCAGATTACCCTTTTTATTAAATGGTGTAAATCCATTCAGTAGTTCCTGAGAAAATCAAAAGTAAAATCATAGATATATCTTGAGGAGCTTACCTTAAGCTTACAGTACGCGTACCTTCCCGAGCACGAGCTGAATGCTAATTGGCTGTCAACACTCCAAACCACGAAGTGTTGGCAGCCATCTTGTGCCTCGGTAGAACCGAGGCACAAGAAAGCAGAGAAACAAAGGTGGAAAACACGCAAAGGGGGATTTTTTTTAAATTAGCCCCCGGGGGACCAAATCCCGGGGGTATTAAGCCAAAAAGTGTGTGGGGGGCCCAATCCCCCCCACACTGCCCCGGGGACCGCCACCACCCGGGGCAAAGTAATTATGATTGCGGGGGGCACACGGCCCCCCCGCAGCCCCGGGGACTGCCCCCCCCCCGGGGCTTTACAATTGTTGGGAGGGGGGCCACCCCTGGGACACTGCTGTTTGCTATGGTAGGGCTGGAGACTCGCGGCTCCCACCCTACCATAGCAAACTGATTTGGTTTTTGAAACTCTCTTTCAAAAACCAAAGACTATTGCTTTTCTGCATGGGGAGCAGCATGTTAGCTTCTCACCATGCAGAAAAGCAATGCAGGATGCGGGGAGCCGGCAGGGACCGTGGGGTGGCTTGAGGAACCCCCCACATCTCCCAACGAGGAGGGCCCGGAAGGGGGGCCCAAAAAATAAATAAATAAATAAAAAGGCCGGCCCCAGGGGATGGGCTCCCCGGGGCCTTAAGGGGGGCATTGGATGGGGGCTGCACAAAAAATAAATAAAAGAAAAGTTGGCCATGCCCCGGGGGATGGGGCCCCCGGAATTGGCCACGGGAGGGGGGCCACGTGGCCCCCTTCCCGTTAAAAAATTACAAAAAAGAAGAATTGGGGCTGGGGTCCCCAGGGCCAAAAAAAAAAGAAAAAATATTTTTAAAAAAACAGGATCAGGAGGAGGCCACGCCCATTCCCTGCACTTCTTTGCAAACGCGCCCCCTGGCACGTTTGCAGAGGTGGAACTAATTCCACTTGCATACAGGAACCTCCAGTATGCGCCAGGGAGCTGCGTTGTAGAGGTGTAATGAGGCCACGCCCCTTTTTACACCTCTTTGCATACTGGAGGCTGCTGGTGGGCTAGTTGGCCCCCAGGGACCCCCAGTATGCAAGGGGAATTAGTTCCCCCTCTTAAAAAGCACCAGGGGGCTGCTTTGCGGAGAGGTGTAATAAGGGGCATGGCCCCCTTCACCTCTCTACAACGCAGCTCCCTGGCGCATACTGGAGGTTCCTAGTGGGGTAGTTGGCCCCCAGGGACCCCCAGTATGCAAGGGGACTTAGTTTCCTGTCTGAAAAAGCACCATGGTGCTGCGTTGCAGAGAGGTGTAAAAAGGGGCGTGGTCTCATTACACCTCTCTACAACGCAGCCCCCTGGCGCATATTGGAGGTTCCTGGTGGGTAAGTTGGCCCTTGGGGGCCAACTGTGAGTGAATTCTCACTCACAGTGTGAGTGAGAATTCATTTCAGAAAAATGTGGCAGAATAATTTGCTTAGTTGATGTGTTTTAAAATATGGCAAAAGATGTAGTCATGGAGTGAGTCATTTCTTAGAATAATTAGTGCTATGTGTGTCAGGCCTCTGAATTCCTAAATAGTCTCCATGCTGTGTAATAAAGATCCTGGGTGTGCTGTAGAAACTGCATACCAACTTTTCCAGTAGCATGTAGAAATTATTTCAGTGCATTCTCATTTCTACATTCTTAGTTCCACCTTGAGCCCCTGCATTGCCTGTACACCACCACACTGTCCTAAAATGTGAAACAGCACTCCCAGCAAGACTCTCTTTCACTGTAGTAATCATTTTACGGAATTGCAAGGCATACTGTCATGTGTCTAAGATCACAGTGTGAGTCAGAATTCCTTTCAGAAAAATGTGGCAGAATAATTTGCTTAGTTGATGTGTTTTTAAATTATGGTAATACATGTAGTCATGGAGTGAGTCAGTCCTTTGGACAGTTAGTGCTATAAAGTCCAAAGCAGCATGTGTGCCAGGCCTCTGAATTCCCAAATAGTCTCCATGCTGTGTAATAAAGATCCTGGGTGTGCTGTAGAAACTGCATACCAAATCTCTCTGTAGTATTAGAAAACATTTCAGTGAATTCTCATTTGTACATTCTCAGTCCCATCTTGAGTCGCTACACTGCCTGAACACCACTGCATGGGAAACAAACTTTACAACGCAACTTTTACAACGCACTACCATTACAACAAAACTTTTACAACACAACATCTATTACATAGCATGCCATTACAACGGAACTATTAAGACGCATGACACTACAACGCATACCATTACAATGCATGTCATTACAATGCAGTCATTACAACGCATACCATTACAATGCATACTATTACCATCCAACACTTACCCTACTGTTGCACCCCCTGGAGTTAGAATAGTAATTTTTACCCATACACTATCCAACATTTACCCTACTGTTGAACTCCTGGAGTTAGAATAGTAATTTTTACCCCTGCACTATCCAATACTTACCATACATGCAATGTAATGTTATGCGTTGTAATGGTATGCGTTGTAAAGGTAGTATGCTTTGTAATGGAATGCGTTGTAAAGGTAGTTTTTAAAAAAACGTTGTAATGGTATGTGTTGTAATGAAATGAGTTGCAATGGATGTTGCGTTGTAAAAAACGCATTGTAAAGGTGTGCATTGTAAAAGTATTCTTTGTAACGTCATACAACCCCACTGCACTGTCCTAAAATCTGAAACAGCACTCCCTGCAAGACTCTATTTCACTGTAGTAATCATTTTACGGTATTGCAAGGCATACTGTCATGTGTCTAAGATCACAGTTTGAGTCAGAATTAATTTCAGAAAATTGTGGCAGAATAAGTTGCTTAGTTGATGCGTTTAAAAATATGGCAATACATGTGGTCATGGAGTGAGTCAGGCCTTAGGACAATTAGTGCTATAAAGTCCAAAGCAGCATGTGTGCCAGGCCTCTGAATTCCCAAATAGTCTCCATGAAGTGTAATAAAGATCCTGGGTGTGCTGTAGAAATTGCATACCAAATCTCTCTGTAGCATGTAGAAATCATTTAAGTGAATTCTCATTTCTACATTCGCAGTCTCACCTTGACCCTCTACACTGCTTGAACACCACTGCACTATCCTAAACCCTGAAACACCATCTGTACCAAAAACTGCTAAACTCTTTCAACACTACTGCACTGCTCTAAACTCTGAAACAGCACTCCCAGCAAAACCCCCTTCCACTGTAGTAATCACTTTACTGAATTGCATGGAATACTGTCATGTGTCTAAGATCACGATGTGAGTCAGAATTCATTTCAGAAAAGTGTGGCAAAATAATTTGCTTAGTTGATGTGTTTAAAAATATGGGAATACATGTACTCATAAAATTGATAAAACTAGGTTTGTATTTTCTATTAGTAAAAATAATAAAATGAAGTGTTTATATTTTTCTGCTAGGTACAGCAACATAATAAAATGTATTATGGATCAAAATCAGAAGAACATTGAAGTCACTTTTGAAATTTCCAACACTCTGATAGAGGACTTAAATGTACCTTTTGTGGACAGCAGCAATAAAGAACAACCTATTGGTGCAGGAGATATAACCTGTGATTTTTTTGGATGAAAGTTTAGATAATGAATTAATTGAAGCATTGGATGATCTTGAGATAATGTGTCAAGTTCCGACACCACTGCACTGTCCTAAACCCTGAAATACCATCCCTAGCAAAACCTGCTAAACTCTTTCAACACTACTGCACTGCTGTAAACCCTGAAACATAATTTTCAGCAAATGCCCTATAATGTTCAAACACCACTGCACTGTCCTAAACCTGAAACAGCACTCCCTGCATGATCTCCTACACTGCCCGAACTCTGCTGCTGTGCCTTAAAATTACTTATGGAGTGAACCAGACTTAACAACATATAGTCCTTCTAATTACTATGTAGTATGCTAGTAGTGGTCTACAATTGTAAAAAAAATTAATTAAATATGTTTTTTTTTCTTCACAACAGATTTTAATTATCTACAGAAAGAAAAAACAATATGCCATCTCAGAGTGAGAAGAAAAAGATATAAACAGGCTTACATTCCAAGAAAAAAAAAGTACAATATGTATCTAAAGAGCAATGTCTGAAAAAAACAAAGAAAGCTCCTGGTAAGTCAACAAAGGATTTTATAAGGAAAATAAAAAAAACTAAAAAAAACTGTGGACAATCAGGAAAAAAAAATATCTGAAACTACAAAGAAAAACCAGAAAAAAAGAAAAATGATGGACAAATATGTGGGATACATAATCTTTATAGTAATAGACGAAAAAATCAGTTTGTTGAGATTCGGAAACGAATGTTTCATAACTCAGTTGTTGTAAATTTATTAAAAAATGTAAAGAATTGTAAAAGAAAAACAGCTTTTTATAAAAAAATAAACATACAGACAAATGTTGACAAAGCTTTTGAATTAAAAAAAAAATTGTTTGTTTTAGTAATCAGTAGGATTCAAACACTAGATAAGCCAATCAATGTTATGAAGGTCAAAAGTAAGTGGAAAAGACGAATTAATAGAACTCCTTTTTGTAATGTTTTTTTCTGGAGAATGGAAACATAGTTCAAGTTGTGAGCCATTTTTTAATGAAGAGAGTTACTTTCAGAGTAATGATTTGTTGCATGCAGTTGACACCAGTGGTCGAGCTTATGAGGTTAAGAATGGTTCTCCGATTGAAAAAGAGAAAATTGTCCCTAGAAATGCAGAAGAGGTGTTAGCTGATGAAGTTTTAGGGAGACATCCTAAGGCTCCAGTGTACACTTGGAATTGTAGTAGTATTTGTAGTGTACGACAGGATTCAATTGATTTTTTTCAGAATTTTTTATGTAAGTATACTAAGAAAAGTGTTAAACAGAAGATTAAGATGTTGCAAGAATTAGACCCCTGCAGAGTGAGAGAAAAAACGGGTTTGCAAGGTCATTCTTTGCCATGTCTTTCTAAAAAAAAGTATGTCAGAGTGTTTTTCACCATTTTAGGATGTTAGCAGTGCATCATACTGAAGTGAGGAAATTAGTGAGAAGGTTGTATTATGCAAAAAGTCCAGCACTAATGTTAAAAAAGTTTAACAGTGCTCTTTTGCATGGATCTGTGTTAGATGTGATCAACATTTGTGAAGAAATTGAGGTTAGTTTCTTTGGTCCTGAAGAAGATAGTGCCGAAACAGATACATTAATAGAAGGAAATGTGGAAGAAAATGTACAGAATTTTCGTATAGAACATTTTGAGCAAGAAATTACAAAGTTTAAGGTCATTTCAGATGAAAACCCAAACTTTTCTTGTATTTGTTGTAGACAAATTCATTATAAAAATCAGACCAGGTTAGTTGATCTATATTTAAAAAGTGAAAAGGAGAATACTAATGAGTGTAAGGAATTTGCACCTTATTTGTTGGTAGAGAATTGTTTTGATTTGGGTTCTGATCAACATATTTGTAAATATTGTTATAATAAATTAGATGAGAATAAGATGCCTGCTAGAGCTGTTCATAATAATCTTGAGTTGGTAAATATTCCTTCTGAACTGATGGATTTAAATACTTATGAGTCTATTCACATTCAATGTGTGCATCCATTTCAGGCTCTTATTCGCATGGAGCCTAAGACAGGGAAATTGCCTCCTTCAGATTTACAGAGAGGATTAAACGGAAGACTTGTTTATTTGCCTCTAGATTTAAAGAAAAATATTGAAACAATTGGTGTAGACATTGTGGAAGAGGAACTTCTAGTTAATGGCGTTCCTATGAAGAGTAAGAAAATCTGGCAATAATTAGTGGATGTTAGAAAAGTGAAAAAGGCAACGTTGTATTTGGTAAAAAATAATCCATACTATAAAAATGTATATGTAGGAGAAGAGGAAGCAACTGTGGAAGAGGACAGTGATTTGCCAACTGGACAAATTGAAAAAGTGGATGTGTCCAGAACTGAAGAAATTTATGAACATTATAGTGTGCATCCACTTCACTCTAAAGAAGTGAAGGGAAATACTATTGAGTTATTTTAAATGAAAGAAGCGAAAGGAAGTCCCATTAGTGTGTGGGAAGAAAGCTTGGAAGCTCGTTGTTTCCCTCAGTTATTTTCAACAGGCAAAGGTGTATGATATGATGAACGACCTGTGCAGATACCGGCATCTGAATACCGGACTTCAAGATTATATGCAGAAGAGCCAAGGTTTCGCCAATGCATTCCATATTTGTTTCATCTTCTGTCTGAGAGTGACTTGTCTGGACTTTCTTATGCAGTGAACCATATACTAAAAAGTGGAGTACATTTGCAAAATGTTTCGGCAAAGGACTTTATGGATAAAGTGCAACAGAAAGATACTGTTTTGGAATCTCAGCTAATTAATCTCATGGCAAGTCAGCGTGGTACTAATGAGTATTGGTACCGTCGGCATGGGGAATTGAAATGTATGCTATGAAACTTAGGAACTCCTACATGGTCCCTTACTCTAAGCTGTGCAGAGTATGCTTGGGAAGATTTACTTCAATTTCTTCGAGAGGCAAATGCTAACATTGAAAATATAGAATACAAGAATCCTGGAGAACTGTGCTCTTTGGATCCAGTTAATGTATGCAGGTATTTCAATCATAGATTTGAAGCTATGATGTCTTTTATCACAAACACAAGAAATCCTCCTCTTGGAGAGGTTCTGGATTTCTTTTGGAGAAAGGAGAATCAAGCGAGAGGTGCTCCTAACAAACATATGCTGCTATGGATCAAAGATGCCCCAAAATTTGGAACAGATTCAGATGACACAGTGATGAGTTTTATTGAACAATATTCTACATGTGCCGTACCCAAAAGTACAGTAGAAAATAATTTAAGACATCAAGTCTAACTGTTTCAAACCCATCGTTGTGGAAAATACTGTCGTCGAAAGTACAAATCTAAGGATAAGTTCTACACAAAATGTCGATTTGCATTTTCACGTGCAGTATTACCAAAAGGAAGAGTGAACAATTTTATGTCATCTTTGTGACACACTCTCACAAGAAAATCACCGAAAAATACCTAAAACTTAAGAAGAAATGAAGAGGCAAAATACATAAATGACTATAACCCAGTCATTTTGTCCATGTGGAATGCTAACATGGATATTCAATATGTTGCAGACAACTCCATTGCTGTGGCTCGATATGTAACGTCTTACATTACTAAATCTGAAAAGGCGGAACTAAAGGAAATGTGGGAAGAAATTTCTCATGAAAAGAGCCTAAGTAAGAAATTGTACAGCTACAGTTTGAAGATGTTGTCTCATCGAGAAATTGGAGTATATGAATGTTCAGACCGTCTATCATCTGCAAGTCTATACTCCAAATCTAGAACAATCATTTGGGTGAGTTTAGGTCTTGCAAGAACACGAAACTGAGTTTTGAAATCTGTACAAGAAATTGAGTATTTAGCAGAGAGAGAACCAGACAGTACAGATATTTAGAAGATAAATATGTTACTATCCAAATAGAAGTAATCATCTTGAGAACGTTTGTCTCTATGAAATACTGCAAAGCTATACTTTTAAGAGGAATATTACTGAAGATATCAATAAAGGAGTACATGCTGTGATTGGATCTGAAGGATGTTTAGTGAAACAAAGAAAAGGACATTTGATTAATCACCGAAAACTGAGTTGCAAAACTCCTTACAAAAGGGAATTTTACTATTTAGCTCTTTTGCAACTCTTTAAGCCATGGCGAACAGAACTGGAACTACTTGAAGATTTTGACAGTTATGAAGATTCATTCAACGCAACTAAAAATACTATAGAATGTCCTGCTTTTACTAATTATCTGAAAATGTTGAACGACGAAATACAGCAAGAAGCTACAATTGCAGCAGAGATTGCTAGAGACAGTTCTCAAGACAGTCAAAGTTCTCCTTCGTTGAGTCAGGATCCACTAGGAGAACCAATTATTCAAAATGAAGCAGCAACTGCCATGGATGAGGTGGAAACAGCACTGCAACAAGCTCAAGAGGATATAATAAACTTAGATGAATTGGAAAAACAACTAAATGTTGAGCAAAAACAAATATACGATCAAGTGACAGAACAGATTGAGCATGGTTTATATCACGAGAAAAAAGAGTGCTCATGTACGTCATTTAAACCTGTCCGACTGTACGTGAGTGGAGAAGCAGAAACTGGAAAAAGTTTTCTAATTAAAGCAATTGCAACTTATCTACAGAAAAGAACTGAGTCGTCACTCTCTTGTGTTGTTACTGCTCCAACTGGGTTGGCAGCACATAACATTAAAGGGATTACTTTACATCAATTATTGATGCTGCCAGTAGAGCATGAAAATAAATTAGAATACCACAAGCTATCTGGAGAAGCTTGTTGTGAAAATGAAACTTCTCATTATTGATGAGGTAAGCATGGTATCAAATTTAATGCTTCCCTTTGTGCATTTAAGAATGCAACAAATCCTTAAAACAGAGTATGATGTGTTATTTGGAGGCAAACACATCATAGTTTTTGGAGATATACTACAACTAACTCCTGGGAAAGGACGGCCAGTATTTAAAACAGTTACACATGAAGACACCAGAAAGTGCATTGGAAATGGTAATATTTGGTCATATTTCGAATATTCAGAACTCATTACAAATATGCGACATCAAAGGACGCTGATTATAAAAGTATTCTTGAAGATATAAGAATTGGAAAAGTGAGTGAACATGGCAAAGAAGCTTTACAGGCACGATTTGTTTCCAAACGAAAATATTCTCCCAGAGAATATATATAGAAAAATTGCAGAAAAGAAATCAGTGATATGCTTGATGCCAACTCTGCAAGAATGTTCAATATTCAATGAAAAAATGCTAAAGTTAGAAAATCAAAAAATTATAAAACTGAAAGCTATTGATAGAATAGAGCATGAAGGAGCTACTATTATTTTGTCAGAGAAGTTGAAGTCAAAATTGGATTCTTTAGAAAAATCAATATCTAAAACTGCTGGTTTAGAAAAGAATCTATATGCAAGTATAAATTGTCGGATAATTTTACGATGAAATTTACATGTGGAAAGAGGTTTAGTAAATGGAGCAATGGGTAATGTTGTTGATTTTGTGAATTACCCAAATAGAGATGAAATTGAATTTTTGAAAATCAAATTTGATGAAATTGAAGAAGTACAACAATTGAGTCGTTGTTCAGCTCGATTTTTGCTTGTAAAAGATTTATATGTCCGCCGAAAACAGTTTCCTGTTTGTTTGGCATATGCGATGACTATTCATAAATCTCAAGGTTTAAGTGTAGATTGTGCTTTGGTGAATATAGGAAGTACTGTGTTTAAAGAGGGTATGGCATATGTTGCTTTATCTCGAGTTAGAACTTTATCTGGATTATTATGCCTGATTGATTTTAATGACACAAAGATTAGTGCAGATGTAAATTGTGTAAGAGAGTATACTAGGTTAAGAAGAGAACATGCTCCTAATTTACCTCAATATCCAGTACTTGAAAAGTGTGTGGGATGTCGAAAAAGAAGAAATGAGAAAAATTGTAGCGAGGTTGCAGAGAAAAGAAAAAAACTAGATGAATCAGTGATAGTAAGCAAAAAGAAAAAGGATTCCATTGAAGAGGTTGTTGGTTTTCAGTTTGAAAACAGTTCTGGTGTCAACTGCTATGCTAATGTAGTGGTTAATGTTGTTTTCTTGAAAGTTTACTACAACAAATTGTTGAAAATCGGGACAAAAGATTTTGTTGTTTGTTGAATTCTGTGTTTGAGAAATGTAATGATAAAACTAAAATAGAAAGTGTTTCTGATATTCGAAATGTTTTAGACATATGTTCTGGTTTAAATCAATTTTCACAGAATATTCAGCAAGATTGTCAGGAATGTCTAATGTATATGCTTGTTGTATTGCAAGATGAAGGTATAGAAATTGAAAATCTTTTTGGTCTTTCTTATAAATGGCAACATGACTGTGACAATTGTTCGTTTTCAAGTAGTACTGAAATAGACACTGAAAGATTTATATATTTAACTTTACCAGACTGCAAATCAGTGTCTTTTAATAATCTAGTTAGAGAAGCAAATCAAAACATGGTCTGTACCCAATGTAACTCACAAATGTTATCAACATTATTTATACAAAGATATGGACAGTATGCAATTTTAATGCTGCAACGATGCAGACCTGATGGAAGAAAACTGACAACTTTAATAAAAAAATGTGTGGCTTCTCAACTATCAATATCAGGAAAAACTTTTGTAACTGTAGCAATTATTTTCCATGATGGTCCTTCTACAACATCAGGATATTACACAGCTTATTTAAAATGTACGAAAGGCTGGACTCATTGTAATGATACTCAATTGATTTTTAAACAACGTTTGCCTTATGCCTTACCAAATTCTTACCTAGTGTTTTTACAACCCAAATTTTATGGAAAATAATTGGCCTGGGAAAATTACTGCTGTTAAGAAAGGGTAGTCTGGTGTTGAAAAGTACTTTGAGAGTGAGGGTGATGAGGTTAAAAAAAGTCTTGTAGTTGACGTAAAGGTAGTGTAAGTGTATCAGATAGTGGGAGATGTTGCTATCACAGGAGATGTTGATCATCAGTGAGGCAGAGGTGTTTTAGATTTGTTGTAGTTATTGGAGATATTGCTGACATTTTTCATTCCCTTGTAGAGGTTTCTTTTAATGGTATACAGCTCCTTGGTAAGATAAAGGATGAGCAGAGTGTGATCGGCATACCAGATGATGTTGAGGTTCTGATAGCATGGTAGTTGTTTAAGGTTCTATGTACATGATAAATAGCATCGGGTTGAGGTATAACCATTGTTAGATTGTCCAAAAGATGTTGGTGCTTTTGATTCAGAAGGTTGGGAAATGGACGCTTAAGAGTACTATTAAGTAACTTCCAAACTAAGGATTTCACACATATTTGGCCATGAGGAATGATATGTGAAACAAAAAATGACTATTTTGGGTAAATGTTGTTAGCATATGTTTGTACATTACTTTATTTAGAGTGTATAAAAAAGAAGTAATAATGTTTTGTTACTTTGTGATTGTTGGTGATATCCCTTACTTACATAAAAAATTGCTGTTCGAAAAAGACATTTAAGATATGGTTTTTTCTAAATGTAACATTCTTAATGAGAATGTTGAATGGGTTTTTTAAAGACAATCTTATTGATTGTCTTTTTTTTGCCCGCTGTTATATGATGAGTACTATTCAACTCACTGTTTTCAGTGAAATTCAATATATTCTGAGAACAGCAAAATAAAATACATAACATATTGTACATATTATTTTGTATTGGGAAATATATATTATAACTCCATTTTTTCTTCTCTTCCACAGATACTATATTTATTAAAAATAGATGATTAACTTTTCATTACTTATAAGGTGAGTATGAGAAACAAAAAATACTTTCTCATCACTCTCTTACTTCTCTTAACCTTTTTCACTTTCTTCACTTTGTCTCTTACTCCACTTCCTTTGCTCATGTTACTCTCCCTCCCTCACTCTCTTTACTCCCCTTAATTCACGTTTACACTCCTTCTCTCACCATCAGTACCCTTTCCCTTTCCCTTACCCTCACTTACCTTCTCCTGCTTCCTCCTTCCTCTCTGTGACCCTCACTTCTTTTTTTTTTCTTCCTCCATCACTACCCTTCGTTTGCTCTATCCCTCACTCTTTCCTCTTTCCTCTCTCCCCCTCACTCTCTTTCCTTCACACCATCCCTCACTCACTTTCAGTCACTCCCCTTCTCTTATTACCTCACTTCCTTTTGCTCACTCCCCTTCCTTTATTTCCTCCCTCACTCCCCTTTCCTCCATCTATCTCTAAGTCTCTTCCTCTGTCTCAGTCACTATAACTTCCTCACTCTCTCACAGTCCCTCACTCTCCCTCTCATTCTCTCTTTAACTGTCTCCCTCTCTCCACCAATCTTCCTTTTCTTTCCTCTCTCTTTCCATAAATTCTTCTCTCTCACTCACTGCTTTTTCCTCTATCTTAAATGCTTCTTTTTCCCTCACTGTCACTGCCCTTCACTCAATCTCACTCCTCTTCTCATACTTCATATTCTTCTCTCTGTGCATCACTCCTATTCTCTTTCACCTGCTTCCATTCTCTCACTCCCCTTACTCTCTTTCCCTCACTCTATCCGTCAATCCTCTTCCCTTACTTCCCTTTCCTCACTCACTTTTGCTAACTCCCATTCATTTAGTCCCCCACTCCCCTTCACTACATTTCTCTCTCCCTCTCTTCCTCTGTCTCACTCAGTCTAACCGCCTCACTCCCTCTCAGTCACTTGCTCTCCCTCTCTTTCTCTCTCACTCTCTCTCTCTCTCCCTCCCTCACCCTTACTCTTTTTCTATTTATGTTTCCTTCACTCCTACTTTATCCCTGAGTCCCCTTTCCTCTCTATTAATATCCTCCCTTCTCTCTCATTCCCCTTTCATCACCCTCATACCCCTTCTCTCACTGTTACTGCCTTTCACTCACCCTCAGTACTTTTCCTTCACTCACCTACCCTCACTCCCCTTCCTTCACTCCTCTTTGTTCACTCCTCACTTCATCTCACTTACTTCCGTTTGTTTATTCCTTCCCTCACTTTTTTTCCATTTTTCTCTCCCTGCCTCTGCCTCACTCACTCTAACTGCCTCACTGCTTCTCAGTTCCTTGCTCTCCCTCTCTCCTATTTTGTCCCTCTCTCTCCCTTACCCTTAAACCCCTTTCCTCTCTCTTTATTTCACTCCTCCTCTTTTCCTCACTCATTTTCCCTCTCTCCTAATTTTGTTCCTTCTTTCTCATTCATCTTCCCTCACCCTCATACTCCTTCCCTAACTATCACTGCCCTTCACTCACCGTCACTCCCTTTCCCACTCTCCACTTCCTCCTGTCTGTATTTCTCACCC
Organism: Lissotriton helveticus; assembly: GCF_964261635.1. Taxonomy (NCBI): domain Eukaryota; kingdom Metazoa; phylum Chordata; class Amphibia; order Caudata; family Salamandridae; genus Lissotriton; species Lissotriton helveticus. The sequence goes on along the minus strand of NC_136067.1, from coordinate 797,007,761 downwards.
TTTCACTTTCCCGTTCCCTTTTCCTCACTCCCCTCGCTCTCCTTCTCTCACTCCATTCCTTTCTCCCCTTCTCTCACTCCCCTTTTCTAACTCCCTCTATCCCCTCACTCCACTTCTCTCTCCCTCACTCCCATCTCTCACTTTCCTTTACTCCCCTTCTCTCATCCTCATACCCCTTCCCTCACCGTCACTCCACTTCTCTTACCTTCACTCCCTTTACTCTGCTCTACTTCTCCCTCTCCATCTCTTACTCCCCTTCCATGTCTCCGTTCCATGCTCCCCTTTTCTCACTCCTCCTCCCTCACTTTACTTTCCTTACTGCCCTTCCCTTACTCTTTCTCTCCCCTTACCTCACTCCCTTACCCTTAGTCCCCTTGTTTCAGTCACTCTTTGACTCCCCTTTCCTCACTCACCATACTACCCTTTCCTCACTCATTCCATCAATCCTTTCCTCCTTTTCACTCAGTCATTCATTTATACACTACACATTCATTCAAAAAAAAGTATGACACAGTATCTAAGAGATATAGCGTTTCTTGGAGAAGTGAAGTTAGTTCTGAAAATAACTGTTTTTTTTGTCTTTTTTTTTTTTTTTGTAGTTTAACAATTTCATATTTTTTGGGGATTTTTATGAAACAAAAAAGTAAACAAGTAACGAAAAACTCTTCAACTGGAACAAAAATAATAAATGAAAAAAATTAAGTGCAGTGGCATGTGTGCTGTCTAATCTTCATGTCAATCAAATTGACACTCTGCTCTCCATAGCAGAGAATCTCATTGCAGAAGTTGCAACGAATATGCACATTTCCCCCAAAGTGGCCGGATATCCAAAGAACTGGATGAAGCAGATGCTCCTGCCGAAGAGGTGCTGGGGACAGCAGCTGGAGGGTTGGCTGCAAGGGCTCGAGTAGATGCCCTTGCAAAATTAACCGGATGCACATTTTTTACATGCCTTATCATCGTGTGGATGCTGAAAGAGTAATGTTTTTTGGGATTCCCTCTTGACAGCACACTTCCACAGATTTTACAGGTGACCTTTGGGGCTTAACTTTCTTCTGCCCCTCTGGAAAGGTGAAAAACTTTCAGATAAAGGACTCCTTGCTCTTCTTAGGAAGTGGCTGCTCTGGAACAATGTCCATATCAGAATCAGATGATGAATCTTCGGGCTGGTGTTGCTCTGCCATTTTCTCAAGTTTGAAAAGCAGGAAGAAAACTCCAAAGATCCTTCTCCCATCAAAGTGAAAGAGATAGTGAGGGAAGTGGGTGGGGTATTTGAAGATTTGGAAAAGAAACTACTATAAACCAATCAAAAGTGTTGTTTTCAAGTCACATGACTTTACGTGCGCGCACGAGTGTGCGCACGTCGCATATAAATGACGTTTTACCCGATTTTCGTAAAAGCTTTTAAAAACATGAAAAGGAAGCAGGGAAGAGACTCCCTGACCCTCTAGGCCTTCTCATGGGGTCCCCGAAGGACCGCGAAGGGCAAAACAAACATTTAAAAAAAAAAGAAAAAAATCGCGAGGTGCGCACTCTTTGCACGCACCCTCGAGTCAGAAGTGAATCAAAAACAAAAGTGGAGAACGTGAAAAGGGGGCAGGGTAGAGACTCCCTGACCCTCTAGGCCTTCTCAGGGGGTTTCTGAAGGACCTGGAACTGCAAAAAAAAATATTATTTTTTTTGAAAACCTGCTAGGTGCGCACACGTTGCTCGCATGTCAGAAAAAAAAATAACAGAGGTTTCACACACGTTATAGTTAGGAATTAGCATTTAAAAAATCTTTCAAATTCACTGGAAAAAAACATATGTTTAACACACGTTATAGTTAGGAATTAGCATTTAAAAAAACTTTGAATTTCACTGAAAAAACCATAGGTTTAACACACGTTATAGTTTGGAATTAGCATTTAAAAAACCTAAGAAATTCACTGAAAAAACCATAGGTTTGACACACGTTATAGTTAGGAATTAGCATTTAAAAAACCTTTTAAATTCACTGAAAAATCATAGGTTTTACACCAGTTATAGTTAGCTAGACATTTCACTCATACAAAACCATTGAAATTCTCCCGTTATTGTTAGTTGTACTCACTATAACTCGCGCGCACGCAATCCACTGCTGATGATGTCACATATTACATCATTCATGACATGGTCAGAGACATCACTGATGACATCACTGATGACATCTCAAATGACATCACTGATGACATCATCCATGTGACAATGAAATACACCTCATCACACACTAGTATAATATTGAATTGCACAACTGTTGAAATTTAATATATTGGCTGATATTAGCATGGAATTCAATGCGATGACACGTTTCAACACCTCTCAGGTCTTAATTATACAGCAATATGGAACAGGTGAATTACTTTTCTCTTAAAAGGTGACGTGTATAAACAGTAAAAAAGAGACTGTGGGTGAAATAACTTTAACACCAGTTCGTTTTTGTGCACTAACATGACATTGATGTATATAAATGCAGTGAAAATACATACAATTACAAATGGTTTAATCCTTCTGCTTTTTTCTCCAGTTCCCAACAAAAAAAATGTGTTTTCACTGATAACTCATTTGTTCCTTCTTTTGCTCTATTTCAGACTACAATGTCCATCATGCAATGCCATAGTGCATATTCGTCCCATTATACTGTTCGCTTAAAATGTCCAGCTTCATACACATCAAAACATATAAAGATCCACACAATCCAAAGATGTAAATTCCATATAGTACAAAAGATTGCATATATTATGAATACTTTGAAAGCCTTTAAATTTTCATTCCATATCAAACGTTTGCATTTAGATTAGCATCACAATTTTCTGCTTGTAAGTCACGGTATGTGCTATGGGTCATTACCTCGGCAGACCCTAGCCTTAACCTTCCAAAACAATATATCTATATATATAGTGTGAACAAAATTAAAATCTTACAAAAGAGAAACACTTTAGTTAAAATTCATAAGACAAAGCTGTGGGTGGGAAGATATCAGAACACACCATCCACATATAGTAAGTAGATCAGTTCTAGAGATGGGAGGCATGACTACTGGTTCCATCAAGGATCAGTGAGAGGTCAGTCATAAATAGTTTGAAAAGGCACGAGGCCAGCACACCCTCCTTTTTTAAGCCTTGTTGAGAGTAGATTTTTCTTCACAGAAGGGAGCCATCTCCAATTTCGTTCCACACCCATGTTTGAGTGTGAAGTGACTCGATGGCTCTTAGCATGTGTGGATGAATGTTCCAAGTCCTTAGCTACCTCTAGAGCATCGCTCAAGTTACATAGCGAAGGCCAATGTTTTGTCAGCAAAGTAGAGATAATTCATATGATTCTGCTTTCCCATTTGGTCCAGTAAATTGGACAAGGCCCAGATGTTATTGATTGTGCCAGAACCCCTCCTGAAACCAGACTGTGTTATCGGGATTATTCGATCTATATATGCCCAGGCAGTTAGGTTATCTAGAACTAGAGATGTGAAGTATTTTGCTTTGCATTCTATGGGTATAATGAGGTGGTAGTTTTCTGGTGAGGTTGTATCTCCTCCATTGTGGATTGTGGTGATACCTGTGCCTTGTCACGAATCAGGTATGACGCCCATGTGGACTAAGTTAGAGAAGATAGGAGTTAGCTTTTCTTCCCAGTACTGTGGATCTAGTTTGTAAATGGCCTGGGGTAATTCATTTGACCCAGGAGCACCGTCCCTCCTGCTTGTGATGATGACTTTAGCAGTTTCTTGTTCGGACAGTTGTATTCCTTCTAAATAGGAGAAAAAATGTGGATTTGTGTCTGGAGACAGTTGAGCATATGGGCTATGGCCCCTTGCCAGGTTTACCTGTGGTGTGTGCCCCAGTTAACATGTTGATCTGCTACTAAGATGACCACTTGCGAGGGATTTAGTGCTGATGAGAGGTCTTTACAGGGAGGGTCTGGGTTGTCTAACAGTGACGGTGTAGAATATGCCTCTAAGAGTGATTTGGACAAGGAGTCACTTTCTGCTGAGAAGTGTTTCTTGAGACAAGCAACTCAGCACTCAGGCCTGCTGCTGTTGGTTGAGGTTATGCACGGTTGGCCAGACTTTTCTTGAGTTAGACTGCCTAGAGTCGTAGAACAGATTGGCCCTGAAGTTATTTGTGTCTTTTGTGTTGTCAACCCAGACCAACTTGACGTATTCTTTTTTTGTGACCCTTAGAATGTCCATGTTCATTGTTTGTTTTAGTAATACCCTCTCAAGCCAGCCTCAAAGCCTTGTTTCGTTTTTTTCTTGGCAACATCACAAAATAATGAATGACAGAGTGTTGAATACTTTTTAAACACTAACTCCCAGTCACAGATCTAGGTTTAATCCATCATTATTTTGCTTGCCTTGTCAACCCAGTTTGGACCCAGACATATCCAAATCAGTCTTGTCCCTACTTCCCATGGGAACAGTCCAGCTCAAACTGCCAAGCCAGTTTCTCCTAGGATAAGAAACAAGCATCCTGGGGCCAGTTTCAGGGTATGCATCAGCCAGGCTAGCTTGAATCCAGTGGCACAGTTTTCTTGGCCAGGCAACAAGCTACTGATCTCCTTTTGGGATTATGGCAGTGACCTTGCAGAGCTAAAAGGCATGTTCTTGTTGCAGTTGTTATTTGCAGTAGTGAATTTTTGCCATGTCGCTAGTTAGTGTAGGTGTTTTCTTTCAATTTCCTTTAGGCAATCTTCACTACCGATGATTCTAACAATTTCAATTTCTTATAGTTTGTGGTCAATTGAGAGCAGAGCCTGAGAGGCCGGCTCTCAACAACCTCTCTTCTTAGGTCTAAGACCAGTGTTTGTGGGAGGTGGTCGCTCTCGCAATGCTACACAATTTAGAAAGAGGGAACAACAAGTAATAGAGAGATCTATAGGTAGGCATAATCAATAATGGATTTAGATGTGGTCCAATGTAATTTATATTTGCTGGGCAGTATTCACGTGATCTACCATTAAGGTTCTCTCCATGTTTGTCTTTCCGGTTTCTGGCTTTTGACACCTGGGGGTGTATATCCCAGTGATTGTTCCGTTGGATGAGAAATTTGTAATTTGGTCCAAAGCTGATCAGGTTCATTTTGAAGTCTCCTGTGATGATGAAGTCAGTTTGCAAGGTGCGGTGCACTTGGTTTAGGATAAAAAAAAACAATTTTATTTATTAGCTTTTTGCAATATAACAACAAGGCTTGCAGTACAGGCACAATATTATTCCTATAGTGTTGAATACACAATACCAGAGACATTGAAACAGAATTAAAGATCGATATTGATTCTGCCCCACTACGCTCCCTTTGCAAACATCACAGTAGTCATGAGAGTCTGAACATTACTGCAATACATCAATCAGCGTGCCTCCTGGCCCTCAAGTTACATACTTTCCAACATACTTTACTCCAGGACTGCCAGTGCACCCTCAGCTTTAGTTCTAAGGTGTGTGGTCAAGGGTTCCCAAATGTCTGCTGGTCTAGCGCACTCAGGCATGAGTTCCCAGTATGTATTGAGCTGTTCCTTATAATACGTGGTGTCCTGTAACCATATATTGCGCGTGGGAGCTGGGTGCCAGCCCCAATGCATTACTACTCTGCACTTTGCTAGTAACAGTAGTACTGCCACCAGCCAGCGAGACACCACAGATACCTTGTCTATATACCCCAGCATGTAAGTTGCAGGGTGCGGCACCAGTGGAGCCCCCTTAATGCCACCAATTGTCTCACACACCTTCCCCCAGTCTAAATGGAGGAACAAAGCATCCTTCACAGTGCAGCAGGTACAGTTTGAGGTTTCACGGAGCCATATTTTGTGCATTTGCAGTGGTGTGTGATATAATTTGCTGAGGTACTCGAAATGCATCAATCACAGTCTATAGTTAGGAGATAGCCATTCTGTCTGCCCACAGCAGTACGCCCATCTCTCTTCTGGGTTTTCGTCACCCAGCTCCCACGCCTCCCTCACTGGGGAACATCCTGTTGGGTGGTCCATATTGTAATCAATTAGAGTCTGTTGACTAGTTTCCTTGGGGATGCAGTAGCATATAGGTGCTCCAGGACCTGCCGTATCAGGGGGGGTTCTGGGAAAGTGTAAAATGCCACCCTACAGGTTCCTTGCATTTGGTAATAAAGGAGTGTATCCAGCGCCGTGACCTCCTATGTGGCAGGACTTGGTAACAAGTTGAGAAACTTTCCCTAGGAACAAGTCTGCAATAGTTTAAATCCCCATTTCCATGGCCCTGCCCACCACCCCTTTATCCCACGGGGGGATACAGTGGATTATCGGATAGCTGGGCTGATGGAGTGTATAGGACCAGGAGGCCAGCCTGGTGTCAGAATCCATCCTATTCCCACCTCACACATTCCACAGAGTCTATTTCGCCCTGTGGCACCTTATATTTGCTAAACAAGGCCGTCCTCAATGGCAGCGGTGCCACTTGATCTGTTTCCACCACCACGTGAGGCTGAAAGGGGGCAGGATACTGCCAGTGATGCAGGTAGCTCGCCGGTGCGCTGAGGGCATACACCTTCAGGTCCAGTGCTCCCATCCCACCCCTTGGCTCCAACAGTACCTCATATCGAACCCTGGGCTGACTGCCTGCCCAGGCCAGCGCCACCAAGTTAGACTGTAGTCTTTTAAAAAACCTCTCCGTGAGAGGAATCAGGATGTTTATAAAGAGGTAAAGACATTTAGCGTGGATCACCATCTTCGCTATTGCGATGTGGCCAGCAAGGGACAGCGGTAGTCTATTCCAAATCTGTATGAGCGATTCGAGCCACTCAACAGAGCGGACAAAGAACACGTCAACAGAGCAGACAAAGAACCCTCCAGAACACTTCTATATCTCGGCTCAGCCAGATTCCCAGGTATTTGACAGGTTCAGTGGCCCACTTATAGGGATAGACTGTGGGGCTGGGGGTAGTCGACTCAGTGAGTGGGAAAAGTATCAATTTGCTCCAATTGACTTGTATACCTGAGTATCCTCCAAAACATACGACCTTCAGCGCCATTAGAGAAATATTAGAGCAGGGATCTCACATCTATAGTGTTATGTCGTCAGCCAATAGAGACAACACTAGTCCCCAAATAGTGAATCTTATCCCGCGCTCCGCATGGTATTGCAGCAACTTGGCAGCCACAGGCTCCATGGCGGCACCGAAAAGAAGAGGAGATAGGGGGCAGCCTTGCCCGGTGCCCCTGGTGACAACACATTTCTCTGACATGTGCCCATTGAGGCTCACCCGAGTAGCAGGTTGAGAGTAAAGAAGCCAGATCTTCAGCATGAAGCCGGGGCTGAATCCCATTTTTGGCAAAAGAGTGAAAAGGAATGACCACTCCAGCGAATCAAACAACTTTGTGGTGTCGAGAGCTGCTACTGCCGTCATATTGGGGTGAAGGCAGTGCATGACCGAGAAGACAGTTCGCAAGTTTTCTGAAGTCCCTCTTCCTGGTATGAAGTCAGACTGGTCTGGGTGGGCTATCAGGGGCATGAGTGTTTTTAGACAGTTAGCTATTAGTTTTGTATTTATTTTGGTATTGATATTTATGAGGAACAGAGGCCAGTATGAGTCGCATTGTTCGGGTGGTTTGTCTGGTTTCAATATAGTTACTATTAAGGCCTCACGTAGCGACGGTGGTAGGGGCCCTATCTCCAGTGACTCGTGGTACATCTCAATGAGGTGTGGGATAAGCAGGTCTGCGTATTTTTTGTAAAAAGCGGGGGTAAGCCTGCCCAACCCTGGAGCCTTGCTAGCCAGCAGGACACCAACAACTCTAGCAATCTCTTCCGGGGATAATGGAGCATCTGAATAATTATTCCCTGTGGCCTGCGTCCAACCACAATAACTCACTGTCAATGTATGCCTGTAATTCAGTTTTGTCAGCAGTTACACCTGCCGTACCTTGGCATAGAAGGAAGACCTCACCTCAGGCAATGCATTCAGGGAGATGACCATTAGGCCATTGCAGTCTTATAATTCTGTAACATAGGTCGCAGCATGCGGTTTGCACAGTAACCCCACCAGGGTCCTGCAGGGTCTGCCACCCTCCCCATAGACTCTCGTTGTTGTTTCCTTCTGCTGGTATTTTGGTCTGCCTCCTCCATGTATTGTGATATCTTCTTCCGGATATCAGCCAGTGTAGTTGGGCTAGGGTTGTCTACCTGCGCGAGTTCCAATTTCCCAATATCGGCCTCTAACCTACTCAGTGTGCCCCTTATTGCTCATAGTACCCCTGCCTGTTTCGCAATGCACTCCCCAGTATCACAACCTTAAATTCCTCCCATTGTGGATGGCACAGTCACTGAACCTGTGTTGTTTGCAAAGTGGTCAGTAATAGCGGTCGCGTAGTGCATGTGGGGCAGCCACCAGGATAACACATGTGGGCGTGTCTGTGGTATTGTCAGAGTCAGGCCTACTGGGGGATGATCAGAGAGTGTCGGGGGAGGTGGTCTACTGATACCGTCCAAGTGGCTACGTCTCTGGTCATCAGCAGCAATCAATGCATGACTAGGACACAATGTGTAGAGCTACAAGTGCTCCTCCTCTCTCCCCGTGTGTGTCAATATATATCTACTAGCATATTATCCTCCACTATGGCCCTAAGAGCGCCCAGTGCTTGTGGTTGATGTCAGCCGGCTCCGGAATGGTACACCTTTGAAGTCTTCTCCCCACACCATGGCCCTGGAGGCCATGTCTGCCACCAGCCTCCAGATACGTGGGATTGGGTTGTCTTGGTTTGGGCCATATTCCACCGCCAGCATCAGTGGCTGCTGATGCAGTCTCCCTGTTATGATAACATACCTCCCCTCCTTGTCTATTAATGTTTGTGTAGTGATACATGGTAGCCCATTCCTGAACACGACAGCAACACCCCTACCGTAATTGGACTATACAGATGAATATGTCTTGTCACACCTTCAGGCCCGGAGTCAGGGCACAGTGATCCCTGTCAAATGATTCTCTTGCATAAAGATGAACACACGGAGACCCATTTTGATCCCCTGTCAAGCAGCACAGCCTGGTCCGTTACTCAATAGATCCAATAAATCAAATTGGTATGTGTACTCTTAGTTTTCTCTACTCTTTTTCTCCATTCTTATTCAGCATTTTTCAATTCTTTATCGATTTATTTTATCCATTTTTAACCAATTTCCAAGGAACTTCACAACCAGGAGGTCTTTCCACATATAACGACTTTATTTAAAATGTACCCAATGCATTTCGGGAAAGATTTCCCTTCGTCAGGGGTATCTATAAAAAACATTAACAGAGCACCATTAGTCTAAAATGTTTACATTACTCATTCCATACACAACAACGAGATCTCTTTAGCTTTACACCAGTGTGTTACTTGCTGACATTTGCCTGTGCACCAAAAATGCTTACCAACATTGCTCCCTTTTACTTATGGATATTAATTCGAACTGTCATCCCTTATTAAACACTCCCGCTGTTATACTAACAAATCACATGATTCTTCACAAAAACTCTCAGTCTGTGAGTTGGACTACTGCCCCATATCTCACCCGCAACTTCTTTACTATTATCTAACATCTATACCAATCTCTCTTATCTCTTATCTCTTGCATAAAGCACACATCCACCCCCTGTCTAGTGAGGTAGGCGTGCATTAGTCTGAAATTCTATGTCAAGCAGGTGACTTTATTTGTACCGGCCCGTGCATGCTATGGGCATGTAATATTATGTAATATTATGAGAAGGCAAAGAACGTTGCGTTAAAGGGGGGCACAGGAGCACTCTCTAGTCATTGAGTCTCCATGCACCCAAATAACCCCCAGCAGTCTTTCTGCCACCTGCCGATAGGAGATCTATTGATCCAATCTACCCACAGCAGGGGCAGAAAGCCTTCTGGAACACCAGGCAGTGTGTTTAGAGGAGGAGAAGCTCACTGGCAATGGGCTAATCCTCCCCTACGTCTCCCAAGCCCAAGCCCAAAAGTCTATTTGCCACCCTGGGGGTAGTTTAGAGGTTATTATCTCCAATCTAGGTGGGGTAGGATGGCTCACCCAGGCATAATGCCATAATCCAACCCCAGAACAGGTGCACAGGCTTTCTGCCCCGTGGCAGATTACGGGTGTTTATCCAAAAGCAACCCCAGAACTAACAAATGGCTAAGGTGACTTATTCTGGCATCAATGGGTTGTTAGCTATTAGGTAGGAGATTGGGAAAAATGATGCAACTTTGGTTTCTTTTGAGTCCTGAGTGAGTCAGGTTTTTAGTTTAGTATTTTTGTGCACTAATTGGAATGGGCTTTTTGAACAGAGTATTTGCTGGATTACCTTCTGTGCAATTCAGCATTCACTTTAGGTTGAGTTTTTGTTTGCAGGCAAGGGGGATTACGATCTTGTTTAGTTGAGCATGTTATCATTTAAAGAGGTAGATTCAGTAAAGTTTAATCACAGGGTGAAGGAGCAGCATGTGCACGAAGATGTAAAAGGCAATTCGTTTTGAACAGTTGGTTCAGATATCTTTCTGATTACCATTTCGGTTACCCCTGATGAACGACTAGGAAAGTCCGAAATTCATTGGGTGGAATAGCGAGAAGGCAATCAGCATGAATTGTTCACTCTAACATGTCAATGTTGAAGCCCAAATGGGCATGCAGAAGACAGATGAGAATTAAATAAAGAACTACTGTGGAACCTCGCTTTCTTAGTGGTGATTATGATACAAAGGATTACGTCGGAATCAACTTTTGATGAAACATTTGTTAACATTTGGATTTAACCTGGAGTACTACGTAGATGTTTACCATGAGGATTAAATCCGACTCTTCGCAGTGCGACTGTTTGGCGTAAAAATATTTGTGCCTTTTGGATTACTCACGCATCAAGCCAATATTCTTACCCCAGAATGGGCAATAACGTGGGATCCACTATGGACTTTCCTTGGTATCTAATTCTCAGAACTGTCTGTGTTTGGTAGGTTTCCCTGGGTGGCCGCTAATACCTGGTCATAAAACGCTGCTATCCCCATTGCCAAATCAGATAATGTTTGTGACAGGAAATATTGAAGTCTCCACATTGTATTTTGGGTGCTTTACCCACAAAAGAGAGGTACCATTCTTATTGGAGACTTGGGAGAAGGAAATGTGTTTTTTTTCATAGTTTGAGATTTGCAAGGGCACCTGGTGAAACCTAAGCAAGTCAATCCACCCTTGATTCCCTCAGGTGCCTAGTTCTTAAAAATGGGACAAAAGGGGGTGGTGATGGACGGAGCATCTGAACCAATCAAACACTCACACCCAGTCAAAAGATCTGGGTTTAATCCATCACCGTTCTTTAGCCCACTCTGCCACCCCAGTTCAGACATGGCCATATGCAAATCAGTCTGACCCTGTGCCTCATGGGAACAGTCCAGCCCGATCTGCCAAGCCATGCCTTCCCTGGACCGTAAAAGAGCTTCCGAGGACCGGTTTCTGGCATCACAGCCGTCTTCAGCCCGGCTTGCTTGAATCCAGTGGCAAAGTGAGCAAGGGACTCACGTCTGAGCATACCCTGCCACACTTACAGCGGCCAAAGCTGTACAAAGCTGCACTTTGCCACTGGATTCAAGCAAGCCGGGCTGATGATGGCTGTAATGCCAGAAACCGGTCCTCGGAAGCTTGTTTCCGGTCCTGCTACTACTAAAGGCATTTAGTAGTAGCAAAGTTAGGACTCCTAACTTTACTACTACTAAATGCCTTTTGTCAATACCGAAAGTTGTAAAGTTAGGATTTTGGCTCAGTTAAGTAGTAGTAAAGTTGAGAGTCTTAACTTTACTACTACTAAATGCCTTCTGTGAATAACAAAAGTAGAAAGTTTAGGATTTAATCTCAGATTTCTTCTGTGAATTGGCCATCAGTGTGTACATTGTGTGATTTGGGGTTATTTCCTGCTGCTGGCGCTAGGCCTACCCAAACAAATTAAGTACCATTTTTATTTTCAGACATCGGGGAAGGATTATAGTAGGAAATGTATGGCTCCTTGCAGGTCCCAGAATTAACCATCACAGAAATCTGAGGAAAATGAGTTTTTTTAGTCAACCTTTGAGGCTTGCAAGGGTTGCTTGTGTTGTGAGGTACAATAGGGCTTGCGATCAGTCTCCATTATCATTCCACGTTTCACTTTGACTTCGTTTTCTAATTGGGGACTTTTTATATGCTTTGCGTTTACACACTAATGTACTGAGAAATCATTATACATGCAATTAGTTTCTTAGCAAGCATTATTATCATGTTATTTGTTGACTCTGTACAAGGCTAGGAACATACAACAGAATGCACTTGCATTTCACTTGTCTGGTTCGGTTCCAGAATACCCATTGCATCAGCAGTGCACCTTTGACACAGTGTGATTGGAACAGTGCTTTTATTATATAAACAGCCTCTGTGACACATTAAGCAGAGAAGCACTTATGCTGGGATTGTCCTGGAACGAAACTCCCTGTGACTGAGATGCAGTCCTGCTGAATCTGACCTCTATCCTGCAAAAGACGATAGCCTGTTCCACACAGGCCAGCTTTCTGATATATCATACTCAGGTATGGGGGATTAGACTATCCCAAGGGATCTGGCAGAGGGTACTCCCTCTGTGCTTTGTATAGTGTAGGTAGTTAGGTAGGAGTATAACCATATAATCACAGGGTAATATTATCATGGTTGAAAGGTTTATCTTTTTCACCGTTCTTGTAATGCTGTTTACATGTTTTGTTTCTTCTGCCTAATAATTGCCTCACATTCTTTCTATATAAGAATATAATTGTTTCAATAAAAGTTTGAAAAGCCAATTTTTGTATTTCCTGTGTTTACCTTGGGCATGAAAAAGTAAACAATGAAAGGGTAGCTCTGTTTCCACTTTTTTCTCAGGGAGTAAAAGACTGGTTGTGTTCAAGGATGCTGATACCATCTGGGACCCTTTCAAGGTTAGGGGTTCAGATGGGGCTCTGTGAGCTAGATAGACCCCGGGCCAACAATGTATAATGACATGTGGAAAATAAGTTACCATATTGTGAAGTTTATGTTGGCCAGATATACAGTCCTACTTAATTCTTAGGAACTGTATACAACTGGGTAAAAAAACCTCAGGAGAGCCATGCCACACACCACACACTGGATTTCCCTGGGTGTCTAGTTTTAAAAAAGGAACAGATTTGTTAGGTTTTACAAGGTGCAGACTGTGCTAGGGCCCAACATCCACAGCTAGCCACATTGTTAAAAAAAAGGCCAGCTCTTAGTGAAAAATTGTGATGTGTCCATGGTTCAATTTGAGGTTTTTCCCGTTGCTGGCACTAGCCCTACCCACAAAAGTTAGGCACAATTTTTTGTGTGAGACGTGTGGAAATGTGGGTTGGTAGGAAATCTGTGGCTACCCATAGATTCCATAAGTTGTCCTCACAGAAATGTGAGGAAATATGTGTTTTTATTCAAAGTGTGGGGTTTGCAAAGGTGTCTAGGTAAGAAACCCTGGTGAGAGTCATGCAAGTCACCCCACCCTGGACTCCCAAATGTGTCTAGTTTAAAAAAATGTAGAGGCTTGCTAGGTTTTCCTAGGGGCCTGCAAAGTTAAGGCCCAAAATCCAAAGCTACCCAAATTGAAACTTGGATAATATTTCATGGGCAAAAATGTGATATGTTCATGCTGTCTTTGAGGCCCTTTATTGTCAAAGGCACTAGGCATATCCACACAAGTGAGTTGCCATTTTTATTGGGAGACACGTGAAAATGTAGAATTGTAGAACATTTGTTATTACCAATTGTATTTCAGTGGATTTGTGGCTTCCAAATGTAAGGCAGTGTGTAGGAAAGAAGACATTTTGATAAATGCCCTCTGAATCACATTGTAGTATAGATACCTACATTTTCAAAGAGTTACAAAAGACCACTACTCATAAACTCTGTATCTGGGGTCTATTTCAGAAATACAGAGGTTTCTTTGATACCCCTTTTTCACTCTTAATATTTTACCATGTAAATTGCTCTTTTCCCAGTACACAATGAAAAATCATTATAAGGTGCAGTTCAGTTGTTGGCTCTGGGTACCTTGGGTTCCTGGAGGACCTACAAATCCTATATATCCCCACAACCAGAAGAGACAAGCTGAATTTATGGTATATTTCTTTTGTAAATTGACCTTAGTGACAAGAAGTTACATATAACATTTTTATCACAAATGGCCTACTTATTTTCAATATTATATTATTTCAACAGTTAGGGACTGATTCACAAAGGAAAACGTGCACTTTTGAGTCAGATTACCATAGTTTTGTATTCATAGAGGGATTTTCTTGTAATATATTTATGAGTTCAGAGCTAGGTCTTTTTATCTGTGGAGACTCCACACTCATGGATCCCTCTGTGAATAGCATCAATCAAAAACGTACTTGAAAGTGTACATTTACCTATGTGAATGAATACACAAATGAACCCTTGCTGAATTCACAATTTTGTTTTCTTTTCAGAAATCTATAACTTTCCGAGATCACCCATAGGTTTCACCCTGGTTTTAACCAAAAACCTTAAGTAGGTTGAAAGCACAATTATTAGGAAAAACGGAGTACATCTTAGAAAAATGCCCATACTGTGGTAAATAAACTGTGTTTTTTAACCATCTTTGAATGTTCCTGAAAGCCGGTACAATGGTGACTTTTAGCACGCATGTTTTGTTGATGCCATTTTTTTTTTAAAAACAGACACTTTTTTAGTGGCCCTTTCTCCTATTTTTTCCACACTCAAAAATGTTGTTGTATTTTGGCTATTTTCTCAGTCTCCTCCAAAGGAATACAAAAACCCAGCATACCTTTGGACTCCCCAGGATTTGGGGCAAGAGGGCACAAATTTGACATGAATACCTTATGTGGAAAAAACATGTATGGAGGCCTTAGCGCAAACTACCTCCAAATAGCCAAAAAAAAAAGCTTTAGCATTCTAGGGGGAAGGGTCGAGCAGTGAAAGTGTTGAACAATTCTGCAAAACAAATTAAAAATAAATAATGCACAAGCAAAGTTAAATACTAACTCAACCCTATATTAATCATCTTTTTCTATTAGGATATGACGTGGTACAATGTTGTGCACTCTAATTATATATAGTTAATCGACAGATTTAACACAAACATGCTCTCTGGAAGTGTTAGGAAAACTTTCGTTGAATTTCACATCTTACTAAAATAACATAGTGGAATTTCCACTGTGGTTTGAATTCTATTTGCGTTCACAGCATCCATCACACAGAAAGCAGACGATACAGACCAAATCCTGTTTGCTCTCTGAGGGACTACGCAACACTAAACCCACTCTGTTGAGGCAGCTGCTGTTAATGCATAGAGCCTAAGCACAGTAAAGCCGGGGATCACATTTTGAGTTTGTTATCCACTAGTTAGGCTGAGAAGAAGGAGAGAAATTGTAAGTGGAAATGTGAGTTGGAAACTCCATTTAGAAAAAATATATTTCAACTGCTTTTGATTTATCGTCAGTATTTCACTTCATATGTATCAGTCAATATTCACTGCAAAAATGCAATGCCACATCCTACTTCCACCTGAAGGCGTATATTGTGGATATAAAATCACTACAACACTAAAATCATTGCACCAGACATCGGTTTTGAGGGCCATATTTATGAGCAGGTTTGCGTCGCATTTGCCCCACACAACGTGGTACATGTGCAAATCAAACCTTCAGTGAGGTTTAGGAAGCCATGCAAGACCACTTTGCAAGGCCCCCAGTGGCTCTATAGTAAAAGCAATGCGGTGCAAATCCCTGCGAAGGCATTCTTTGGGTGTAGCGTGGGTGTTCCCCGGCAATACCCATAGATATTTACGGATTCCCAGATTTAAGTAAGTAAGTAATACTTTATTTAAATGATTAATAAAAATCAATACAAAAGAAAGCAATTAGTTTGAAAAAGAGCAATCAATGTAAAAAGATATTTAAAATGTAAGTAAAATAATGTGTATTTGAGAAGCATGTGCTACATAGAAGCTTCCGCCCGTTAAAAGTCAGTTTAAACCATGGTTGTCTTGTCCATTAATGCTATTCGCACGTGGTAGATTAATTTGGTGAAGTTAGCCATGTGCTTCACAGTGTCCAACAGGTATAATTGGAGAACTGCCTATTTTACCATCCGAACTCCTATTTGGAGAAGAATAGACCTTAGATGGATTCTACGAACTGACAGCAGGGCAGGACAGCATAAGAAGATGTGAGATAAAGTTTCACGCTTTTAATGACAGAGCTGACATTCCGTGATCTCTGGGCCAACTTTGACAGAAGGGTACAGCTGTTTTAAGGGGAGCACATGCAATCTTGCAGCCAGAATCCTTTGAAGGGCTTGCCTGCCCAACGACTGTACCAGATGTGGTTTCGGGCTATTTAGAATATGCGGAGAGCTTTGAGACTCGTGGAAGCCTCTGACCGTCAAGGCTTCAATGTCCAGTTTTCGTGAGCAGGATCTTACTTGCTTTTTCGTAACTGATTTGATGTTTGTATATTTTATTATGTTAGGGTCCCAGTTTTCTATTGCTAACTCCAGATGCTCTTTGACTAGAGTTAGGCTAGCTGACCACGGGTTGCCTGACTTTGTGAATATTTTATTTATTACTTGCTTCATCGAATTCTCTGGTGATGTGGTCATTAAGTAGTAATATTTTGCCATGCTTGCCAGTTCTTCCAAGGATTGCAGGGTGAGATTAAATTCTAGGCGAATTAGAGTGTTCCTTGTGCAAGATGGAAGACAAAATAACTTTTTATAGGCTGCGCAGTTGATCTTTTTGAGGTCTTGCCACAATTTACCTGGGAACGCCTGTATGCCATAATTGATGGAGGGTAATAGTTTTGCTTTCAAAAACTGTTGGATGGCCATGGTGGTCGGGCTTTCCAAGGTTGCATTTAGTTTGCAGATTGCATAAGTTACCATTTTGGCTTTCTGCGTGAGCTTGAATCGATGAACATGAGGCCGGCCGGTTTCGCTGAGCCATACTCCAAGATAGTTATATGCTTGTGTGCTAGATAATGTAAGTGATCCCAGTCTCCATTTTATTAGCTTCTTTTTTAAATAGCGGCCAAAAACCTTTTTGAAGACTGACTTTGGTATGGTCCAATAGAACCAGGTCGTCAGCGTACTGAATCAATTGGAGTCTGGTTCCCCCGATCCTTGGAGTCACCAGATTTGCTCCCTGCAGCGCCTTGCCCAAGTCAGCTGTGTATAAGTTGAAAAGAAGCGGGGCAAGGACACAGCCCTGCTTTAGCCCATAGTCTGTGCCAATTTTTTCTGTGGCTGATTGACTCGAATGTTTGACTCTTACCCACGTCTGGGTGTACAGTGATCTGATGGCTTGTAGAAGTTTCGGGCAGATGTTCCAACCGCCAATTTACTCCATAAAATGTTCCGGTCAACACCATCAAATGCTGCTCTGTAGTCAATGAAGCAGGCAAAAAGAGGCTGGATGCCCTGGGCCATTGATTGTTGTATGATGTATGAGAGGACTATGATGTTGTCTGTGGTTGAGCCTCCGGGGCGGAACCCTGTTTGGTAGAAGGGGACAAGTTCTCCTTTGTGACCCAATGTGCTAATTCCGTGAGGAGAGAACTTGCATATGCCTTGCCTTCCACGTCCAGTAAGGCAATCATTCGGTAGTTCTTAGGATCTGTACTTGCCCCTTTTTTGTAGATTGGGTGTGGCAGGGATCCCCTCCAGGAGTCTGGGACATCCATCAAAAGTCTGCACTCCGCGTACAGCGGACCCAGGCTCTCGGTCCAAAAGTCGATATCCCCTCTGAAGAGAGAGCCCGGCCGGCCATTTGTCCAGGTGCCCCATTGGGGCGTATTTTTTTCAAGATTGCTCTTAAAACCTTTTTTTCAGCAGATGTGACATTAGCAAGGAGAGGCATTGATTCGGTTGATTCATCAGTTAGATGTTCATCAAGAGGGGTTCTTTAGCTTGGGTTTATTTCTGAGTCGTTAGTGTAGAGAGATTTTACATGGGCTACCCAAGTGCTCGCATCAATTGAATTCTCTCTATTACAAGACCCATGGCTGAGTTCGTTTATATATTGCCAAAGTTCTTGGGACTTGCTAGGGGCAAGCATTAGAAGATTATCAACCATTTTTGCTCGGATGTTTCGCGTTTCGCCTGCCAGACAACTTTTGCGTGGGCCTTGGCCACCTCCTTTAGATCATTTTCTGCGGTTATCGATCAAGTTGCCCTATAAGCTCTAAGTTTGGAGTTGAGCACTTTTGAGGATTTCTTTATTACTGGCTGGAATCCCAGTTTGTATATGGAGTTATCATAGGCTCTTTGAATGTTATTCCTTCAGAGCTGATGGGCTAGATCATATTCAAGGACGCCCCATTCTCCAATTCTTCCCTGATCACTATGGCCGGTCAGCCAGCCTTTCCAGGACAATTTCCAAACGGCAAACTTATGGGTCGGAAGCGGTCCCCATTTGATTCTTTTGAGGAGTCTATATCGTTCGTCTCCATTTGTAGTTCCAATGTAATGAAGGATTTGTCTAAATTTCGCGCTCAAGGACAGCTCTAATATAAGAGCGGCGTGATCGCTATCAGTCCGAGGTTGAACGGTGTAACTTGACATATGCTTTTGTAAGCATTCACTTAATAAAATATACTTGATTGTTGTCTGGTTGTTAAAAGTAGGAGGTATCAATACTGTTGGGTTATTTTTTATGGAGATATGGTGTGTTGTTGCCAATTTGTAGGCTCGCATTAGGGCATTGAATCTTCTAGTACTTCCACTATGATGGTTTTCATCAGTTGTATGCCCTATATCGTGCAAATTGAAGTCGCCCAATATAATTGAGTCCATGACCAGTAGGTTTTCGATCTGTTTTAATAGGTCGGTCAATTTATCTTTTGAGTTCGGCCCATGGCAATTGTAATAGATATTGATGAGAAAAATTGAAGTCGGGCCCTTAGACGTTATAAGGCCTTTCAAAATTCCGGCCAGAAATATATCTGAGGTGTGCTGTATTGTTTCAAAGTTTACTTTTAATGCGTGTTTAATGTAGATTGAAATGCCACCTGACGGTCTCCCAAAGATGTTAATCTTTTTCGCGGGTTTGAAGTATTCTGCATAGTTACATAATGGTGTAGCGGAGATGGCCCATGTTTCCTGTACACAAATTATGTCTGCTCCAACCATAAGTGCAAATGCATCTGGGACATTGCGACATTCCAAGACACTATATTGATAATTGGATTATTTGTGGGACTGATATGGGGAGTGCGGCCAATGTTCGGAATTGCTTGTGCTAAATGGTTACCAGACTCTTGGTCTGAGCTAATGATGCATGAAGCAGGCTCGTTGCACCAGCTGTTACCCTGGGTATTCTTTGTTGAACAGAGGGTTATTTGACGAATTCCCAATGTCGATATTAGGAAGTAGAGTTTAAAGCCTGGGCAAGACAAGACCAATCTTTAGTGCCCTGCCCCAAGATTGAGTAGGATCGATGACCTCCTACTGTATGTTTTAAAATTTGAATTAAGTTACTGCCCAGCTGCATTGCTTGTGTACCTCCTAATGAACCGTGTAAGATAGATCCGGAAGCAGGAGGTGTTGGACGGGTGGTATACATGGTTTTCCTACCCTTCAGATCTTCATCTCCCTGTTGACTGTTTTTTTCTTTTAGAATTTCCAGATATTTTGTCGGTAGTGGGGATTTGATTTTTATTCCCCAATTATCCAGATGTGTTTTATATCCCTTCAGGGCCTTCGCCATGTTGGAGTTGGCAAAGGTTATCTCAGTCGTTTGATTTTGTTTGCTGGGTCCTGGACCAAAAAAGGCCACCCTCTCAATGTCTGTTGATTTTTTACTCTCCAGACCAGAAATGCTTTTACAGAGTTTCAGGAAGTTCCCTCTGTTGAGGATGTCCCAACTCCCTTGCGAGATGTATTCTGGATATAGCCATACTTTTAGATTTTCGGGATCAGGGTCTAGCGACTGAGCGGGATTAATTGTGTTAGAAGGCGCCATAGAGGTTGCAAGAGGCTCACTTAAGTTACCGGTGAGGTTATCCCCTGGGACCCGTTCCTCCTCGATTCCATTTGTTTTTATGATATGAGTATGCGGGTCAAGCCTAGAGGCGATGGTGTGGTCCCCCTGAAGTCGGCCATCATTGTTTTTTGCATGAGTGGCGATTTGTTCCCTTTGAGCATTAGATGTTAATTCCGATTGGCGGCCCTTATGGGCATTTGTGTCTATCAAGTAAATTTTTGGCCTATTATCATTCTCGCAGTCGTGGAACGGTTTGCCCTGTGCATGATTCGAGGTGCCACTTGGCACGGGAGGGCTATCGGTTGAAGTTTTAGGCAGGTTTTTACTTGGAGCGCATGTTGGGCTCCTGGGAACCATTGCCGTGGTAGATTTTTCATAAATGTTGTGTTTGTATGTCTGTCTTTTGGTCTATAAAGATTAAGTCCCGACCCATCTGATCCTCCATGTTGGTAGCTTTGTTAACCTTGTTTGCTGATACAAACCAGTGGTCAATTTTCTCTTTTCCATAGCTTTTGTCTTTTTTTACTTTATTTAGTTTTTTTAATTTTTTCTTATTTTTCCTTGATAGGGGTTGCTGCACTGAGAGTGGTGGGGTTAAATCGTCCAATTAATTATTATTAATTGTTTGATTAGGTTGTAAAGATGCGTTTGGGCTCAGAAGGTTGGGACTCAATGGGCAATTTGTTTCATTGTTGCTATTGCTGGCGGTTTCTTGTGTTCTCTCTACGCTGTTCCGGGTGACCTTTGAGCATTGGTTTGAGTGCAAGTTAGACTGTGGATTGCTTGTTGTTAGTTTGTTTGTTGGATCTCTAACTAACCTTGAGGTTGTAGGCGTAATGTTTATCCCATTATGAGGTATCTTTGTTCTTGTTCTCTGCAATGGTTTTTGGGGGGAAAAGCATGTTGTGTTGCTTTTCCTTCTATTTACCTCGTGCTTGAGATCCATGACTAGGGTGTTCATTATTTCAGGAAGTTTTTCCAAAGACTGAAGTATCGGGGAGCACCCGCAGTCGATAGGTTTCATCGCTGTTTCTGTGTCTGCCTGTACTCTGCGTATTAAAGAGTTTAGGTGTTCCAGTTTTGAGTCCACTCCGGAGATTGAGCTTGCTACTGACTGCAAGATATTTATTTGAGTATCTAATTTATCGGCATGCATTAGTGCAGCGTTTCCCATAGATATCAAAGCCTCGTTGATTACCGCAAGATGGTTTTCTATCCTTTGTGGGACCAAACTAGTTTCCCAGAATGACAAATGTGCGTTCAAATTTGTTGTGCTTTCCTCCAACCCTGAAACAAAGTGTTTGTTTCGTTGGGGTCTCACGTCATCATCTTCGTCCCCCAATTTGGTGGATATCTGCGGAGTTGTCGGATGGCTCGTTTGAGATTCCGGGGGTGTACCAATGGTTTTGAGGTACGCAGAGTTTTCTGGGTGTAGGATTCTTTATTTATTTCTCTACCTCCCAAGGCAGTAGTGAGTCTTGGTTCTGGAGAGTCGTCAGGCAAGCTTTCGAGCACCAGTGTGTTAGCTCCTAAATCATTAGCTCTAATTGGATTCTGATCATTTAGAAATTCTTCGATTTGTTTTGTCTTGCCATTAATGATCAGAATATTTGGCGAAAGAGGGACGACTAATGGGGGATTGTGGTTTGAAGTGTCTTTTTTTCGGTAGTGCCTGCTGGTTTGTTGGCATTAAAGTGGTGAGTGTCCAGCCTGAGGGCTACAGAAGAAGTGTTGATTGATTTTCCATATACTGAAGGGTTGCTTTGTTTTGATTGTTGTTGAAAGTATTTCCTAATATCGTTGACGCCTTTAAGACTATTGCTGTTGCAAGTACTGTAGCTATTGTTTGTGTTTGTGTTTGTATTTTTATTGCGGACTCTGCTGTCCGTGTCGTCATGGTAACATGGACTTCCTGGAGTGCCAGTGGCCCCGTTTGTCCTTATATGTGTCTTTATGGGTTCCGTCATGAGGACTGGCCCAGAAGCTAAAGGAGAGTTTGCCCTTTCTTCTCCCACTTGTTCCCCATCATTTATAATCCTGTCCTGTAGGGTCGAGTCATGTCTTGTATTATCCTTACCCACAGGATATAGCATCCTGGCCTTCTGGCGTCGTGCTGACTTATGAGGACGGTGGTTGGGATGGGGTTGTATCAAACCTGCGTTCCTTGTCCGCATAGTGGCTCTACTCAGTAGATGCTTAGCTGTCGCCTAATTTTGATACGGCGTCTGTGCTTTGATAATGTAGTTACGATGTGTGCCGTTCTTGTTCAAGGTCTTGTCCACCGTAAGCCGGCGTAAACAGGTAAGTATAGGCAGTCAGGAAATCAGGGGGTTCCTTTAAAATAATTGTCCGGTGGTTGCTGTAGGAGGAGAACCTTCAAGAAGGTTCTGCAGGGGCCCCCAATTACTTTTGTCCGAACGGGCTTCGACCTAACAGTAGTAGAAGGGCTGATGCAGAATGTTTAGTGAGTTCGATGGGTAGTTGGGGGCTTAATTGGGTCGAAGAAAAGCGGTTAGTGACCCTTATTGCAGCTCGTTATAGCTCTCCTTGCTACTCACAACCCCTTACAGCCCCTTGATCACTACTCCCCTCCACCTTCTTTTGCGTTTTCTCTGCAGTCAGGGAGAGTTAGCACATTGGGGGCAATTTGCTGCTGCTGCTGCTGTGCTTTCTGTGTTGAGGATGGGGATGTCAAAGAGGGTTGTCAAAGAGGGTTGCTGTGGCGTAAGTGGTTATGGCGAGGTAGGGGAGACAGTGGGAAGGCAGTGCGATAAGCTGGCTCACCTTGCTTAGCTGCACTCACCGAGAAAACCCCCCACACGGTAAGGACGCCACTTGTCTCCCTCTCCCTCGCAAAAAAAGTGCTCAAACAGAGCTCAAATCCTCGTCGTGCTCCTCTCTGCCTCCTCTGTGTTTGCAGGCTCCGGGCACCAACACCAATCCACCAAGCGGCCGTTATTGCACCCGCTATTGCACCACACTGGTGCACTGCAGTGAAGATGCTGCTACAATCAAGGGGAGCGCAGGAGAGGCCCCCACGCTCAACCCAGGCGTTCGCTGGCCGCTACCGCTGCAATGGTGGAAGCGGTGGAGGAAACGACTGTCGCAAGTACGGGGAATCCAGGAGCGGGGAATACAGGAGCGGCCCCTGTGGTTGACCCCCAATGCACGCCGCTTGATGCTGCCGCTTTCCGCCGCTGCCGTTCTCCTGCTGCCGCCTTCGCTGCCCCTCAGCGCTGTGTCGCTGCTGCTACGTCTATGGCTACGGCTGCAGCACGGCCTTCGGGTTCGGGTTAACGCTCCGCTCTGCTCTCTAGCTCCACTCAGCTACAGTTTCTCGCCCCACCTCTTCCGGTTGCAGGCTGACTGGACACTCAAGCAGACTCCCCTGTCAATGAAGTGAAAATACAGAATAGCAGAAGCTGCTGACTTTGGAACTGTTGTACCAGATTTACCAGAATTGGAAAACCTAGGGAATGGGCCAAAAATGATACACCTTTCCAAGAGAGACATAAGGAGGAGAAATATCTTTATGTCTCTTTGTTACTTCCTTTTTCTATGTGTGCAGCATTCTGCAGTACCCATAGATAGAGGAATATACCTCTCAGGATTGTTTTTGTGCAAAAAGGTGCCCCTTTCAGTGCAAAAACAATCCTGCATGCAACAGAGGCATGCTTGCACCTCGGTAAAAAGGTGCCTGTGTTGGCACTAGGCTGTGAAAAGGGCACCAGCGCACGGGAAAAGGCAGGACTGCACCATATTGACTTAAAGATGGTACATTCCTGCCCTATCCCTGTCACACAGTGCAACAAGTTGACTTGCTGCACACACACACTGCATACGTTTGTAAATCTACCTTTTCGTTTTTAATCTGATATGTACAACTTTTTTTTTTTAAATGGGGTGTAATGTGTCCATATGTGTTTTGCTTAGAGCTGGTTAGCATCGCCTAACGTCTTATGTTGCACAGGGCAGCACAGCAGATTACCTTGCTGCTCTGCCCTGCATCTGCATCACAGGGAGAGGGCAGGAATGCACCGTATTTATCCAATGCAGTGTATTCCTATGCTTCCTCCAAGTGCTGGTGCCTTTTCAGCAGCCTAACGCCAATGCAGGCACCCTTGCACTGTGGTTCAAGGGTTCCTGTTTTGTAGGCAGGAGTGTTTTTGTGCAAGAATAGGTACCTTCCTACTCACAAACATTCCTGAGAGGTGTGTTCCTCTTTCTACGTGTGCTGCAGAATATTTATGAAGCCATTCAAAGCCTTGCTAAGTGATTTTGCGTGACTTCATATATATGACTTGGGACTCTGCGTTGGGCATGTACCATTTTGCAAGGATGACGCAAGGCTCTCATAAATAAGTCCCTAGATAGATTATGTGAAGCATGCTTGTACGTTCATTTGCATGAAAGTGTGAGGAGCGTTGTCCCCTTGTTTACCAAAATCAGGGAGAGACCTGCTAATTCAATTTTTTATATAGGACAGGTGAACTTAAAATTCAATCACAGTGCCCTGTGCTATAACCCCTCACTCCCTGCTAACAGCAAAGGATCATCTACCCTCATTCCTGCAAACACTGTCAGTGGCTACCTGGAATTTCAGGCTAGCCATTGGCAGTACCAAACGTTTTGTTGATAGTCAGAACATACTCCAAACCTCTTATTCTGTAAAGTGGTTTTCAGGCCCTCCCTCTTTTGGCCCCCTGTGTATGAACACCATTTTGAAAAACTGATCCCAATTAACATTTTACGTCATTTATTATGATCAGACTTCCAGGTGTTTCTATTTCTTCCGTTGGATTCTTTATCATTCTAGCAGTTTTCAGGCAACTATGTGCTCAAAATAACTTAGGGATTTGTTTATTCTAATTACACCTATTTGGCTTTAAATAGAGAAAATGACCATACCTGTCAACATTGTCTTTGAAATTCTGCATGTTAGTGATGTCTTTACCTTCCAAATGACTATACTTAATATTTTTTCTTAAAATGTATTCTTGACCACAAGATGACTTTGCTTCCTTTGCTCATGGCTATGCCATCCCTGAATCCTATATCTAGATCCTTGTTTTTCTGAGCTTTCTTTAAACGTCCTAATGTGTTTGATGTCAGATGTGGATAGGCCTATCATTTTTTCATTTTTTCATTACGCTCAAACTATGGAGTCTCTGCAGTTGTAAAGTTACAATAAATTGTTTGTTTGTGAATACTGAAAAAGAGTAAACTTACACAAAACTGTAAGTTTGCCTTTTTGGATTTGGTCCTCAGCGTGTAAATCACTGAAACACTGCTTCCTGTGGGCAAACGGAAGGATGCAGCCAAATTTCTTATCTAGTGCACATTGTTCAGTATACAGCCCCTGGGGCCTTATTATGATGATATTTTATGCATTGCACCAGTGCATAAGGGGTATGTGCTTTTCATATTTCATGTATAATGCATACACTAACTTTAAAAATCTAACATGTATGCAGAAAACGACACCACTATAGGCATTTGGTGTAGATAATATTTCAGGAAAAACTCCTTTGTAAGGCAGCATTATTTTAATTTGCGGACGTTGTGCTCTTCGGAGGTCAAACATAATAAATGCTTCAAGCATCAGGCTCTTACTGGGCCTTTAGTATCTGAACTCATACATACCACACTATACCATACAACCAAACAATCCGCTCTAACAGACAGTATCACTGCCAGCACCAACACAAGCAAATACATCTTTACCATTGTGAAGGATTTCACCCCACCAGGGGCTGTCTCAAATCGATTACCCCCTAGCAGGACCCTATCAACAATCTCTTTAATTTCTTTAGCAAACAAAATCACTGCTTTTCTCAAGAAGCTCAATCGCAAATGGACCTGACAGATCTTGCCAAATGCCTCCCGATCATATCCAGAGAACCACTGCTAACCACATGGCAAGTCTTTTCCCCAGAAGCCACTGCCACCATGAAATCTATCCAGTTTGGGGCCCCATGTGACCTGTGCCCCCAATATGCCTAATCCAGAGGACTACAACTCATAAGTGTCATGCTCACACCCATTTTGAAGTTATACCTCTTCCATGATCTTCACAGATGCTTGTAAACACACACTTGTCCACCCATTGCTGAAGAAACCTTCCCCGGATCCTTCATTGCCTGCCAACTGCAGAACGATTTCCCTGCTACCATTCCTGGCCAAGGTCTTATAGAAATATCATCAACAGATGCTTTAAAAAGCACCGGCTCCTTATCCCCACTCAGTCGAGTTTCAGACCCAAAGATAGCACAGAAACTACCCTCATCACTGTCACCAATGGCATCTGCATGACTATGGACAGTGGAGACATAGTTGCTCTCATCCTCTTTGACCTCTCTACAGTGTTTGACACTGTCTCCCAACCATACGCAACACCTACATGACATCAGAATCCAAGGAAATGAACTCTGATGGAACTGCTCCTCTGGACTGGAAGGATTCAGTCAATCAGTCTGGCGCCATACACCTTAGACAGCTGTGACCTCATCTGTAGTGATCCACACGTATCCTCACTGAGCCCGACCCTTGGACGCATGCATGATCCATCTAGCCAACATCATCATCTCCTACAACATCAACATCCTCTCCTATCCTGGAAAGATGTAAGCAGACAATTCAGCAATGTATAACTCATTCTCTCCCTCACAGGCAAAACACCCAGTACCTGGATCAGGTTTAATGCCTGGATGACTGAAATATGCCCACTGGATGGAGACCAACTGTCTAAACCTGAAAACAGACAAGATCCAAAACTGTGATCTTCGGGAAGTAAGACTGCTTCTTGTGAATACAAGGCATAAAAAAACTCAACAGTGAGTCTCTGGTCAGACAGTTGGGGAAGGAAGCTGCTGGCTACTCTAGGAGCACATGTTAATAAAAACACACACATTCTATGTTCCAACAATATTTTCCTTCCTCTTCTGAGTCCTCTAATAGAATTTCAGGAAATTTCTAGCCAAAAGCAAACTCCCCATTTTCTCATGGGTGCACAATAGGCTTTCAGTCGTGGAACCTTGAAAGTTACATTGTTGCTATTTTGTGGCCGAGACAGTTCTTCCCATGAATTAATGATACGGTTACCTCCTCTTCTCTCAGTGAGAACCCACTATCAGTTGTCTAATACATAACAAATGCTTTGTCACTAGCTAACAGAAGACTTCTGGAAAAACAGAGCATTTGAAATGAAAAACATTTTGAGCAAACCACTATTCAATATGGAAAAACAGGCCTTTCAGTGTTAATTCATTACTTTTTATTTAACATGGCCCTAAGAGGCTTACATAACAAACCCTTTTATCGATTTGCAGCCCTATAACATTTCAGTAAGATTACTCACTACAAATTTTGCATTTAGCACTTGTTTCATTTAAATGAGAACTTTGTACCTTTTTAGTAAAAGAATTTTGTACACAACACATTTTGAAATTGGGTTACTGGTTTTGAAGGGTGTGTAACCGTTCTTAAACAGCAGCCACTATTTCTGTCATGTTGAAGTCAAAAGAAAACCCCAAATTAACCTGAGCTTAATTCTCTGGAAGCCTGCCAAAAAAGCAGTCAGGCTTAATTTAGAGGCAATGAGTAGAGTATTTCTGCAGCACTTCAAACAGTAACAAAGTCAAAACACAACACAAGTCAAATCCCAAACCGAATTGGAATGATAGAACAAAATGCAATAAATTATTTGACACCAAAATGACAGAAGTCCAACCAGTAGAACCGGAGATATGTAATTTTAAAGATTTTAGTTCAGTAAAGCACCCAAAAGCACAAAGCAGCACTTGCAGTTGTCTGGTCAAGCGAGACAAGTTCAGGGTGATTGCGAAAGTGTGCAGGCCCGATACAGATTAGCCCTCCTGAAAGAGTCACATTCAACAGCCCTGCATGAAGAGTTCTGTTTATGGTAGAGAGAGCCGCCAGGAGCCGGGAGAGTTTCGCACATAGTCAGTGATGTAGCAAGATAAATCGGCAGGGCGTTGTGGATGTATGACATTACAACGCATGCTTTTACCATGCATGCCTTTACAACGCAGTTTTTACAACGCATGCTGTTACAACGCATAGCGCTTAGGGGTGCTGGATAGTGAATAGTTTAATTTACTATTCCAACTCCAGTCCCCGTGGATAGTAGGGAAGGTGTTGGATAGTAAATTAAATCTATTCCCTATCCTAGAGCGCCCCCCAGCGCAATGCGTTGTAATGACATGCGTTGTAATAGTTGCGTCGTAAAGGCACTGCGGGATAAAAGTTGCGTTGTAAAGGATGTTTCCCGGGCGTTGTGGATGGTCGTTGCTGTAGTGCAAAAGGTCCTGTCAGGCATCGCTTTGCTATGCGAGTCCACGCGTGCTTCTGATGCTGTAGTACAAAGTGCAAATCTCATGTTGCCGGGCATTGCTGGCCGCCGCTGTGGCTGAAGGGTCGGGTTCATTTGAACTTTGTGTTGGCAGAAAGGGACCTATTTGTGGTTGAAAACAGCCCCAAATGACAGGATTTCTACTTTTCTTGAGGAGAGAGCTCAAATGATGGCAGAACAAGGGTTGAAGACCTGAAGGGCATCTCTATAGTTTAGTCATTCAATCCAGCCGAGTAGGCTCTGACAGGTCCAGTTGCAAGTCCGGGCAGCAGGGCCGATGCCCAGTTGCAGGGAGCATAAGGAGCTTTGCAGGAAATGGCCCTTTTTACAGGGTTGTCCCCAAACGTTTTGCTTTTTCCTCCTATTTTTTAATAACCTGACTTTGTTGGTTTTAGGACTCTGGGAAATTTACCACTGCTGATCAGTGTTAAAGTGCAAGTGCTCCTGTTGTAACTTGTTATTATGGATTGGTGTTTCCATGATTGGCATAATTGATTTACTAGTCAGTCCCTAGTAAAGTGCGCTAAGTGTGCCAGGGCCTGTAAATCAAATGCTACTAGTGGGCCTGCAGCACTGATTGTGCCACCCACATGAGTAGCCCTGAAAAGGTAACTCAGATCTGCCACTGCAGTGTCTGCGCGCAGTTTGTAACTGCCATGTCAAATTGGCAAGTGCACCCACTTGCCAGGCCATACACTTCCCTTTTATTACATATTAGTCACCACTAAGGTAGGCCCAAGGTACCCCTGTTGGCTGGGTGCAGGGTACGTGAAAGGTAGGACATTTCCTGATGTGTGTGGCATGTCCTGATAGTGAAATACTGCCAATTTTGTTTTTTCACTATTGAAAGGCTATCTGGCCCAAAGGAAAGCATGGGAGTTAGTTTATAACATCTTATAAATATAACTTTCCATTGGGACTAAAGACTAAATCTAAAGATGCATATTTTAGTAAAGGAGATTTTTACATTATGTGTTTGAAAATCCCACTTTTAGAAAGTAGGTATTTTCTTGCTTAGCCATCCTGTGAGCCTATCCTAGGATGTGGATCGACTGTCTGGCTTTGGAGTGACAGGGGCTGGGAAGTAGCAGTGGCTTCAAAGAGCCTGAATGGGTCAGGGCAGGGTTGAATAGACCTGGGCTGCATTTAGACTAGGGGAGGAGATTTCCTTTCACCTGAATGGGGCTGGTCTGCCTCTGACAATGCTGTCTCCACCTCCTGCCAGGAACCTGCACCAGAGAGGACAGAACTGGTTCTGTCTGTGCAAAGACACTCTCTGCCTCCAGAGAACAAACAATTTTGTGGTATAAATATTGGGGTCCAGACCCCAGAACTTTAGAGCTCTTTCGGACCAAGAAGACTGCCAAGAAGAAGAGCTGGAGAAGCTATCAGGAGGAACTACTACTTTGCTGAGCGCTTTGCTGTTTTGGCATGCAGGGGC
The DNA here is from genome assembly GCF_964261635.1 of Lissotriton helveticus. Taxonomy (NCBI): domain Eukaryota; kingdom Metazoa; phylum Chordata; class Amphibia; order Caudata; family Salamandridae; genus Lissotriton; species Lissotriton helveticus. The sequence continues at coordinate 796,977,931 of NC_136067.1, read as the reverse complement.
TGCATCTGTCTTGGGCAGTGAAAGGACGGGACGGAACTTTCGGCAACTTCTTTATTGAGAATCTCCAAGGGCCTGAAATTGAGCTTGCCTCCTGTTCTGAAGTATCAGGGACTGTAAAGACTTCACCAACCTCTGGGTACCACTTCTGGAACCGCTATTTCAGCTGCCACAAAGAAGGGAAACGCAACTGACTCTGTCACCGACTCTGTCGCTGCGCCATGTCCTGACTGAACCGCAGACCTCACTGTTGGCATATCGCACCCAACCCTGGTCTCACCGACGAAGACGACTGATGCCGGTGCCATCGGGCCACTGCGTGCACCATGACCGGTGGGCAGCATGTTCCACATTGCTTCACTATGCCATCTTGGTCTCACCGACGCAATTGCTCCTGCTGGCTTTGACACCATTGCCAGCACCGTGGCTAGGGGCACCTCTCAAACGTTTCACAATGTACCACCATGTCCCACACACCTTTCTGGGCCAACCAACACCAGCTCCCACTTACTGGCTCTATAGCCTGCACCGCAACCTGCCCGCACTGCATCGAGCACCCTCTCACACCGCACCCTAAGCCTTGGTCTCATCGACGCCGCCTGGACGATTTCACTGAGCCACTGCCTGCACCGCATCGAAAGGACACCGCACCCTGCACTTCTTCCATTTTGCAACGCAACCACGACAGTTGCCACGACCGGCTTGCACCACCATGTCAGCCATAACGAGAAAGGTACTGTTACCGAGTCTGTTCACGCTTTCATTTTCCCGTAACAATGCGCTCAGCTGGAACTGTTAGACTGTGTTGTTTTCAGCATCGCGGTAGCCCCAGACAGAGCTACTGACTCGTATGAACTGTGTTTTTTAGGTATTTTTGCAATGTGTACTTTTTTAAGTACTGTATGGTGGATTTTTATCCTTTTGGTCTTGTTTTAAGTATATAAAAGATTGGATATTTTTCTAAAACTGGTGTGGTGTCCTTTTGTAGTGTTTTCACTGTATTACTGATGGTTTTGTGCAAATGCTTTACACACTGCCTCTAACATACGACTGACTGCTCATGCCAAGCTATCAAGGGGTGAGCAGGGGCTATTTTAGGAGTTTAACTCCCTTATCCTGACTAGAAGGAAGGGTCCCTATTTGGAAAAAGATGCAAATCCTTGCCAACTAGAGACCCCCATTTCTAAAATAAAAACCTTATAATGTAAGTGTAGCTCAGAACAAGAGGTTAGTCAGCTGACTATTGGAGTCACTTTGGCCTGGGATGAAGGGTGCAGATCCAGACTTCCTTTGTAGCAAGCAGGACAGAGGTAGAAAATCAGCAGAGTAGCAGGGCAGCAATGTACCCATCCTTCTGGTAGCAAAGCAGCACAGTAGTCAACAGGCTTAGAGGCATACTACTCCCCTTTGTCTCAATAACTGGGAGCAATACACAAAGACCAACTGTCAACTAAACCTAGTTATGTGACCCAGGAGCAATGAGCGGGCACCAAATGGTTAGGACAAGAAAATGCCAACTTTTAAAAAGTGTCTAACAACAGAGGGTCTGGCTCTAATCAGCAAGGCTTAGCCTCTTATCAAAATGCAACAAACACCTTGCCTATGCTGATACTTATTTAAAGAACAAATCATCAAGGTGATAACAACCAAATTAATGTCACCATCATCCAAAATTATTCCAAACTATATTTTTAATTTCAAAAATATTTTACATGCATCTTATCACGTGTAACATATATCACAATTCAAAATGTTACAAGTACACCACAAGACCAATATTTAAACAAAAAGACACTTAATGACTCTAGGTCATTACAACATTAATGGACAACATCAAAAGGTCTCTTTCACAAACAACACATGTGACATATAAAACACAACCAAATAATTTTTTTGTTTAACAATTTTTTGCAATGGTTTTTAAATCCAAAAACAGTGTGAGTTCTTAAAAAGGAAAGATGTCTGCACTTCACCAATTAATGGACACAATTTTTACAATGTATCTAATCAGGCAGAAAGAATTCTATTGTTAACCACACATGTTTTTTTCAAACACAACAAAAAGGTTGACGCATTTCGAACCCCACTACTTGTTGGCTGGGGGTTCTCCCCAGGTCCAACACTAACTCTTAAATGCCCTAGGGCAATCAGTTTTAAGGTGACTTGCTTACCTCTTTAGCTAAGTCAGCCGATTTCGCATTAGGACTCAAACAAATGCTGTCTTATGAATATCTAAGGCAAAACAAGAAATGCAAAGAAAAAACGTCTAAGAAAAGTTTCACAGTCATGTTGTGTCAGTTGACGAAATGATGTCAGAGTGAGACAATTGAGGCAAAGCTACTTAATTAATGTCTGCAGAGCCTATCTAGCTTCATGGTGGCTCATGAAGAGATGGGGGTTGGGGTTCACCTAAAATACAAAAACACAAGGTGGCAATTTAAAAAAAAAAAATAAATGAACAGCTTGTCTGATATTTTAAGATCAGAGTTAGAGATTCTTAACCACCTTTAAGCGCTATTCTTATTCAAAAGTGGAATTTTCAAAATTGCAACCTATAATAGGGTTTTCAATAAAAATGTATCAGACACCAAACCTGACCTTCCTACCTGCTTCCGATTGAAGGTTATCACTTAATAAATGTAATAAGTTAACCCAATGTTATCCTATGAGAGAGGTAGGCCGTGCCGTAGAGAAATAGCAATTTAAGAATGTTTTACTACCAGGGCATGAACAGTTAAAAGTACATGCCCAGCTTTTTTAATGCACCACTCTCTGCCCTATGACCTGCTAAGACCTAGCCTAAGGGTGACTTATAGGCAATAAAAAGGAAAAAAGGAAGGTTTTGATCTGGCAAAAGGTTTACTTTGTCAGGTTCAAGTAGCAGTTTAAAACTGCACAGACAGAGTGCAATCTCAGGCCTGAGAAATGTTTAAAAGGGCTCTTTAAATGAGTGGCACAATAAGTGCTGCAGGCCCACTTGTAGCATTTAATTTACAGGCCCTGGGTACCTGTTGTACCACTTTACCAGGGACTTACAAGTACGTTAAACGTGCCAATTGGATGTAAGCCAATTTCACCATGTTTCACGGAGAGAATGCACACTTTTTGCCACTGGTTAGCAGTGGTATAGTGCACAGGCTCCTAAGGCCAACAAAACGAGATTAGCAAAAATGAAGGAGTGAGGCAGAAAGTTTGGGGGAAGACCACCCAAAGGCTGACAGGTCTAACAATAACAACTATGATGTGGAGAAACCTTCTTGCTACTGAGACTAGCCATGCAGCTGCATATAAAGTACCCTTAAGAGGAGCCAATGACATGTTGGTACATCTATCTCTAGTGTGTTTCCCTAGTCAATCTTCAATAGCACTAGGGATTGTGCGACTATTGTAAAGCCATTGGTGAGGGATAAAAGCCATATTTCCTTTGAATTTGATTTGATATTGAGCTGGTGAATGTGTGTGAGCATAGACGTTTGGATTTTTACACAGTATATAATCCAGCTGTTTAGCATTAAAAGAGGGATGTTTACAATTAAAAAATATTGAATGTATTGAGCTAAGTGGATACTGCAATTGGGTGTGAGGGAGTAAAGAGAAAGTACATTATTGCTTGGTTAGATATTTGTGAGCATCTTGCACCAGGGTGGTAAGACCCACTGGTGAAGAGGCTTTCATAAATAGTACTTTGCCATCAGTGTTGAGATATGGAGCTACTTTGGAAAGCCTATGAGGTCCACCTAATGATTCTGAAAAAAAATTTAGAGAATGTGGGGTCAGAATGCAGATTTAAGGAGTTCTCTGAGGAAGATTTGGATATTTTTTTATTACTTGGAAGCGGGTCTTTGAATAGGAGCACTGTCTAGAAACTGTCACGTTTAACCTTTTTTGCTCACAGGAGTGGTAACTATTCGGGAATCATAGTCATTATATAATGCACTCCCACATAAAACCTCATTAGACATCCCCAATTTCAATTCCAGTAAATACGTTCTTCAATTGGGCTTCTATGCAAGAATTTGTGTAGGTTGGAAATAGGAGAGAAGCTATTTAGAAATTTGGTATCTGCACCCTTTTTAATAAAAGTCGGATCCTACCTACTTATTTTCAATAAGTCATAGGCTTCCGTTAGTAATAAGGAAGAATTATGTAGAGTGGTCCAGTGAGGCATGATAGTACAGGTGGGTGTATATTGTGCAATTTACTGTAGTTTATTTATGCAACATGATTATAAAATTATACATGATTAAGCAAAATTATGTGAGGAGCTTAACCCTTCATTTAGAGCAATTTTCTTAGCCAAAATGCACCCTTTCGTCAAAATGAACCAGAGGATGCATTTTATGCTCCTCAGAAAATAACACACAATGCAACAGAACAGAAGCAGCAGCAACTGGTGTGCCTTGTCCATGTACTCTTGGGTCCTAAATTACTCCAAGTTACAGGAGCAGGCATAATAGCATCATTTTTGGTACTTTTGTATCAAAAGCGTAACACAAAATTACTGAAATTACCCTGATTACTCTGCCATAATTAAATTGTAATTCAGGCCTACATGGTAGGTGCTGAATGTTTGCCGGAATCAGATCAAGGAAATGGAAGGATGACTTGAGCTTTAAAAAGTGTCAAATTGGGGGACTTCACTGAATGCCTGTTGATTTTAAGTGTGTGCTATTTTGAAATAATTCAGTAGAAAAGTAGCATTTCAGGACAGTTGACAGAGGGCTAACTATTTAATGAGGATATCTTGTCAAGGTTGCTGGAGAGAGAGTTGAGAGAAACAGCTTTGTGAAATTAGTGAACCTCTTCAAGCACTGAAAAACTTCTCTGATGGGAAGAGGAATGTTCAGAGTTTAAATGGTAGAGATGGAAAGCCTGCAGTGGGGAGGTGATGGCTTTGGATCCATGAGGTAGGTTAGACACAGTAGGCTGTTATTTAGGAGTGTCAGTGTGGTTATCCCAAGAGTTTTCCTAAGCCAAGTCAATAGGGCTGAGGAGAGGAGAAGAGGAGAGCGTGGGGTCTCATACTACTATTCGAGCAAGTGTTAAGGTGAGAGGTTGAGCATATGTGGAGCCTTATCCTTTAAGCAGAGGAAGTTGACTCTCTAATGTTAGCTTTTTCTAATTTTGAAAAGTATTTGAAAGTGTAAGTCAAACTTATTCAGGTTGGTTGGTGTTTGACGCTTAGTTCATAAACTTTTCTTTTTCATAGATCTCATTTTTGTCTTGAGTGATGTTGAGGCGAGGATGGTGAGTTGCTTGCCAAATGGAATGTTGGAGTTCTGAGAGAGTGTGAGAAAACTAAGATCCAGTAAGAAGTGTCAGTGGTAAAATAGCTATTTTATTGTTTATTGATTTTTTCAAACAAAAAAAGTTATTTATATTCTCAGATATACTATCTGCTCACTCCTCCTCAAAACACACACTTTATTTTAAATCACATAAAGATTTCTACAATGGTATACTGGAAAATTCAGAGAAAGACCTTCTTCAACTGTGAGTCAATTGAAAAGCACTACAGTGGTAATTGCTATAGAACACAGAACAAACATGTAATGTTGTTTCTACTCCAAGATATCAAGGACTTTACTAGGAGTAGTCTGAGATGGTAACCATTGGCACAAAATGCTGCACCACGAGAATGATCAGAAAGTCTGAATTACTGGTTACAAATTCAAAATATTTGCAACTTATTAAGAGGCATCAGGAAGGAGGAGAAGGGATTTACGTTCCACTGGATATAAAACAGCGCCCTTTAAACTTGGGAGTGACCACAAGTATTCAAACTTCAGAGAGGGTAGGATTCTTCCATCCAGTTCAAGATGGTCTACAGAGCCAAGTTTGCAGCCTTGACAGAGATGACAGAGGCTCAATGAAAAAGGTTGAAGAAAGGGTAGGTGACCCAATAAACCCTTGCGAGCTTGGGCAAATGACGTAAATTAGAGAATTGCCGGCAAGGGAATTTACTTGAAAACAATTTACAGAAATCGAATTTGATTATCACTTGGAAATTCGACCCAATTCAATTGGTATCTGGCAGCAGTTTTAATTGGGTATACCTCAAGGACAGAGAGTAATAATAACAGACAGTTATTAAAAAGAGAACAGTGACACAGGAGATCTTTTTTATCAAAAAAGTTATTATTTTCTTGTTGTGCAAAATTTATGAGGGTGCATATTAATCATAACAATTGATCAAAAAATGCAGTCTTTGAAAAAGGAATAAAACATTTTCTCCTATAATACATCAGAAATAGAAAGTCCAAACTGAAATATATAATACAATGACTTCTAATTTTACTCAAAGTAAGTCACTTGTGTCATCAATCTTTAGAAAGAGAATTGGACTTAGAAGTCACCGTGTCGGTCTTTTTCGTTTACTCCACAAGACCTTCTTCAGGACAGTGTGAATATTGCATCTAACAATGACCCCTCGAGAATTGGATCCCTGCAGAGATTCCAATGGAGGGCTTTTTGTGACAGTCCTAGGTTACTGGACGTATGTCACAGACACTAATCCGTGTCTGAGTGTGTTTTCTTCCTCAGTAACAGTGCTTCTTAGATACCTGGGTCTTTCCGTACAGGAATTTGAAAAGAGTAACAGATTAGCATGCGATCCGAGCTTTTTGTCGCGGGCAGGCTCTTCAATGGTGTAGTCACGTGAAAGCCTTTCAGAATCAATTTTTGTATGTTTGCAACCCCTTAAGTGGGAGTTGTTGTCACAAAGAAGAGTAATGCACACACTGAAGAGGAATAAAAGTGACATCACCATGGGATATTGCACAAATATAATGCTCCAAACTTGCCAGCAGAGCAGGAGAGGTCAAGGTCAGGATAACCTTTGTCAAAGAACAACAGCAGTGAAACCAACACAAGCCTGGGGACAAGTCAACTCTAGAGCCAATGTGAAGGGATAGCTCTGCTGGCCATGTCAAGCCACTGAGGTCACATGAGAGTGAATTTAGATAATGCCACACATGATGATATATGCAGACAATAGTTGTTCGTATGTCAGTCTCTGGCGCATGAAAAATGTGTCATCGTTAAAAATACAAGAAATCCTGATTGCACCGTGAAAACAATTATTTTTAACCCAAAGCCCAGGACTCGAGCCTGATGAACTGACCAAAAAAATGATGTTCTGCAGGTAACACATAAAAGTCTAACTTTAAAATAATCTACATTTCAATACCACCCCGGATGTAAATCAACCCAGGGTCATCCCATGTACAAACGGAAAAAAACAGCATTTTACATTTTCTGACAATGTTCGATCGTGACGGATTGTGCACTACAGCTCATGCCAAAACTTGATATATATAATTAATATATATTGCTTCTCGCCGCATTTAGCCAAGACAAAGCACTGCAAACAGCAAGCGGTAAAATATGATCTAGCAGTGGCACCGGGGCCCAGAGGCCTGAGAGGCCCACTGAACCTCGACTATCCCTCTATTTCACAATTAAAAAAGTAGCGAGGGTGGGATTTATTTCCATGCGCGAGGGCCTATAACACACTGGCTAGGCATTTATTGAGGATGAACACATGCTTGTAGGCTTCCTGACCAAGCCAGAAGGTGTGACCTTGATGCAAATTCCAGCGGCGGGCTCCTGCACACTTATGGCCTGGCCTGGGCCAAGAAGGGAAAGCTTTCTGTGTTAAAAAGCAGTACCGAAGAGATGGATGGAGGGTGGCCAGCACACCATGACCAGCAGCAAAGAAGCATCTGAGAGACATGACCAAGTTCAAGAATCAGCCGCAGAAATCAGATATCTATCTTGAACACCGAACTACAGGTTCATACCTGAGAGCATCTTGAATACCTTTCAGAACCCACTGTTCTGGGTCAGATGCTGTCATTAAGAGGATTTCTCCACAATGGGCCCTATTTACTGCCCTGAAGCAGCAAGGGGCTTACTTACATGATGCATCCCCATGTTTAGGTGATCTCGTTAAAACTTTAAAAAATCACTCCTCCCAAGGGGTGTGTGTTTCAACCCCAGCAGTGAAATGATTAAGATGAAAAGGAAACATTGATAACCCCCATCCATGCATGCATTTACAACGCATGCCTTTACAACGCGGGCAATGCAATAAATGCGTTGTTACCACACAATACAATACAAAGCAAGTCGTTACAACAACTTGCTTCAGGGAAGCGCTGGAGTTTGGAATGGTGTATTTTACTGTTCGATCTCCCGTCTGTGCAACAGTAGGGAAGGTGTTGGATTTTAAATCGAACAATGAGTTCCCTCAATACAAGAAAGAGAATTCCCAAAGTTTGCGATCCTGGGTGAATAAAAAGTTCTCTGCCCCTGCATCTCCTTATCAGCCAAAACAGTGCACGCACACACAGACCGACAATCACAGCAAGCAAATGGGCGTCTATAAATCAGTAAAATACTGTTTTAAAACTTTTTCTGTACATAATGTTTTGTCTCAGGAAGTGTGTGTTGGGACACCTTCGGGGCACTGAAGAGATGAGACATATTTCAGCAGACACGTACAGTATCCACTGTATTTCAACATACGTATTTCTAAATCGATACCCAGAAGTAGACACTGGTTAAAAAGCATCAATTTGGCTGCATATATTTCTACAGAAAAGTTGACGTTGCCGCCACAATCTAACAAAAAAAAGAGACACTGTTTAACTTTCTTTTGTTCAGTGGTACTGATAGAAGAATGATCCGTGTGGCTGCCGGAGCAGAGCAGCCATTGATGCAGGGCCTTCCGTTGGATGCAATTGTATTTCAATTGCATATGTTAGCATTCCACTGCTAATGGCCATGCTTTCACACTCCTCTCAAACACATTCCCTTTGAAAGATAGTCCTTGCTGAAAACACTTACTGCCCTTCACAATGCCCCCGTTGCCTGGGGTTCCTATAATATAGCACCAACTGCAACCCTCCTGCAGTCACATTTTATAGGAGGAGACTCAGAATTGGTCAGACAAGAATTAAACGTACGTGCAGGAGCCTCCCTTCAGAGGTGCCCACACAATCAACCCCCTCCTGGAAGGAAAAATCTCTACCTTCCAGCCAGAATATTGACTCCTTGCATGCACCCACCAACACAGGTGAACAAGCAGACACACGCTGGCAGGGATAACATAACACACGCTGACATAGTCAATACAGCACACATGTACTAACGCAGACCACTCAACACAGCATACACACACATTTACACAATGCAGAATCTTCACTTAATTTTCTCATCCTACCTTACACCATCCGGGCTTTGTTCCCTGAACATCAGACACATTTGGTCTGCAGCCAACTAGACACAAATGGTCTTTCTACCTCTCCTCTTTGCCTTTACAGCCTGCTGTTTTACTTCTGAAGCTGCTGTCTTGAGGTAATTCCAATGTGAACCTAACCAATCCTGCAATTCTGCAGCTGCTCTCATGCTGTTGTCAGCATGAGACCAGCTGCAGGATTGGAAGGAGCGGGCTAACCAAGTGCTCAGTTTTCAAGTGGAGCCCTGTGTCTAATCCCCCGGCTGTTGACACAGCTGCTGGAATGGTGCATTTTTTTGGCTGCCCGTACCATCACAGCCGGTCAACCCGCCATGCACACTCTGCACTTTTCGTGTCATCCCCACTGCAGCAGGAATCACCCCCCATCCTCCTGGTGGCACACACTTCATAAAAATGGTAATTAGACCATTTATTCATTGTTGGCTTACTGTGTACTCGCAGCAGACAGGGCAACGCTCCTCCATTTCCAGAATAGTGATGCCAAATTCACCTTTACCAGTTGGAGTTTTTTCCATTATCATTCAAAACATATAAAATATGAAAAAGCTACTCTTCCCTGATTAGGAATTACAGATTAAGGTATTAAAGAATTCCCAATGCTGACCTACGAGAGGAGTAGGCCTCACTGTAGTGAAAAACTAAATAAGCTGCCCACACAGGCCCTGCAGTAGCAGGCCTGAACAGGTTTGATACGCTACTTCTGTGGGTGTCACAATAAGTGCTGCAGCCCCACTAATAGCATTTAACTTACATGCGCTAGGTATATGGTATACCACTTTACAAGGGACTTAGAAGTAAATCTCAGATGCCAAACAGGAGTAAAACAATTATACCATGTTCAGAGAAGAGAGAACATGCACTTTAGCACTGGTCAGCAGTGGAAAAGTGCCCAGAGTCCGAAAGGCATCAAAAAGGTCAGAAAAAGAGGAGGAAGACAAAAGGTTTGCGGTGATCCTTCAGAGGCGGCCACCTTCCAATACGATCCTCCTAAGTCTAAGTGCCAGGGAGCCTAATCAATACCTATATGAACTTCCATGCTTAGGGAGATAGAACCTGGATAATGGCCCACTTAACAAACTAGAGTTGGAAATTAAGGAGCTCACTAGGACCAATAGATTGGCACCTACAGCTGACATTCTGTAGTTTCTCACCACAAATAAATATGAGTTAATCAAAATTCTCACATAACATGCTGAAAAGCCCTTTATTGCATCAAGGGCCACTTCTAGCACTACAGTGAAAAACCTGGCAGGATTCTGGCTTATCAACTAAAACAACAAACTGCAAGATCAACCATACCGGTCTATACAACATTCACAACATACTCCTTAACTGACTCTATGAATTATAAAATAATTTGCCTCCTTCTATTCCAGACTGTAGACATCACAAGCTCCACAGGATAATGTGATTGAGCGATGATTCCTCGAAGGACCCCTGACTCAATGTTTGATGTTCAGTGCTGAGCTTCTATTTGGCTATTTTTGGAAATTCATGCTTCGGCTTCCATTATATTTTTTCCACATAAGGTATCTACACCAAATTTGCACCTTTTTTTCAACATCCTGGGGATTCCAAATGTACCCAGGACTTGTGAATTCCCCTGCAGGGGACTAAACAAATTGCCAAACTATAGCTAAATATTGAGGGGCTTGTTAGAACTGGGGGTCTCTAGTTGGCAGAGGTAGGTACCACTGTCGAAGTAGGGACCCTTGCTTCAAGTCAGGGTAAGGAGGAAATACTCTTAGAAAACCTCTTCTCACCCTCTGGGTAGCTTCGCACGAGCAGACAAGGCTTATCGAAGGCAATGTGTAAAGTATATGCACCAACACTCACAGTAACACAGTGTAAACACCACAAACTAACTCCACAACAGGTTAGAAAATTAAAGGTATTTTAATCTAAACTACACAAGACCAAAACGGCAAAAATCCAACATACACAGTTCAAGAATATGGTTTCAAAAGAGTTCTTAAGGTTGAGTTAAAATAATCCACAGTTGCGTCACGTTTTAGCCAACAGTACCTCTTAGATGCGACAAACTTCCAAGTGAAAAGCTGTAGCGGTGAAAAGCAAGCAATGCAACACTCCCGAGACCCTGGGGAGGTGATGCGACAACCCCCCTCGATGTAGCAGGCGTGTTGCGGTGACTCCAGTCTGTATGGGTAGGGATGCGATACATTGAGTGGATTCCGGTGCACAGGTATCGATGGAAGCGGCTCGCAAAAGGTACGATGCGACGATCTTTGGAGCGGTGACGATCTCCGGCGCGGCGACGATGCGCTGCTCAGCGGCAACCTTCTCCTCTCTCGGCCACTCGATGCTATGGCTCTGCGACGACTCGCGCAGTGACGTGATGCGGTCTGCAAGCAAGCGGTGGGACGATCTCACCCAGTGACGACAGGCTCTGCGACGATATTCACAGTGATGGTATCTTCCTGCACCGGACTGGTGCGTACCGCAAACGAAGGATGCGAGGGCTCTGGCAGCTGCAACAGGCACTGCGACGATTTTGGACTTCGTAGCGGTGGGAATTTCCTCGCTCAGACCGGGATGCGCTCCGCAAGCGAGTGATGCGTTAAAAATTGCAGAAAGTCTTTACAGTCTTGGTTTCCAGCTTCCTAACACATGTACAACTTTTGGAGGCACCACACATGGGCGAAGCACTCCAGGAAGGACAGAACTCTCTCCGTAGAGTTCAGGGAAGCTGTGAGAGAAGTCCTTTTGTTCCTGGGACATCTTAACAGGGAGCCAGCTCTTCTTCAGGCCCTTGGAGATTCCTTTAAGAAAGGGGACACAGCTCAAAGCAAAGTCCTTCCCCTCTCCTTGGCAGCAAAGCAACAGCAGGTCAGTCCAGCAGAGCAACAGCTGGAAAGTCTTACTTCTTCAGTTTCAGCTATCTCCTTGGCAGAGGTTCCTTCTTGATTCCAGGATGATTTAATGTTCTGTAGTCAGGGGTCCTGTACTTATACCCCTAAAAGTCTTTGTTCCCTTTTTGCAGGAGGGCTCTGAGACCAGTCTGAACCAGTTATGGGTGTTCCTTGAGCACTTTGTTTTCCTGGCTTCTCCTTTCCTTTCAGAGAGAGGGGCAGGTTCGTCAGCCTCCCAGCAGGAGGTGGAGCCAGCATTGTGGAGGGATAGCACAGCCCTGGAGCACTTTGTTGACATGATTCCTCCTCTCCTTTCACAGTGCAGGGCAGAGACATCAGACGCACCACAGGGGATGGAGCCAGCACTGTGGGAGGCAGGCACAGTTCTATTCAGGTCCCAGGTACAATTCCTCTCTCCCATCTAGATGCAGATCACTCTATTCACCACTGGGCGGACTCATTGTGTCTCCTGTCACTCACAAACCAGACAGTCAATTCACAAACAGGCCAATGCACACAGAATGGTCAGACAAGAGAACAGCCACTTTCTAAAACTAATGTTCTCAAACACAGGATTTAAAAACTACCTTTCCTAAAATATGTGTTATTAAACTTTGAGTTCAGGGATACCAGACTGTTATGTCCTATCTTGCTCCTATGGGAAGATATGCTGGTAGCCACTGTAGCCACCATTCCCCATGATAGCCTACGGGCAAGATAGTATTACAATATTGAAAAACGAAAATGGCTGTACCAGAGCATGTCACCTGCACTAGTACATGCTCTATCTTTAACATACACAGCACCCTGCCCAAGGGGGTACCTTGGGCCTTCCACAGGGGTGACCAATGTGCACATAAAGGGAAGGGTTAGGCCTTGTCAGTGGGGACACTGACCAGGAGGACATGGCAGTTCATAGACTGCACACAGGCACTGCGGTGGCAGGCCTGAGACACCATTTTAGGGCTACTCATGTAGGTAGCACAATTAGTGCTGCAGGCCCACTAGTAGCATTTGTATCACCAGCCCTGGCACACTCAGTGCACTTTACTAGGGACTACTTGGTGAGACAAATATGCCAATTATGGATAACCAATTACAATACCAATTTACACTGAGAGCATATGCACTTTAGCACTGATCAGCAGTGGTAAAGTGCCCAGAGTCCTATTGCCAACAACCACAGGTCAGGGAAAACAAGGGAGGAGGAAGCAACATGTTTGGGGATAACCCTGCAAAAAGGGCCATTTCCAACAGCGCTTATATACAAAAGGCCTGAGCTACCGGAGCATCACTTATTTTCAATGCTTTGGTGGTGCAGGTTTCTCAATCACATCTATGAGGTGACACAAGGCGACCCTGAATGGCTTTGCATGGCCTCATAGATATGGAGTATGGCATGGCAGAGCAAAGTGCTGTGCTGCATTGCCTTACTCTGCTTCAAGGAGGTGTTCCATGGGCACTGCAGTGGATGTTTCCATGCAATACCCATGTGTTTTGAAGCTGTCCCAGATTTACAAAATACTGTAAACCTGGGGCAGTGCCAAGCCCTTACTCATCCCCAGATCCAGCGTAATGAAGATACGGTTTTCATTTCTGCATGTTTTTTCCTCTTTCCATTTGTGCTGCATTCTAGGAAGATGGAGTGGCAATTGGAAGATGGAAAGGTGCCTGTTGTATTGAGTTTGAGCTTTGTCCAGGCAAGTTGCAATATGGTCTTAGTGTATTAATGAGCCATAGGTTAAGGTTAGCATAAACCTGGCATCAATGACTTTGCAAATGCCTGTGAGGTCTGGTAAACCCATCTTTCCTGCCAATTTTCTGAAGCTCATGATCATGGCAATGACATTTCATTTACACTGGAAAGCTGTGTTGAGTGCGAGCCCTGCTGGTTAACATATATGCCCATCTACTTTAAATATATTACTTGTTCTAAATGTACCTCACCCATGACTAATTTGAATTTGTGGGGAGTCTTGGTAATTCTGGATCCTCAGACCATGGTTCTATATTTAGGGATAGTTAACTGATAATTTGTTTTCTGTACAGTATCAAATTTGTAGTAGATGGGCATTAAATGGATAATTGGAGACCCCCACTGTATGGTGAATACTAGAGTATCATCCACATCCTGAAGTTAATTTATGTGAGTGCCTGTGAATTTGGGGGAGAAGACAAGGGCTAAAGCTAGTGCTTGGTTTATGTCAGCCAAGTAAAGATTAAACAAAAGTGGGGCTAAAATACTTCCCTATCTAACATCAGTGTTGGTTTGGATCTCATTCATTGTGACCCTGTTTGCTGATATTTTTACTCTCGCCCAAGTCTTGATATAAAGGCTCCAAATGTCTCTTAGTAGATTGTCCGGGATCCACAGTTGGTCAACTTCTGCCTTAGTCTCATTCTGTCAATTTTATTGAAAGCAGTGGTGTAATCAATGGATCCTTTGGCAGAAGCGGCTTTAATCAGAGAAGGAAGGATGATCAAGTTGTCCTCAGTTCTACGGCCATGTCTGTAGCCAGACTGGGTGATAGGGATTAGGAATTATGAGATGACCCATTCATCTAGTTCATTATTCAGGAGTTTTGCAAAGTATTTCCCATTAATTTCGAGGAGGGCAATTAACCTGAAGTTGGCTGGTTGATCATCTGCATTTTTTTTTTTAATTGAAGTTAATATGTAGCCTCTCCAACTATCCGGCACACAATTTGACATGATGCAGTTCTTTTCAAAAAAGGCTTAATATAGAGGCCCATTTCTCAGCGGCAAATTTAAATATTCTGGTGGAGAGACCATTTGGCCCCGGGACCTTGCTGTGCGGATGGACTCTAGTATTTGTTTGATCTTGTCTGTACTAGCCATGTCTTTGCCCCATTTCTCGATGTTTCCATGAAGATGGCCGTATATGGCAACTGGCAATTTTACCTATTTTGTATTATACAGGTTGGAAATATATTCAGTCTACTTTGATGCCGAGATGGACAGAGTGACCATCGTTGTTTTTATTTAATTGTTTCTGGACCGGTCTCCAAAATTTTGCAGTTTTTTGTTTTCGTGGCTTCATAAAGTTCTACCCAATGTGAGTCTTCATTTTGTGTGGCAATTTCTCATGCTACTATGATTGGTAATCTGCTGATATTGGCTGCAGTGAAGCTTGAGCACATTACTCCCATCCCAGTTTGTTTAGTTACCTCAGCCGCAGAGTTTACATTTTAAATGCTCCTGCCACCCTTTGGCAACCCCATGGTTTTGCTTTACTCTTGCCCATAACTCATCTCCCCTGCCTCCAGGACACTGCTCGCAGTGCGAGCACATGACAACTCTTGCCAACTCTTCTTTCCTGCCTCTGGTACACTACTCAAACCTACCCTTTCCTGCGGCCAGGCCGTTACTTAGGTCACTGCCTCCTGCCTGTATGCCCAGTGGCTCTGCTTTAATCCGCATCCAGTGAGTATCGTGTGAGTGTTATCCTCTTCTGCCAGGAAGCATGCTTGGGTCAGGGGTTCATTTCTGCATGCCAGTGGCTCGTTAAATCCTGCCTGGCTGCTTCTTTTCCCTACTGCAGTGATGCTGCTCACACCGGGTGGCCTCCTTGCAGGTCTTCTCCCCTTCCCCGAAGCCACTGCTACTCTTAAGCATACATGGAGGCTCCTTTAAGCTGCATACAGACATTGGCAATCTTGTAGGTGTGGCTTGTCAATTACAATGTGAGCCAGACCAACTAGCTTTGCAAATATATATATACATTTTTTTAAACTTCTTTTTATTGAATTTTCTATTCCAACAGATTACATCAATAGCATCATTGCATACAGTCATTGATACATTGTGTTCACATTTGCACTCATGACATGACTGGTTACATCAGTTTTGTATACATTATATAAGATCATGCCTATAGTTCGTACAGCGTCTCAGAGGTAGAGTAGCTCTTCACAATACAAATAACGGAATTTCAGCGTGAATGTTTATGAATAATTCAACGATATCACGGCACCCCCCACCGACCTGATGGCATATCTCCTATCAACTCTCAATACCCACGTGTCTTATTTGGTGTCCCCTCTCCTCTCAGCTACAGTTACCCTACTTATGCCATCATCTTACTAGCACGGAGGGGTGGTCTCGCTTGCCTGCTCTGGGTCTTGTGGGTGTGCCAGTAAGTAGCAAGTCAGGGGGGCCTAGACATCCCTGGATCGAGATGCACACTGCAGTAGTTCAGCATATGAAGCAAGATGCTCCTGGCAGGTCAGTAAGTCGGCTATCCAATCCTTAAATTTGGGTGCCCGTCCCCTCCCTCAGCAGCAGGCCACCAGTCTCTTGGCCATTAGCAGTGCAAGGGCAACATATTTGCAGTGCATCGCCTGCAGTGGTTTTACATAGCCCAGCAGAGCCATCAATGGGGTGGGCGCTACTATTTCGTTGATCATCAATGTGAAAGCGTCAAATACTTGTGTCCAATATGCATTCACCCCTGGACACTCCCAAGCTAGGTGCAAAAAACCCACCCCAGGGGAGTGACATCTATCGCATCTGTCTGAGTCTCTTAGGTGGTACTTATGTAGACTAACTGGGGTGTAATATATTCTATGAAGGAAGTTATAGTGGATAATCCGGAGCCTGCTGCTGGCCGTTATCCTTTCCATCTGTAAACAACAAAACTCCCAATGGTCATCTGTCATCACGATCCCTAGTTCCTCACTCCAACGAGCACGGGAACTTGTGGCCCGCAGTTCTCTCTGTGTGTGAACTACTTTATAAATCAGCGAGAAAAGGCGCATGGCCGTCACATTCTGCAGAATTGTTTTCAGCGGCGCCAAAGCCTGCGGTTCAGCTGGGAAGTCCGGGGTGAGAGATCGCATCCCCTGCCTCAAGCGAGTGTAAAGATACAAGTCAAGTGGGGTGTGCTATATTCCCTGCAAAAGTTGCTCTGCCGTGCGAAAGTGACCATCTTGATACAGATCCCTCCAAGTGCGAATGTTGGTGCGTTCTCTGAATTTGTGAAAGATTGTTTCTTGAAGAAGGGGCCTGTTTGGGTGATAGGTAAGAGGCAGTAACGGGGAGTATAGCAAGGTGGCTTTCAGCATACGCCCGATCCGCCGCCATGCTGTAATCGTACACGTGACATTGTTAGGCATACTCTCTCTGGGGCTAGTCACCTCATGCAGCACACCATCAATAGGAACGGGGTGTGCCAGTTAGAGCTCCGCCACTACCTATGGCATGAATCTAGGCGGCGCCATCCAAAACCATGCATAGTGAGCCTGCGCACAAAAATAATAAAGCTCGAAATTCGAGTTACCTAACCCCCCGAAAATACGGTCGTATAAGGACATTCCATTGCAGTCTCGGCTGTTTACCGCCCCACACCAAGCGCATCCTCTCCGATCGCAGTGTTTTAAAGAAGAAAGTTCAGAGGAAATATGGAATATTTAAAAAAAGGTAGAGCAGCTGGGGGAGCACCACCATTTTGATTAGTGATGCCCTTCCCGCCATTGAAATAGGGGTAATGCAATCCAGCGAGTCACACTCTCTGTTATGCGGGTCATTGCAGTGCCATAGTTTATCCTCATGAGTTCCTCTCTATCCCTGGTTATCTGGATCCCCAAATAACGCAGTTCATCATCGCACCACTCTAGCTTTGCAAATATTTGTTTGTAATGCCTTCCTCCATTGAAATAACACAATGTTTGATTGTACGTTCCGCAAGGGAAATTTTTGGAAGGTCGGGTTGCCAGGCTTACATGAAAACACATTATTTATACAGGTATTTATTTCGAGCATTGCTGGTTAAAATTTTTTATCATTGCCAATATTAGGGAACATTTGCTCAAGATTTGGAATTGTAAGTAAAAACGTGTTGTTTATTGGCTTGAAAGCAGTGGGTATAGATTGGCCCGAAATTATAGCATTAGAATGTTTTGATTTCTATTTCTGTCAAAGTCCACATGCAGAAACTTTATCAAGTCTTACCATGCTTCACAGTTTGCCCAAAGGTAATAGAATAATAGGCATGGATTTTCAGCTGTGTTGGATACCACTAGGTATACAATTTATTTGAAAAAAGCATCATACATGGCAATCATGTCGAATGAAGTATATTATTTTCGGATTAGTGTGCTCCGACTGTTCTTTTTATGTTTCATAGTTTTGCTTATGCTACTGAAAAAGACTGCTTTGTGGCCTGAAGAATATTTTTGAAACATTACATTTATTTCAGCAACACCGTCATCTATGGGATTTTACATATTCTTTTCTTCAAAAGCTTTTGGATCACTACAGTGTGTAATATGCATGGGAGTGAACATCGCTGAAAATAAAATTAGGAGAGCAAGATCAACAGGAAACCAAAGAAATAAAAACTCCACTTCAAGAAATCAGCTGTTTGGTTCCCCCTGCATCATCATTTGTAAGCACTCGAGGAGGGGGTGGTTTAACGTCATCATCCAGACCTACGTTTTCCAACTTTATTCTAAGCAGTTGCAATTTACCTGTAAACTGATTCGTTCAGTATTGGTAGCCAGTGCTTTCAGCTTTTATTGTCAACTTCCGTTTTTTATTTTTTAAATTTAAGGAAATATTGTTACCCTTCTTTGTTTAAAATATTATTTGTAACAATTAAATACAGGTTAGAAAACTGGAGCATTGCCTCGCCGACGGCTGACTCCGTTGTCAGTTGTTTTGCCCTTGTTTTGTTCGCCATTTGTGCTTGTCATCTGTATTCCCTGCCCGTGTTAGCGTTTGTTTTGCCTTTGTTTTGTTCGCCACTTGTGCTTGCCATCTGTATTCCCTGCCCGTGTTAGCGTTTGTTTTGCCTTTGTTTTGTTCGCCATTTGTGCTTGATAAAGTATATTTTGCCTGTTTATCTTTCCAGCTTGTGTCCTTCCTGTTTGCCCGCCTACATCGCCGCCTTCCCTCCCCGCTTCCCGCCACCACCGCAAGCCCCGCCCCTTTTCTCATTCTGTTCCCTCCCCGCTCCCGCCTCCCAGCTGCTCCGCCCACCCGCGCACTTGGCCTTTATATGGCGACCGTGCGACACAGGTAAGTGTGACCCACTTGTGGGACACCCCCGCGCCGCACGGCCACCAGCTGCTGCGTGTGCCCCTCAGCCTTGTCCCTGCCGCGCTGCCTGCCTCGCCGCCGGCTGACTCCGATGTCAGTTGTTTTGCCCTTGTTTTGTTCGCCATTTGTGCTTGTCATCTGTATTCCCTGCCCGTGTTAGCGTTTGTTTTGCCTTTGTTTTGTTCGCCACTTGTGCTTGCCATCTGTATTCCCTGCCCGTGTTAGCGTTTGTTTTGCCTTTGTTTTGTTCGCCATTTGTGCTTGATAAAGTATATTTTGCCTGTTTATCTTTCCAGCTTGTGTCCTTCCTGTTTGCCCGCCTACATCGCCGCCTTCCCTCCCCGCTTCCCGCCACCACCGCAAGCCCCGCCCCTTTTCTCATTCTGTTCCCTCCCCGCTCCCGCCTCCCAGCTGCTCCGCCCACCCGCGCACTTGGCCTTTATATGGCGACCGTGCGACACAGGTAAGTGTGACCCACTTGTGGGACACCCCCGCGCCGCACGGCCACCAGCTGCTGCGTGTGCCCCTCAGCCTTGTCCCTGCCGCGCTGCCTGCCTCGCCGCCGGCTGACTCCGTTGTCAGTTGTTTTGCCCTTGTTTTGTTCGCCATTTGTGCTTGTCATCTGTATTCCCTGCCCGTGTTAGCGTTTGTTTTGCCTTTGTTTTGTTCGCCACTTGTGCTTGCCATCTGTATTCCCTGCCCGTGTTAGCGTTTGTTTTGCCTTTGTTTTGTTCGCCATTTGTGCTTGATAAAGTATATTTTGCCTGTTTATCTTTCCAGCTTGTGTCCTTCCTGTTTGCCCGCCTACATCGCCGCCTTCCCTCCCCGCTTCCCGCCACCACCGCAAGCCCCGCCCCTTTTCTCATTCTGTTCCCTCCCCGCTCCCGCCTCCCAGCTGCTCCGCCCACCCGCGCACTTCGCCTTTATATGGCGACCGTGCGAACGCGCAGCGGTCACGCGCAGCGGGCGCGCCGTTTGTGCGCCGAAGGCGCGCCAAAGGTAAGCCCGTCTGCGCCCGTCCGCGACCGGATCGCGACCAGCGCCAGGACCCCTGGCCCACGAAGACCCCGGCCGACCCGCCTGACGTACTCCGCCGCCACCCTCATCGCACTCAACACCGGCCGACTCCCAGATTGCCACCAAGCCACTTCACGGCGCACCCACGGACCCTTCAGCTGCCACGCCTGCAAGTTCACCTGCATCCGGACCTGCCCCGCACCAGCACCCGCCAAGTCGAACACCAGCAGCACCCACCTCAAGTGCATCCTGCTCAACACCCGCTCCGTCCACAGACACCCCATCGAACTCTGGAACCTCCTAGACGCCACAGCCCCTGACGTTGCCTTCCTCACGGAGACCTGGATGAACGCCTCTTCAGCTCCCGACATCGCCATCGCTATCCCAGAGGGCTACAAGATCACCCGGAGGGACCGCAATGCCAACCAGATGGGAGGAGGCATCGCCATCATCCACAGGAACACCATCCGTCTCACGACCAGCACCGACAACACCCTGACCACCGCCGAACACCTGCATTTCCAGATCCACACCAGCCCGAACACCACCCTCAGAGGCACCCTGATCTACCGACCCCCGGGACCACGCACACAATTCAGCGAGGACATCGCCGACTTCGTCAGCCCGCATGCCCTCCCCTCCGCTGACTACATCCTCCTAGGCGACCTCAACTTCCATCTGGAGAACAACAACGACCGCAACACCAGCACTCTGCTCGACAACCTCGCCAATCTTGGACTCAAGCAACTGGTGTCCACCCCCACCCACCTCGCCGGACACACACTGGACGCAGTCTTCTCCTCCAGCCCAGACATCGACTTCAGCCACGCCACAGAGCTCCAATGGACGGACCACAGCTGCGATCAGTTCACCTTCAAGAGAACGACGACCCACCGCCACCAGCAACAGGCCGCCCGCAGAAGCTGGAACAAGATCACAGCAGACCAGCTCGCCACCTCCCTGAGCCAGCACCCTCCTGCCAGCTCAGCGAACCCCAGCCAGGCCGCCGACAACCTCACGAAGTGGATCAGCAACTGCGCGGACGAGCTCGCCCCGCTGAGGACCCCGCCCAGCAGACCCGGCAGCAAGAAAGCCCCGTGGTTCACCGACGAACTCAAGAGCTCCAAGAAGAACTGCCGAGCCCTCGAGAAAGTCTGGAGAAGGGAACCTACACCGGACAACAGGACCTCCCTCAAGCTTGCCACCCGGAAGCACCACCAGCTGATCCGCGCCGCCAAGAAAACAGCATTCAAGGACCGGTTGGACAACAACGCACACAACTGCAAGGAACTCTTCAACATCGTGAAAGAGCTTTCCAACCCCAGCGCAGGAAACAACGACATCACCCCATCGCAAGACCTCTGCAAAGCCCTCGCCTCATACTTCCACAACAAGATCTCGGACATACACAACAGCTTCAACAACCAACCAACGCACACCAGGACCGAACAACCACCCCCCACCACCACCCTCCACGCCTGGACCCCGATCAGCACCGAAGACACCATACGCACAATGAACTCCATCCACTCCGGATCACCGACCGACCCCTGCCCTCACCACGTCTTCAACAAGGCCGACGCTGTCATCGCACCCCACCTGCGGGACATCATCAACACCTCCTTCGACACCGCCACCTTCCCTGAGAGCTGGAAACACGCCGAACTCAGCGCTCTCCTCAAGAAACCAACAGCGGACCCCACCGAACTCAAGAACTACCGCCCCATCTCACTCCTCCCGTTTCCAGCCAAAGTCATCGAGAAGACCGTCAACAAGCAGATGGCCGCCTTCCTCGAGACGAACGGATCCCTCGACCCCTCACAGTCAGGCTTCCGAGCCAATCACAGCACCGAGACCGCCCTCATCGCCGCCACCGATGACATCCGAGCCCTGATGGACAAGGGAGAAACAGCGGCCCTCATCCTCCTAGACCTCTCCGCGGCATTCGACACTGTCTGCCACCGCACCCTAGTACAGCGCCTCAGCAACGTCGGAATCCAGGACAAGGCGCTGGAATGGATCATCTCCTTCCTCGACGGAAGAACACAGAGAGTCCGCCTACCACCGTACAAGTCAGAGGCCTCCGAAGTCATCTGCGGCGTCCCTCAAGGGTCATCTCTGAGCCCCACCCTCTTCAACGTCTACATGAGCCCCCTCGCAGCCATCGTACGCAAACACAACCTCAGCATAATCTCCTACGCCGACGACACCCAGCTGATCCTCTCCCTGACCAACGACCCCGCCTCCGCCAGAGCCAACCTGCACGAAGGGATGAAAGAGGTAGCCGAGTGGATGACGACCAGCCGCCTGAAACTGAACTCTGACAAGACGGAGGTCCTCATCCTGGGCTCTTCACCCTCCGCCTGGGACGACTCCTGGTGGCCTCCCGCCCTGGGCACCGCACCCAAACCGACAGACCATGCACGCAACCTGGGCTTCATCCTGGACTCCTCCCTCTCCATGACCAGGCAAGTCAACAACGTCTCCTCGGCGTGCTTCAACATCCTACGCATGCTACGGAAGATCTTCTGGTGGATCCCCACCGAGACCAGGAAGACCGTCACCCAGGCCCTCGTCACCAGCCGACTGGACTACGGCAACGCCCTCTACGCCGGTACCACCGCCAAGCTCCAGAAGAGACTCCAGCGGATCCAGAACGCCTCAGCCAGACTCATCCTCGACATCCCACGAACCAGCCACATCACCGGACATCTGAGAGACCTCCACTGGCTCCCCGTCAACAAAAGAATCACCTTCCGCCTCCTCACCCACGCACACAAAGCCCTACACGACCAGGGTCCGAGCTACCTCAACAGCCGAATCAACTTCTACGCGCCCAATCGCCACCTCCGATCAGCCAACCACGCCCTCGCCGCCATCCCCCGCATCCGAAGAGCGACTACGGGAGGAAGGTCCTTCTCCTACCTGGCCGCCAAGACCTGGAACTCCCTCCCTCCCGACCTGCGCCTGACCCAAGACCACCTCGCCTTCAGGAAGAAGCTGAAGACCTGGCTGTTCGAGCAGTAGCGGCACCCCCCCCCCCCCCCCCCCCCAGCGCCTTGAGACCCTACGGGTAGGTAGCGCGCTATATAAGTGTCACTGATTGATTGATTGATTGAGCATTCCACTTTTGAGAAAAGCCATTTTTTTGCATGATCACCCCTATTTTGCTGACCGATTTTTGCTTGTGTATGTACTGTGAACCCTAAAACACGGTGATCTTTGATACTCCCCAATTGGCATATTTAAATTTCCAGTAAGGCCGTACTATATGGTACTGAAATATACATGAATGGATTTGAATGTTAAGTTTCACTTGCGGACTGCAACACATTT
This sequence comes from Lissotriton helveticus, assembly GCF_964261635.1. NCBI lineage: Eukaryota > Metazoa > Chordata > Amphibia > Caudata > Salamandridae > Lissotriton > Lissotriton helveticus. Next base: position 796,954,390 of record NC_136067.1, on the reverse strand, counting down.
TGCGCCTTCAACTAGGCTCAATAACAAAAAAACTCAAATTAGCTACACACCTAAGAAAATCTATTCGTAAATAAATTAAGGCCCCATTCACAAAACGTCACTGTATGGGGAATAGCCATTATAATCATCTAGTCCAAACAAAACGGGTGTGTTTATAGTACTTTTAAAAATCAGTGTTGTACTAGGTGGTTCATTTTTTCAGCTTGATAAATTTGGGGTTGCATCACTTTAACTACCACCATGAGCCACTGGGTGATAATCCAGCTAGCTCCTGTTTCCTATCTTTCGCGTTTGCGCCTTATTGCTGAAGGAACACTCAGAGGTTATCACCCAAAAAAAACCACACTACCCTTGCTCTGTGTTCCAACTAACACCAGGGGAAGGGGTACACCACAGACAACCTAGAGTGCTCACAGAATCTAAAAAAAACACCTAAAAATGTGTGCAGGGAACTGCGCCAAAAATACGTTTAATATTTCAGATCCTGGTGGATGGTTAAAAACAAAATCGCCTATTCTGACCAGCAATTATGAAAGGCCAACATGTTTGTTTGCCACTACAGTTTAAGGCAAATTCATCGAGGTTAGAGGGACAGGATGACGCCCATTTTATACCACACCGAGAACAAAGAAAATTAAAACAGAACAGAGGCCATCTCGTTATAGCAGCAGAATGGAATTGCGCTGTCAATGCACCTACCTAAAAACTATTTAAAAAAATGTATTGTTTGCAAGGGAGATTGTATTCAATGAGAATGATGCAATGTATGTGGCTGAACAGAACAAGGTTATTATAAGAAACTCAAGGCAAAATAAAAAGACCTCACACCAATGGGTGCAGAGATAGTCACCAAGAGCGGCTCGTATCGGGGAAAATAGACAGGGCCGGGGATGAGGGAGACTAACAGAAAAAGAATAAAGCAAAATTTACCTGCTGCCCTCCAGCATCACATCACGCTCTTGTGCTCCTCTTCAATGCCGGCAGGCACAGGCTCCCAGCCTGCCCTACAGCCAATTCTGAAGCTGCTCTGATACCAAAGAAGTTTCAGGATTGGCCTGAGTGGGATGTACGACATTACAACGCATGCTTTTACCACGCATGCTTTTATATCGCGGTTTTTACAACGCATACCATTACAACGCATAGCGCTTTGGGGTGCTGGATAGTGAATAGTTTAATTTACTATTCCAACTCCAGTCCCCGTGGACACTAGGGAAGGTGTTGGATAGTAAATTAAACTTATTCCCTATCCTAGAGCGCCCCCCCCAGCGCAATGCGTTGTAATGGTTTGCGTTGTAAAAGCTGCGATGTAAAAGCATTGCGTGGTAAAAGTTGGGTTGTAAGTGATGTTTCCCGCCTGAGTGCCAAGGATTTGTGCTCCAGGACAGACTGGAAGTCTGTGCCTGCTCTCTCTCCAACCCATCAATGCAGCTGGGCTGGAGAGAGCGTCACTGCGCATGTGGGTTTGGCCAACCTGGGATCGCCGGCCAAACTCACATGACCAGTAAAGGAAGTGCCCTGCACTCCCCACCCAGCCTGTCACCACCCTGGTCCAGCCTCCAAACCACAGCACAAGAAAAAATAAAAGGATAATAACCAGAGTTGGAGATCTGTGGTCTCATATAAAATATCTCCCTCCCTTGCACAGACAAAATTCTGGTTATTACACAGGTCCTTCTGGACCACGGCACGCCTCCACAAACTCTTCCTAAGAGAGGATACAGGTTACTGGAACTGGAACCAGCCTATGGGAGATCTCCCTCATCTCCTCTTTTGCTGTAGAGCGGACGGTCCATTTTGGGATTCAGTATTTAGCTTTATTCACTCTATCTGCGGAGTCCATTTAGAACAACCTTTTTTAACACTACTCAAGGGATTTTTAGATCCAAACATCGGATCCGGTAACAACAGTCTACTAATCGATATCCTTCTTTCTGTGGCCTGCAAATCCATTTTAAGTAACTGGAAGAATACAGCTGCCACCACCTTCCGCACCCGGCGAAACTGAAACTCCTTTCTGAGAGGAGCAGATAACATCTCACTACAAAACTCCCCTTGGATTATGCGAAATACATCTATCTGGAACTCTATTGATAAAAATGTTGCCACCTCCAAACCACCATGATTCTTAATTTCTCACCCCTTATACGCCCATATTCAGATCTGATATCACCACCTTCCAAAACCCTGGGCAGGACTCCTCGTTAGGGTGGAGCATACTATCTGGAATCCACCTGCCCTTATATGATTTAAGATCTCATTGGTCTTTATCCACTGATACTTGTGTGTTGACCCTATACCTATTAGACCATTCCTTTTCCCCTTCATCTTACTCTTTTTACTTTACTCCCATCACTTATTTTTACGCCAGATCACATACCCTGGGGTGTATCTATTCTCCACATGTTGTTTTGCTCTCAATTGCCAACTGTTACCTGGATTTTGCTCTGTATTCTAGACACCCAGGTTATGACCAAGCCTCTAGGACTCATAGCATCTGTGCTGTATATCTTAAATTGGACCCTTGTGTGCTCTGATTGTCTTTTTTCTCCCTGTTGATTTGTTCTTTGAAAAATTGCTTAATAAAATGTATCCTGATAATAATACATAAATAAATACAATAAAAATATAATAAAATGGATTTTAAACCCGCTTTATTATGGTTTTATTTTTCAATTTTTGTTAAAGTGCTGGCAGGGGGGTGACACTCCTCTGCCATTGCAAAGGAGCCACAGCTGATTGTCACTGTTTTATTATTCAAATAATTAGGAGGTTTTATTCAACAGATAAAGTCTCACTGTTTCTAACCTCAGTCTGGAAGCCCAGTGCCACAGAAAATTCACCCCAAATTAATTGCTGAAATTCAGCATCAAAAGGCTGCTGTTCAGCCCCAAGAAGTGCCTGCCAAAGAACACCGGTGAGGCAAATCACTCATTTGAGGTTTCCTTCAAACACCCTTCCAACTTACCTGTGATGCAGTCTGCTCCGCTCTGTTCGAGATCCATACTTCAGCCCAAATGCCACTCAATAAATGAAGGTGGCTGACTAACTGCAACTCAAAAATCTTCACGGTGCACTAGATTGGCACTTTACAAGATGCCATCTTGAAGTTCGTTTTTGCAACAAAAAGCAATGTTGCAGGTGGAAGTCAAGAGGCTCATTGTGGCGGACGCACTCGGAGCATGCTCCTCTGGCCCATACAATATCCTTCTAAAAATCCTGCCCGCCATCGCTGCACATTACTTCCCCAACGATCCTTGGTGCCCTCCGTGCATGGGTGAGCAGCTGTGGCCGCCCTGGGTCCCGTGGTGTGATCAGCGCGTCTTGGACTGCAGCTGGCCAGTGAGCTTGGTCGACCATGGCCTAGCAGGAACAAAGAAAGACGGGAGATGCTCCAGAAATCCCAGGCTGCGAGGCTGGCCCTTTTGTACTGGCTGGTTGAAAGGGGCCGATAATTTAAAGAGAGACGGTGACCTGCTGCACTGGATTGTTGGGACCAGGGCCCACAATAAGGCTGATACTCCTCGAGGAGGCAGGAAGGAGCACCCTGTGTGGCCTTCGTGACCTCTAGTCTGAGGGATTGGCACCAAGGAACCACTGAGGGACCCATACCTGGTACATACAACATAAAGGTCAATAAGGCCTCGCCCTTTCCTAGAAGATTAATGGGCCCTGACGGGACAGCTTTAGGGGCTAAGTCTGCTGTTCTGCTGCACCCACGTGGTTTGCCGGAGACTGTGGCACAGATCCCCTATTAGAGAAAGCTAAACCATGTCCAAAAAAAAGGCACCTGGCTGGGCCCAAAACACAGCACTATGGACCGTTTTACGGCCACGGGTGCCGTCCACTGAGGCGCGGTCATAGTGTCTGACCCTCCGGATAATGTGGTCCTCCCGGTGGCTATCACACAGTACAAGCGGGCACTGGAAACCCAGATCAGCTCGATGGGAACTGAAGTTACACTCCTGCAACAAGACCTCTGTAACATCGTAGAACAGATTACAGCAACTGAGATAAAAATAGTGGGGGTTGAAGATGCCGTAAATACACTACAACATAAAGTTACCTCCCTTGACCAACTGAGCAAGGGACCTTCTAGTGGAAGATGCAGAAGGTCACATGAGGAGAAATAATCTCCGCTTCATGGGTTTCCCTGACAATTGTGAGAGCGACGACATAGGAAAGTTTCTTACACAGTGGATTAATTCTTGGATCCCGACTGAGGTCCTTTCGCCGTGCTTCATGGTGGGGCGCGGCATAGGGCCTCCACCGAGGGCCAAGCCTCCATCCATGATAGCACATATTTAACATTTCCGGGGCTGGGACATCATCCTGCAGCCTACAAGTACACTGGCAGATCTTACTTATGAGTCCTAGCGGATCATGATATTCCTGGACTACACAAAAATAGTTCAACAGGAGTGCCAATCATTCACCGCAGCCAAGGCATGTCTTCGTGATCTCATATCCGCAACATTCTCCTGTTCCCAGCTCGCCTACATGTACTTTTGAACTCTCGCACCATCTTTTTTGATACCCCGGAAGAAGTCTTTATATGGACGGCTTGCTTTATTCTTGCATCCCGGCAGACATCCTTTCGCGGGGCTTCGTGGTGGAGTGTGCACACTGGGCCTTCAGCAGAGGCCTCCGCCGGGGGCCAGGACGTGCTCCATGATAGCACATATTTTACATTTCCGGGGCTGGGACATCATCCTGCAGCGTGCGAATAGCTGACAGATTTACTTATGAGATCCACAAAAATGGTTCAACATCAGCTCCAATCATTCACCGCAGCCAAGGTACATCTTCATGATGTCAGGATCCCCTACATGTTCCTGTACCCGGCTGACCTGCGGGTTTTAACTCTTGCACCATCTTTTTTGATACCCGGGAGGAAGTCCTTATATGGACGGATGAACAACTCTCTTTGAAGCCACATACCCCACCGCAGAGATTCCAATTACTCGAGTGAGGATTCAACCAGGCCAAAGACTAAGGACAAGCAACGTCACAGGTCCCGATCCACTTGGCGTTCCAAGAATAACAAACTAGATGATGAACACATGGTCTCTCAACAGAAATAAGTTTATTTATTATGGGATTTTCCTCTCCCCTATGGGCTTTGCATTAATTTTCTCTATTGTGCATTCACTGGGGTTTAGGTTGAAAATGGGCCCTAAATATGGTCTAGCTCATGTCCTCCCTGTAGAACTCGGGGTAGTATAGGGAATCAGAGTTCTGCCCCCCCCCCCTCCCTACCCCCCCAGTTAGGGATGGGACGCTGTGCTTTCCACGACAGATACTTCAGTTGTTACGAGGTATCGGGGTGGGTTAGGGAGGAGTGGGACTGTTGTGCGAGTTATAGGTTATATTGTTTTGTTTTATGTATGCTGCATAGTTTGAATGTCCCTGGGATCGCACTTTCTTGGTCTTGCTAATATACCACATCATTCTCACATACAACAATGGCGACAAACTTAGCAGGGCCCTCTCCAGGCCAGATACACGTTGTGAGCTAGAATACAAGGCGTATGTTGGACTAGCTTAAGCGGGGCGGGGTGCTCCGCCATGCTAAACACATAGGAGTAGATGTCCTTCTCTTACAAGAGACACATATGTTTAGCAATAAGGCCCCTTGTCTTGCCAGGTATGGTTTTGTACACGCCGTCATGCAGGATTTGTGAGGGGCTCCAGAGCTGTTGCCATATTGATTCATCACCGGGTCTCATTCTCACTGATACAAAAATGGACGGACCTACATGGTAGATATATTTTCGTACATGCAGAGGTTGCTAGGGAGCAGATGGTATTTGCCAGTATCTATGCCCATCCACCTCAGGGCTTTCTGGATCACCTGGTCGGGATATGGTGTGGCATGCCAAAGGTTCTGACAGTGGTGGGCAGGTACTGTAATGATGTAATGTTCTCAGGGATGGATAGGTGGTGCCCTGCGGGAACCACCACAAACCCTTCCGATTCTAAATTACGTAAATTACTCTGATGATGCCCTGATTACTGGCCCTGCTGTGTTGGCTGACAGCTTTGTCGACTATTATCGAGCATTACATACAGCCAATGAGGTCCTTGATCCCTCTGAAATAGAGCAATATTATATGGATATCCCCCTGATGGCCCTCTCTGAAGAGGTACACGAGTCACTCAAGGTCTCCCTGTTCTTGGAGGAAATAACCACCGCAATGGCCGACCTACACACGGATAAGGCACCGGGTCCAAATGGCCTTCCCAGCAAATGTTATAAAGCCTACCTAGCCCTGTTAGGCCCTCACTATCTTGAGGCCGTACATGAGGCCACCAAGACCACATGCATGCCCCCTGACTGGCGACATGCCAAAATTGTGGATGCCCTACAGAACTCCATGCATCCTACAGGCCCATTTCACTCTTAAACATAGAGGCACAGCTGCTAGCAAAAGCACTTGCCACCAGTCTTTTGGCTCATCTACCTGATCTGATCCATCTGGATCAGGCCAGCTTTATGCCCCGGCGGGCCACGCAACATAATGTATGCAGGGTACATAATGCAGCCTTCACCACCTGCCAACCTTCTGTTAGCCAATATTGATTGAGCATTTGTCTCCGTCAGCAGGGCATATCTATTCATTCTCTTAAAGCGCTTACATTTTGGCCCAAAGTTCTTATCACATATTTGTCTGTTTTATCCCGGATTTACCACCTCAGTGCATGTTGATTGTAGGGTGTCTGTACCATTCCCAATTAGCCGGGGCACTAGACAAGGATGCCCGCTCTCCCCTTGCTAGCTCACTCTATAGAACCGCTAGCTGCTTGGATCCGCTTAGATGCTCAGGTCAGGGGCTCTGAGTGGACTACCGAAATCTCTGACCAGATCACGTTATATGCTGATGACTTCCTCTTCTTTATGACAAACCCTCATAGTTCCGGCACCCAAATTCTCCAAATCATGTGTATATTTGGCGAGACCTCTGGAATCTTTATGTATGTAAACAAATCTATGCTCTGGCCTCTGCGTGGGACGGACAATGAATATAGATGGGCTACAGACCTCTCTCACCTGAGAGGGCCTTAAAAACGTTAGCGGTTTTCATCATGGATAGGCAGGATATGGCATGGGCCCACAATCTAGACATGGTCCTCACCAAGGTTAAAGCAGAATTGAAATCCTGGACTGGCCTACCCCTATCTCTATATGGGTGGTCATCAATATTTAAGATGATCTCTCTCCCCAGGCTTCTATATCAGCTACAGATACACCCCATTCCATCCCACAAATGTGGTTCAGACATATGAATTCCATGTTAAATGGGTTTCTTTGGGGGAGACAGTCAGACTGGCACTCCGCACTTGGGGGCATATTAGGATACCGGTTTTTCCGTATCCTCCGGGCCGGCGGAAGCCACCGCCGGCCCGGAGGATACGGAAAAACCGCAGCGGACCCACCAAAGACCCACCGCCACATTAGGATGGCTGGTGGGTCCAGGTTTACGTCCGCAGCTTTTCCGCCGCGGTTGGCTTACAACCGCGGCGGAAAAGCCCTAATATGGTGGCGGTGTCTCTCAGACACCGCCAGCCATATTAGGATGCCCAAAAAGAAATGCTTTTCCACGGCGGGTTTTCTGCCGTGCGGGGGCCCGTTGCGGGCCCCCTGGGTGAGTGGGGGGTGCACATGGCGGGTAACTATGGTACCCCCCTGCATTTGTATGCAGTAATCGGCAGGCACCGCGCGGTGCCTGCCGGTTTCTGCATACAAATGCAATGTATGCATTTTTAACATTGCGGCGGGTGCAGCTTGAAGCTGCACCCGCCGCAATGTTAAAAATAGAGGATGTGACCGCCAGGGTGGCGGTCACATCCTAATTGGACAGGAGGGAACTCCACAGGTCATGCGGAGGTTCCCTCCTCCTCGATGGTCGCGGACGGAATCATAATGAGCCCCTTGGTTTCTTTCCTCCTATTGTGGTGGTATTGCAACAGCTGATATGCAGTCATACTATGCGCCCACCCAGCTACAGGTGCTTAACCTGTTCCATGCTCTTGACAAGGTCAGCTCGTCATGCAGTACACTGAGGCTGTGCTTATGACGAGCTGACCTTGTCATGAACAATGGTAAATCTGACTTGTCAGCACCCAGCGGGAAAAGCCTTAGCAGCCAAGGTGTTAATGACTGGTGGTACTGCCCAAGAGATGAACCTGCATACATTGTCTAGAGGTGGCTTTTGGGAGACTCATTGGTACTTTAATTCCCAGATGATTGTGCTAAAACCCAGGCACTCCCTTCGGCCACAAAGGTGGATCTCGCAGTGTGGTGGCAGTCTCTCTGCGCTTCGGCTGGCTAAATAGGCACACTGACCTTCCCGAATTCAGTCCACTGGGGGGGAAAACATCTTGTAGGGTGACCTAGAAGACCACAAAATCTCTAAAATATATCAAACCCTGATTACCCACAGTGCATCTTCACTGGAGCCCCTTCAGGAGACCTGGCAGGCTGATAGGCCCAATCGATAATGATGACTGGAGGGAGGCTCTGTAGTCCCCCCGAGGATCGGCCATCTCATTACAATTGTGGCTTATACAGCTAAAATAATTACGTAGAATATATTATACACAGGTACAGCTTTAAATAGCCAGGCTTATTTTGTCCCCTACATGTCTACCCTGTGGCACGGAAGAGGCCACTTTTCTGAAATTAGTGTGGACCTGCACAGTCCTGGATGAGTTCTGTTGGGGGGGTTCATAGATGCTTAGCTGAGGTATTGGGATGGACCATAGGCAGTACACCACGACTAGCCCTACTTCATATTGCAGAAGATATTGGGGGCAATAGGTATAAGCACCACTTGTTGTTCCTAGGATTAACACTAGCCGAACGATACTGGAAAGCACCCTCTGCACCCTGATCCAGCGGGCTATAGAAAATATATCATAAACTACGCTACCCAATTTCATAACCTATAAACAAAAATTCTAAACTATACGTGGACCCATTTATGAACCTGATATATTTTTGGGCCTACTGAATCAGGTGGTCAGAATAAATCTATATACACATTATTTACAAACTATAAACATTTTATACATTTGCAGAAAGAATATTGTCATTAGAATAAAACCCAACCATTTAAACGACCACCATAGGCGACGTGATCTAGCTAAAGGTAACCTATACTTCTAAATAACCAAGACCAGCTTGTTTGTCAAAAGTAAGATTTTATTTTCTAGATTATGGTATATAAGTTGTAAGTTTTATAAATGAATTTTATTAGCAATAAAGCAAGCATGATGGTAAGAATTAAGAAAAATACAGTTTAAGCAATTGAATCAGTTTAAAGAAATTATATAAAGTTTAGCATTTCTAAAACCTATTTCCCTAACTGAGCTAAATAGACAGAAATTAAAGTAAAGTTCTTTGAGGATTCTTACGTGCTCCACGCAAAGTCCAGCAGCACATCACCCTCATCGGAAAGTCAGAAAGCAGCAGCCAGCCCAACCCTAAGGGCATGACTTTTTATACCTTTCTACGCTAACTAAACTAGCGAAGGAAAATTTTCAGAAATACTCGACGTCCCATTGGCTGAGAGTGACAAGTGACATGTCACCCGATTCTTAAAAAGTTCCACAAAATCATGTCTTACAAAGACCATTGTCTCTTCCACGTGAAGCCAGAGGCTTCCTGCGATTGCAACTTTGTTTTAAGTCATCCTCGCAGCTTCCATAGTCTTTTCAGAGCAACTTCCGCGGATGCCAAGTTAAGGACTGACAAAAAGTTCACTTTCGACCTTGGCCATGTCCGACAGAATGATGTCAGCTCATCAGTTTTTGCTTTGTGAATGCAGCTTCAATAAACGTTTTAATTCAGAATGGGCGTCTCGTGACTTTCTGCAGAATTATAGGTCAGCTTTTATTTTGCGGCTCAAATAGCTAGGCCTCAAAAGCAGGCAACTTATGATTTCTAGTATAAAACAAACACAAGAAAAGTATTAATGTAAGAAATAAAGTATATTCTGTATCCACCCCATGGTTTACTAAATAATTAACCCACCCGATTAATCAAAATGTTACCTAGCCATTGCAAACAAATAAAGCAGCGTTTATATTTACCAGTCTCCGTTATTCTATGAGACCCATATGCACCTAGAATAGTAGAAATGACATCACACAGACGAGAAAAAGCAAAACAAGCACATGCTTATTTAAGTTTGCAGCAGTTAGTAATGACAAAAACGAAAACAATAAATTATTTTATTATTTTGCACGAACAAAAAGATGCAACATTTATGCACGTTTATGAGCACACATGTTAGTCCCCCCACGTGTAAAGTTTAATCTAGGTTGTATTAGCACAACATATCACAAATCATTAATAATTTTATTCATGTTATGGAAATATGACTTTGCGAGTTTAAACAAAATTTTGTTTTCTATCTCGCTCCATCAACTCCCTCATCTGGTGATTAACAAATCACCACACCAGCACTCAAAATTTTGGTAAATTTATTTTATAAGAAATCGATTCAAATTCATTGTATTAGTAAACCTAAAAGTCTGTTTCAGCATAATCCTTGCAATTAACATGACGCTCTCTATGTAACTCCTGCAACTCAATCTCCCTTTCCTCTTCTTTTCTGAGTTTATAAATTCTTTTCTTTTCTCTCAAATGCTTCTTTCTTTTATGCAACAGACATCCTACTTTAGTCAAAATAAAAATGAATATAATTATAATCAAAGGTGCCAGAATCTTGCCAAGAATTGAACTTCCGATATTATGAAACCAGTTTTTAATTGCTTGAAACCTATTTGAAAGTTTCCCAGTAAAATCTTCTTCTTCTAAAGGAATTATTTCAGAATGCATTTGTGTAATATTCTTAATATACATTTCAATATTTTTACTTTCATCCGGTATATATGTACAGCAATGTTGGACATGTAAAATGCCACAGACTCCTCCCTCCTTTGCTAGGAGTATGTCTAAAGCAAGACGGTCTTGAATTACCATGGATCTAATTGCAATAACTTCAACATTCACTAATTGAAATCCATCAGCAGTGTCAGTTGATAATCTATCAACTATAGTGGACAATTTTCTGATTCTCCCTGCATTTAGGGTTATACCAACAAAAGGTATTACAGCTTGGAAAATATCTCCCAGAACCTCAGTAAAAGTTTCTCTTTTAGCTCTATTTACATAATTATGAATTTTAAATAATCCTTCTGAATCTCTGTCAACATGAAACACTTTAGGAAAAACAATTCCCACATAACAAGTTCCATACCAATGGTCTGGAAGGTTGTAGTAGGCTTTGTCACCACAGACAAAATAAATTCCAGGAAAGATAGGATCTTTTCCACCTTTAAATCCCCAACCTCCCATAATCTGATAAGTATCTTCACAGTTGCTTGCACCTACAAAATAATTATCAAAAAGTGTGTTATCTCTTCTAATGCAAAGCTTTCCACTAACAGGTTTGTCTATATGAATTGCAATATTTTCAAGCATTTTGCCATTTAGTTTCTCATCCTCTTTTTGCCAGAATGATGACTTAGTCTGCTTGACTAATTCATTTCTCTTATAAATTGCTCTTCTCTCCTCAACCATATTCAAAAATTTCTTTCCTTCAGCACTTAATTTACATGTTAGATTATTCTTGTAAGCATACTCATAAGTGAGTTCGTTAGTAACAAGGAAATATTCTCTCAATTGTTTAGCTTTCTTATGCTTATTTAAAGCGTTATCAATTTTAACATTAGCAAAAATCTCATCATAATTTGAATAGTAATATTCTAAACGACCAGTTTGATAAAATAAACTAGTTAATACACTACATGTAACAGCATAAGTGAGAGGAAGCATATTATATGTTACTCCCTCAGAAACAGAAGCGGGCAACTTAACGCACACATAACAATCCTTTGCATCCATTACCTTTACATATTCACTCAAAAGCTTTGTGAAAGTATTGCTTGAAAAATCACCTATTGATTTATCTTGATGAATGTTAGGCTGATGATCAATTACTTTTGCAGATGCACTATGTTTAGTTTGGCTAACCAGAGCTTTGCTTGTTATGTTAACTTTGTGTAATTCTCTATTCATTTCTAAAGGTATAATCACAGCTAGTACCAACCAGAGCAGTACTAAAATGAGCAGACACACCAGAGTCATCTTACAGCATCTTTTAAAAACAGAGCATTTTGAAGTGCTCTCCTTAATGTAAGGCAATTTTAAGTTAGTTTTAGCCTCAAAAATAAAATAAAAAAAAATAAAAATTTTAAAATTTATATACACCCCCCTTTTAAAATGTATTTTTCTTTTTATAACCCTAAACAAGATTTCTTCGACCTTATGTCATACATAAGTTTTTCTTCTACTAGACAGTTTTTCTTCGACCTTGTGTCAACTAACAGGATTTCTTCAGCCTTATGCCAATTTAATAAATTTGTACTTCAATCATTGTCACTAATTTCTTGGATTTCGTTTTCTTCTTCACTACTATCATATATGTCTATAACAGGTGGAATTACTAAGTAAGTCCACTCAGGAGATTTGTATTTCTGGTTTGGTCTAATTATTCTCTTCCCTTTTCTTGATATCACTTCTATTTTTCTTCCAACTCCAATTTCTTTTCCAGGACTCTTTTGACTACTGATTTCTTCAACTTGTTCTATTGGTTTTTTAATCAATCTCACTCTCAATCTTCCACCAGGCCAGTAGTCTGCTTTTCTCACGTACTTTTTCTTTGGTTCAGAATTATTCGATTCAGATTTCCAAGTCCTTTTCTTTCTGCTTTCACTTCCACCTTCCACGTCACTTTCCTCAGTTTCGTAGTCTGAAATTTCAATTGACTCAGGAACTTCTCTATTCGGCAATTTCACTCCTTCAGGAACTTCACTTTGTCTTCCATCACTGGTACTCGGTAATTCGTTCTCCTCCTCTTCCTCAATTACCTCTAGCTTCCCAGATTTCGGAATTTTGTTCCTTACTTCAGAGCTTGTTCTCTGCCTTTCGATACTCTCCTGGTCTGAAACTTCTTTTGGTTCAGCTTCTTTGTCTTCAATATAGACAACCGAATCCTCAGTTATCTTTCCTTTTAACAGATTCTCTTCACCTTCAGAATCTATTTCAATTATTTCTAAGTCTTTTCTTGTCAGTTTTCCATTCACTGGCACAGTTTCCAGATGTCGACTTTCTTGTCGATCTTCAGAATCTGGAATTACTTCACCTTCTGATCTGTCTTCTGCTTCAGAATCAGAGTCATCTGTGGTATCACTTTCAACATCAGAACTCTCAGGAGTTGGTATTGGAATAGTATGACTTGGATGAATCCAGCGCTTCAATCCTCTGCACTTTACAGCATTAGTAGTGATCAAGATTACCTGCCTAGGTTTCTGCCATCTAGGAGATAGACAATTCCTCCTCCGATGTACTTTCGTTCTGACCCAGTCTCCAGGTCTCAGATCATGTGTCAAAACTTTGTCATTTGATTGTGCTTCAGTTCCCACCTGATTAGACACAGAAGTTACCATATCAGATAACCTTTTACAGTAATCCAAAATTGCACTGTCATTTATGCTCAACAGTTTACCTACAGGTACAAAAGCTTGCCTCATAACTCTTCCCATCAAAATTTCATGAGGACTCAAACCTGTCTTTTTATCTGGTGTACTTCTTATTGACATCAAAACAAGTGGAAGAGCATCAGTCCACTTAACTCCTGTCTCTAGACACATTTTTCCAATTCTGTTTTTGATAGTTCCATTTATTTGTTCAACTACACCTGATGCCTCTGGTCTGTATGCACAGTGTATTTTCTGCTCAATACTCATAGCTTCGCAAATTAATTTCAACAGTTTGTTATCAAAATGACTTCCTCCATCACTCTCAATAGTGACTGGAAAACCGTACCTTGGGATGATTTCTCTGAGCATTAGTTTTGCTACTGTAATTGAATCACAATGTCGTGTAGGAAAAGCCTCTACCCACCTTGAGAACAAGCATACAATTACAAGTACATATTTCAAACAGTTGTGTAAGGGCATTTCAATGAAATCTATTTGCAACCTGGTGAAGGGACCACCTTCTCGACCAATTATTCCTGTCCCCACCACTGATTTTCTGTTTGGATTCATTTGTTGGCATGACAAACACCTTTGACAAAAAGATTCTGCAATGGTTCTAAATTTGGTATTGAACCATGTCTCTTTAAACAGTCTGACCATAGAATCTCTTCCTAAATGTGCAGGACCATGATATAATCTGGCCATGTCAGAAATCATGCAATTTGGTAAAACTACTCTGCCATCTTTGTAAACCCACACTCCATCTTCATCACGTTGTCTACAATCTGATCTTAACCATAGGTCTTTTTCTTCATCATCTGCTTCGTTTTGTAAATCTCTAATCTCATTCCATGTTTCTACAATAGTTGTTAGCATTAATGAATTTGAATCAGTTTCTGTACTTCTATTCCGATTGTAAGAATAATTTTTCCTTGCGCAGTACTTTGCTGTTTCATCTGCGAAGGCATTTCCTTTGGAAATATAATCAGTCCCTCTAGTGTGTGCTGCACACTTGACTATGGCAATTTCTTTTGGCAATTGTATTGCTTCAATTAATCTTCTAATGAAAACTGCATTTTTAATTGGTGATCCTGTTGATGTCATGTATCCTCTCTGTGACCAGAGTTGTCCATAATCATGCACAACTCCGTACCCATACTGACTATCAGTAATGATGGTAACTCTTATATCCTTTGATACTTCACATGCACGAATTAAAGCAATCAATTCAGCTACTTGAGCTGAACGAACTCCTTCAAGACATGATGCTTCTTTAATGTTTTCGACTGTACAAACTGAGTATGAAGCTTTCAAGACACCACCTTCGGATCTTAAGCATGAGCCATCTACAAAGTAGACAAAATCCGATTCAGGCAAAGGTCTGTCTTTGATGTCTTTTCTTGGTTTTGTGCAGAATTCCATGACATCTAAACATTCATGTTCTGTCTCGATGTTATTAACGATTTCTGAATCAGGCAGTAATGTAGAAGGATTTAGATTCAAACATCTTGAAATCGAAACATTATCTGCTCCTAGTATGATTTTCTCATACTTTGTCAATCTGCTACTTGTTAAATGTTGAGTCTTACCTCTTGTCAGTAATATTTCAACTGAATGAGGCACAAAAACTTTTACAGGAAATCCCATAATGATTCCTTCACTTTGTTCAAGACTGATACTTGTAGCTGCAACTGCTTTCAAACAACCTGGTAATGCTTTTGCAATTGGATCAAGAACTGCAGAGAAATATGCAATAGGTTTCTTTAGGTTCCCATGTCTCTGAATTAACACAGATAATGCACATCCTTCTCTCTCACTGCAATACAGTTCAAAATCTTTCTCATAATTTGGCATACCCAAAGCAGGAGCTTGGCATAAGCTCTTTTTCAGGTTCTCAAAAGATTCCATCTCAACATCATTGAGAATAATTGGATCTTTTACATCTGATTTGGTCAGTCTTTGTAGTGGTTTCGCAATTACTGAAAATCCACTTATCCATTGTCGACAGTAACCTACCATTCCCAGGAACATTCTGACCTGTCTTTGTGTTCTTGGTGGTAACATTGCTTGAATCATTTTTATTCTCTCTATTGTTACTTGTCTTTTTCCTTTTGCAATTCTGTGACCAAGATATTTCACTTCCTGTTTGCAAAACTGTAGTTTTGCTGGGGACACTTTGTGTCCTTCTTCTGCAAGGCGATTTAACAGAATTATTGTGTCTGTTACACAATTTTCTCTTGTCTTTGCAGCTATTAACAAATCATCAATATACTGCACCAACGTAGACCTACCTGGTAAGTCTAAATCTTCTAATGATCTTTTTAACAGTTCGTTAAAGATTGAAGGACTTTCTGTATAGCCCTGAGGGATTCTTGTCCATCCAAGGGTCTTACCTTGGAATCTGAAAGCAAAGATTTCATAACTGTCTGGGTGTAGAGGAACAGTAAAGAATGCATTGCAAAGGTCAATGACTGTGTACCATTCAGCATCATATGGAATCTGAAATAGAATCACTGCTGGATTTGGAACCACAGGACAACATGGAATAACAATTTGATTAACCTTTCTCAAATCTTGTACGATCCTAAATGTTCCGTTAGCCTTTTTAACTCCCATAATTGGTGAATTACAAGAGCTACTCTTCATTTCTTCCAATACACCTTGCTTGATTAATTTTTCAATAACAGGTGTAATACCTTCGATTGTCTCTGTTTTCATTTTATACTGTGGAGTGTTTGGAAATTCTATTCCCTGCTTCAATGCAATTTTAACAGGATCTACGTTTTTCATCAGACCCATCTCATTCCCAGTAAAATCCCATATTTCAGATTTCACTGTTTCTTTTAGCTCTTCAGGTAAATCCTTTTCTTCAAATGCAGGAAACAATTTTGTTTCTTCTGCTTCCATCATCATCATTGTCATTCTGTACAAACCATCTTCCTCCATTGTTTGCAATTCAACTCCTTCAGGAGAACAATATATTCTGCAATTCATTTTACATAGTATGTCTCTACCTAATAGATTTACTGGACTACTATTACAAACCACAAATCTGTGTTTGTCTCTGTAATTTCCAATTTCAACTGGTACTGGATCAGTTAAGTCTGTTTTAATTTGCTGATTACTTACTCCAACAACTTGGATGGTATCCCCAGAGAGAGGTAGGTTTTCAATTTCCACTGATCTAACAGTAGAACGGGTAGCACCAGTGTCCACTAGAAAAGTGATGTCTACATCATTAACTTTCCCGTTTACATAAGGACCAGACTGGTCAACCTCAAGAGTGGCTCCAACAACACACTCTTCCTCCTCTCTCGGGCACCGTCAGCAATAATCATCAGAATCACTGTCTTGGCTTTCTGTTAATAAAAATTGTTGTGAAGCATTTTGCATTTGAACCCTTTGCTGCTTTTGCTGTTTTTGTGGTTTCATTACCTGTTCACATCCCTGAAATCCCACGTTTGGATTATATTTTTGAACTCCCCCACAATTCGGAAAAGGTGGTTGTGGCAACTGGTCCTGACGATTATTCACCTGTTGTTGTTGCTGTTGTTGTAACTGTCGCTGAATATTAAATTCATTTAACCCCTGTTGCATCTGTAGCTGTTGCTGCACGTTAACACCATTCTGCATCTGTGGATTCAATAAGGGATTCTTTAAGTTTCTAGGAGGATGAGGACACTCGTCCCTCCAATGTCCAATTTCGCCACAATTAAAACAAGGTAATCTTTGTTTCAGCTCTTCTATCTTTGGGCTAAATTTCTTTTGGAAATTATTACCTTTAAACTTTCCTTGTATCTGGTTCGTATTTCCAGTTTGAACAAAATTAGTGTTCTTATTTCCCATGCTGGCAATCTGTTGCTCAGCCACCTTTACCTGTGCCCACATGGCTTTCTCCTTCAGCTTCTTCTGTTTTACTTCTAATTCATCGCTACAATATTTTGCTTTTCTCAGAATATCATCAATAGATAGTGCTTGCCATCCGACAATACTAGTTCTGATCATTTCTCCAATTTCAGGCTTTAGTCCATAAACAAATCTATAGATAAAATGACTCATGTCTTTCTCATCTAATTTTTCATAACCACTGTATTGTTTAAAGATTAACAGTAGTCTTTCATAAAAAGAATGAACTGATTCTTTTGTTTCCTGCTCTGTTCTTTCTATTTTAACCCAATCAACTTCTTTGGGTGGAATTTTGTTTTTCATCCAAACAATTACTTTCTCATAAAAATCCATTACAAGTGGATTTGGGGCACCTGTTTCTTTAATTCGCTCAGGTTCTGTTTTTGGCCAACTAATAGAAATTTTACATTCTGTCCAAAGATCAGATGGAACTACAATGTCAAAAAATCCATCCAAATCAATCCACAGAACTTTTGACACTTTGATAAATCTATCGACTTGCCTGTACCACTCAACAGGTTTCTCTCTTAATTTTGGAAAGTCATTTGTGAATAACAGAATGTCCTGTCTCGACCATGGGACATGAACATATCCTCCACCTGCAACTTCTCTCATTGGAAATTGTTTTGACATTCTTTCTAATCTTTCATCTTCCTTCCTTTTAGTCCATTTCACTCTCCATTTGTTCAGTTCTCCTAGCTTTTTGATATAGACAATTAAATCTTTAATGTGAACTATTCTTCCCATTGAGTTCAAACTCTCAATGTCGCTTTCTGAGAAATCTAATCTGTAATGTTTTGCAAAATTCTTTTGTTTACTCACATCGATTTCAAGTTCTGCAGCTAGATCCTCTAATTGATCATATTTATTTTTCGTTTTCCACTGAATGCTTTTGCAAATGAATAGTAGTTCATCATCCCGATAGTAATTTAAACTATCTGGGCCAATTGTTCCAATTATTAATTCTTCTATATTTGCTTTTAATTTGGCCACATCAAGCTTTGGTGTAGTTACCCTGACTTCAGGACTTCCTACATCTGACATAGCACCCATTGGTGTTTTTGGAGATAAATCTTCATTAAAGGTTAAATCAGGCATTCTCGATCTAGAAGTGTTTAATTCTGTCAAATCTGAATAAAATTTTTCAGCAGGCTTTTGAATTTCTGTATTTAAAGGAATAGTTAATCCAGTTTTGTTTGTATTTCTTTGTTCAAATACAGGCTGAACAGGACCTATTGTTACTGGAACAGTGACAGCTTCCATGCCTTTTGTCATTCTTTTAATTAATTCTTCTTTAGACCTTAAGTATTCATTATAATCAACCTCATCAACATTTCTTGTCTCTCTTGCATAATCTTTTGGAGGTTCCCTTGCTCTTGGAGTCATTGAAAAATGTCTACCCTCATTTCGAGCATTCTCAAATTCTGGTCTTCTAGGAGTTTCAGTGATTTCACAATTATTTGGATAAAGTTTAGGAGCTTCATTAATTGGAGGTGCACTCGGTGAAGTTTCAGTAGAAACCACCGGAGTAGACCATGATCTAGGAGGTCTCAAAGGCTGATTAGGCTGTTTATTTCTAGCAGTGGTATATATTTCTTCCATAATTGCATCCTCAGATTCACTTTCCATAGATTTTCCTGTAGGAGAACCCATTACCATTTCATGAATTAAATACAATCCTTCACTCATGTTTCCCTGTCTCCACATTCGTAATCTATCTTCATGAGTTTCTCTTTTCCATGATGGATTTTTAGAAGGTCTTTTAATTCCACTAGCTTCTCTTTGTAACTGATACATCTCATCTTCCCACTCAACTAAAGCTTCAAATTGAGTTGGTCTCGGTTTAGGAACAAGAGCATTCATTTTCTCTCGTAAGTTTCTTAAAACTCTTACATTAAATGAACCATCATCAGGCCAAGTCAAAACACCATCGTTTTTAGTATAACGTTTCCAACTGTCGAACCATAAGACAGTATGATATCCGTATTCACCTTCCATGTACGCTGCAGGTGTTTTATACTTATGAAGTAGTTTACCACCTCGCGTTTCGATTTTCTTGTCAGGTGAAAATAAATTCTTAAATTTCTGAAATAATGTTGTCTTTTTCTCAACATGTTTAAAATGATAACTCATTTTCAAAAGTAAAATTTATTTCACAAAATCGTTCGTAAAATTTTTCCGGGATGTTCCGCAAAACAACCAATCCGTGCGCGAAACACACCAACAAGCCAATGGCAGTTGAGCTACGTCAGTTTCCTGCTCAACCAATAATTTTGGAGATTTTCCTAAGGACCAATCAGCTCACAGGCCGTCAGAGACTCAGGAGCCAATCAGAATACAGCTAGTGACGTAGGTCACCCAATCCCTGCGCGGCTCTGTGACGTACACAGCAGCTGCGGTTTCTCGTTTCTCACTCCTGGCGCTTACCCCTCCTTGACAAAATCTTTTCACAGCGCCATTTTAAGAACACTTTTCAGTGTAAATTAATTCTTAACAATGACTTATAAAGACAACATCTGTTCGTTTCACTAATTAGGATAGTTTACATACATTCAAGTATCCACACTTCGGAATAGACGGCGCTATTCACACTAAGGATAATATTCAATTGTCAGTAGAGTAACCTTACCCCACCCTTCAAGCAAGTATAATTATGAACTCGCTTTGCTCTGAACCCACCGCGAAGTGAAAGTTCTAAGAGTTCCACTTGAACATAAAATACAATTCAAACTCGCACTTTTACACGGAAAATTCCCTAAATTCAAACACACACGAAATCCGTACAGGACTCTCACCTGTTTATAGAAATCATGCACCGTTAGCAAAATAACGACGTTATCCGTACAGGGCTCTCACCTGTTTATAGATATGAAACATGTACCCGTACAGGACTCTAACCTGTTTATAGATAATCATGCACCGACGTTAAATTTTACCCTTCACTCAAGCTTGGATATAACTATTACTCTCATCACAGTGAGTTTTATGGAAGGCGCTTTGTCCCTATTCTCATGCTGCTTTGATTTCTTAGAAAATCCTCACTATACAAGATTCAGACCTAGCCCTAAAACTGTGCTGCTCGGCGACAACACTATGGTACACGGCGATACCTCTTGTGATACTCGGCGATATCACTACAAACGAACAGATGGCTTGCGTGACTAATTTCTCGCCACACAATCTATACCGGTATAGCTTACAGATAGGCACGAAAAACGAACTTAACGAGTGTTAAAACATTGATCCTATTTTCATACCATGACGCAATCCTTAGCAACCAACATGTTACCTTGGTTACCGCTTAGCAACCATCAATTTCTGCTACCAGATAATTGATCCAGCGGGCTATAGAAAATATATCATAAACTACGCTACCCAATTTCATAACCTATAAACAAAAATTCTAAACTATACGTGGACCCATTTATGAACCTGATATATTTTTGGGCCTACTGAATCAGGTGGTCAGAATAAATCTATATACACATTATTTACAAACTATAAACATTTTATACATTTGCAGAAAGAATATTGTCATTAGAATAAAACCCAACCATTTAAACGACCACCATAGGCGACGTGATCTAGCTAAAGGTAACCTATACTTCTAAATAACCAAGACCAGCTTGTTTGTCAAAAGTAAGATTTTATTTTCTAGATTATGGTATATAAGTTGTAAGTTTTATAAATGAATTTTATTAGCAATAAAGCAAGCATGATGGTAAGAATTAAGAAAAATACAGTTTAAGCAATTGAATCAGTTTAAAGAAATTATATAAAGTTTAGCATTTCTAAAACCTATTTCCCTAACTGAGCTAAATAGACAGAAATTAAAGTAAAGTTCTTTGAGGATTCTTACGTGCTCCACGCAAAGTCCAGCAGCACATCACCCTCATCGGAAAGTCAGAAAGCAGCAGCCAGCCCAACCCTAAGGGCATGACTTTTTATACCTTTCTACGCTAACTAAACTAGCGAAGGAAAATTTTCAGAAATACTCGACGTCCCATTGGCTGAGAGTGACAAGTGACATGTCACCCGATTCTTAAAAAGTTCCACAAAATCATGTCTTACAAAGACCATTGTCTCTTCCACGTGAAGCCAGAGGCTTCCTGCGATTGCAACTTTGTTTTAAGTCATCCTCGCAGCTTCCATAGTCTTTTCAGAGCAACTTCCGCGGATGCCAAGTTAAGGACTGACAAAAAGTTCACTTTCGACCTTGGCCATGTCCGACAGAATGATGTCAGCTCATCAGTTTTTGCTTTGTGAATGCAGCTTCAATAAACGTTTTAATTCAGAATGGGCGTCTCGTGACTTTCTGCAGAATTATAGGTCAGCTTTTATTTTGCGGCTCAAATAGCTAGGCCTCAAAAGCAGGCAACTTATGATTTCTAGTATAAAACAAACACAAGAAAAGTATTAATGTAAGAAATAAAGTATATTCTGTATCCACCCCATGGTTTACTAAATAATTAACCCACCCGATTAATCAAAATGTTACCTAGCCATTGCAAACAAATAAAGCAGCGTTTATATTTACCAGTCTCCGTTATTCTATGAGACCCATATGCACCTAGAATAGTAGAAATGACATCACACAGACGAGAAAAAGCAAAACAAGCACATGCTTATTTAAGTTTGCAGCAGTTAGTAATGACAAAAACGAAAACAATAAATTATTTTATTATTTTGCACGAACAAAAAGATGCAACATTTATGCACGTTTATGAGCACACATGTTAGTCCCCCCACGTGTAAAGTTTAATCTAGGTTGTATTAGCACAACATATCACAAATCATTAATAATTTTATTCATGTTATGGAAATATGACTTTGCGAGTTTAAACAAAATTTTGTTTTCTATCTCGCTCCATCAACCCCTATTAGGTATCTGGAAACGCCATCTAGATTTTTGCATGGGATTGGACAAACCCGTCTTCAACGCCCAGGGCTGCCCTTAGAAACACACATGTATCTGGCAGCATTAGGAAGACTAGGGAGGAATTGACCCAAACTTGTGTATATCCCTCCGACTTCACCACCCACCGTACAGGATATGGAGGTGATACTCCATTCATAACGCTGTTTTTATATGTACCGCCAAATTACTGACTGAGTTGACAAGCCGAGACAATATCCAGGGACTGGACTATCTTGCAATGATTTAATTCCATTCTTCCTCGATCGCAGCTGATTCTGTGTTTTGTGTGATTTTGGTTACATTGTTAAATTAAGTACCTGCAATTTTTTGTTTATACATGCCAACATTAATTTTGAACAATGATTGTATACTGTGGCTCTTGGAGCATGACATTGGCAAAAAAAACTCAATAAAGTATGTTTATAAGAAAAACAATGTTGGGCAATGTTTTGTAGGGCCAAAATATCACTTTCGGTGAGGGGCATGCTATACCCAGGTACAGATAAGTCTATTTGTGTATAATTAACCCCCAACACATCTACTGAGGCCCTCGCACAGCTTCTGGATACTGTTGTGGAACATAGGGGGATATAAGACACAGTTATCCCAAGACCCCTTTAGAGAAATGCTGTCAAAATTGTAGTGATTCCCTGTAGGAGATCCTCGTCACTTGTAAGATGGTATGCTGAAAGCATCTTTACAATCTTCAGAGTTAATGAGGGATGCTATTGACTTTTTAGTCCATTCTGGTGCACTGTTTTCTGATGCCCAGGAGCTAAAACGCAAATATTGATCATTTCGTGCTTTATGTGGCATCAAAGAAAGAGTCATTGAAACTGTGCCCCTTAGCTGACGGTTCTTAGCCCAAGGGGCTATGAATGCTGAGAGGGCCTTTTCACAGAAGTTTACATGGGAAGGAAAGCGCAAGCGCACATGACTAAAGACTCACTGAAGAGGTATTGTATGGTGTACTACAATAAGATTAATTTGCAAAAATCTCTTTGGACCTCATATACACTATACGTACACTGTCTATATACCATGTTCTTTCAGTGCAGAAAGCAAGCAATGATAAAAGCAAAACGTTCCATAAACACCGGAAACACACTTTTTCTGATGTTCTGCTCTTTTGTTGATTTCCGAGCCACCTTCGACTCAGTAGATCATAATCTGCTATAGACTTTGCTAGCAATGCTCGGTATTAACAAAACAGTACTTTCACTAATTCAGGGAATGCACTCACAGAACTGGGCCAGGGTAATTTTGGATAACATGTGAACCATATCTAAGAAAATACAGATAAAGAATGGATTACGGCAGGGCTGTGTATTGGCTGGATCTATGACAGAAATTCGACAGACAAAATATCGACCTACAGAAACATCGACGCTGGAATATCGAAGGCAAGTATATCGACATCCTATCTACAACATGGTAAGTACAAAAATATCGAAACAAAAATGTCGATGTTAAAAATAGCGTAATTAAAAATATCGTTTTATATCTGTTAAAATATAATGAGTAAAATAAAGTAAATAATACTTATAAATAAAATAAACATTGTTAAAAATATTTAGTAATGTTTAAAATTAATAAATAATAGATATATAATAATATAACATTAATTAAACACATACGTAAAATATATATTATATATTTAGTTAATAATAAATTATAATAATTACTTGAATTACTTATAAATTATTTAAAAATAATATAAATTACAAATAGGTCTCCACACATAAAATAATTACATAAAAATGTAAATAATTATTTTTAATAAATTAAAAAAATATTTACTTTCAATATTTTTAAAATAAATTAATAACATAATACATTATCTAAATTAATTCTAAATAATAAATAAAACTACTATTTAAAGTCCAAAAAAACTACAGTATTAAAAACATTGGATAGCGTAAAATGTAAAAGTACTATTCCCACTCCAGAAAATGCAAAATTAGGGAAAAGATTGTATAGCATAGAGATAAAAATTACTATTACCACTCCAGTGAGTGCAACATTAGGGAAAGCGCTGGATAGCATAGGGGTAAAAATTACTATTCCAACTCCAGAGAGTGAAACAGTAGGGAAAGCGCTGGATAGCATATGGGTAAAAATTACTATTCCAACTCCAGAGAGTCCAACTGTAGGGAAAGCGTTGGATAGCTGGTGGGTAAAAATTACTATTCCCACTCCAAAGAGTGCAACAGTAGGGAAAGCATTGGATAGCGTAGGGGTAAAAATTACTATTCCAACTCCAGAGAGTGCAACAGTAGGGAAAGCGTTGGATAGCGTAGGGGTAAAAATTACTATTCCCACTCCAGAGAGTGCAACAGTAGGGAAAGCATTGGATAGCGTAGGGGTAAAAATTACTATTCCAACTCCAGAAAGTGAAACAGTAGGGAAAGCGCTGGATAGCGTAGGGGTAAAAATTACTATTCCAACTCCAGAGAGTGCAACAGTAGGGAAACCGTTGGATAGCGGGTGGGTGAAAATTACTATTCCCACTCCAGAGAGTGCAACAGTAGGGTAAGCGTTGGATAGCGTAGGGGTGAAAATTACTATTCCAACTCCAGAGAGTGAAGCAGTAGGGAAAGCGCTGGATAGCGTAGGGGTAAAAATTACATTTCCAACTCCAGAGAGTGCAACAGTAGGGAAAGCGTTGGATAGCGGGTGGGTAAAAATTACTATTCCCACTCCAGAGAGTGCAAAAGTAGGGAAACAGTTGGATAGCGGGTGGGTAAAAATTACTATTCCCACTCCAGAGAGTGCAACTGTAGGGAAAGGGTTGAATAGCGTAGGGGTAAAAATTACTATTCCCACTCCAGAGAGTGCAACAGTAGGGAAAGCGTTGGATAGCGTAGGGGTAAAAATTACTATTTCAACTCCAGAGAGTGCAACAGTAGGGAAAGCGTTGGATAGCGTAGGGGTAAAAATTACTATTCCCACTCCAGAGAGTACAACAGTAAGTAAAGCATGGATACCATAAAAATTAAATATAGCATACTTAGAAATATTTTTTTATATTTAAATTTATTAATATTTAAATTTTTAAATAACTAAACATCATTTCAAAATACCCATTAATATAAAAAAATAGATTTGAATAAATAATGAACAATAAATTAACAATAAATATCAATTAATACATCATAGTTACCAAATATTAAACATTAAGCAATAAAATACCTTAAAACAAAAAAAATATTATTAATAATTGATTACCAATTAAAAAACATTAAACACTACAATTATTTGTATACCAAAAAAGAGTTTTTATAACACATTAATTACCAATTATTTACAAATAATTTCCAATCTTTTTTTTAATTACCAATTAAATAAATTAATTACCATTTACAAACATTAACTACCAATTACAAACATTAACTACCAATTACAAACATTAATTACCAATTAAATACTTTAATTACAAATATTAATTACCAATTAAACAATTAATTAACAATTAAAATTATTAATGGCCAATTAATAATTAATTAAAAATACATAAATTATCAATACCAATAAATAAAAATAATTTATTACTTAATTACAATTAAAATACTTCCCACCCAATTCCCCTATAAACCCACTACCCGCTGCAGAACTTACACGCAAAAATTAATTAAAATTAATTTATAATTCCTAAAAAGTAATAATTATTTTAATATAATTAAATTACTTCCCACCCTATTCCCCTATATACCCACAACCCGCTCCGGTACTAAAACATAAAATTTACTTAAAAATAACATTATAAATACATGAATATAGTTCACATATAACTTAAAACAAGTAAAATACTTAACAAAAAACATATAACACATACATATTAAATTTATACTAAAATACATACAATAGTACAAATATCGATATTAGTAACATCAAAATCACTAACATCGATATATTTGATATCGATATTACTGACTTCGATATTACTTACATCGATATAAAAAAATCGATATTACTTACCTTAGTGTCGATATTCTGTCCAACGATATTCTTGACATCGATATTCTTTACCTTCGATATTTCTAACTTGATATTTGTGTAGGTCGATATTTACAACTCAATATTTTGACTGTGTACCGTGTTGGCCCTATTGTTATTCTCCTTGTTCCTCTCTGATTTACCAAATATACTGAACAAACCTGGTGGATTAAGCTCTAAGATGCGGGGGACCCATATATCATGTCTACTTTATGCAGACGATTTACTGATACCATACACGACAGAATTGAGCCTGCAAAAAAAGACTGGACACTTTTTACGATTATTGTTTGAAAAAATGCCTCACAGTTAATTTAGAAAAGACAAAAAAAATGGTGGTGGGTAAAAAGAAAAGCTATTTTTAATGGAAACTGGGAGAAGTCAAAACCGAAGAAGTGGACAAATATAAATACGTGGGTATGTGGTTCGACAGTAAGTTAGAGTGGAGGGATCACTTACAGTCACTGAAAGCAAAGGCTCTCTCTTCAGTGTGGGGCCTCAAACAATTTAAGTGGAAGTATGGAGGCCCCTTCCTGCGGCCCATTTTATTTGCTTTTAATGCAATGGTCCGCCCACAATTCCAATATGGTGCAGAGGTCTTGTTCTTAGGTGGCACAGTGGATTGGAATTTAGAAGAGGGTAAATGCATGAAACAGCTTCTTGGTCTCCCTCCGTCAACTATGATACAGCCTGTGAGAGTAGAATGTCAACTTGCAGCATGAAGTTTACGGGGATTGCAAGCTTCACTGAACTTTTGGCACAGAATGAATAGAGAAAGCCACCCCAAAATCTCAAACCTTTGCAAAAGAGAATTAGAAGAAAGTGAATTGAATTGGGCGTCCGAAGCTAGACATAAGTCAGATAAACTATTTGCTAAACTCTCTTTAGAACCAGATCAATGGAAATCAGGGCAGCAGATTCCCAAGCAGATGCTACGGGCTGTTATCAGTACCCAGGCCCGAGAAGAAGACCTATGTTATTTGAGGAGCAAACCATCCACCCAGTTCTTGGTAAACGGGTGAACTAATGATTACATGTGCCCCTATATCGAGGCCATGCCTAACCCGAAGCATAGAAATTCACTATTGAAATTTAGAGTTGGTCTGAACCCATGTAACGCTGATTGGAAGATAAAATCTGCAATGAAGAATGAACAGTGTCTGTGCACATGTGGATTACAAGTAAAATGTAGTGGCCCACATATTTTAGTAGATTGTCTGTGGTTCCTAGAAGAATGGAAAGTATTGTTAATACCCCTGTTTATCGCCTTTAAAAATGAAAGTAGGGAACAAGCACTTAGCTTATTGATAAATATAACTTTTTTTAAAGTGTTATGTGCAAAAGGAATATTTTTAATTGATTTACACAAGCCGATGAATGAACTGGCAATACAATTTGAAATGGGTATGGGATAGGAACATAATTTTAATATATGACTTGTGAATATCCTTGAACTCTGGAAGATCATATATATGCATGTGTGACTCTTTTTCTACGTGGTGATACATTGAGAACTCTTTTATAGAGCGGCATTCTCCCATGATACTTTTGACCAAGATTTTATTTAAATTTTTACAGTTTTTATGGTTGTGCTGTTTGTATAACTGGTCGTTTAATTGTATGTTGTATTGTGGCACTTTTTATGGCAAAATGTTCCAAATAAAAATATATTAAACAAACGAACGAACCTCTACTGAGGGAAATATTGAATAGTGTACCAATCCATGTTCTACAACATTTTAATAAACAAAACATTCAAGTATATTTTTTCAAAGGGAGACTAAAGTTCTGAGGTCACATGGAAGTGAAAAGCATCTCAAAAGATAAAAGGGCAACTGAAATATAAAACAGAGGGGGAGTCTGAATCAAAGTCCTTTGAATACGCCCTCAGTGGCAGACGGAGAAAGAAATCGTTCAAACTGGAACACATGCATAACCTCTAGTGTTTAAGGGAATCACAAGATGTCAAAATTAATGTCTGATCTTATGCCACTCAAAAACCTAATTAAGACCTTAATTATCAGGTTTTTTTCTGGAAAAATCCAGTGAGACTCTCTTATTGATAGTGCTGTCTCTCCACCACTAGACCCATGATCTAGTTTTTCCAGATCTGTCCATTCAAAATTCATTGGTCTAATCTCCATGTCTTTAAAGTGTTGGACCAATTTGGTGGTACGTTTTACAGCCCTGAGGATATTGATTACCTTCCTAGTGGCCAGGCCAATAAAGAAAATAGCACACAGCATTTCAGCCTCTAAATGACAAATGAAAAAATCCTTTGTACGTTTGGTAAGTTTACAGACACTATATCCTCCACTTGGAAGATGTCTTCTTATTGAAGAGAGCTACTTGTCCTGTTTCTCAGTTGCTGTCCTGAATCTGGTGTGAACCAGCTTATCCTTGAAATTAGCTGACCACCAAAAGGCAAACCGTGGTCTGAGGACAGAAATAGACCCCAAATTTAAAATGTGTCAATATTTTCAAATGATATTCCACATTTGGGTAGTCAGTAAATTATACGTCAGCACTACTGTTATACAGTCAACCCTGTATTTTGCAAATTTCTCCATGGGTTTTCAAAGCTCACTCCTTTGTCTGGTTCACAACCCCACTAGGATAGACCAATTGGGCAAGATATTCCTGTAAACCTTGAGACTCTGTGTAGTTTTGACGGTAGTGGAAAAAACGGACCCAAAGGAGATTATCTTTCAATGTCCAAGGATGGAATAAAGTATTGTGCAGTATGGAATTTATGTCCGTAAGCATCTGGTGCACTGATGAAACATCCCAAACCTCCATCTCCAGATCTAAATACGCAATAGAGTGACGACTCACTATTCATGTAAAATGTAATTGCAAATCCAGATTGTTGAGCATAATACAGTGTCGTATGGATTGGACTCACTGAAAATATAGTGGGATGCTAACATTTCAACATGGTTGCAGGCAACACTGAGAGCAAAGGTTGCCCCATCAAAGTTCCCAAGTCTTGGAGAAATGATTTGTTGTTGCATTGAAATAGAATTTGAGGAAGTACCTGCTCAAGGCACTGCAATATGAACATCTAAGGTGTGTTAGAGAACTATTCCTGCGCGGCAGGGCTCTGGCAGCTGGCCCAAAAGTAGCATCTTGATGAATGTTTGTATGTAAGGACTCAATGTCTATTGTTACCAAAAATTGATTTTGGGGATCAAACTTCATCTCCTGTAACACGTGCAAAACATCCATTGCATCCTTCAGGTATGCTGGTTGCAAAATGACATATTCTTATGAAAATAAATCTGCAAACTGGGACAATGGCTCCAAAAGTGAGTTTATCCCAGAGACAATCGGCCTTCTAGGGGGAGGTCACTGGAGCTTATGGATTTTGGGACCGATGTAAATAGCTGGAACTCGTGGGTCCATGTTTATCAGATAATCTGCCTCATGTTTTATAATCTAGTAGGCAGACAAGGAAAAAGCATGGCCTCAGGCTACTTATGTAACCTGACTGCTTTATCTTTTAAAAATGCAGGCAAACCTATCAAAATTACCCTTTTTGACAGGAAGGAACCTTACTATTACATTTTAAATATGTCACTTTCAAGTAGGCCATATATGCCTCGGGTTAGGGTACCTACTATTTAAAAGTTTGACTAGCAAGAATTTAGGGCCTGATTATGGTGGCGGTCCCACAGCCTTCTGTGATTGAATAACCGCCCGCCACATTATGCTGGCGAGCGGTGTGTTGGAGGAGAGAAAGTCGGACGCCAAGTATCCAACAGGCTCCTTGAGCACACCGATGCAGCGGAGGGACCTTCAAACCCTACAATGGTGGCGTTGCCTTCCAGGCAATGCCGTAGGGACATTGTGGGGCCCTAATGGGACCCCTGGCCTCCTGGCCCCCAGACACGGGACCTGGGGGCACCTATAGTGCCCCCCTAAATATCCCCGCACCATATGACTGCACCACCACATGGTACCTGCCATGTTGTGCATGGACATTAAAAGTGTCTATTTTTTGCATTGCGGTGGGGGCCGCAGCCAGCAGCACCCGCCACAATGCAAAATATAGGCATTGTGACCGCCATGGGGTCGTTCACATCAAAATGCTGACCGTGGGACCGCCCGCAGCCTGTCGGACAGTTCCAATCCCCAAAAGGGTAGTCCCTAACCGGGCACTTAGTGTTGGCATGTTCCTACAGTGACTAACCTACACAAGCTATTTTCATTGTAGAATGGTGAAGCTGATCCTATGAGGAAAACAAAAGTACAGTAAAAAATGTATTTTTGCTAACTGTGGTTTGGGATGAACTAAAGGAATGAGCCAACCACTGTTTAAATATTTGCTGCATTCTAATTCATAGGTTGTTTGATTTTCAAAACGTATGTAAGAAAAATATTTTTTAAAAGTTAAACTTTGATTGCCTGAAACTTCAACAGCCTAATTAGCATTACCCTGCCAGCAGCTGACACCTGCCAGTGCTTCCCTTTCATGAAGTGTAAAAACTGCTCCCTGAGCAGAAACAATGGCTTTGGCATTTTGACAAGCAGGTCTGGGAATGAGGTTTGTGACTCTTCTGAGGTTAGGAGAGGATGCTGGGGATGGTAGAGGAACTTCATTAGCTTGAAAGGGCCTATCGTGGGGCATATGCATTCACAAAGCAGTCTAAAGGGAGATCTGAGGAATAGAAGTCTTTTTTCCGGTGCCAATTGTAGCTAGATAGGTACCAACCTGGGGGAGGAAAAGCTGATCCCAGATCCAGTTGGATGTAGTTGAGGAGAAGGGAACTGCTAATTTCCCTAGATACAGCCTTGCCTAGGTCACCAGCGGCGGAAAGGTTCCGCGACATTGGTTTTACTCTGAAGAGTGCATTGTGGGATAGTTTGTGGTAAGGCAAACAGGATGTCCTGCAAGAATGAGAAGGCTTATCCTTGAACTTTATTTACCATTGCCAGGAGAGTGTTTAGGAGTCACTCTCATCTACTGATGATTGAATCCTACAAAAGTTGCACCTCAGTCTCAGCAAATGAGAACACATCCGGACCTGTGAAAGAACAGGACAGGACTAGACCTCCTGTATGTGATCTGTGCGGAGATATGAGGGGCTGGACCTGTACTCAACTGTATAGCAACTGGAACTGCACTGAACCCTTCTGGTGCTCTCTGCTTGAGTGAGTCTTGACCCCCAAGAATTGTCCCTAAGATCAAGGCTGAGGGGAAATGCTTCAGAAAGTCAGAAATATTAAGACTTCTAAGAGCTCCTGAGCTTCACGAGGACCTCATGGCAAAGGTGTCTGACTTTGAGAGAACATCTTTAGATACAGCTTCCAGACTTGGCCAGCTAGAGAATCTCGAGTTTCAAAAAAGAGGCCAAGTTCAACGACTGAAATCGCAATCAGGTGAAGGTGTGAAAAGTATTCGACCAACTGGAGCTTGCAAAGCTGCCCCACTTAAAAATCTCAAAAACCATTTGAGATGGTAAAATCTGTGACTTAGTTTCTTACACCACTGACTCCAACACTGCATATCTGCACACATGGCCAAGATAGGAATATCATGTTGAAGGTATTTACATTTTCCTTCTCAAAAACCTTCCTAATGAGCAAATTCCTCCATTAACTTTCTATTGTTGCACATTGCGCATCTTTCACAGCTTTGGTTTCTGTGCATAATCTTCTGTAATGCTTGGCTCTTTCTGAGTACCAATTCCCACTCCTTCTAATGTACTGCCAGCTCTCTCCGCCATTGGATTTCTTTTGGTTCCTTCGATTAAAATTGCTGGTTTTCTCCTTCTATTGCCGACATGTCGCGATTTTTGTACTGTACCAATTATTGTATATAACCCTAGCCTTTGTTCTGTTGTAGTCAATTTCTTCACGCCGATTTTGGTACTGTACTGATTATTGTATATAACTCGGTCCTCATCCTATTGTAATTAATTGCCTTCCCATCCTTGTTTTTTGCCTATGCCTACCCTGGACATACCATGTTTATCCCTGTAAAGCATTCTGATACCCTAATGGGTCATGCTAGTGCTATATAAAACCTCAACTAAATAAATAAAATTACACAAAGGTGCCTTTTTCAAATCTTCAACCAAATCTTCATAATCAAAGCAGGTTATGTTTTTTTGGGGGGAGGGTTGCAATTCAGGGAAAAATGGATATGTTATGTTTGCATAGATTGTGGTCCATATAACTCCTAAATTAATATTATAGTGTAAATAATTATTGGTAGTGATTTTAACTGTGTCCTTAACTCTAATCTGAATTCTACCAGTTGTCGCATGCCCAATCATATCTTTAATATCTGCAGGGCTCTTTTTGGAATAATAGACATTATGGCAATGTTCATAAATCAATATGTTTCTAGTGTGGGATTGTATCTAATATTTCAATAGATATTTGTTCTAAGGACTTTTCTCACCACAATCAGCTATGTACTGATATTTGATCTATCAGTAATCTAAGCAGTATCCCTCGTGAATATCTGAGAGAATATTGCTGAAGGGCTAGAATATCATGAGGATATGAATAAACACATTAGGGACTTTTTAGATATTTAAGTTGAAATAAGTGATATAGCAACAATTGGGATTAATTAAAACATTGCTAAGGTGGTGGGATGTCAAGGTATACTGAAATAGAACTAGTAAAAAAATAGGCAAAGAAAGCTGTAATTTATAAATAGGGATTTACTCTGTTTGAAAGTTGAACACGTCAATGGTATAAATGCTGAACAAAATAAATACATTCAGCCTAGAGTTTGGGAGGAATTCCTACTTCAACCAATACATTTAAGTGTTGCTGCTGCTTTATTCACTGGATGGCAGAAGGTATATGAATTGAGCTAGACACTAGACAGGACAATGGGTAATAGAATCAGAGAAGATAAAGTTGTTGGGCTGATTGAGTCAAATAAAGATGAAAAGGTAGAGTTTATTTCTGATCCATTAGGGATTTTGGCATAAATCCGGTAGCTTTAGTGGCATGTATAGGTGCAAACAAGCTGCCCCATGAAGAAAGAGGTTGTGGTATATAGACAGATGCATATTGCGTCACAGGATTTACTTGCCCGAGTATCTGCAGAGCTAGATATTGCAATATCCTTGACAGTAATATGTAAGACTTTATTTTTATTTTTTTTAAATGTATTTTTGCATTTTCAAATACATACACCATATGTGCTATGCGCACAACAATTAAACCCCCAGTGTGACAACAAGAATCATTGTGGTTACATTATATTATCGTACAACAAGAAACATTGCATTAACCCATACCGTTCCACATTAGTCAAAAGAGTTTTTAGGGTGTGCCTCTGACATTCGCAGCATCTTGAGGGTTAATCAGTAGGTAAGACGTCAGTGGGGACCAGACATCCTTGGGCCTGGAGGGAGCTGGAAATTCCTCAGCATAACGTGCCAGTTGATCCTTGCAAAATACCAAATCATGCAGCCAGTCTCTAAATTTTGGGGCTTTTTTGCTGTCCCATGTTTGTGCTACTTTCCTTTTAGCCGGTAAAACCTCTATCAGCACCAGTAGTCTATTCTTTGGTTTGAAACGCTTCCCCAGCCCCAGCAGACAAATCCAAGGGAAGTACTCCACTTCCTCCATTATTATGTCTGCTAAAGCTTGTGTGACCAACACCCAGAATTCCTAAATCCTGAAACAATCCCATGCAAGATGAATCAAATCAGTCTCTTGTATCCCACACTGTTTACATCTAGCTGTGTCTTGCAGGCCATATCTCTTTAACTGAAGTGGCGTATAATGCAACTGCTGTCGATATTTGAAGTGAATTATACGCAAGTTGCAGTTTGCCGTCAGCTAGTTTGGTCATCAAGCAGCAGAATTCCCAATCCTCTTCACTGAGAGCGATAGCTAGAGTCTGTTCCCATCGCTCTCGTGCCTGGCTGAATACAGGCGCAGTGTTAGATTGCATGGTTTATATAGTCGGGTGACCAGCCTACCTCATGAGGGACTTGCCAATAGTGCCTGCAGGGAACTCAAGATGTCTGGTGCAGCAGGGTGTTTGGTATTGAAGGCCTCAAGAGCCTCCCGAAATCTATAGTATGTAAACACTAACATTAGCGCTCCCTGATGCCTATCGCTTATCTGTGCCATTGTGATGAAGGTGCCCTCCGGATATATATCACCCATTGTAACTATATACATATCCGCCAGGATCTCCAGCGCCCATTAATCCTGAGTATAGGATGATGAACTATTGGAAGAGCCGAGGCATAAACAAGTTGCCTACCTGCACGTTTCTCAATAGCCGTCATGCTTCTACAGTGCAGTCCGAAGTGCACATGTCTCTGAAGGGATAGGTAGTGTGCGGTTTCGAGATTTGTGCACTAGCAGATCTGGCCCCATGTCATCCACCTCCACTCCTACGTGTGGGAGAAATGGTGGAGGAAAAAAACAATAGTAGGCAAACTGGGCCTGTGCACATAGATAATACAAGTACATATCAGGCCCCGCGAACCCCCCCTGTGAATGTGGCCTTGTAAGGATACTCCAGCTACACCGGGATTTCCTACCTCCCAAGACCAGAGGCAATTTAGTCAAGTGCAACTGTGTGAAGAATGCCCACGTTAACTTGATAGGAACGTTAGGGAAGAGATATAAAAACTGGGCAAGAATGACCATTTTTGTAACCACTATTCTGTCTGTTAGCGAGGGAGGTAAGCCCATCGAACTATTCACCTATTCTTCCATGGAGGTCAGAGCTCGACCAAAGTTTTCTCTCAGGACCATCTCTGGGTCAGAGTGTATCCACACCCCCAAGTACCTGACAGGGTCCGACGACCATTCAAATGGGTATTCCATTTCAAACTGCGGTGTACTAGACGTGAGTGAAAAGACAGAAGATTTTCCCCAGTTAATTTGTAGCCCCGATAAATGTTCATATTTAATGTATTCTCGGATGAGAGGATGCAGATGCACTACCGGGTCTCGGATATACAGAACCATGAGAGGACGTTGAATAAGTGAAGGGCCGCATTCGCGTATCTCTGTCGCACAACACATGCCAGAGGTTCCATTACAATGGCGAATAAAATAGGGGAGAGTGGACACCCCTGTCTGGTCCCTTTGTGTACGTGAAATGATTGAGAATGGTAGTTGATAATGCGTACCCTCGCCAATGGTGCTGTATAAAGAATCTCTATCCATCTAAGGAAGGGGAACGGCAGGCCCATCCTCTTTAGAGTGTCAAACATATACCCCCCTCGGACCGAATCAAAAACCTTAGCGGCATCCAAAAATACTGCCACTGCTCTGCACTCCGGGTCCAGCTGGTTTAAGACCGCAAACAAAGTGCGCAGGTTAAGGGACGTGGACCGTGATGGTACAAAACCCGACTGATCCGGGAGGACCAGAGCGGGCAATATGGGACGTAATTCAGTGTCAATAATTTTAGCAATTATTTTGTGTCAATGTTCAACAGTGAGAGGGGACAATATGACTCACAGTTGTTTGTCCGCTTCCCTGGTTTCAGCAAAGTCACTATTAGAGCTTCCTGTAGGGTGGGGGGGAGTCGACCTTTCTCATATGCCTCGCTGTACATATTAACTAAATGTGGGGCTAGGATATCCACATACTCTTTATAAAATTCACCTGGGCAGTCCATCTATGCCCGCAGCCTTGCCAGATGGTAGCTTACGTATAGCGTCTTTCACGTCCTCTACTGTGAGAGGTTGCATTAGGTACTCATGTTGTCCCTCTGAAAGCCAGACTAATGATATGGTCTCAAAGAAGTCCCCACTTTCCTCACCATCAGTTTACTGCCCCTGATATCTGGGGTATTATGGTAAACTGTCCCATTCGGCCCTTCCAATTCCGTAACATAATCTTGTGTTCTCACCCCTTTGAGCTTAGCCACCAGGGTACGGCCTGGGCGACCCCCCCTCACCGGAAGTCCTAGCCTTCCAGCGTCTAGACAGATGTTGTATCTCTTGCTCCGCTGTCTCGTTGTATTCTGTTACCAGTGTCCTAATCTCTGCTAGTTTGGATGTATTCAAGGAACTGGCATAATCCTGTTCACGTCGCTTTATCTCAGTCTCTATATGATGCAAGCGTGATCTCAGTGCCTTTAGAACCCCAGAATGAAGCCCAATACAGGTACCCCTGACGGTCACCTAGAAGGCTTCCCAAAGTGTGCCCGCATCATCCACTGTGCCCACATTTTCTTCAAAAACAATTCAATGGCTTGGTGTATCACTTCCCCAAAGACCAGATCTAGGAGAGACAAGGGCTGTAAGCGCCATTGAAATGGTTGATGATGTTAAGTTGGAATGCTAATGTCTAACATCACTGGCGCGGGTTCGGAGAGCGTGCCCAGAATATGCCGCACCCCCGTAACCCAAGACGCCATTGGCTCCGAAAGGATCCAATAGTTCAACCTGGACCACGATTTGAGGACTGCAGACATAAAAGTGCCCTCCCTTATATGTGGATGTTTGTCCCTCCAGATGTCTCTCATGCGAAATCCTTGCATTATATTGTGTACCACTCTAGTCGAGCGCTTATCCTGCCACAGGAGGTTGCGCTTCTATCTGCATCAGTATCTAGATAAGTGTTCAGATCACCCCCCATATTACCAGATCTGATTGCAACTGAAATATTTTAGTTTTGAGGCATGAATAGAAGTCATGATCGTCAATCTTTGGGCCATATGTGTTGATGATCATTAAGATTGTTCTTGCGAGGTTCCCCTAAACCAATGTGAAGCGTCCCAAAAGGTCTGAGTCTATCAAAAGTAGTTTAAATAGCGTCCCTTTTTTAACCATGATCATAACCCCTCTAGCATAATTAGACTATGAGGCGGCAGTCTTTGCCATCGCCCAACGACCACCGATTCTGTTCTATCCTCTCCTGCCCTCGTCAAGTGAGTCTCCTGCAATAATGCAAGCTGCACCTGGTGCCTATCTATGTTTGCAAACCCCTGCCTGATCTTCTGAGGGTTCTTAGGGTTGTTCAGTCCCCTCACGTTCCATGTCAAAATACGAATTTCACCCTCTTTTAGCCCCATAGATTATAACAAAACTTTGACATGTATGCACTTGTCCAGTGAACAATAGGCCTGACTTCTATGATCTTGTTGTACCATTTGCGTTACACAACTGAATAAAACTAACAACCCTCCACCACCCCCTCCCACTTCAGCATCCCAATCATGCCAAAGACATATCCCAATTAACATTGCAAAAAAAAAAGCAAACATCATGGGTAGCACCCTCCTGGGGGAAGGCCAGGTACCCACAACCCACCTTCGAACAGGTGTGGCCGGGCCGAATCATCTTTGACCCGTCTACTGACCGTTTTCTCTTACTTAGCTGACCAACACCGGCTACTTATAGCTGATTACCCCTTCCATTATTGGCATAACTGTGCATGAACCAAACCCAGGAGAACAATGCCCCCTACGTTGAGCATCATACCTTATGAACATGAGTGCAGCAGATGTTACAGTTCCCTCCCGCTAGAGCCACCTTCCAGGGAATGCATAAAAGTCCTTGGCCAAGTGCCATCAATATCCAAATTCTGCTTAATCAGGACACCTATTTGCGCACTACCTCTCAGTGAGACCGTATACTAAACATACATTGGAAACCAACTGACTCCCAACCCTTGTAGCCAAACAATTGTCATGATGAGCACCCCCAGCATTCTTCGGGTACACTGAGATATGCACAGAATTACAGATATGCCATGAGGTGGAGGGAACTCCCTCCAACTGCAAAATAAGAAGTCACCCTTGCAAATGATGTCTAGTTGCAAAAACATAGTCCACAAATGGTGACTCAAACAGAAATATATACACCGTATTGTGATGGGGTAAGCTTTGGCTACCACAGCTACTTGCTGGACATATCACCCAAGCAATGCAATAATCTCTGTTTAAATGCTAGTCCCACCACTTTGTGTCTAACCCCCTAATACAGAGTTCAGGTATCCATTTACATGAGAAGAGAGGAATCACTTACCATTCTGCGTGGCAATAAGAATGCCCGTTCAAGTATGCCACCACCTTCGTTATCTGCATCCATAAGGCCCTGGAGAATCTGAGCCTCTAGTGTGTGAAGCGTTACCTTACCACCTACCAAGATTCGTTGGGGGAGAGTTCGTGGACCGCCATCCTCCTTTATTCCTCTGAATCAGATCTCTCTGAGGGTGTAGGTAACGTAGTACTCCGAGTTGCTTTCATTTTTGCATGTACCTGCCTCAGGAAGTCTAGAGCTGCCTTGGGTGATTGAAAGATCTTCACCTTGGCATCCGTTGTGATCTTCAGCCTGGCAGGGTATAGCATGGCGTATGGTATATCTAACGCTCGTAACTTTTTCTCCATCTCCATGAATGCCCTTCGAGCCATCTGTACCGCTGCCATAAAGTCAGGGAAGAAAGACACCATATTGCCCTGATAGCATGTTTTCTGTTTTCTTCTTGCAAGTCAGAGGACCCTGTTCTGGTTTCTATAGTTTAATATCTTGGCGATGATGGGGCACGGCGGCGCACCATAGGGAGCACTGGGCACCAGCGAGCGATGTGCACACTCTACAATCAGGACCTGTGAGAGGTGTTCCACTCCAAACAGGTCCCTCAGCATGCCCTCAATGTAGTCCTCC
Organism: Lissotriton helveticus; assembly: GCF_964261635.1. Lineage (NCBI taxonomy): Eukaryota > Metazoa > Chordata > Amphibia > Caudata > Salamandridae > Lissotriton > Lissotriton helveticus. The sequence goes on along the minus strand of NC_136067.1, from coordinate 796,915,405 downwards.
AGAAGACCAGTGTTCGCACTCTGGGGTACTCCCGTAATGTGTAAGTTACTCCTCTGAGAATGCGCATCCAGGTCCTCGCTTTTGGCCATGATGACCTCCAACAGCTTCTCCATCTCATGGGATTGATCCGCAGCAGTGTGTTACTCATCTTCCACCGCCAAGATGTGTTGTTCTGCTGCTGTGAGTCTTTCACCCTGCTTGTCCATTTTTGCTGTCATGTTATCCATCTTGAGGGTCAGGTTATCCATCTTATTGTCAATGGCTTGCAAGCTCTGTTGTATCACCTGTAGCGTGGCCTCCAGCGTGGTGGATAGCGATTGGGGCTTCCATCTCCAACTCAGAGCGAGCGCCTTCAGGTTGATTTGCACGTTGAGCTTCAAACTAAATTTTGGTCTGTTGTTTGTTCATCTTGCCCATGGTGGCGTGACAGAAGGCAAGTACGGATGGTTGCTGTCACTGTGTATTCCTTCTATGCAGTCCTGTAAGCGTTGTTCAGCAGAGGAGTTTCGGGGCCTGCACCACCAGATGAAGCTGTGCTAGCCTGTGCCCAGTCACACTATTTCGCCAAGTCTTGCCAGTCCTACTGCTGACTCAGTCCAGCACCGTTATTGGGTCTACTATATTGGTCAAGCGCCCGTAAGCAGTATCACACCAACGTTATTCCAATTGCTTGCTGTCGGGTGCTTCCACTATTTCAATCCAGGCACCGAGATAGGCTGGGCCCCTGCCCTCGTGATCACCCCGCAAGGTGCCCAGCTGACTCTAAAATGCAGGCCAAAGCTCCAACTCCAAGTAGATCAGCGCTGCCTGCCGCCCACAGACAAGTGTCCACGATTGAATATCGCCCCTGTTGCTTGCAACGCCACCGGTACTTGGCTATTTCAGGGAATGTCTGGAGTCCGCCTGCACGTTAGCCCCACTGCCGGGATACTACTATTAGGGCAATGCACCTTCAGGCACAGAGCATGCACCGTCCCTTTCCACTCCAGAGCGAGTTATGGTCCTGTTATGCCACCATCTTGTGTGCCCATTGGGTCGCGGTGAAAACACAAATGTTGCAATTCTGCGTTCATTGTTACATTGCCTTACACTGCTGCTCTCCAGGCGACTCCCTGGTGATTCAACTTCAAAGCACATTGTTGGGGCTTGATGGTTAGCGATATTTGACGGATAATTATCGCGGCCGGCCGAGCCTCACTACTGTGCAGCCATCTTGACTCAGGCTTGCCCTGCCCCCCCCCCCCCAGTAATATGAAAGTCTATGAAAGCACTTCTAAGTGGTAAGGCCACAGGCGCTGGCAATTTCAAGGATGTTTTATATAGTATTAGCAGCAACTTTGGCACAGATAGAATGCTGTATAAGCTAACTCAGTTGAGCTGCTGTGCTGAAATAATGAACTGTTCTAATATATTTATCTCAGGACCTTTGCAATAATGGAAATGATATTACTGTGGTAAATTTCTCCTCTAGCCAACACTTTCTTCAGGGAATTTGTCAATAGGGTCTCACAAATGGACATGCTTGTTCCAAATATTTTTTGATAATGTTCATTAATGTACAGTTTGGGTTTACATTCTTAATATTTTATCATTATATTGTTTGGTATCTGTAAAAATTATACCACTCCCCCTATGAAAATCAAACTCCTCTTTACTAAGATTATGCTGTGTTTTTAGAATAGGCTTAGAGATCCTTTATGAACTGCTAGGAATGATTTCCTTAAATGCAGCTGTTTTGGATTTAACATCACCAGACCAGGTTTAAGAATTGAAAGTGGTGTCAGCATTAATGTATTATCTTCTATTAACTTTTTTTGAGGTCTTTGCATGAAAATGCATTTAGATGTATCAACAAAATAAAGAAATCCCTATACAGCTCAAACCTATTAACTCATTGTGAGGGTACAAATGATAACCCCTTAGATAGCATAATCATGCAATGATGATCTCAGAGGAATTCAGAAAGAAAATAGTGATATCATGGCTATACTCCAATAGTGTTGTGTCCCTGTCTTCAGGTAGAGTTGTTGTTGATCTTGATACCATCTCCTTCCTTGTATGCAGAACTTGCTATGTCATCCGTTCTGTTGCTAGTTAAAAAAATTAACAGAATCATGGTTGGTAGTTCATATGTTATCAAAGGTTTCCTCCTTCCCCATGTAGGGCATATTTTCCACCATTCTAATCAACTGTTCTAATGTGGCCTCATCTTCAGAGTCTGAGTAAAAGGTACCTGAAAAGGTGACAACATTTCTTGCTGTCAAGCATCTATTTGAATAAGTTGTTTACCCAGATTTGACTGTTGATAAAAAAAACTTGAGCTGGAAATGAATAAACTCACTCATTAGAGAAATGCCTAAAGTCTTGTTTGAGTTTATCCATCTTTCTCTTCATTAAGAAGTCATTAAATATATACATTTCTTGTTTTATTTTGTGAATTATTTTCTTTATCTAGAGTGTTTGAGCTTATTATTCTTTCTCCTAACATTTCTATCTCCTTATTGAGGATAACGACTATCTCTGTAGCTTTTTCTATTATTAGAATCATTTAATCCTGAGAACAATAGTTAGAAATCAGGGCCGGCTTTTCTTGAACTTTCCTTATTTTTACTACAAACTCAGAAATATTATAGAAGAGAGTGGATAATACCCACCCTTACAAACTCCAGCATGAAATCCTTTTATAGAATTTGTAATTTCAACTATTCTTCTTTGACTACATTTGTTATAACTAAGGTATTTTTATGCAGGGGAAGAATTCCCAATCAACAAATTAATTGTTTATCCAGGAATCCAAATCTACTTAAGTAATCCATACTATCCAGTTTAGGACAACAACAAATAATCAAAAAGTGAATCAAATAAAAAAAATACAAAAGGAGGACAAAATAAACATCAACCAAAAAGAGAATTTATACAATGGAACAAATTAACAAATATCACACAGAAATGTACTTCGAAATAGCTGGTTGCCAAGGGCTGCAGAAACAATAGTACTTACTCACAAACATATACCAAAACAGGCCTCAAGTCAAATGACTGTAACATAGACACCAAAACCAAAAGGAGGCTACCCCAAGAATGATTTTGTTTGGACAGGATTGGGAGTAGTAACTGACTTAACCAAAAAGAAGAATAACCACTGATTTATATCAATTAATCAGAAAAGACCCATTGTATTTTGTGACACAGGTACTTATTGCAAAACATTTTATTTGAACAATTATATACAATTATTCACTTAATTATTTTAGAGAGCTAACAACATTTTATTTAATTTCATAATGACATTTTCAACATCTTATATACAATGCACTTCTTCAGAAATCAATCTCATATCCCTCAATCACATACACTTGCAGTCTATAGCTCCCTCTCTAATGCCTAATATTATTTTGAAATTGATTGTCCTTTACTCTTTTAAACAAACTTGAAAAACAATGGTGGTATAAAAACATTGATGCAAATCTCAGAGGCCCAAAAGGTAAAAAATATGCCACCTCCATCAGGTCAGTATCTTATATTTATCTTCGATATCAGCATATCATTCAAAAACTATGTAAGAACATACAGCTATTGAAGTTTGCAATAGCGCATAACCCACATATGAGTTCATATTTCTATAGAAGACTCTTTGAGCCCAACAAGTTCTATAGAGTTGTTAATCCCTATACAATGCTGCAACTTGAGAATACCATCGGTAACCATGAAGAACTAACCCAACAAATGTGGCTGGGAAATGTTTTCAGTTTTGGTGAGGTTATTTCCTAATATGCTTCTCTGTCTATTGCATTTTAGCTAGTCATAGGTGCTTGGTTCTTATACTTTTTTTAAATGACCAATCAAACCTGCATACAGAATAAGAGAGATATTGAACCTTAGAAGTCTTCTAATAGAACAAATGGTAATTTGCAACATCACTCACCAAAATATTATTCATGTATTTAGATACGCTTAATTAGGTAATGGAGTGCATAAAGTCTAAAATCTGGCATCTATTAAAGAAAGTTGCCCTCAAACAATTTGTAAAAAGTCTGGATAATAATAATAATAATAACATTAATGGGTAGTAGTGTTTCTGTTTAAACTAGGTCCTGTATTGCTACTGTCACTCATCATACCTTGGTAACTAATATTATAAAGAAAAAGAGGTACAGATGGATTTTTGGCCTTATGAGATAAGTTAGAAATTTGGGAGGCTTTTCTTAATTCAGGCAACCTCTATATTATTCTCTGTCCCAAAAGGCATTTTCCGTATCTACCTACTTTAGAAAATGACTTAATTTTGTCAAGCTGCAAACTCAATTGAAACTGTACTACAAAGGTCCTGCTGACTTTCGACCAGTTGTACTTCATGACCTTCTAAAAAAGTTGATAATACAAAGTTTATTTCCTCAAGTCTACTGGTACAAAGTTGCTGTACTCTCGGAATTGATAATTGAAGACAACCAACGTACTGTTTAGATAGTTATGATGGATTAGGACATTTTTTAGACTTAATGTATAACATCCCTGTACCCTAGTAGTCAAGAATTTTGAATTTAAGCTATAGTAGATGCATAACCATTATTTGACTAAAAACAACATCGAATGTCAGCTGACACTGCAAAGTCAGTACATGCCGGAATTCCAGCTGAGCTGATTCCTGCATAACAACAAAAGGGATGTTCTGCTCTATACCAAGAAGGACAACCTGATGATACTTACCTGCAGATAATAGGGAGTTAGACACCTGGGCAGGAATTTGGAAGATCACCCACCCTAGGCAAGACCAGGATAGGGAACACTAGGCAGGAGTACACTATATACAGTACATATATGCCTGCATATATTCACTACCTAAGCACAATTTTGGAAATGTTCATATTTTCCACTAGTCTTGTAATGCTAATTACTCTGATCTGTATCTTTCTATTGAATATTGCAGCACACTTATTTTATGAAAGAATCACAGTGCTTCAATAAATATTGAAACGCCTTGCTGAGCATTTCTTGTGTACTGTTTGGGTATGTATGCAAAGCCAAGCGTTCTAGATCTGTTACCACAATTTCCTCAGGTGATCTAGGTTGCCATGTTCTGAGGTTGCACACACATTTGTTACCCTGTAGAGTTAGAGGTGCAGATGGTGCACTGTGAGCTAGCAGGGAGACAGCCCAACATATCCTGAGGGTGAGCTTGGAATCAGTCTGGCTCAATCTTGCGGTTTATGTTATCCAACAAATGCACAGTGTTACTGATGAGGTGGAAGCCATAGGATATGGCACCAACATTTTAGCTTGGGCTCTTGTGTAATGGATTGCCTCAGTATTTTTCTTTTGTACACTCAAAGACCCCTACTCACCTCTTAACAGGAGATGTCCTTGGTGTTAGGGAAAAATCCTCCTAAGCTGAGTAGGTTAACCCTATGTATTGTACGTAGGTTGCAAACAGTGACAGTACATCCTGCAAGGACTGCTCAAGCTGCACAACTACAATTGGCTACACCAAGCATTAGTCCACAGGCTATCAAGGCTGTTTCGGGTAAAATTCTGAAAAGGTGGGAGGCAGTTCAATTCTGGATTGCACAGAAAACATGTCTGCTTGAAACAGTGTTTCCCCACATGGGATCCCAGGAAAAACACAGAATTCTTCCAATATGCTTGCAAATGAGGATCGCTCCCCCTGTGGAGGACTGCGCCACTTGGGGCACAATCTTTGCTGCACTATATACCAGGACTCATGGTACAATCTCATTAGCTGTATTTCCAGAGGTGCTTAAAGAGATTAAAAATGAAGGAAGATCAGCCCCTGCCCTGAGTTTGGGGATGACCCTGATGGGCAACTTTGCCACAGTATCCACTGTTATGTTGAGTTACATTAGACGGGAAGCAGCAGTGTTGGTGATACACCAATGACTGACTAACTAAACTCTAAGAGAACAGGAACGAGAGTTGCCCAGAAACCTGTGCATATATAGTCAGAGATAATTTGGGAACAAGACCTTTGAAACCAAAAATTAGGAGTAATTCTGAAAATGATAGCTCAAAGGAAGCACTTGATTCTCCTAAGTTGTCTGGAATAATAAGAAAAAATCAAAAAAAGGCTCAGTCGTTGGGCAGATTTCCTCAATAAGAGGCCACTGAAAAGCGCTATAATTTGTGTAAAAGTGATAATATTAAAAAGTCTGATAACTATCAGGATACTTATGCATGTTCAACTTTTTCCTTTCAGGATACATCCAAAAAACGAGAGGTGAACGGTCAGAACGCAGACCAGAGGAGTATGTAAAACTGAAGATGGAACGATCGTGGGGGTGGGGATGCACACCTTGTTACTCCGATTTTTTTCAAATGATATCCCTGTACTCCTTGATGCATGCTGAATGGTATAGTGGCATGCCCAAATGCCACTGAATTGAATAGAAACTGCAAAATTGGGGACACCGTCTTACCCCCTCCAAACGCACTGCAGTATGCCACCTTGGGCGTATTTATATTTTCCATTTTCCTCCATGTAATCCATTTAAGACGTGTTCTCCACTTTAAACTATCATGTTCTTCTTTCCTTAATCATGAATCCACAACAGGAATGGTATGCCTTTTTTCCAAACTTCTAATATTTAAACAGTGCCCATCAAGACCTCATGCAAAATACGAATGATGCACGGTTCATCACAAACAGCTTTATTTGTCGAAATCCCAATGCATTTCGGGCGTTAAAGCGTCCTTCATCAGGGGTCACTATAAACAATAATAAAAACCGACAATTATCCATTTGCTATTTTCAACAGGAACTCGCGTAATTCATTAAGTTAATCCACACAATTGCACGTACAGATAAAACAGTGTAAAGTGCGCATTATTCTTCATTTATCTACCGACATTCAAAAATATCTTTAGCGGTGTATTCACTTCAAACAGTTTTTCTACTGTGCCACTTTCTTCACCCAAGTAGGTAAATACCCTCCTTCCCATTGCCAATCCTCACTTTTCATTCCATCTAACTTCAGCATTCCCTATTCTTCACCCGGTCTTAAAAACCCATTACAAAAACCAACATAATTCCTCCCATACCTGCCGTGATGAAAAACTTTCCAACATCCTCCTTGTTTAAACTCCACTTGTTCTCACTTTTCCCCTCCCCCTTATCAATGTGCTTTCCCTCCTAGCTCTCTCCCAATTGTCCAGTGCTCTGCGTTTCCCGCAACAACGATCCTGGGGATGGGAATGCACACCTTGTTACTCCAATTTTTTCAAATGTAATCCCGGTACTCCTTGATGCGTGCTGAATGGTATAGTGGCATGCCCAAATGCCACTGAATTGAACAGAAACTGAGAAATTGGGGACACCGTCTTGCCCCCTCCAAACACACTGCAGTATGCCAACCTTAGGGGTATTATATTTTCCATTTTCATCCATGTAATCCATTTAAGCCGTGTTCTCCACTTTAAACTATCATGTTCTTCTTTTCTTAATCACAAATCCAGAACCGGAATGGTATGCCTTTTTTCCAAACTTCTAATATTTAAACAGTGCCCATCCGGACCTCATGCAAAATACAAATGATGAGGGTTCATCACAAACAGCTTTATTTGTCAAAATCCCAATGCATTTTGGGCGTTAAAGCGCCCTTCGTCAGGGGCCACTATAAACAATAATAAAACCAACAATTATCTATTTGCTATTTTAAACAGGAACTCGCGTAATTCATTACGTTAATCCAAACAATTGCATGTACAGGTAAAACAGTGTAAAGTGTGCATTATTCTTCATTTATCTACCCGACATTAAAAAATATCTTTAGCGGTGTATTCACTTCAAACAGTTTTTCTACTGTGCCAATCTCTTCACCCAAGTATGTAAATATGTAAATACCCTCCTTCCTATTGCCATTCCTCACTTTTCATTACATCTAACTTCAGCGTTCCCTATTCTTCACTCGGTCTTAAAAACCCATTACGAAAACCAACATAATTCCTCCCGTACCTGCTGTGATGAAAAACCTTACAACATCCTCCTTGTTCAAACTCCACTCATTCTCATGTTTCCCCTCCCCCTTACCAAGGTGCTTTCCCTCCTAGCTCTCTCACAATTGGCCAGTGCTCTATGTTTCCCGCTATTATATCTGCAAGTTTATTCCATAAACTCCATTACCATAATGCCATATGCCAGTATCCCCATAACATGCGATCGTATGTAAATACAATTGTTGGTGATAAACAGTTCGACCTCATAAGGCGCTCGAATAGTCAGTTTTCTGATGCTTCCATCAAATGTTTATGATAAGCTACGATGTTTCACCGATGTTGTGGATTCATTTAACTACGTCTGTATTTCCATTTTATTAACCATTTTAAACAGTGGGTGCTCAACCCCAATTGGGCACATTTTACAACAACGATCATGGGGGTGGGGATGCACACCTTTTTACTCCAATATTTTTCAAATGTAATCCCGGTACTTCTTGATGCGTGCTGAATGGTATAGTGGCATGCCCAAATGTCACTGAATTGAACAGAAACTGCAAAATTGGGGACACCGTCTTGCCCCTCCAAACGCACTGGAGTATGCCAACCTTAGGCGTATTTATATTTTCCATTTTCATCCATGTAATCCATTTAAGCCGTGTTCTCCACTTTAAACTATCATGTTCTTCTTTTCTTAATCACAAATCCAGAACCGGAATGGTATGCCTTTTTTCCAAACTTCTAATAATTAAACAGTGCCCATCCGGACCTCATGCAAAATACGAATGATGAGGGTTCATCACAAACAGCTTTATTTGTCAAAATCCCAATGCATTTTGGGCGTTAAAGCGCCCTTCGTCAGGGGCCACTATAAACAATAATAAAACCAACAATTATCTATTTGCTATTTTAAACAGGAACTCGCGTAATTCATTACGTTAATCCAAACAATTGCATGTACAGGTAAAACAGTGTAAAGTGCGCATTATTCTTCATTTATCTACCCAACATAAAAAAAATTCTTTAGCGGTGTATTCACTTCAAACAGTTTTTCTACTGTGCCAATCTCTTCACCCAAGTATGTAAATATGTAAATACCCTCCTTCCCATTGCCATTCCTCACTTTTCATTACATCTAACTTCAGCGTTCCCTATTCTTCACTCGGTCTTAAAAACCCATTACGAAAACCAACATAATTCCTCCCGTACCTGCTGTGATGAAAAACCTTACAACATCCTCCTTGTTCAAACTCCACTTATTCTCATGTTTCCCCTCCCCCTTACCAATGTGCTTTCCCTCCTAGCTCTCTCACAATTGGCCAGTGCTCTATGTTTCCCGCTATTATATCTGCAAGTTTATTCCATAAACTCAATTACCATAATGCTATATGCCAGTATCCCCATAACATGCGATCGTATGTAAATACAATTGTTGGTGATAAACAGTTCGACCTCATAAGGCGCTCGAATAGTCCGTTTTCTGATGCTTCCATCAAATGTTTATGATGAGCTACGATGTTTCACCGATGTTGTGGATTCATTTAACTACGTCTGTATTTCCATTTTATTAACCATTTAAACAGTGGGTGCTCTTCCCCAATTGGGCCCATTTTACAACAACGATCATGGGGGTGGGGATGCACACCTTTTTACTCCAATATTTTTCAAATGTAATCCCGGTACTCCTTGATGCGTGCTGAATGGTATAGTGGCATGCCCAAATGCCACTGAATTGAACAGAAACTGCAAAATTGGGGACACCGTCTTGCCCCCTCCAAACACACTGCAGTATGCCAACCTTAGGGGTATTTATATTTTCCATTTTCATCCATGTAATCCATTTAAGCCGTGTTCTCCACTTTAAACTATCATGTTCTTCTTTTATTAATCACAAATCCAGAACCGGAATGGTATGCCTTTTTTCCAAACTTCTAATAATTAAACAGTGCCCATCCGGACCTCATGCAAAATACGAATGATGAGGGTTCATCACAAACAGCTTTATTTGTCAAAATCCCAATGCATTTTGGGCGTTAAAGCGCCCTTCGTCAGGGGCCACTATAAACAATAATAAAACCAACAATTATCTATTTGCTATTTTTAACAGGAACTCGCGTAGTTCATTAAGTTAATCCAAACAATTGCATGTACAGGTAAAACAGTGTAAAGTGCGCATTATTCTTCATTTATCTACCCGACATTAAAAAATATCTTTAGCGGTGTATTCACTTCAAACAGTTTTTCTACTGTGCCAATCTCTTCACCCAAGTATGTAAATATGTAAATACCCTCCTTCCCATTGCCATTCCTCACTTTTCATTACATCTAACTTCAGCGTTCCCTATTCTTCACTCGGTCTTAAAAACCCATTACAAAAACCAACATAATTCCTCCCGTACCTGCTGTGATGAAAAACCTTACAACATCCTCCTTGTTCAAACTCCACTCATTCTCATGTTTCCCCTCCCCCTTACCAACGTGCTTTCCCTCCTAGCTCTCTCACAATTGGCCAGTGCTCTATGTTTCCCGCTATTATATCTGCAAGTTTATTCCATAAACTCCATTACCATAATGCCATATGCCAGTATCCCCATAACATGCGATCGTATGTAAATACAATTGTTGGTGATAAACAGTTCGACCTCATAAGGCGCTCGAATAGTCAGTTTTCTGATGCTTCCATCAAATGTTTATGATAAGCTACGATGTTTCACCGATGTTGTGGATTCATTTAACTACGTCTGTATTTCCATTTTATTAACCATTTTAAACAGTGGGTGCTCAACCCCAATTGGGCACATTTTACAACAACGATCATGGGGGTGGGGATGCACACCTTTTTACTCCAATATTTTTCAAATGTAATCCCGGTACTCCTTGATGCGTGCTGAATGGTATAGTGGCATGCCCAAATGTCACTGAATTGAACAGAAACTGCAAAATTGGGGACACCGTCTTGCCCCTCCAAACGCACTGGAGTATGCCAACCTTAGGCGTATTTATATTTTCCATTTTCATCCATGTAATCCATTTAAGCCGTGTTCTCCACTTTAAACTATCATGTTCTTCTTTTCTTAATCACAAATCCAGAACCGGAATGGTATGCCTTTTTTCCAAACTTCTAATAATTAAACAGTGCCCATCCGGACCTCATGCAAAATACGAATGATGAGGGTTCATCACAAACAGCTTTATTTGTCAAAATCCCAATGCATTTTGGGCGTTAAAGCGCCCTTCGTCAGGGGCCACTATAAACAATAATAAAACCAACAATTATCTATTTGCTATTTTAAACAGGAACTCGCGTAATTCATTACGTTAATCCAAACAATTGCATGTACAGGTAAAACAGTGTAAAGTGCGCACTATTCTTCATTTATCTACCCGACATAAAAAAAATTCTTTAGCGGTGTATTCACTTCAAACAGTTTTTCTACTGTGCCAATCTCTTCACCCAAGTATGTAAATATGTAAATACCCTCCTTCCCATTGCCATTCCTCACTTTTCATTACATCTAACTTCAGCGTTCCCTATTCTTCACTCGGTCTTAAAAACCCATTACGAAAACCAACATAATTCCTCCCGTACCTGCTGTGATGAAAAACCTTACAACATCCTCCTTGTTCAAACTCCACTTATTCTCATGTTTCCCCTCCCCCTTACCAACGTGCTTTCCCTCCTAGCTCTCTCACAATTGGCCAGTGCTCTATGTTTCCCGCTATTATATCTGCAAGTTTATTCCATAAACTCAATTACCATAATGCTATATGCCAGTATCCCCATAACATGCGATCGTATGTAAATACAATCGTTGGTGATAAACAGTTCGACCTCATAAGGCGCTCGAATAGTCCGTTTTCTGATGCTTCCATCAAATGTTTATGATGAGCTACGATGTTTCACCGATGTTGTGGATTCATTTAACTACGTCTGTATTTCCATTTTATTAACCATTTAAACAGTGGGTGCTCTTCCCCAATTGGGCCCATTTTACAACAACGATCATGGGGGTGGGGATGCACACCTTTTTACTCCAATATTTTTCAAATGTAATCCCGGTACTCCTTGATGCGTGCTGAATGGTATAGTGGCATGCCCAAATGCCACTGAATTGAACAGAAACTGCAAAATTGGGGACACCGTCTTGCCCCCTCCAAACATACTGCAGTATGCCAACCTTAGGGGTATTTATATTTTCCATTTTCATCCATGTAATCCATTTAAGCCGTGTTCTCCACTTTAAACTATCATGTTCTTCTTTTCTTAATCACAAATCCAGAACCGGAATGGTATGCCTTTTTTCCAAACTTCTAATAATTAAACAGTGCCCATCCGGACCTCATGCAAAATACGAATGATGAGGGTTCATCACAAACAGCTTTATTTGTCAAAATCCCAATGCATTTTGGGCGTTAAAGCGCCCTTCGTCATGGGCACTATAAACAATAATAAAACCAACAATTATCTATTTGCTATTTTTAACAGGAACTCGCGTAATTCATTAAGTTAATCCAAACAATTGCATGTACAGGTAAAACAGTGTAAAGTGCGCATTATTCTTCATTTATCTACCCGACATTAAAAAATATCTTTAGCGGTGTATTCACTTCAAACAGTTTTTCTACTGTGCCAATCTCTTCACCCAAGTATGTAAATATGTAAATACCCTCCTTCCCATTGCCATTCCTCACTTTTCATTACATCTAACTTCAGCGTTCCCTATTCTTCACTCGGTCTTAAAAACCCATTACAAAAACCAACATAATTCCTCCCGTACCTGCTGTGATGAAAAACTTTACAACATCCTCCTTGTTCAAACTCCACTCATTCTCATGTTTCCCCTCCCCCTTACCAACGTGCTTTCCCTCCTAGCTCTCTCACAATTGGCCAGTGCTCTATGTTTCCCGCTATTATATCTGCAAGTTTATTCCATAAACTCCATTACCATAATGCCATATGCCAGTATCCCCATAACATGCGATCGTATGTAAATACAATTGTTGGTGATAAACAGTTCGACCTCATAAGGCGCTCGAATAGTCCGTTTTCTGATGCTTCCATCAAATGTTTATGATGAGCTACGATGTTTCACCGATGTTGTGGATTCATTTAACTACGTCTGTATTTCCATTTTATTAAACATTGTAAACAGTGGGTGCTCTCCCCCAATTGGGCACATTTTACAACAACGATCATGGGGGGGGGAGCGATGCGCACCTTTTTACTCCAATATTTTTCAAATGTAATCCCGGTACTCCTTGATGCGTGCTGAATGGTATAGTGGCATGCCCAAATGCCACTGAATTGAACAGAAACTGCAATATTGGGGACACCGTCTTGCCCCTCCAAACGCACTGGAGTATGCCAACCTTAGGCGTATTTATATTTTCCATTTTCATCCATGTAATCCATTTAAGCCGTGTTCTCCACTTTAAACTATCATGTTCTTCTTTTCTTAATCACGAATCCACAACAGGAATGGTATGCCTTTTTTGCAAACTTCTAATATTTAAACAGTGCCCATCCGGAACTCATGCAAAATAAGATGGACTCACAATGCTCTTCTGAATACATAATAAAAATGGAAGACAAACGTAAACAATCAAATCCTCAATTCAAAAAGAAGAAGTTAGCTGGACTGAAAGTCAAACATGGTGTGGATGTGAGGCTGCTGCTTCTGAATGGGGAGTAGTAGGCTCTAAACATGCTAGACAGTGCAGCGGAAGTCACAATAGTTCAGCAGAACATGATGGATTGCCTGTTGGCAGTAGCATTGAGCGACTATATCACGGTGGAAACACCAGTTACTAGAGTAAGTATCCTGTGTTTGTATGCAAATAGGAAAACCTGGTACAATACAGAAAAGCTATAGAACTGAACAGTGCATGTAGACCGAGGGCCTGATTCACAAAGGCACACTTACACTTTTGTGTAAGCTAATGATTGTTTGATTGATGTGAGTGACAGAGCAAAAGGAGAGTAGAGTCGGAAGGAGCTGGCTTAATGTCCTGATGCTCCTACGCACGCATGCGCCTTTCCGGAGGTCTGCCACAGGTTTCCAGTTTTGTGGCTGCAGCCAAAGGGGACAGATGGATGCACCAGGATTCCTGGTAGTGCCAGGAGCACCATATTGCCGAGGGCATAGCACCACATAGCATCATGCTCAGAACAGACCTGTAGGCTGGGCTGGCGTGTAGTACGTGGCTGCTCATTTTCTATCTGGCTGTGTGCCCTTGCCTGCCACAGTGGTAGGTCAGCCGAGGGATATGTGCAGTAACTTGGCGAGTGATGGACCTGGCCATTCCCTGGCCGACACAGCATCCCACCAGTGCAGCTCGTCCCTCTACGGCAGAGGTCTTAAAACTTTTGGATGCCGAGACCCCCCTGTCAACATTTTCAAACGTAAGGAACCCCTCCTGACAAAAATTTCGAAACCTCTAGGTTATGAGGAAGGTGAGGACCAAATTATGCGACAGGCTTGACTAAATTGTGTGAGTAGAAAATGTAAATAATGTTCTGTGATGCTGCGTATTTTGGGGTAAACTAAAGCACCAACACAACTGCCAATACTGAGCTGACTTTTTTTATTTTTAGTCAAGAAGCTGTTATGAATAAAACATAACAGTCTATTTTCAATTTCATCACTAGTTTATTTTAGTCATTTTTTTCTAGGTTAGAGAACTTTTTCATTTTTTCAAAGAACATTTCTTGTGCATATACAAATATACAAAAACTATACAGATTTATACAAAATTTACAAAAACATCATGACTAAACAACACATCCATGTCAACCTTTCTCACTGCATGCATTCAAAAACATTCACACTTAAACAAGAAAAATACCAATGAGGTATAAGTCAAATGTCAACAAAATGTTTTATTTTTCAACAAGGTATAATAGTTTGATGAATCCTACAATTTTTATTTCCAAACAATCTAAACTATTAAGGCCATATTATGAGATGTCCTAATCCAATCCTTTTAATCTTTTAAAATTGTTGACAATTAACCACTGAGGATCGACGCGTTTCGAACCCCCTATTGCGGGGTTCTCTTCAGGATCAACAAGAATTCTTGAAACTCCAGTAGAGAGTGTCACACGATGGCTCATGTGGGTGTTGTTATCTCCCAAGCATTATGGTTCGCTTGGAGTGCCCGATAGTGGCGTGAGCTTACTGCGTTTTGGGGCGTCTCCTTTCGTCTGCCGCCGTCAAAATAATGCACTGTGTCTTGTTCGATGAACTCAATCTCTCGGTTTAAACGGAGCCTCCAGTCCAACCTTGCGTATTTTGGGGTAGCATTGCTTTATTATTTAGAATTTTTTTGAACATAGTAATACTGAGGAAAGATTTCACCCCATCAGTACCAGTTTATAACCAAAATACAGCAATTAACATCAGAAAGATGTCTAGTCAACCTCTGTGAAGGGCCGCCCAATCCGCAGGAATACGCGCTGCCACATTAGAAGCTCACCTGGCCATGGCCGGGAGCAGCAAGGGTGCATTCAAACCGTGGCGGTCTTGTGCAGATTTAAGCAGTTTACCCATGCCCCTTTCCTCTCACCCCCTTCCTTCCATCCCTCTCTTCTCTCCTCTCCCAACTCTGGATCTTGCTCTCACATTGCAGGCAGTTGGTTATTAGCCCCAGGACACCTTTTGGTAATAGTAGCGCACTACAAATGTAAATAATAGGCAGAAGCAGGAGATCCACTTGACCCGAACTTCAGGGGGAACACTCCCAGCCAGGGCTTGTCCATGCACTGGTCGCACACGGTGCAACAGTATTTCCACCTTCTCCATGAATTCCCTCACTACCACTCACCAACAATACACCTCATCTCTCTATAGCACCTGTCTGACAAACATTTCATTTTTTTATAGCGCTACTCATAGTTTACTCACACTCAGTTCTGTGATGTGCATGGTATATCTTGTTTGTACCAGGCACTTTAACCTTCTGCACTGTGTGGGTGACAAGAGTGCCCATGTGAGGGTAACGGTGAGCAATGCAACAGTGTGAGAGTAGGGTAAAAGGAGTGAGTGCATGGTGAGTGAGGTGACCATATGAATTTGGGTTCGGCTGTAAGTGCAGAGTGGGACGAATTAGTGCATGGTTAGTGATGGCCTTGTTTGAGTGAGCTACAGATTGAGCAGTAAGGGGGTGACAGGTGAGTGGAGTGTCACATGAGTGCAGGTTGAGAAGTGTGCTTGTGTGACTGCAGGGTGAGGTACAGAGTGAACAATGCAAGCACATTTTTTAGTGCAGAGTGATCACTGTGAGAGCAGGGTGAGCGGGTGAGCGGGTGAATGTTGTGAGTGCATGGTGATCAGTGTGAGTGCATTGTGATCACTGTGAGTACATTATGTACACTGTGACTGCAGGGTGAGTGAGTGAATGTTGTGAGTGCATGGTGATCAGTGTGAGTGCATTGTGATCAGTGTGAGTGCATTATGATCACTGTGAGTGCAGGGTGAGCGGGTGAATGGTGTGAGTGCATGGTGATCAGTGTGAGTGCAGGGTGAGCGGGTGAATGATGTGAGTGCATTGTGATCAGTGTGAGTGCATTGTGATCACTGTAGGTGCAGGGTGAGTGGGTGAATGTTGTGAGTGCATAGTGATCAGTGTGAGTGCACTGTGATCAGTGTGAGTGCATTGTGATCACTGTGAGGGCAGGGTGAGCGGGTGAATGTGTGAGTGCATGGTGATTGGTGTGAGTGCAGGGTGAGCGGGTGAATGATGTGAGTGCATTGTGATCACGGTGAGTGCAGGGTGAGTGGGTGAATGTTGTGAGTGCATGGCGATCAGTTTGAATGCACTGTGTTCAGTGTGAGTGCATTGTGATCACTCTGAGTGCAGGGTGAGCGGTGAATGGTGTGAGTGCATGGTGATTGGTGTGAGTGCATGGTGATTGGTGTGAGTGCCTGGTGATCAGTGTGAGTGCATGGTGATCAGTGTGAGTGCATGGTGATCAGTGTGAGTGCAGGGTGAGCGGGTGAATGGTGTGAGTGCATGGTGATTGGTGTGAGTGCATGGTGATTGGTGTGAGTGCATGGTGATCGGTGTGAGTGCATGGTGATCAGTGTGAGTGCATGGTGATCAGTGTGAGTGCATGGTGATCAGTGTGAGTGCAGGGTGAGCGGGTGAATAGTGTGAGTGCATTGTGATCAGTGTGACTGCATTGTGATTGCTGTGAGCACATGGTGATCAGTGTGAGTGCATTGTGATCAGTGTGAGTGCATTGTGATCAGTGTGAGTGCATTGTGATCAGTGTGAGTGCATTGTGATCGCTATAGGTGCATGGTGATCGCTATGAGTGCATGGTGATCAGTGTGAGTGCATTGTGATCGCTGGGAGTGCAGGGTGAACGTGAAAGTGAAGGCGAGAATAAGAAGTGAGTAGTCTGAAAGCAGGGTGCATTCCCAGAAACTTGAAGCATGGGGTTTCAGATATAAGTTAAACTATTGCTATAATGGCATTAATCAGGGTTCGAGACAGAGTAAATAAATAATGTGCTGATCCTGCAACAAACTTCCAGTCTAATGATTAGGGTTACCAGCTCATTATTTTGATGGCCCAGAAATAAGCAGTCACCTACAGCTGTATTTTTTGCACTTATCTGTGAATACTTAGAACAGCAAATATAAATAGAAAGCACGTTTAATTGTGTTCTAGGGATGCCTCAATGATCCATGACTAAAAATTAAAGAGAATAAAGACAGAAAAGTCACATAACTAATTAATACATACTTTTTTTATTTATAACTCAATTTAGTGTCAAGAGCAGGTCTCTGCAGGATCTTTAAACAACACATAGCATGCCTGTTTCTTTTGGCAACCCAACTTTATATTTCTTTTCATTAAATGCATTCTCACACTACAGCAGTAAGTGTAAAAAGACAAATGTAAGGAATAGGCAGAGTGGGGGCCCAGGGGGTACTGGAACGATAAAAATACTAAGCTTTGGTAATCAGTTAACAAAGGCATGTAAATATGGTAATGGTCTTTAAAGACCTGTGAAAGCCTCGGGCCGGAGATAAGACTCCAGACACTGCCCAGCCGAGGCCCCAGGAGCGCGAGCGGCACTGCAGCAACCCGGGCTGAGACACAGGATGGGGGAGGAGGGGGGCTGAAGCCCTGGAGGCCAGGGCAGAAGTGACACTGTGAAGGCGCGACCCCCTTTGCATCGCTTCACGGCCCCCCTGGGGGTCGCGCCCCACAGTTTGAAGACCCCTGCTCTAGGGGTGCTATGGCCATCATGCAGCATGTCTATAGCTCCAGCAGTAGGTGTGAGGGTCTTATGAACAAAGAAGGAAGGAGTCGCTGAGTGATTTGTACCTTAGTGGTGCACAGATTGGAATGGAGCCTAGGTGCTTTGCAGTGGAATCAGGAGGCTCACAGAAGGTTTTGGTGAACAAAGCACTTTTATTAAATGGACTTGGTTAGGAACTGTATTGATGTTCTGCTGTGCCTTTAGCTCTGATATACAGTTATATAATGCTTGCTGGTGATTTTGTTTAGTCTCATTGGAAAGAATCTGTAAACCCCCTGCTACTACTGGAATGTCATAATAGTGTTACTAGTGTAGGATTTTACTCCTAAAAAAGACGATAAAAATACAACTCTCTTGTGTTTTCATTCACAAGCGTTCTCAAAGGGTATTGCAGAAGACAAAGGTGATTTTATCCAAGAATTCAGTGGTATGTATGTTGAGCCTCTAAAAGGATCAGCACTTGAAGGCATTCATTCTAGGGAGGGTACACACCAAATTAGCCATTGCTTAACTAGTAAGCAGTCTACTAATAGTCTGGCTATGAAGGATATGGGTGTTGTTACTGTTCCTCCTCAAGGAAAAAAGGGGAACGTTTGGCAAGTAATTATGAATCGCTCTTGTTACCCCAGGTTGTGACACAAGAGGGCAAGAAAATGATAAAGGAAAAACTGACTGTGTCACTCGAAATGTACCTGTGAGTTGCAGTACAGCTTGGTACCCCATATGAGATAAGATAGGGGACAAGTTGACATATATAAAGCCCCTTGCATCTTCCTATTTCTTGGTGAATTTATATTCTCTCTTTGATATTCCCATTGTGACCAAGACCAATTCCTCTAGTAAGCTCTCTGCAAGTGGCACTAATGTTTTCATTATTACTTCAGATAATTCCCCGGGAGCTGGAAGTGTAGAAGAAGTTAGGAATGAGTTGTTCGACAGTCCTGGGCTGTATGATATTCCCCTGATTCTGAATCTGAGTGATGCTATTGCCCCTGATAGGGGTTATATTATTTCTGAATCCTTATTGGCCCTGCAAAGGATACTGTCTTCCATTTTAGCCCTGTTGAAGAAATGTGTAACAGGCTCAGACACTGCCTTTCTGATTTTATCATAGATTTTACGACTTTTGACTGGTAAAGAAAAACAGAATTTGCAACAGGCTTTCTCTCTGAAGAGAGAGGAAGCAACCCAGATGGATTCAGTTACCATTCCCCAGAACAAAGCTCATAAGAATAAACCTACATGTAAAATCTCAAGCATGGTGCTTGTGGATTTTGGTGACAGAGTGCCCCTTGTCATGGCGATTGGTAATTAATCTATGATGGGTAAAGTGTCTGAACATCCTGAAAGGTCCCTTATTGTATCTAAAAGTAGAGGAAATAGGAAAAAGATGGGGGATGCTGTAATTTATTCACTAAAACATTTATTTAAAGAAAAAGGTGATATGATGTATGAAACAGGGTGTGAGGGACCTAGCAGGGGAGTTGCATCTATGGCAACTAGCAGTACTCTATTATACATCCCTCCAGTGGACATATTTCCTATATATGGCTGTGGGGGAAAACTCTATGCCTGGAGATCTAAATAAAGACAATATCATCAAGAAGAAGCTGAAGAAGCAGCAGAGAAGGATATCTAGAAAGGGACATCATAGAGTGAGGTTTGCCCGCCAGGAATAAGGAGAAAATAGGAGGGAAATCTTGGATCATAGGTCATATAGTGAGGTTTTTCCCTACATCACCCCAGGAGGAGCTGAAGTCCCCTCTCTGTCTCTTTTTTGTACCTCAGTGTCCCAAGCTGTTCCGCCTCCCCTAGTGACGTTAATTGGGTGCCGTCCCAGGCAACTGGAATGTTGAATCCATTAGCGACTCCAAAAACCTTTTTCACAGTTTGGGTCAGTGGCTGAATCTGTGCATTATGATGAAGATGGAAAGAATGTTGCACAGTAAGAAGCCTGTTTGGAAGTCAAATCTAAATGTAACATTCTTGCTTTGGATTTTATTGAGATATTTCCTGATGTTTCTGTCAGTTCTCCCCTAAAAAAAGCTCACTTATTAGATATTTTCTATCTGATTCCACAGTTGCGATTACTCACTTTTGATGATATGGCTTTAGTGAATTCGCTGATTCATGGCAATTATTGTACATGGTTGGAATTTACAACTGTGTATGTGGTTAGATTGATTATGCATAATGTGGCATACTTACATAGGATGGGTATGGATGTTTTATCATACCAAAAATCACCTGGGTCTATGCCAGTTGATATGTGCCCAAATTCATTTCACACCTTCCCACCAGATATTATAAGTTCTGCAAACAATTTTTACTCACAATGAATAAGGGCTAGAGAGAAGTACATGACAGATCCAATAGGTGCAATACAATCAAAGTCAATTCGACTTCCCAGCAGACAACTTGTGGGCATGGCTTCCAGCAGTACTTACAGCTGTTGGGTACCAATGGACTGGAAGTTTAGGGGAAGGGTTTCGTACAATGCATCCATCTAGTCCATCGAGCCTTAGGAGAAAATATTTGTCTAGGTCAATGGGGAGAGGGGTTCTTAAGTCAGTGAATATTATTAGCTGGAATGTACATGGTTTATGAAATAAATTGGAGGCTATGGAGTGGTTTACTTTCATAGGATCTAAATATATATGCTGCCTTCAGGAGACATGGGCAACCAATGAGATCACATTGGAGGGCCATCACCGACACCAACTCCCCAGCCTGAGAATTCCAACGCTGGGTCTCCTGCTGCACCGACAAGCTGGCACCTCTCTGACACATCGCCAAACAATGCCCGCCTAAGCCTACTTGGTTCACCACTGAACTCCAAGAAGCCAGACGCACCTGCAGATGTTTGGAAAAAACCTGGCAGAATCAGAAGACCACGGAAGCAGGAAACAACCACAGGATCGCCATGAAGGACTACCACCATGGTATAAGGGACATCAAAAGAAGCTTTTTCAGTGAGAAATTCAAGACTAACACATCCAACATGAAGGAACTGTTCAATGTCATTCAGCAGTTCCCAAAGCCCTCCTGCGAAGCCACCGACATCGTACCCTCCCAGGAACTCTGGACAAACTCAGCTCCTACTTCCACCCGAAGATCAAGGCCCTCTACGACACTTACAGCAAGCCCACAGAAGACAGCAACACACCTCCCACCACCGCCTATAAGCCTACCATCACCTCCTGGGCCACCATGTCCATCAAGTTCATTTCCTCAACCATGAAGAAGACACACTCAGGAGCTCCAGCGGACCCTTGCCCCCCACACATCTTCCACAGGGCCGCCGCTGCCATCGCTCCCGAAATAGGATATTCTATCAACTCCTCCCTCACATCCGTTAACTGCCCTGATGACTGGAAACACGCAGAGGTGAAACCCCTCCTCAAGAAACGGGAAATATCCTTTACAACGCAACTTTTACAGCGCAACTTTTACAACGCAGACCATTACAACGCATTGCGCTGGGGGGCACTCTAGGATAGGGAATAGATTTAATTTACTATCCAACACCTTCCCTACTATCCATGGGGAGTGGAGTTGGAATAGTAAATTAAACTATTCACTATCCAGCACCCCAAAGCGCTATGCGTTGTAATGGTATGCGTTGTAAAAACTGCAATGTAAAAGCATGCGTGGTAAATGCATGTGTTGTAATGTCATACATCCCAAGAAACTAACGTCCGACCCTACTGACCTGAAGAACTACCAGCCTATTTCTCTCCTCCCTTTTGCAGCTAAAGTCACAGAAAGACTCGTAAACACCCAGCTGACCGCCTTCATCGAAGAAAACTCCACCCTGAACACCTCCCAAACCGGCTCTGTAGCAACCACGGAACTGAGACTGCCCTCCTCGCTGCCACCGATGACATCCGCATGCTGCTCGACCAGGGGCTCACCGCAGCCCTCATCCTCTTAGACCTCCCCGCAGCCTTCGACACCGTCTCATATCCCGCACTAGCAGCCAGACTCCACAACACAGGGATACAGGGGTCAGCCCTCGACTGGATCCGATCCTTCCTCTCTGGAGGAACCCAGAGGGTCAGATTCCCCCCTTCCTCTACGACCCCACTGACTTCATTTGCAGAGAACCCGAAGGATCTCGACTAAGCCTGACGCTCTTCAACATCTACATGGCCCCCATCGCCGCCATCATCAGACTGCAAGGGCTTAGCATTGTGTCCTACGCTGACGACACCCAACTCATCCTTTCTGTCACCAAGAACCCAGAAACCAGCAGCCTGGATGAAGGACAGCTGCCTAAAGCTCAACTCCGAGAAGACCGAGGTCCTCATCCTCGGACCCTGCACCTCCACCTGGGACAACACCTGGTGGCCCTCCGCCCTCAGGGCCAACCCGACAGGCCACGCTCGGAACCTTGGCATATTCCTCAACTCCTCACTCTCCATGAAAAGCCAGATCAATGCCGTCTCCTCTGCCAGATTCAACTGCCTCCGCATCCTCCATAAGACTTACAAATGGATCCCCCCTGACTGCAGAAAGACCGTCACCCATGCATTCATCACTAACAGACTTGACTATGGCAACGCCCTCTACGGCGGAATTAACAAAACTCTTCTACGCAAGCTCCAAACCATCCAGAACGCTGCCGCCAGGCTCGTCATAGGAACACCGTGTCACAAACATATAACCCATCACCTGCGGGTCCTCCACTGGCTCCCCATCTGGAAGAGGGTCACCTACAAACTCCCTACAAATCCCTCAACAATATCGGCCCCAAATACCTCAACTACTGAGTATGTTTCCATGCACCCAAGAGGAACCTCCGCTCCGCCGACCTCACCCTAGCAGAGGTCCACCGCATCAACAGAAGCAGAACGGGCGGGAGAACTTTCTCCTACATCGCAGCCAAAACCTGGAACGAGTGCCTGGTCAGCATCAGATGCTCCCCAAACCTCCACACATTCAGGATAGACCTCAAGACCTGGTTCTTCGACTGAACCGGAGGTGCTTAACCCCCCCCTCCCCCCCCAGCGCATTGAGACCCTGTGGGGTGAGTAGTGTTCTCTATAAACCACTAATTGATTGATTGATTGATTGAGGGATACACTACATTTTATGGCCCTGCAAGTAAACAAAGCATTGGTTGTCCCTTGGGCTGCTTAGTGATATGGGTGCCTGCCAACTTGTCTAGCCTTATGAGCTCTATTGTCACCATTTGCATTACTAGTGATATAGTGCATATTTCATTGGATGGAAACCTCCTAAATGAAATGGTAGTGGATGTTCTGAATGTTTATCTATCCCCAGGGAGCAAGGACAGAGGTAAACGTGTGCTGGATGCTCTTGAGGAACAGATACTGGAGGCTAGATTTGATTGTAGCAAATGCTGTAATATGTGGTCATGTCAACATCCTTTCGACTAGTCATAAGGAAGATATTGTACTCTTAGAGGAAATTCAGTGGTGGGGTATTCCGAAAATAGCTTTGTGAGACCATAAGGCAGGTGAAGTCCACGGGAAGAGCATATGCTCAGATTCTTGCTCTTGACTTGCAGAGTAAGATAACTGAATAGACTCACCACCTCTGATACCCCAGTTAATGAGACCTTCCTCGGCCATTAACCATATTCTGTAATTGACTCCATTCCAATTAATATTGAATCTTGGTCAATGGTAAGGGATAAGTGGGTTGTACCTCCTCCAGATAGTGACCATAACTAACTTGCTGTGTCCCATTTTGATGGACCGAACTAGTAAGTGCATACTCCCCCAAGAGTGTTAAAGGGAGGGGACCTGAGAAGAGCGGTTAGGTGTAACACTGGAAAGTATATGCACTTTGCACAGGATTTGAGGAATTTCATTCAGGCTAATGCTAAGGAGATAATAATGATGAACTACAGTTGTGCTATGACTTGGCTAGAGGGTAAGGTGAAGCTGTGGGCAAGGTTACCCCTGTCCCTTACTGGGTGGATCGCCTTGGCAAAAATGATTGTATTACCCAAATTTTCGTACCTATTTGTTAATGTCCCGATCCCACTGACGTCACATTTTTTCGCAATGCTGAAATCACAACTCGTAACCTTGGCGTGGGCGGGTGGACAAGCCAGGGTGGCCTGGGATGTGCTGACGCTGCCTTTGCAACAGGGCGGATTGGGAGCTCCAGACATGCACCTATATGCATTATGTGCCCAAGGCCAATTTTTACATTTTTGGGTGCGCCCCACCCCATTCCAGCCACATGTCGCTGTAGAACGTGACAATATGGCACTGATACCACTCCACGGGGCTATATGCGCGAAGGCAAAACGTCCTAGAGGGGGAGGTTGACACAGCAGAGACATTGAAATGGGTGTGGGACGAGTTAAGGAGAAAGGCGGGTGTGCCACTAATGTATGCACAATCGTTGTCCTTGGTACAAAATCCCCTATTGCCCTGCATCGAGAGAGGTATTGGCACGTCAGTGCAGCAGAAGCTAGGCCTCCACACGTTTGCTGATCTATTTCCTAACGATGAGTTCATGCCTCCCCCTGTGGCTGTTGAGGGACAGGAGGTGCTTTTTTCAGAACTGTTTCTGTACCATAGACTGAAGTCGGCCTGCCGTGCATTAAGCAGTGAATTTCCGCAGGCTCCTCCAGAATTTCAAGTGCTAGAAACGAGAGAGAGCTCCCCTTCTCCACGAAAACTGGTCACTAGAATATACAGGCAAATGCAGAAAAGTGCTCCCATAGTGCAGCCCACCGCCCTGCACAAATGGAATGCTGAGCTTACTATCCCACTCACTGAGGAGCAGTGGGATTTTTGCTGTGGGCAACTTACTGAACTGTCCCCTAACTATAGGCTGCGTTTAATCCATTTCAAACATCTGCACCGGTTCTATAGGACGCCGATCAGCCTACACAGAATGGGGCTCAGGGAGGATAGTTGCTGGAGGTGCAGGCATTCCCCCGCTACGTTTCTGCACATGGCCTGGTCGTGCGAGAAACTGGAAGGCTATTGGTCTTCGGTCTTTGAGTCAATAAACCAGATTCTGGGAAGAGCTGATGTCCCGTCCCCTGATTTAGGGATCTTGGGATATGTGAAACAAACTGTGCCCAAATTAGGGAAATTACATGCTATGTTATTTCTGTACGCTAAACGACAGGTGGCAGCGAATTGGGGGAGGCGGGGGGCACCGTCGGTCAGGAGCTGGCTGGCTGATGTCACGTATGGGCCCACACAACTGGTCACCAGCTGGGAGTTGATGCCGCCCACCTCCAGGCCACGTGACATTTGGGAGCCGTTCCTTCAATGGCAGCTTGAAAAACAACGAGAAGATGGGTCTGCTGGGGAGGACAGTACATGAGCGGGTCACATATTGGTTCAATGTTGCATAGCAATGATTGTTGAGCTGGGTGAGGGGTGTTTGGCGGATAAGGTACATAAGGTTGAATTTGGGTAACTGTTTTGCACTTCTGGTAATGATACCCTGTATTGTGTTGAAAATATTGCTGTGCGGGTGAATGGACTGCTGTAGGACGGGCTGCGAACGAAGGCAACTATTTAAATGTATGTAATGTTTTTTCTGTAATGGCACAACATTATGCTAGGATTTTTATTTCAGAATATCGCACAAGTCCGCACTTGATTATGTTATTGTAAATGTATGATGACTGGCAACAGTTGAGTTTGTTATGTGGTTGTACACTGTACTGATAATGCCAATAAAAAAAAGGAGATAATAATGATGAGGGATGAAGAATCGGATGATGAAAGGGAATTGTTTATATTTGAGTACATTATTGAGGGCATTTCTTTCTTCATGATGACCTCTAAGGGCGTAGATTTTATAAATGTTATTAATTGGTTTGATCATGAATGTTGTATGAAAAAGGAGTTATATTATCCTCTTATGAGGTGCCATGAAAGCATGGATGTGGATAGTTCATTTGTGAGATTGAGATGGGCGTAAAAATATGAACCAGGGGGAAGAAGCTTGATATGATGTGGAGAAGTGTGGCTCACTGGTTAGAGGAGGCAGACCTGGAAGCAGAGGTCAGCCCGGGACCAGGGTTCAATTCCCGGCTTGGCGGGGTCTTGAGTCCTAAAATGTCCATGGACTCAACAATTCTCGCTCCGGTGCCTACTCGATTCACGGGTTCACACTCTGCGACTCTGGGCAATAGCTTGCTTAATCTCCACAACGGCCCCTCGCGGCGGGATGCCTGGCTTTCACCTTGCGGATACCCTGCCGGGGTTATCTCACAGGGGAATACCAGGACGGGTTCCCTAAGCAAGCGCTTAGAAACCGCTTGGTGATTTGCGCTATACAAATTCCTGTACATTTACATTTACATTTACATATGCTTTTTAAGGTCAGGGACAAGGGTATTCAGGTGACTATGAAGAATAACTCTAAGAATTTATGGTTGCTTACCTCATGGGGTTCAAAGTCAATGTAGAGACAAAAAAGACACAAATATAGGGGCGCAGAAATGGGTTTTACATTTTACTATTCTCTATACCGCCTTGTCGGGAGCAGGCTGGATTTAGGTTTCAACAATCTTTCCTGGGAGTGACCGAGTGGATGGAGGGGTTTTCACTGAAACTGAAGTCTAACGAGCTATATTGTAACAAAAGCCTAAAAAAGCAGCGGGTCCTGATTTTTTGCCCACATGTTCATGCAAGGATGGATCCCACTTCTCACTAAACTATTTAATGCCATCCTAAGGATCTGGAAAAGCACCAAAATCTTAGGGCGGGACAATAATTCTTCCTCTAATTAAGAAAGGTAGGAGATTGGACCCTTCCAATTATTGTCCGATTTTGTTGTCGGATGGAGCGGCCAAGATCCATGGGAGGGTTCTCTCCAATCACATTCATGAATGGTTTGGAGATCTAAAAAATCTAGCAGATAATTCACCAGGCTTCAGATGGGGTATTGGCACAGTGAAACAGGCCATGAGTCTATATTCCGTATGTATCAAATACGTATGGCAAAGGACGGTCCCATTGTTTTTGGTGTTTGTTCATTTGAAATCGGCTTTTGATTTAGTAGGCAGGGTCTGCATCAGTATTTGATCATGGCTTTTCCAAATCAGCATTGAGATACATCTGCCAAGTGCCCTATGGCTTGAGGGGAGACTGTACAGAGAGCTTTTTGAGGAACTAGTGATCAGCAAGGAAATGTGTTGGCCCCTTTGCTCTTGCTCCTATTTTTGAATAATATTAGCCCTTATCTTGATAACTAGAACTTGGATTGCCCAAAACTTGGTATGAGGACTATGCAGTGTTTCTCTTTCTTACCAAACTTTCCATGCATTAATTGATTAATGGCTTTCTAGATTATTGTGACATGAAACATTTAACTCTTAATAATCCCAAGACTACATTTAGAATACTGAAAACAAGAACGGAGTTAAAATGCTCCTTGTCACTCAGTAACAATACCTAAGAAGTAACCTGTTTGAAAATGACCAGCAGTGAATGGGGAATAGCCCAAACCACAATACACAAAATAGAGTGGGACAGGGATTTGCCTCACAACTACTAGAGCCTTGACCTCAAGTAGGTTGTGATGTTGCTTATGATTATCGGTATTTATTTGAATGTATAGAGGTAGAAATAGAATACTTTATTTTCTTCTAAAAGTAAGTATTTGACTGGGCACTGGTTTATTGATAACACTGTATGAAGTTGGAGTTATGAATCGTGTTCACTGGGCTGGAATAGCACTTGTTACAATGCATACCAATACAGCGCATACAATTACAACGCGGGTATTAGTACACAATGTCAAATACAATGAGATACCATTACAACGCAATCTTTTACTCCGACTATGCCTTTACCACGCATACCATTACAACGCAAAAACATGCGTGGTAAATATATAGTTGTGGTAAAAGTTTCTAAGGTAAGTGGCAGTCCTCTTACTACATTTACACTACCCAGCATGACCCACCTACACTACCCTAAACCCTAAAACACTACCCTACACATACACCACAACACTACCCCAGTACGACCCCCTACACTACGCAAACACCACAACACTACCTTAATCCCTAAAACACTACCTCCAGCATTACCCCCTACACTACACTAACACCACTGCACTACCCTAAAACCTAAAACTATACCCCCAGCACAACCCCTTGACCCCCAGTCCTGTCCCTACACTCAAACACTAGCCAGCACAACCCCCTACACTACCCTAAACCCAAAAAACACTACCCTACACTACACAAACACCACAATACTACCCCATCACGACCCCCTACACTACACAAACACCACAAAACTACCCTAATCCCCAAAACACTACCCCCACCATGACCCCCTACACTACACTACCCTAAATCCTAAAACACTACCCCCAGCACAACCCCCGGATTCCCAGTCCTGTCCCTACACTCAAACACTACCCAGCAGGACCCCTTACACTACTCTAAACCCTAAAACACTACACCCAGCGCTACCTCCTACATTACACAAACAGCACAACACTACCCTACACCCTAAAACACTACCCCCAGCACGACCCCCTGCACTACACATACACCACTACACTAAATCCTAAAACACTACCCCCAGCATGACCCCCCACCCCTAAAAAAGTAACCCCCACCCCATGCTCAATTCCCCTTAAATCTCTCTCCTCCTAGTTCCTGCTTCACGTTGTCTCTGAGGGGCGATGCACGTTGTTATTAGGAAACAGAGATTTATGTGCCAAAGAGGAACTTAGCTCAGTTGCTCATGATCCATAGTAGGTTGTGCCCAGGACATCTGGAGTGAAAGGCCTCAACCACCACATTCGGGCCAAGTGGTCCCTGCATGCCCCATTGCCCTCTGAAGGGCGTCTGACAATGTTGAATAATGGTGATCTTAGTCCTAGTGTAGATATAAGAATTGTATATAATATGACAAAGTCTCAATACTCTCTGCATTTTATTAGTGAAACTGTGGATAAAGGGTAAGAGGTAGTTACTGCCTCATTACTTCCATCACCTTTGGGAAGTGGCTATGAACACAAACAAGCCCTTTACAAAACAATTTTATAAAACATTAAGGGGCATTTTCACAAGGAGCTAACGCCGAATTAACGGCACTTTATCGCAGCCAAAGATGTGATAAATTTACCCCACCATTCACAAGCTAGTGCTAACAGCCCACAGAACCAGTTTTCCCGCGATATCAGCCGCAAAAAACATCGCCACAGAGGACCCCCGCAACTATCGCTAATGAGATGCAGAGTGGGCGTTCCCGTGCTAAAAGCCGCGACAACACCACACCTCAACATTCACAACGACTAGCCAGATCGGCGATAAGAACACGAAACACGCGATAATATGCGTTAGCAGCAGGAAATTTACACCTGCACTGACCTTGTGTAAAGTCGGATGGCAGACTACACCACAATAGGGAGCCCAGCCCAGAGCCACACCTGAAGACAAACAGAAGCCGCGGAGCTACTGATCATACAGAACGGACACCCAAGAGGGCCACTAACCCACCCGGCGCAGGCCTCACCCCGGACCACCACAAAGGCAATGCAGGCAAAGACAGCGGCCCCCCAGAAAATGCACCTGCCTCACAGGCACAACTTCTGACAATGTCACTGTCCACAACAGGCTGAAAGGGACAACCATCCGACGCATCCTGGCCGCCATCGCCCAACAGGCAAACAGCACCAACACAGCGGACAACCAACATCACACTCTACACTAAGCTGCTGGCCGTGCTGCACATGTTGGACCCTGGCACACCCCAACCAACACCCGCCAGAGGCCGCGGAGTATCACAGACATCCACATCCAAGTCCCCCACAACTGTCATGGACATAACCATCACCCTGGCACCCCAGGTCCCGTATGGCCAATACAATGCACATGAACCGCTGGAGACCAAGCAAGGACCACAGACCATAGCCGGATACACGCACGTGTTGGGGGTATTCCACTCCACACATGTCCCTTCTGTGCCCCCTGGTGACACAGCACACAATCAGCACAACAGGAAGCACACGTTACAAATCTATGTGCAGGCAACATCAGAACACCGTTGGACTTTTACCCAGGTTCCATCCAAACACACAGCCAGTGTGCATGATCCCTTCACCTTCCGACCTTCCATCATCAACCAGCCTTCCCAGGATGGCACCGAGGGAAATGCACAGCTCCTTGGCAAGTTCCCAATTAACACCCCACTCACCTCAACTCCACAACCATGCAATCCACAAATCTGGCAATGCACACATCACAAGTTCACAACCAAGATGCTCAACAACATGCCCACCCACCAGATACGATTGGACAACTTACAATGTTAACCTTGGCAAGCCGTGAATATCACCAATCAACGTCATGGCAACTCAACCACACAATAGATGATTGTGGGGAAAGGAGACAAGCAAGCATGTGTGAAGAAGGCAGTAGAACCATGATTGGGAAAGTACACAATGCCAAGAGTGGCGGCGAAGTGCTGGATAGACCGCAGTATGCAGAACACACCCAGTTCCACGGCGACATACACCTCTGGTGAATGGAGTGAAGTGGACAGTGGATGCAACCATGTTAACCAAGCCAGTGGGGGTTCTTGCAGAAATGTAGCCTGTTACGCCTGTAAGCATGAGCAAAGTGGGATGGGCCAGTGTAGGCCAGGCCAGCGTAGGGGTGGCCACCTACCACCCCGCCACGAGGCCGATGCCGTCCTCCTTAGAGGAGTAGCCTGAGATCCTATGCACCTGCCGTACCCCAGCCCGCTGGAGTGCAAACCCGTCAGGGCCAACCCTGCGAAGCCAGGCCACACTGATCAGCAGCAGACCCCGGCGTGTGTCAAGGAGGGCCCACCACGTGCCAGTGTAGCCACCAAGCCTGAGGCCCGCGACCCGGACAGCCTTTCAGACCACCAGGTGCCCATCGCCAGTTCTGCATGTGTCCCTGTGGTCTTGTAGCATACATGTGGGCCCTGGGCCCTACGACATTACATTGTGCTGTGTACATCGGATGCAGACATGTCACCGCAGGCAGCGGGTTGGAGCTTGGACATGTAGCTTTGTCATCTTCCAACCAATTCGTAAGGGGAGTGTCCAGGCCCATTGTACGCTCAGCCAACATGGTTGTGTGACTGCTATTTGCGTGGCCCTGGGCGTGGTTCTGTGCTGTGCGGAGCCAGTTGTGTCCTCTGTTCTGCAGTGTCGGCTGTGAGCATTGTTCCATGTTGTCATCAATGTGGGTGTGCTGTTCATGCTATGTGTGTGTCCTGCAGTGTGCAAAGGGGATCTGGGACATGATCCTGGGTGTTTGTGGGTGTGCAATGTGCTACACCTCGTTGTGCATGTATGCCATTGTGCAACTCCTCCGGGGGCGCTGGACTGCCACCTCCTGTTGCCATTGCTGCCTTCCTGTTGGCAGCAGGTTGGTGCCTGGTTTAGATAGTCATGTCATGCCGTCGCCTTTTGGCCTCCTGGATTGGCCTCCTCGGCACTCCGACTGCAATCCAGGTGGTCTGCTAGTGGGTCAGTTGCTGGCAGCGTTCTGCCACCTCAGTGACGCTGGTCTTGTTTTCCTGCAGTCTGCACCCCGTCTTCCTCTCCCTCTTCTCCTTGGCCTTCCCCAACCCCGTTATTCCTTGCTGGTAGTCTGTGGGGGTTATGGGTTTCTAGTTGGCCTCTGCGCTTGATGAGAGTGCATCCATGTTGCTACTTGCTTTGGCTTGTTTCTGGTTTATTTTTTCTTTGGTTTTTGTGGTGCATTGTAACGCCAGACGAGTGGGATTTGTAGACCTGTGGCTGCTTTTTGCTACTTTTTGTACCGCGTTTGGCCTCATCGCTTGTTTTTTTGTGTTCGTGTATCACATTTTTGTGGCATGCCATTGATTTTCACGCTGACATTTGCCGTATTATCTGCTTTCTATCACATGCTACCACCGTGTTGTGAATTCCACGTTGACACTGGGTTATTTTCCAACGATAGGCTGCGTTGTTCAAAGTTGCGTTATGCTACTCTTGCGGTAGTTTTCACACCTTCTTGTGAATATACCCCTGAAATGCTTACAAGAGGCTCACCTGTGGTGAGTGAGAAGACATTCAAAATAAAGTGTACCAAACAAATAAATATTTAAATATTTGAATATAAAACGGAAGGTGATTTTTTTGTGTGCATATTTCAGACTTTTTTTTAGATTTTTGGTCAACCTGAATGTTAAACTGAGAAAAATGTGGTTACAGCAGTGTAATCTTGCATATATTTCAGTATTTTACATTACATTTTTTAACACTAAAGGACTGATTAGGTGTTATTTATTGCCCAGCTAAATAACAATACCATGGGGAATATAATTTATTTGGTGCGATAAACAACACCTATTACGTGTTTGTCGGAGAATAACATGCAGATTTTGGGGCCATATGTATCAACATATTTCCCCTTAGACACAAAATGGGCAAAACCCTTTGATATATCTGGCCCTTGGTATTTAATGCAACAAAATCCGCATTGATACGGTGAATACCATCTACTAATCCCGTTGCTAAATTTCAGGTTTGACCTGCCAAAATGTAATGAATATTGACTTATTTAAGGCATCCTATCATTAACAAATGCATGAAATAAAACCAAACTCGTAATTCCGACGTGTTTATAAACAGGAGTGTATGAACGGGTCTGAATTAACCAAGCCACTCGTAATCAGCCCGGAAATGCTCTAAATGATGCCATTATGACACATCACTTCATTTTCTGTCTACTCAGGTTAAAACCCTATTGCAGAAAAATGAGAACAATGCAAACGAAGAGAATAAAAGCCTCTGCTGTAAGTACAGTTTGTGATTTAGTGTTTTTTCACTGCAAAATGGGTCCTTCCATTTAAAAGGAATGCAAGGACACATTTCTTGCTATAAAATAGGGCCGGACAGTGTTTAACGTGTGTGATTTTAGTGAAACACAATAGCATTTGTCCAGCCCACCTGAATTTTGACATGTCCTGAGGGGTCTTTCAAGGTAAAAATTAAAAAAACAATTTCCCACTCAAATAGAAGTATATTTTTTATCATGCATTACTATTTATTAAAAGTGATGTATGCACTAAATCAAAAGTAATTACATTGTGTTAAATTAAATGCAATATTACACTAATTGTTAAATGCAAAAACAGTTAGCGAAATATCAAATATGTTATTAAATTAAAAAATAAGTACTATTTTGAACCTTTTTTAACATTAAGGGGGACATTAGGATGGCGGGCGGACTTTGTCCGCCCGCCACCCTATTGGGAAACGGGACCGCCCGCCATAAGGGTGGGGGTCCCGTGGGGGAAATTAGGATGAGGGCGCATCCTGCATTCCTGTCATTGCGGCGGGCGGTGCACTCAGCACAGCCTGCCACAATGCCAGGAAGGCATGTTGTGCACTTCCATGCACAACAAGGCAGGCACCACGCGGTGCCTGCCATGTTGTGCATGGAACTGTTGGGGGTTACCATAGGTACCCCCATGCGCAACCCCATCCCCAGTGTATCTGGGGGCCCACAACACCCCCCCCGCAGTCTATTCTCGCATGCCTTTCCGTGGTGGCAGTGAAGGCATCTCTCCGCACCCATGGTAATATGGCTGGTGGTGTCCAGCAGACACCGCCACCATATTAAACCCTTTCCTGCCTGGTCAACTTGTTGACCAGGCGGAAAAGCTGCGGTCTTATGACGGTAATATGGCAGGCGAAATGGGTGGTGGGTGGGGTCGGATCACGGGTGGATCGCCACTGCCATGCAGGCGGTGGCGATCCGCCATAGTCCTAATGGGCCCCTAAGTTACATTTATGCAGTTTAAATTAACATTATTTCCTATAGGGTTTCATTTAAGGGGTTCATTACAATGCCGGTCGGATCTGCTTCAGCCGAGCGTTCGGAGTTGATTCGGATCTCTTAGGACACATTGGAAGCAGTCGCGACAACCAACGTATTACGATGCATGTGAATGCACTGAAATCTGACCGCTGGGGTCCAATCGATTCCGACAATAAATTATGTCTGAGCCGACTGCCCAATTACTCACCTCCACATAGTCCCTCACTTCCGGGATTGATATGTTTCCTGCATTACAAATCCTGCCACTCCTGTACCTGCTCTATGTCTAGGAAATCTGTCACTGTCATTGACACAACCAATGGTAAGTGACATACCAGTCCCTCTAATAAGATCCCATAGCTAATCGATGGTCGCCGTCAATCAGCTGGACCACACCTTTGTTTCACCATTCATGGTGGTAAAAATAATTGTTGATGTCATTACACAGGGATACCTTGAAAACTAAATCTTGTTGGGCAGATGTATGTGAGGGGGCTTTAGACCTGTCACTGGTCTGGGTCATGAGGGTGCCAAAAGTTTGTTTTCTGGTTGATATCCATTTTGCTCACCATGATAGCCATCACCATCAGGATTACCAACAACACAACTGACTTCAGCAGCTTGTCACAACACACTCACAGTCTCATTAGTTATTAAAAGAAGCACTTCCGAAATGCACAACTAAGCAATATCTGTTGCACATTGTTCATATGCATCTCACACCCCATCATAATCCCAAGAGCCCTGGAATGACCCATCTGTGAGACCACTTGTATTTCATATCCTGTACCAATTTTAGCTTCTTACAAATAAATGTCAGGTGTCATAAGACATGGTTACAATTACATGTGGCATGCCCCTATCACAGACCCCCACAGGTAGTATCTACCCACTGCAAGGTCTTGGTGGCCTGAAGGCTGCTTTAAAAACAGAGAGTAATATGGTCTTCGATAGCATGTTGTGCTTGAAACTGCTGGGGGTACCATAGGTACCCCCCATGCGCACCCCCCTCCCCCAGAGTACCTGGGGGCCCACAATGCCCCCCCCGCAGTCTATTCTCCCATGCCTTTCCGTGGTGGCATTGAAGGCATCTCTCCGCACCCATGGTAATATGGCTGGTATTGTCTAACAGACACTGCCACCATATTAAACCCTTTCCTGCCTGGTCAACTTGTTGACCAGGCGGAAAAGCTGCGGTCTTATGACGGTAATATGGCAGGGGAAATGGGTGGCGGGTGGGGTCGGATCACGGGCGGATCGCCACTGCCATGCAGGTGGTGGCGATCCGCCCGTAGTCCTAATGGGCCCCTAAGTTACATTTATGGAGTTTAAATTAACAATATTTCCTATAGGGTTTCATTTAGGGGCTCATTACAATGCCGGTCGGATCTGCTTCAGCAGAGCGGTCGGAGTTGATTCGGATCTCTTAGGACACATTGGAAGCAGTCGCGACAACCAATGTATTCCGATACATGTGAATTCACTGAAATCTGACCGCAGTGGTCCATACAATTCCGACAATAAATTATGTCTGAGCCGACTGCCCAATTACTCACCTCCACATAGTCCCTCACTTCCGGGATTGATATGGTTCCTGCATTACAAATCCAGCCACTCATGTACCTGCTCTATATCTAGGAAATCTGTCACTGTCATTGACACAACCAATGGCAAGTGACATACCGGTCCGTCCATTAAGATCCCATAGCTAATCGATGGTCGCAGTCAATCAGCTGGACCACACCTTTGTTTCACCATTCATGGTGGTAAAAATAATTGTTGATGTCATTACACAGGGATACCTTGAAAACTAAATCTTGTTGTGCAGATGTATGTGAGGGGGCTTTAGACTTGTCACTGGTCTGGGTCATGAGGGTGCCAAAAGTTTGTTTTCTGGCTGATATCCATTGTGCTCACCATGATAGCCATCACCATCAGGATTACCAACAACACAACTGACTTCAGCAGCTTGTCACAACACACTCACAGTCTCATTAGTTATTAAAAGAAGCACTTCCTAAATGCACAACTAAGCTATATCTGTTGCACATTGTTCATATGCATCTCACACCCCATCATAATCCCAAGATCCCTGGAATGACCCATCTGTGAGACCACTTGTATTTCATATCCTGCCCCAATTTTACCTTCTTACAAATAAATGTCAGGTGTCATAAGACATGGTCACAATTACATGTGGCATACCCCTATCACATAACCCCACAGGTAGTATCTACCCACTGCAAGGTCTTGGTGGCCTGAAGACTGCCTAAATAACAGTGAGTACTATGGTCTTTGATAGCATGTTGTGCATGGAACTGCTGGGGGGTACCCCCATGCTCACCACCCACACCAGAGTACCTGGGGGCCCACAACGGCCCCGCAGTCTATTCTCGCATGCCATTCCGAGGTGGCATTGAAGGCATCTCTCCGCACCCATGGTAATATGGCTGGTGGTGTCTAACAGACACCGCAACCATATTAAACCCTTTTCTGCCTGGTCAACTTGTTGACCAGGTGAAAAAGCTGCGGTTTTATGACGGTAATATGGCTGGGGGAATGGGTGGCGGGTGGGGTCGGATCACGGGCGGATCGCTACTGCCATGCAGGCGGTGGCGATCCGCCCGTGGTCCTAATGGGCCCCTAAGATACATTTATGCAGTTTAAATTAACATTATTTCCTATAGGTTTTCAATTAAGGGGCTCATTACAATGCCGGTCGGATCTGCTTCAGCAGAGCGGTCGGAGTTGATTCGGATCTCTTAGGACACATTGGAAGCAGTCGCGACAACCAACGTATTACGATGCATGTGAATGCACTGAAATCTGACCACAGTGGTCCATTCAATTCCGACAAGAAATTATGTCTGAGCCAACTGCCCAATTACTCACCTCCACATAGTCCCTAACTTCCGGGATTTATATGTTTCCTGCATTACAAATCCTGCCACTCCTGTACCTGCTCTATGTCTAGGAAATCTGTCACTGTCATTGACACAACCAATGGTAAGTGACATACCAGTCCCTCCAATAAGATCCCATAGCTATTCAATGGTCGCCGTCAATCAGCTGGACCACACCTTTGTTTCACCATTCATGGTGGTAAAAATAATTGTTGATGTCATTACACAGGGATACCTTGAAAACTAAATCTTGTTGTGCAGATGTATGTGAGGGGGCTTTAGACCTGTCACTGGTCTGGGTCATGAGGGTGCCAAAAGTTTGTTTTCTGGCTGATATCCACTGTGCTCACCATGATAGCCATCACCATCAGGATTACCAACAACACAACTGACTTCAGCAGCTTGTCACAACACACTCACAGTCTCATTAGTTATTAAAAGAATCACTTCCTAAATGCACAACTAAGCAATATCTGTTGCACATTGTTCATATGCATCTCCCACCCCATCATAATCCCAAGAGCCCTGGAATTACCCATCTGTGAGACCACCTGTATTTGATATCCTGTACCAATTTTAGCTTCTTACAAATAAATGTCAGGTGTCATAAGACATGGTCACTATTACATGTGGCATGCCCCTATCACAGACCCCCACAGGTAGTATCTACCCACTGCAAGGTCTTGGTGGCCTGAAGGCTGCTTAAAAAACAGTGCGTACTATGGTCTTTGATAGCAGGTTTTATAGTGTACATGGTCAGTTCCAGTAGGTTGCCAAAGCTGATGATCATAATATCCTCCAGATAGCACACATAGTGAACACACACTGAAAGTGTGCAAAACACACAAATATGCACAAGTAGCACCATATATAGCCACAGATGCGCCAACAAACACACCCAAAATAGACCATCACCACTGTTGGCAGATTAGACCTGCATCATCACCTAAAGTAAATGGAAGTACATTAGAGTAGGGTCTTCAACAACTAATGCAACTGACAATCATTGGTGAAAGGCTACTCACCTTTTCACCAGTCGATGGCAAGTAAGTTGTTGTCTCTGATCTGAAGATGTTGGGCCATGTGACAAGGTTCAATAAGGTCACTGTGTACAACTAAATTCCATCCCACATATGCTGAAGTTAGCCCCTCATGTACATTAACCAGGTGACTGTGCTAGTCCAACACCCCCTTCAACAAAGTACACTTGTGGATCACAAGAGTAACCAATACAAACATATAACACTGTACATGACCACCACAACATAAAGCAATTCAGCATGTGTATGTGACAGTGTGTAGCACTAATATCATAGTTGGACTTCTACAGACACTGTAGGACACCTGACAAAAGGAACTCAAAAACAACACTAGAACCCAGTAGCCATCAATAAAAGTGTGGAGACAACACAGTCTACCCCTCAGGAGCCTTAACAAAGTGGACATGATTATTGACCTTGCATCCCAGGTCCTACACAAACCTATGTGGATTTCTAAGCAACATCTCATAGGTTCTGTTCCCATCACATTTCATTGTTACCACCTATGTTCCAGTAAGTGACTCTGTGCAGACAACAACTCTAAAATACTACATGTGTGAACATCTGTGCTGCAGTTGTAAAGCTGTGTTCTTTATTTTCAAAAACACATACTGGGCAACGATAAAGGCCAATGGCCAGTCCAAATCTTTTAATGTAGTTCAGCAGCCTGCTGTGCAACAGAACTTACCAGTCAGAACACTGCTAGGCAAACCTCCCCCGGATTGGAGCATCAGATGTGCAGCCCAGGAACCTCTCAGGAAAAAAAACTGTGGGGTGGTGGATCACTGCTTGGGAGAACTGGGATTGGGAGGGCTAATTAGGGCTGTGAGAGGGGCTGATTCAAAATTCGGTGGGCTGGTTTGGACTGTGGGAGTGTTGGTTTTGGGATTGGGAGGGCTTGTGAGGACTGTGGGAGTTGTTGATTCTTGATTGGGAGGGCTGTGGTGCACTAATTGTGGGATTCTGTACCCCCTAAGGGTACTGGCGGGTACAGAGGGGGTGATGACATTTGGGTATCCAATGATTTGCTGCTTTGCTGATTTGGGGTGGTGTTTGCTGTCTCTCCTTGGTATTTTGGAAGGAGGTGTATTGGGAACTGTTTTGGAGGTTTTACTTCCCTTACCCACTTGTGTTGTAGAAGTTGATGGTTTACTGTAAGGGGCACGTTTTGGGTTTTCTGTTGTGGAAGTGGTAGGGTAGGGTACAAGGGGGAAACCAGCCCTATTGGATTTGGGAATAGGAGTCAAGGGCAAATATTGTAACTGTCCTTGGAGATTTTGGGTTTGGATCTAGGAGGGAGAGAAATGTGAGGTGTGACTTGTGATGCGTGTTTTGTGCTTTTATGTCTCTGAGTGTCTGTCTCTTTGGCTGGTGATTGTGTGTGTGGATTGGTCGTGTGTGTAGTGTCTGTGTCTGGTGTTGTGGGTGTTTTGTTTGGCTATGTACTCTCTGTTGAAGATTAACCCTGGGCGTAGTGGAGCTACACGAAGCACCATGAAGTGGGGGAAATCTAAACCCACCCACACACTTCTCGTAGCCTCACTACGCGCCGCCCGCCTCCCTCCCGCCCTCTTGTAAATGCCCTCCAAATGATTTAAAACATTGTAAAATTAAATAAAACGACTTACCTGACATGCGATTAACACCACCCTCTGCAGGATTCTCACCCCCCCCCCATCTACCCACTCCTATGGCAAAACAACATCTGGGCCATTACATCTGCGGCTGCCACAGGAATGGAGGCCCTGCCCGAGGAACAGTCCTCAGACATCTCATAGCCTGCCACAGTGGATCCCCCCTCAAATGTAAGCGTGGACATCCCAAAAAGGATGTTGGAGATGTGGGTAGTAAGGCACCAACCCATTCCAGGAAGTAACATTACCTCTGATGTCTCCTTTGTGTGCAACACATAGACTTTGTTGACTGGTCCTGTCTACAAGTTATCTTGGAAGGCAGAAGTTTGTTGGACTCAGGACTTCAAAAACTGTGGCTGCTACTACACAGATTTCATCAACCACCCCTGACAACTATGGGCCAGATGTAAGTATCCAAATACCGGTCGGTAACGGCTGAAAATACCGATTTTCGGCCGTTACCGACTGGTATTTGGAAACTGAGATGTAGGGCATGAAAAAATACAGATAAATTACCGAATCCGTATTTTGAAATGTAGGTAGCACTGTAAACAGTGCTACAGGGCTTTAAGGATTCGTTATTTACCACCAACTATTAGTTGGTGGTAAATAACGAATTCCAATGTAAATGCAAATATGTGTATTTACACCTGTGCCATGTGGCACACATACATGCCCTTAGGGCATGTATGTTTGCCACATGGCACACAAGCACTAATCAGGGGTGCAACAGGGTGTCAAAGTGACACCCTGCCACCCTTGACTATTTCACAATTTTACCGAATCAGTATTTACCGATTCAGTAATTGACATTCATTCCTATGGGCCTCCAGGCCCATAGGAATGAATGGCAATTACCGAATCGGTAAATACCGATTCGGTAATTACCGAATCTTAACGATTTGGTAAAAAATACCAAATAATCACCTACATAGGTTTTACCGATTCTAAAATACCGAATCGGTAAAATTCGGTATTTTAGAATCGGTAAAACCTTTTTACCTACATCTAGCACTATATCCCTGTGTGTTCACCCTTGTAAAATATTTAATTTACTCAAAATACCACAATAAATACACTTTGTACACATCCAGTTATCTAGGTTGTCTCATTCACATGTTGTAAACAACTTCTGAAATATCTTGTGTAACTCCGAATGTGACTTACGCACAAATTAAAATGCATAGACTTGTCAGAGGCAGATTCTATCCACACAATCATCTAACACATTGTATCAGACACACTCTTTGAAGTGTAGGATTGACACCCATATTTATTCAGGTGTTCAGACCTTAGAAGGTCTTAATGCTGTACACAGAGTATGGTTAATGATCAGCAAAATGCAGTGTCAGTAACCACAAATGTCATGTCCTTGCCTCAAATCACATGTTTTGTCAGGAGTCATCAGACAATGTCTAAATCAGTGGAAAGTTAACAAATGTTTGGAAATTAGTCCCCAATCTGCCCCGCCCCGGGGGGGGCAAAAAGGCCACTAGACTGCAGGGATTTTTTTGGGCAAATTTGAATTAGGGTGGGGGCTGCCCAAAACGGGCATGCCAATGCCCCAACCCACAACAATTACAGCCTTTCTGTCCCCCCTGGAGGAAGATGGGGCAGTAGTCTCCAATCTGCCCCCCCCCCCAGGGGGGCCAAAAACCCATTAGACACCAACGATTATGCTGGCTTTTTTTAAGCGTGGAGGATGCCCAGAATGGACATACCTATGCCACCCCCCAAATATTAACCACAGTGTTTCTGCTCTCATTGGGGGCATATCGGGGCAACCCCGATATCCCTCCCAGGGCTGCAGAAAGCCGACTAGGCACAGAGTTGTTTTTAGCGATATGCCTACCTGTGGATTTTGGGCCCTAGTGCAGCCGGCGCATGAGGAAAACTAGCAGACCTGTACATTTCTGAAAACTATACACCGAGGGGAATCCAGTATGGGGTGACTTGACTGGCTGTCACTAGGTTCTGTTACCCATAATCCCTTGGAAACCGAAACATTTGTAAAGAAAAACACATTTTCCTCACATTTCTGTGGTGGAAAGTTCTGGAATCTGCGTGGATCCACAAAATTCCCTAGGGAAACCTATCAAACCTATACATTTTTTAAAACTAGACAACCAGGGAAATCCAGGATGGTGTGACTTGACTGGCTCTCACCAGGTCCTTTTACCCAGAATCCCTTGCAAACATAAAAATGTGTCCAAAACATATTTTCCTCACATTTCTGTGGTGAAAAGTTCTGGAATCTGTGTGGGTCCACAAAATTCACCTCACCTCGTGTTCCCCAAAGTCTTCCACAAAAAATGGCACCTCACTTGCATGGGTAGGCCTAGTGCCCCCGACAGGCAAGGGCCCAAAACCTATCGGGGTGACATCAAAATTACCTATAACAAAACACCTGGTTTTGCAAGGGGGTCACATGAGTTTTTGGCCCCGGGCTTGGCGGCCATCTAGGGAAACCTACTAAACCCACACATTTCTGAAAACTAAACACCCAGGGGAGTCCAGCGAGGTATGGCTTGAGTGGATCCCCCAACGTTTTTCTACCCAAAATTCCCTGCAAACATCAAATTTAGCTGAAAAAATCACTTTCTTCTCAAATGTCTGTGTGGTAACGTTCTGAAATCTACGTGGATCTACAAATTTCCTCACAACTAGCGTTCCCCAGGTCTCCCAATAAAAATTATACCTCACTCACGTGGGTGGGTCAAGTACCAGCGACAGACAAGAGCCCAATACCTATTGAGGCGACATCAAAATTTCCTTTCACAAAACAACCTGGTTTTGCAAGGGGGGGTCCCATGAGTTTTTGGCCAGTGCTCAGCGGCCATGTAGGGAAACCTACCAAACCCACACATTTCTGAAAACTAGACACCCCGGGGAGTCCAGTAATTTTTTCAGCTAAACTTGAGGTTTGCAGGGGATTCTGGGTAGGAAAACATTTGGGGACCCACACAAGCCATACATCGCTGGACTCCCCCATGTGTCTAGTTTTCAAAAATGTGGGCGGGTTTGGTTGGTTTCCCTAGATGGCTGCTGAGCCCAGGGCCAAAAACTTATGGGACACCCCTTGCAAAGCCATGCTAATGACCTCCTAAGTGTACAATATGCTTCAGACAGTACTTTCGCCTACCAAATGAATAAGCTAGTATCACTAGTATATGTAGCTGATGTAGCAGAGCACTACAATATCCTAATAGAGAGCCCCTACCGCAAAAGGAACAATGACAAATTAACCCCACTCCTAGATTACTTTGAGGACACCTGGGTGGAAAGACTGCATAGATCAGGGCATTGAAGACAACCTAAGTTCCACATTCCTTGGTGGATTGTGTACCTAAGTACCTTAAACAAAGAAGCGAAAACAAATAATAGTGTTGAAGGATGTTGTCCCTTCCAAGGAACAACACGCAGAGGTACACCAACCATACACAAG
Source organism: Lissotriton helveticus (assembly GCF_964261635.1). Lineage (NCBI taxonomy): Eukaryota > Metazoa > Chordata > Amphibia > Caudata > Salamandridae > Lissotriton > Lissotriton helveticus. Next base: position 796,872,367 of record NC_136067.1, on the reverse strand, counting down.
CTACTGCAATCTATACAAAGAAAGAACAATGCTATCAAGAATTGCGAATGGAACAATCTGTAAGTCAAATAGGGCCAAAATGAACAAAGCAAACTAAAAAAAATGTTGAACTACTCGAAAGTCAGGTTACCCTATACCCATCAACAAGAGGCCTAGAGTACCTGTCCTTAATAGCTAAAAGCATATTATAAACTACATTTTGAGAACAACTAGAAATATTTTTGCTCACAAAACAAATACTTAACATACATATATTTATAATATATTTTGTAAATAACATTAAATTGTGATATATATTTTTTTCATAATAAAAATATCTATTTACAATTACATTTTATTTATCAAAATATACTACATGTCACAATTAATTTAAACAACATTTCCCACCCAGATTAATAACAAAAAAGGTACGTATAGTTTATGTCACTGTAGACGATGTATTCCAACTAGTAATAATCCTTCAATCTGTCTGTTAATCCATATTATCAAAAATTGCCCAAAAAAATGCAAAAATCCAACAGGTCCAATATAAATCCAACCGCGATAAATCCAAGTAGTCTAAACTATATAAAACCCTAAAAATATGTAATAAAATAAAAATAGCTCCAGGAAATCCTGAAAAATAAAAGAAAGTGTGATAACAATATTAGTTAAACAAACTAATACACACGTCTTGAAAAAAAAAAAGTGTATTTCTATCCAACGCAACGTTGATAAAAAATAACCTGCTAAACACAACACTGAAGTGCTAGTCACACAGTCTGCACACTCACAGGTGACGAAAACAACAAGTAGGAGTCAGACAGAACAGCATGGACACACCAACACACTGCACAGTGCACAACAGACAACTCACACATGTGTATACAACCACATCCACAGGGCTGAACAATCAAAACAACAGGCACACAACTCCTGGTTGACACATGTGTGTTTTTGACAATGCAGGTGCACACACACATCAACACTCCCTACAAAGTCACACCCTTCACACTGCACACTTCTGTCCTACCCAAGAGCACACATCTCATGTAGGCCATGGGACCAGGATTACCGGCCATCACAAGATGACCGTACACATACACATCTGGGCACACATAAAAGAATAACACACATACATAATGACATTGCCCAGCCTGCATGCAAACCTGTGCACCAAATCATAGCCTGTGCTGGCAGTGTCCACCAACCTGACATGTGAACAATGTAGTCAACAATTTAAAACCAAGAAAATGAGAACTGCATTACAGGTAAAATTCACACCACAGATACCACAAGTATCAGTGTCTGAAGAACTGAAGTCCCTGTCACCCCTGTGAAAAAATGTTAGGCGGGCAAAGACCTTGGCAATGTTGAAGTGCCACATATAGCATGGGGCATAGTCAACCATATGCACACACCAACATAATTGTATTCAGTAAGGACACTGACAAAACAGACCACAGGAGTAACTGTCTTTATTAACATATTGCACATATGTGACAGTAGATTAACGGTAGACAGGAGCAAGGCAGAAAATGCTGAGCATATGCATGACAATCTGCACTGGCAAGGTCGAAACATGAAGGCCAGTGGGCATGGCAAAGTGCACAGCAAGTAGATGAGAGGCTGCACCGAAAATAGTCCAACACAGCAGAGCAACAGGGCCAGTGGGCAGGGCAAAGTGCACAGCAAGTACATAAGAGGCTGCCCAGGGAATAGCCCAACACTGCAGAGTGACAGGGCCAGTGTACAGGGCAAAAAGCACAGCAAGTATATGAGAAGCTGCCCAGGGAATAGTCCAACACAGCAGAGCAACAGGGCCAGTGTCCAGGGCAAAGTGCACAGCAAGTACATGAGAGGCTGCACAGGGAATAGTCCAACCCAGCAGAGAAACGGGGCCAGTGTCCAGGGCAAAGTGCACAGCGAGTACATGAGAGGCTGCACAGGGAGTGTGTATGACTGTACCTTTCTGTGGGCAACAACACAGTCAGGCGGTAACATTGAGCAGAACAGGCCCACCTGTGAGAGAGACAGGTGCGTGAGGAGGACTAGCACTCACACTTGGCTGTCAGGCAGACTGGGAGCTGGCTGTGTGTCGGGGACAGCAGGAGCACCTCACTGGGGAGAGAGTGGCCCAGGTGAGGTAGGGCTATCAGTGGCTTGGCAAGCCGGAGGGCTGCCTGGACCAGGTGGTGTAGTAGCACGTGGATATGTAGTCATGCAGACCTGAGACACAGTGTGGGTGGGAGATGTTTGAGGGGTGCCTTTCCACTTCCTGGGGATTCCAAATGGCTTCCCTGTACTGGGATTAATGGGAACTGGTGTGGACACAACAGGCACACACACCAACAGAGCCGCATCAGGTGCAGGCACTGGCACTCCCTCTGGTGACGTGCTGGATCCTGCAGAACGCTTTGTCTGGCTTCGCCTCTGTCCCTCCTTCCCCTGTTTACCAGGTATACCCCCTACAGTGCTCTCTTTCTCCTGTTTGCCAGGTGTACCCCCTACAGTGCCCTACTTCCCCTGCTTCGCTGGGCTTGGAATGGGAGTCGAGGTGGTGGGGGAATGTGCCTCTGAGCCCTTCTTAGGTGTACCCTTGTCATGCAACACCTCCTCAGTGGACACAGAAACTGCATGCCTTGCTTTGCGTGAAGCTTTAGGGACAGGAGAGTCCTTAGCTGGGGATGCCTCTGAGGCATGTGAGTCAGAGGTCTGCTTCTTTGCTCTTTGGGCCTTGCGTTTTGATTTTGTCTTTGCGTTCTGGGCAGGCTTTGCTCTTCTGTGGGGATGGTGTCTGTAGAGGGGACCGCTTGGGTGGTTTCTGCTGGGTGCTTTGTGTGCTGTATTGTGACTGTGATGCATGTGAACCGTGGTCACTATCATCAGACGTGGCCACTAACTGGGGGGTGGAGAAAGGCCCTGGAGTGGGAATGGGCCTGCTGAAGGGCAGACATCACTGTGGGGGACAAAGCCTGGACAGTACGGTACAGCCCACCCATGTCGGGGTGTATGCCCTCCATGCAGGCAACCACCTGGGCTAACTTTTTGTCATGGTCACTGAAGGAATTGAGTAGAGCTGTCTGGCCCAAACAAAGCTGGTGCAGAAGCTCAACAGACTCAGCACTGAGGGAGCAGGGGGAACAGGTGCAGGGGCTGCGGTGCCAGGTATGAAGGAAACTCATCCCCTCTTACTGACATGGACACGGGCAGCACCAGAGGAAGTGGATGGGTTGGCGGGGACTGGCCGCTGTGTGGTAGAAGATGATGAAGAGTCTCCATTCCTCTGCCTGCCAACATGGATACATCCCCACTGGCATCCATCAGATGATGTGGTACTTTGTGTCTCAGGCTGGGATTCCTCCAGAAGTCTCCGGTCCCCCTCTGAGGCGCTGGTGACATCTGTGTCACTGGGCTCCTGTGCAGCTGTAGTGCTAGTCCCACCACCACTGGTGTCTGGCTCCTGTCCCTCCATGACCACTGGTGAATCTGCATGAGAGAGATATGCAAGGTCAGGTTAGTGGAAGCAACAGTACAAAAGCAAGGCAATCAATGCAGTACAAAAGAGCTCGACATCTATATGTTGTACACCAACTCACTACATAGACCTCAGAAGTGGATGTAATCCTGATTATCTGTCATGACTGAGCCATGTTAAGGCCACACTGCACAACACCCTGCCTGTGGCTGAGGTCTACCAGACACACAACTAGCTCTGCCCACACCTATGGACATGATGGGGGCACACCACTTGTTGCCACTGACAAACCTGGATGGAACAGGCGGGGACAACCCAGACACTGATTACAACATCACAGTCAACAATTCAAAGAGCCCATGCCAATAACCATGTTGCACTCTAGGGCACAAAGACTAGTGCACATTGTTGTAAGATGTCTAGGCCTCAACATTTATGGTACATGCAATGGACGCATTGATGAAGTCACACTTAGATTGTGAAAACTGATGTTCACTCCCAATTTGATTCCCACGACTACCCCAATGCTGAAGAAAGTTGAAGAGCACAATTCAGACTGCAATGGGAATGCACAGCATGGAGGCTTACTTTTGTAAGAACAGTTTGGGCACATGCATGACACTGGCACCCAGCACAGCAGCCACTTACACGACACTGCACCACTCCACCAAGATCAAATATGCCAGCGCTGGCACATACCCTGTCCACATGCAACCGCTCCCAGGCAAAGTCATCCTCACCAAATACTCACCCCTGCCTTGCTGCTGATGCTCCCTCAGACGTGCATCCAGCTCAGGGTGAGTCTCTGCCAAGATGCAGCCCATCAGTGGTGTCATGTTGCGCCGTGTCATCCAGCCAGTACGAGGAAGCTGCCCCAAGGTCATCTCTGCCACGTTCTTTGCCGGCCGGCTGATGTCGTCCCACCTCTTTTGGCAGTGAGTGCGCCATTGGTTAGATACCTCCATAGTTCGCACCCTTGCTGCAATGGCCCTCCACACGGCCTTAGGCTGGTGTACCTTGAGCTGCAGGTATGGGAGACAAGAGTGGTAAATTATCAGTGACACAGTGTCATGTACCAACAACTATCAGTACAGTAGCAAGACACAAACTCTTTACCAAACCGACTATCTTTCCATCCCACACTGGTGTACATCTCACATGGGCACTCTGCATGGGCTAAGCTGATGTGATTGCATGCAGTTGTTAGTTGGTACACAGTCCCTGCACATCTCACACGCATGCAGGATGCCAGCACTGAAATCCCTATGTGGCTTACACACATCTCCAGTCCTTTGCATGTCTGGGCACCACATATATCACATATCAACCTGTGTCTGGGGGTGGACTCACTGTGTGCAAGACTGTGCAGCACTCAATGTCCATGCCCTGTGAATATCTCAGTATGTCATGCTTGTGGCATCAAGGGACATGGACTTACAAACAAAATATTGATCCACACAAGTCTGTTTGTGTGCAATCTACAGGGCTGAGATGGTGCATAACTGGATTAGACCGTTAAACAAACAATTGTGAGGAATCAGTAAATGAAGTGATGCGAACTCACCTTGGTGGGCGGGCACTGTGCTAAGCATCTGGGCTCCCACTGAGATAGACAACAGGGGCACACAAAGCCATTCAGCCAAGCAACCACTGTCCTGGCACCTGTATGACCAACATCCTGCATCACTGTATGGCTGACAATGCAACACACTTCACTCATACCTACAACTGCAGGCAGGGAGACCTGTGACATTGGGACACAGACTCCTTCTCCCTGGAGACAGCATATTTGTCAGTGATTGACATAACCCCACACCCTCAGGCATATACTGCATCTTTCCAACTAAATGTGTGCCTCCCCTACCCTACACCTCCGCTTTTGAGAACTTACCGCAACAATTGGAGCACCATACAGCCTTGGGTACTGTGCGAGCACCTCGTCCACTAGGATCCCCGGCTCCTCGCTTGTGAATGGACTGGCACGGATCTTCTCTGTCCTTGCCATCCCTGTGGACATGGAACACCTGTGGTTGAATTTGGTGGTGAGGGGTCTCAGGCAGCAGTCCCTGGAGGCGGCAGCAGGTGAGGGGCTCAGGCAGGAGTCATTGGAGGCAGCAGCAGATGAGGGGTCTCAGGCAGGAGTCCCTGGAGGCAGCAGCAGATGAAGGGGTCCCAGGCAGCAGTCCCTGGAGGTAGCAGCAGATGAGGAGTCTCAGGCAGCAATCCCTGGAGGCAGCAGCAGGTGAGAGGTCTCTGGGAGCACGCTCTGGAATCAGTGGAAATGTGAGGCTCACTACCACATATATATAGCCCCCTGGCATCATTTCAAAGGTGCCAACCTGCAACAATTGGTTGTCCAGGTCTGCCTCATTCAAAAGCATCCAATGACCGCCTCCGCAGTGGCGGAGCACACCTACCGCGGTTTTCATAATTGCATCATGTCACTGCAGTCATCGTTCCCATTGGCTCTAGGGCATGTTCCATGGCGGTGACACACCCCAGGGGCCCGGTGCACGCTACCACGATGGTGCCTCATTCAAAAGCATCCAATGACCGGCTCCGCGGTGGCTGAGCACGCCTACCGCAGTTTTTAAAATTGCATCATGCCACCGCAGTCATCATTTCAATTGGCTCTAAGGCATGCTCCATGGCGATGACACGCCGCAGGGGCCCGGTGCGTGCTACCGTGATGGTGCCTCAATCGAAAGCATCCAATGACCGGCTCCGCGGTGGCTGAGTACGCCTATCGTGGTTTTAAAAATTTCATCGTGCCAGCGCAGTCATCGTTCCAAATTGTCTCTAGGGCATGCTCCATGGTGGTGACACACCAAAGGGGCCAGGCAGTAGCTACCACGATTTAGGTGGCGGAGCATGCCCACCACCATTTGGGCATGTCTCCATGCCAATGACTACAGCACCTGTGTGAATGGGGGGTGCTGATGCCACACTGCTGGGGACAGGAGATAGCTACTGCGATTTGGATGGCGGAGCATGCCCACCACCATTCGGGCATGTCTCCATGCCAATGACTACCGCACCTGTGTGATTGGGGGGCCCAGTGACACAACACTGGGGACAGGCAGTAGCTACCATGATTTGGGGGCCATACAATGACATGAGGCACTGCGATATGTGTGGCGCAACATGCCCACCACCATTTGGACATGTCTCCATGCCAATGACTACCGCATCTGTGCGAATGAGGTGTGCTGATGCCACATCGCTGGGGACAGGCGGTAGCTACCGCGATTTGGGTGGCAGTGCATGCCCACTGCCATTTGGGCATGTCTCCATGCCAATGACTACCACACCTGTGTGAATGGGGGTGCTGATGCCATACCTCTGGGGACAGGCGGTAGCTACCTCGATTTGTGGGACATACATTGGCAAGGGACATCGTGCACACTTCAACAGTGCACAGTGCCCACATGGTGAAGGGCACATCATCGTGCACACAATGCCAATATTCCATTGACTCCACTGGTGCCTACACATGCCATGGTTGTGTATGCTTGACGTAGATTGGTCTGTATTCCCTCAGACATGTCACAAATAAATCAGATGGTCGATGAGGCAGGACAGTGTTGTAGTGGACTCTACAATGTGTTCACATATCAATGTGTTGAGGTGCAGTGATTACCCTGGCAATGCTTGTCTCACTGTATGATGTAGTTACTTACATGTGCTCTTCTGTCTGCTCATACAAGCAATTGTCAGTTTACCGCCAACTGTGGTCATTGTGTTGTGCATGTGTGCCAATTTTGATAGATGCATTGAGGTGTGACAGGTACAGCAGCTAAGTATGAGACAGTGGTGTTGATTTGTTACACATTGGCTGGATGCCACGCTCCCAGGCGTGCACATGTGAAATGTGGTCATATCACTATGTGCATTCACATTGACCTATGTGTTGTTTGAGGGACTTGTGTATTGTAAATAGAGAGGTGTGCACTTTGTGTAGCTCAAACGTCGACCCATGTAACCTGGTGTGTCACTCAATTATCAAGTCAGTCTTTGTTTTTGCTGTGTCATCCAGAACGTGATATGCTGTGGCCATCTCATGATATATTTCATTGACATCCGTCCACTTTCATCACAACTAGGAGGAGGCCAAATTTGATTCGTCACTTGACAGTGCTGGAGGACATGGAGGATGTGGCGATCATTCGCAAATTCCGTCTTGATAGAGCCACCCTGAAAACCTTTTGTGATATGTTTTAGCCCCACCTGTAGCCTCGCCGGACATATCCAACAACTTTCACCCCAACTTTTAAGTGATGGCAGCACTCCATTTGTTTGCCACTGATCGTTCCAGGAGACAGTGGCCAGTGCTGGTGGGATGTCTTAACCGATTTTCAGCATGGTGCTGCGTGATGTTCTGTCCGCCATGATGATACACAAGGACAGATATATCCATTTCCCCAGGGGTGCTGAATTGCTAGATGTGAAGGGGGACTTCTATCCCCTTGGGCAAATCCCCCATGTTGTTGGAGCCATTGATTGCACACATGTCGCTCTTGTGCCACCACAGGCAAGTGACCATATATTCCGCAATCGCAAACATTACTACTCCATTAATGCGCAAGTGGTGTGCCTGGCAGATATGATCATCTTGCATGTCTGTGCCAGATTCCCCGGCTCAGCCCATGACTTGTACATCCTGCGGAATAGCATTGTGACCCGGCTGATGGCTAATCTGCTTCCAGAGCATGCATGGATTGTAGGCGAGTACGCATAGTTGTATGGCGTGCTGGGTGTGTGGCCTGCTGCCCTCTGCCTGCATATCATTGCAATGTCTTTTTGTCATACCTAGGTGACTCTGCATATCCCAACCTTCCATGGCTGCTGAGCCCACTGCGTAATCCCAGGACCCCGGCTGATATCAGATACAATGAGGCCCATGGGAGGATGACACGTCATGTGGTGGAGCGTACTTTTGGTCTGCTCAATTCACATTTCAGGAGGTGCACTGGCATACTCACCCAGGAAGGTTTGTCAGATCATAGTGGCATGTTGCATGCTCCACAACCTGGCCATTCGCAAGGAGTATCCCCAGTTTCTGGATGATGATGAGGACCCAAGACCCCGCCTGCACAACAACATGAATCTAGTGATGGGGACAGTGGAGAGGAAGAATGAGGTAAAATGCGTCAACAGCTCATCACCCGCTACTTCACTTGAAGGTGGGTGACAATGTACAACATACCCATTGTCTGGTGATCTTGATATTTTTGTGAAGGGCTATGTGCAAATTGTGAAAACTGCCAGTCGTCAACTCAGCTGTTGGTGGATATGTTAATGTGACATGCCATCTGAGAACGTATATGGGACGTGTTTGTTGACACTTGTTGCCCATTGTGTTGTCTGCATGTTGGCTTATGTAGATGGTCGGTGTTGTGTAATGTCTGTGATGCCACACTCACACCAGTTAATGTTGTTCTGTTGTGTTTCCCTAGGTGCCTTGAACTTATCCTTGCCTGCATACAGTAGATACTCCTGATACATTATGGACATGTTGAAGACTGTACATCCTGCACTAAAGACAAAGCTGACACAAAAAAAGTTTGTAAGGTATTTTATTTACAGTTGCCATGTGAGGGGTGTAGGAGAGTAGGGTCTGCTATCCTATGGTCACCCCAAATTTTTGCTTTTTGCTTCACTGGTTTATGACTTAATGTGGCTGTGGGCCTGCTAATCAGACCCACAGCCTGCTGTTCTCTCTCTAAATTAATGCCAATGCACATTAGGTGCATTACGAAATTGGAACTGGTTCACCTTATTGGCCCCTGTAACAGTGTACCCCAGGTACCCAGGGCATAGGTGCTTCCAAGGCCTACCAGGGGCTGCAGCACGTATTGTGCCACCCCTGGCCTGGCCTCCATATTTGACACAACTGGCTGATCACTCAGCTGGGGTAAGTCGGTGTAACCACCCCTTACTTAGGTGTAGTATGCCTATGCCTAACCTAAAATGGACACATATGTTCCTATCAGCCACTCCTATGGAAGGCCTCATCAATCCTGGAGGCAGAGTGCTTGGAAATATGTGAGATGGTGCTCTGGCATGAGCTGAGCCTGTCTGCAGCTTTTGGAACCATGTCCTTTAGCTGTTTCATGATACTGCCATACCATATACTCTTAAGTGCATTATGAACCTCGCGGTTAAATGCTATCTTTGGTTTGGCTTTATCAAAACATGTCGAGTAAGGTGTCATACGAATTGGAATACTACCCCCTCGCTAGTTCTGGTGACGGGGGTAGCATTCCACCCTTCTAGAGGGGTACGACATGTACCTAACCTGAACCCCGGTTAAAGTTAAACAGAGCCTTAGCATCACAAAATTGATGCTGCCACCACAGACACAAGTCTAACCTCCTTCTGCTGGGAGTCCTTCCAGCGAGGGCAGCTTGGACAAAGGGTTTCCTGCCTTGGGAGGTGCTAGCACCACCCCAGACAGGATTTTGTGTATTGGGTAGGACAGGGCTGAATAGAATCAGACATGCCTGGGGCACACAAGGTGTCCCTGTGCATATTCCAGTTCAAACCGGTGCTGGGGCTCTCCAGCCCCAGTCTTGGCGTGAAGCTGGACAAAGGAAAGGGGGTGTAACCACCCCCCTTCCTGGTCCCACCCAGAGGAGGGACCTAGCAGGTAATCCGGCCCCTAGATTTGGAATAAGAGTAGGAGCTGTGTCCCAAGACTTCAGATCATCCTGAACTCGACTTGAAACTAAGAAGAAGACTGGACTTCGACATTCTGCTGCACAGAAGACTGAAGAGAATCTCCCTTGTGGCCAGGGAGTGACCACCCTGTGAATACAGGCACCAACCAGCAACTCGACGTCTGCTTTGCCGCCGCAGGAGCCCGAGCCCAGAGCCTGACAAGACCCAGACTCCCAGACATCTCAGAGCCCGATCCACAGTCCCTGAAAAGAAGAGACCCGTGGAGGCACTGAGAGACGTGGGACCGGACATCTTGGAAGACCCCCGAAGAGCTGACTGCGCAGCACCCGAGGCACCCTCGACGCTGTGCTTTGGGGTTTGAGAGGCCCCGACACCGAGCAGCATTTGCACCAAAGATCAGCCCCCCAGCATCTCTACGATCTGCGTGGGGCCCTTTTGCACTTTGCCACTCGACGCGCCATCCCGGTCACTTGCCACGTGGCTATCTTGGCGACGAAAACTACAATTTGCACTGCTGGTCTGGTTGCTCCAGACTGGCCATTGCTCCCCTGAAAAGGAGCCCTCGCTCTGACCTTGCTGGTCCGAGTATAAAGCTTTTTCCACTTCCTTCGTGGCTTGCATTAGCCAAGGCCTGTTTGCTCCAATCAAGTTGCTGACACCACCATCAGCTAGAGCCTTTGTGGGACAGCTCGTGATTGACTCCTGGACGTCCTTGACCTCTTCGTGTTCATGTGGCTGCGGAGACAAGCTGCACCTCTTCACCTGTTTGCACCCGACATTGCCTGGTTCCATCCTGGTTCCACGGTAGTCACTGGCTAGTGACTTTGAACATTGTCCCCTCTGCTTTCAGGTCTTCACCTCTTCAGATCCATCCTTGGATCCACCGGAACTCTCCTCGACGACCCGCCTGCAGCATCTTCAGCTCCAAGCACCATCGACCTGCGTGACGAAACCCGACACTACTTCGCACCTGTGCACCCGCTTCCTGTGGGTGAGGTAACTCAGCAACACCGGTGTTCCCACACTGGTATACACCTCTAGTGCCTGTGTCTAAAGTTTTATCCTTGTAGGTCCATCGGAAGGTTCCTTATACACTAACTTTGTAACTTTTACGCACCATTGACTTAACATTGGTGCATGCGTGCACTTTGAGCACTGCACCCGAGTCCCGCGGGCCTTTCCCGACTTCGTCACTGCTAGTCTCGAACAGCTCCAGCGATTCCCCAGGCCCTAGGCCTCTTTCCTTTCCCCATAGTGTTTCTTATACCACTATTTTAGTGTATGGTTTAGGTGGCCCCTAGGGCTCATCCATATTGTGCAACTTTTGTATATTTAAACTGTGTTTTGTTTTAATGCATTTGCTTCTGTGCTCATAAAGAGTATAGGGGATATTTGTAGAAATAAATCTATATATATATTTTCAATATATATCTGTGTGGTGTCCTTTCATTTGGTATTCAAGGGGATTGTGTATGGTAAAACAGCTTGCTTCACATGCCTATACAGAGTTTAGCCTAAGACTGCATTGTCCACGCTACTAGGATAGCTGGTCTATTAAGGTTGACTTACAACCAATCATCATAAGGGTTGCTTGGCATGGTGCAAGGTGATCACTAGAACTAGTGAGCATCATATACCAGGCCAACTTCTCACATGGGGTTGTGCAATTTTACATAGAGGTGGTGGTGGAGCAGTGAGTTGACAGTCATGGTAAAGGAGATGAAAGAGTAGATCCCACATTGATGTGGTGGCCCAGTCCAACAGACAGATGCCATTCCCAAGGCAGTGTGGGGAAGGATAGTCCAAACAGTCAATGCAGTGAGGAAGAGGGTTGCCATCAGGGCTGGCTCTGTGACTGGCGTTTGTCAGGTGCTTTGTCTCCAGAGACTCCCAGGCTCTTCTTAGGATGGCCTCTTGGTCGCTTGGCAGGGGTGGGCCCTGCTGTGGTACCAGTGGCGTCTGAGGACTCACCCCTCTCTGTGGGCGCTGGGGAGGATGGTAAACTGTTATCCTGCAGCCCACCAGAGGGAGGTGAAGTTGTTGGTTGTGGCGCAGGCCTGTCCCTCAGTAACGCCACTTGCTTGCCCATGAGGTTCACCAATTGTCCAATGCGGGTGTCGATGGACCTCATCAGCAGGATGAGCTCGCGTAACAGGTCATCCCACCGGCCACTTTGTCCTTGGGCCTGTTGGTATGCCCCAAGGACTCTGGTGATGTGGTCCAGGGATTCGGTCCCAGCCTTCTGGTGTCTTGGGCTGACCCTGGCCCTCCCACCTACCCTGCTGCCACGGACCTGTCACCTTGCTACTGTGGGTCCCCACGCACTCTCCCTGCCTTCCTCAGTTGGTGGTCTGGGGTGGTCATCTTCTGCGACAGGGAGGGTGTTGCAGGTGGTGGTGGTGGCGGCGGACGCACAGCCCGTAACAGCAGGGGTCTGCTGTGCAGTTGGTGTTGCAGCAGATGTGGTGGTAGAGAGGATGGGGGCCTGGGACCTGTTGCTCCCTGGCACTCCAGATGGGCCGGCCTCGAGCTCATCATCCTGAAAATCCTGGCGGTCTACATCCAAGAGTCCATGTACCGGGGGGGAGACTGGCTCTGCAGGTCGTTGGTGTTGTCCTCTGCAGTAAGTTCTTGGTCACCTGTGGATTAGATGGGAAATGGTCATTGTAGTGCACTCTGCAAGCATTGTGTTAGCTGTATGTAATCCTTTGTCTGTACACTACACAATTGACTGATCTTCACATCATTTACTATGTGCACTATTGTGCCTCCTAACATGAGGCAGTGGTACATACATTACTTGAACATAGTGTGAGGTACCAATGCATGCCAAGTAACTTGTGTACAAATCATGTTCACAGGGACCTGTTGCCATGTAGGGACCATCAAAACCTTTTATCATTGTTGACTCCTTGTTGATTTGTCTACCCTGCCAGATGTCACATCCTGCCCTTGACTAGGTATTGTATTGTCCTGCATACCTTTGTCCTGCCATGTACATATCTTGATTTGTAACCCCACACATGCTTTCTCTTTTTTGAAATGGTCATTCTCAGTTGGACCCCATGGCAATGCACTCATCAGTGTGTGCTGTGCATGATTGTGCCCAGTCTTCCTTGTGCATCTGCATTGGTGTGTGACTCTGTAGCTGTGACAGTACACTTTGCTTACCTGTGTGCACACTGTGCATGGCAAGCGGGTTCAGTGAGCATATTTGTGCAGTGAGAGGGCTGGTGTTGCCATATGGTGCCATTTCTTTAGTGACAAATGTGTGGGTGCACGTACTGGCTACCTAGTTGTGACTAGGCCATGGTGGTAAATTCCGTTCCGCTCATGGCATTTGCGGAATTTGGGTAATTTAGCATTCCGCGGAGAACGCAAAATTGCCCAAATTATGCGTTCTGTGAATTCGCGAAATTTTTTGCTTGTTCACGTTCACAAATGAGTGTTCGCGAGATATTTCCCCCGAGCACGCAAACAGTGATTGCGAACAGTAAAAAATCATCACGAACAAGCAATTCTGCGTGTTTTTACCGTTTCACGGAGATTTGATTAACGCGATTACGCAAATTCCGCCAACCCCTACCTTGGCTTTGTGGCGTTGCACATCTGTGTGTGCATGGGGGAGGATTACATTCTGCTCAATGGTGTCATGGGGCCGAAGGATATGTCTACCTACCTAGTGATTTCGTCGAGGTGGTCCATTAGATGACACATGCATCTTGTGGTATGGTGTGCTCCATCCTGCTATACAGGGGAACAAAGGAGCATGGTAGGAGTATAATTGCAGGTCCCCCACCCTCAAACAGCCCTCCCAGGGAAGATGGCTACCTACCTGTTATGTAATTTGGTGCACTGCAATGGCTGCCAAGTGCCTCTGGGTGGGGTGGGGGAGGGATCCATTCTGCTGTGGTTTGGGCCAGGGGGCATGGTGGGAGTAGTGGTAGAGGCCTCCCAGGGAAGATGGCTACCTACATGTTAGGTAAAGCTGAGCAGTGCAATGGCTTCCAAGTGCTTCTGGGTGGGGTGGGGGAGGGATCCATCTTGATGATGCTGTGGGACAGGGGGCATGGTGGGATTAGTAATGCAGGCCTCCCACTACCCAAGCAGCCCTCCCAGGGAAGATATCTACCTACCTGTTAGTTTGTTTGGTGTACTGCAATGGCTTCCAAGTGCTTCCGGGTGAGGTGGGGGAGGGATCCATCTTGATGATTATGTAGGGCAGGGGGCATGGTGGGAGTAGTGGTACAGGCCTCCCACCCCCAAACAGCCCTCCCAAGGTTGATGGCTATCTACCTGATTAGGTGAAGCTGAACAATGCAATGGCTTCCAAGTGATTCTGGGTGGGGTGGGGGAGGGATCCATCCTGCTGTGGTTTGGACCAGGGGGCATGGAGGAAGTAGTAGTACAGGCCTCCCACTCCCAAACAGCCCTCCCAGGGAAGATGGCTACCTACCTGTTAGGTGAACTTGAACAATGCAATGGCTTCCAAGTGCTTCTGGGTGGGGTGGGGGAGGGATCCATCTTGATGATGCTGTGGGAGAGTGGCATGGTGGGAGTAGTGGTGCTGGCCTCCCACCCCCAAACATCCCTCCCAGGAAAGATGGCTACCTACCTGTTAAGTTGTTTGATGTACTGCAATGGCTGCCAAGTGCTTCTGGGTGGGGTGGGAGAGGGGTCCATCCTGCTGTGGGATTGGCCAGGAGGCATGGTGAGAGTAGTAGTGTATACCTCTCTCCCACATACTGCACTCCATGGCAAGATGCCTACCTACCTGTTAGTTTGATACAGGTTTTGTAATGGCTGACACATGCTTCTGGGTGGGGTGGGGGAACTCCATCTTACTGATGCTGTGGGACAAGGGTGCCTGGTGGGAGTTATAGTGCTGGCTACTTGTACACATGCCCCCATGGTGATGTTGGTGGCTACGTTTGGGGTGAATGGGAGTGGGTGATTTTTGGATCTGTGAGACATGTTTTTTTGAGTGTGTGGTGCAGATGAATGGTGTTTATCCTAAGTGGTGTAGCATTGTAGTTGAACAAGACAGTACATATCAGTTTGGTGGTAGTCATTTGTTTGTACTTACCAGCCTCCACTCCCCTGGTTAGTCCTGTAAGACTCTCTGGATGCAGTATGGCAAGCACCTTCTCCTCCCATCGTGTAAATATTTTTTTGTGGAATGGGAGGGCCACTGGCAGTCTTGTTGACCAGCTCCTAGTTCTTGCTCCTCTTCTCTTTGACAACCCTCTTCATATCATGGTACTGCGTCATGATTTCCTTCTTGGATCGCAGGGTTGTCCCTACTGCATTGACCCATTGTACTATCCTTTCCCACATTTGAGTCCTTGTGGCCAATGGTGTCTGTGGGACCAAGCTACCTAACAGTTGTGCAAAGTGTTTGTGGGTGCAGGGGTGTGGGTGGTGTGTGTGATGGTGGTGTGTGAGGTGTGTTATGTGCTGTGGACTTGTTGGTTCTGGTGTGATGGTGGTGGTGGTGATGTGTGTGTGCTGTGTTCTTTTGTCTCTCCTCTCAGATCTGGTGAATGCCCTTCTCTTCTGGAGTGTTGGAAAGGATTGTGGTTAGGGTAGGGGCTGGTTTTATACTCAGCTCTGTGAGTGTGCCCAAATGGAGTATTACTGTCAAGTGTGTTGTGGGTGTTGTCCTGGGAATTGTATGTTTCTGTTTGGCATGTGTTTGTTTCATTGGGATGTGTATTTGGGGGGCATGGCTACTTTAAATAGTTCAATGTTTGGCCTTATTGATGGGTTTTTGCATCGTCCGCCATGTTTTCTATGGATCGTCCGCAGAGGTGTGTATGCTGCAGCTCTTCCGCTGGCTCTCCCATTCATTCCAGTTTGTGACCGCGGCGGTCGGAAACAGTGGATCGTACCGCGGGACCATCGGGGATATACTAATTTTCCGTGGGGTGTCTCCGCTATGCTTGCGACCGGTTGTTGATTTTCCGCTCCATTTCCGACCACTGGGGTCGGATTTTGGCCATCACCGCCTGCAACTGGCGTTTTTTATTGCTCCGGGTACGCCAAGGCCAGTCTTTTGTAGCGGTTGATCCTAATTTGACCGCCGGTTGTTCCACGGTCCCGGCAGGCGGTTATTTTCCGCTTCCATGGCGGTTGGGGTGATTTTCAGACCGACATCCTAATGGTGCTCTCAGCACAGCGGGTGTGCTGAGAGCACCTCCCTCCGCAATATCAAGAATGCAGGATGCACCCGCGAGTGTGGCGGATGCATCCTAATGTCACTAATGGGACCCCGGCACCAATGGCGGGCGGTCCCATTCCACTATAGGATGGCAGACGGACAAAGTCCCCCCACCATCCTAATGACCCCCTAACCATATATAATTTACTATTCCTACCCCTGTTAGGGTTAAGTCAGGAAAGGTGCTGGACACTAACTATATATATAATGTATTATTCCCAATCCACCCAAGTTTAGGTCCAAGAAGGTGCTGGACACAAACCATTTATAAATTACTATTCCCACTCCAGTCAGTATTAAGTCAGTGAAGGAGCTGGACATTAACGATATATAATATACTATTCCCACTGACACTTTTTAGTTCTTAACTTCCTTAGGACTGTGGCATTGCCAGTAAGAGGAGTATGCGTTTCAAGGTGCCTACTCCCTCTAGACCATTTAGTATTGGTGATAGTCACTGGGTATACCTGGGATAAGGTGGTGATGCAGTCCTCCTTCCAAGTGCAAACCCCTTGATAACAACAAGAAATTTGTAGTTTTCATCCTCACACCATGGCAACATTAAAATATACACTCAATAATCATATAAGTGCGAACTCAGTCAAGGGGTTACTAGGCAACTTCGAGGCACCACACAAAGCCAATTAGTGCTTCAGCACACGAGGACAAAGTACACAAATAAAGCACTTCTTCTTCTGGATGGTGTAGTCTGTGCGGCATATATTCGAATGCATCTAGGGCTAACCATGCATTCAGTCCATTCAAGACACCCTGAAGCGGGTGCCAAGGTTTTGCAGTGTTCTGCTTTAGCAGCTTGGACATTTTAGACACCACTCAACAAGTGCCTTTGTCACACATCAACAATCACTTTGGGCACAAGAACCAAAGTCGTAGGTTACTGCCAATGCCTTCTTCAGCACAGCAGGTTGATCTGGTATACTTCAGCTAATGTGATGGCTGTGAGGGCAGTGATGATGACAGAAGTCACTTAGTCACTTCCCAGCAGTGCTGCAGGTTCTCTGCTCTGATTCAGTGACCAGCTCTGAGTCAGCAGCACTCCAGTCATGCTCTTTTTGTGTCTTTGGTGGATGAACCACTACACCAGGTTCAACCACTATCGTTCACACCAACAATCAACTCCTTCTGTAGCAACTGCTCACTCATTCTGCAGTCATTAGGGGAGGATCCTCCTGGTGTTTCTTAACAGGAATGCAGTTTTGCCTCCAGATCAAACTCCAGCTGATGTGTCCTCATCTCTGGGAAGCTAGCTGTCAAACAGACACCAGCTCTTAGTTGGCAGTAGTCCTCTGGTACTCTTTGGAGAAACCAATCCTCAGTCAAAGAGAGTTTGAAACTGCCCAACAAGTGGGCTAGCAGCTCCTACTATTATATATATATATGTACAGAGGACAGTGTAGTGTAGTTCCTATATTCCCAAGAGGCTCTGCACATTGGAATATTATATCCTATAGATTTGACGTAGGACTGAGGTCAACTAGGTCTCTATCAAATATATTAGACTTAATTGGGAGTGCCAGCTAACTCAGAGGTCACTAGAAACTTTCTCGAATAAACAAGAAGGGATTATTTTCTGACAACCGCATAAACATGACAACTTTGTTTCCCAAAGAATAAACTGATCTTCAGAGTCATGGAAAAAATGGATAGATATTTCACTCAGTCAATCATGCATGCTTCGTTTCACTAGAGGTGCAGAGATATAGATAGATGGGCGTTTTCAATAAAAAGGTTTTATTGAACAGTCTTCTTTCTCAAGCATAAGAAATGAACTGCTACAATCGCGAGATTGGTTGAAAAATATAATGCATACAATAAAAAGAGTAGAATAAAATAATACTGTAAGAGCATTGTATGGTTCCTAAACCATAGCTAAATACATACATAAATAACAGAGGTCAAAAGTACTCAGCTGGTGCTTCTAAAATACGCCTACCCCGATGTACCTAACCTAAGCTTAGTACGAGGGAAGAAGTAAGTGAGGTGTAGCAAAAATGTAGTATTCTTTTGCCAAGAATCTGTCCAAGATTTCTAATCAGCTCCGTACCTTGATTTGTAATGAAGAAGGTCAGGCTCAGGACTCGATTTCCCAACAACCCACAAGGGTAGCTTGGCAACACTGGAGCTGGATTTCTCGGCAGGAGAAAAGACAGCGTCTCTCTCAGTGCGTCTGCTGGAGGGTCGGCTTCCTTCGGCACTTGCAATAGCAGGGCGCGTCGGGCAAGTAGATAGTCAAACTGCTCCAAACAACTGTGTGATTGCTATGGCAGGTGTGGGGATATTTATACCTTGAAAGTACCGAGTTTGACGTAAAGGTAGACATAATAACGTCATCAAAAGTGTCTCAGGTCTTTGAAAACTTCATGAGTTCTTAGACAAGTCAGTTTTCGAGCAAGGGGAAGTCCCTAGCTGCTAAAGACGAGTTTTCCAAGAAATTGTTGTAAATTTTCGGAACTAGTGGAAGTAGCCCTGTCATATTTGGACTGCATGAGCTATCTCTAAATATGATAATGATTTTTTTGCCTATATAAGGATATGGTGATTTATACCTATATAAGTGCATGAATCAGGAGAATTACAATATGGTCCTAAAATGTTATGCAACACCCACTCCACGTTATCATGTTCATCTAAGTTCAAGTACTAAAACATATAATCTAGTGCACATGTTTACAATCCCACCCAAAAATACATAAAATGCATTAAAAATGGTTGTACACATAGAACGAGCCTTTGTACAGTACGCATTTAAAAGCAATGATTTCATTATAAGCATATTGTATGACATTAGCAATGCTAACGGAATGAATCACGAAAATTACATTTATGAAATGGCTCTTAGTTACAGAAGAAAAAGTCGAGACCATCCCATAGCAGAATATACAAATTGTTTCGGGTTTGGTATGCGTATGGTATGCGTATTAGGTCAATATTGTTCTTAGGAAGTATTCAAGGAATTCTTGTTCTCTAAGAATAGTTCTACTTTAAGCAGATTGCTTTCGTGCCAAGGTTCATTGTGTTTTGGAAAAAAGTCAAATCGGAGCAAAATAGAGTTCCAAAGTTAGAAGTTTCTGTCTTTTTTTGTTTTTTTTAAAAGTGAAGGTTGAATTTCAGATTTCAAGGAACGCTGTGTGCTAACTTCAAAAGTCGTTCTCGGAGAAAACATTAAGTCGTCAAGGCTGGCAAAGAAATCGTCTACCACAGTAGATGAAAGTTGAACCACTTCATTAAGAAGGTTGATAGTACAGAGATGTGAAACATTGCCGTCAGCGTCAGTCGCATTAGCAGTGTTCTCAGCAGATGGTACCTGTGTGCCTGTTGGTCCGCGTATCTCACCTTCAGTTGTAATTACCGGTGAGATCTCAATGAATGCCGTCATCAGGATCGGTAGCCATTGGGGGCAACACAGTACATTAACCGTCACCGGACTCAGTAAAGCGTCAACATCCGTTGGCATTCCTGATGGAAGTGTTAGACAGACATCTAACACGCATTCCTCTCCACAAAGCAGGCATCGTAGAACAGGTAAGATGCAATCTTGCCAGATTGGTCCAAATGACAGGAACCATGTGGTATTCAGATGTCTCAAACGAGCCAAGCCAAGGATCTGTGTTATTCTGTCACAATACTTCATGGCCAGGAGAGCATTCCCCATGGTAATTTGGGTATCGCTGGTGGCCGGATTTGCCATAACGGAGCAGGAGGAATAAAAATAGGATCCCTGCTACGAGTCCCAAGATGAGAGGCAGGCCGCTGAACACAGAGTGCACGAAGTAAGGAAAAATGCCCAGGACTGCTTAGAAGGATGCTAACAGTCCCGAAAAAATCATCTTAAATACATGTACAGTACCGCTGGTATCAGACATGTTTAAGGTACTACCTAACATTTCTGCGAAATGTATTGGCCAGTTTGTTGATAATAATGCATGTATCTCTACAGAGGACCTTGCAACTTGTAGATCATACGTCTCTCTGGACGAGGACAGTGGCACAGTTTTTTGTAAAAGAATGGCTTTCATTCTGCTTAAAGTATCAATTCGTATAGAAGAGATGTTCAGTGAAGGCCATAGTGACGACTCCCCGTCTGTCTTGCTTTTTGGAAACAATACTTGCATACAACAAGTGACCCTGGCTGACATACTAACCAGATAGGCTGTCCCTGGCATCATTCCACAACAGCTGTAATCATTGAGCATTATGTAGCTTCCGTTGGAAAGCTGCCAAAATATTGGATCTATCACCGCTGTCGGGGAACCATGCAGGTGGCATGATAAGTTGCTTGTAGAACCCTCACAGGCGCCATGTAAATCAATGCCTTGACACAGAAGTGTACCGCTTAATGTGGTTTTACATTTTTTTCACTAAGAAATACCTCCTTCTCCCCACTCCAACATCTGTGTGTGTATGGTAAATCCCAGGTCGACTTTATGTATCCTTTACCCAACCTTTCACACAGGCCTGCTGGTATATGTTTTAAGCAAAATTGAAACTGGAAAATTGTCATTGGTATCGTGATGGTGCCATGTATTATCCATTCAACTGATGGCTTCTCAGAAATGGTCAATGATAATCTCTCCAGTTTTTCTATGCTCAGCACTGTATAGTCTTCTCCCCTCTGTGCCAAAGAGATTTGTTTATCTGTAAGATTAAATACAGAAAGCAATGACGTAGTGTTGAGAAGACGCCAAGGCACATAGCCGAAGGAAGGTTTTGGAACGTCCAGCCTAACAGCCTTATAGAACGTAATTGAGACTGGCCATGTTGTAACATTAGCAAGTCCTGTTCCATTATGTCTATGGCAGAGGATACAATGCTGTCCAAAGAATACATTCTGGACAACAGAGTTGTTAACCCATTGTCAATATCAACTACAGAGAGTGCTTTCTCCAAATTAATAGGATACATTTTTCGTATTCTTTCAGCTGTTTTCATTTGCATGACTTTCCATGCTTCATTGTAAGCAGCGTATATACCGGGGTATATGAAACATTTTTGACGTGGTTTGTGAGGACCAAGTAAGAATTTTTGCAAATCAACAACATCTTTAAGTAAAGTTAAGTGTTGTTTTATATCTAGGAGTGTGGATTTTTGTAGCCATTCAAGGCACAGTTTTCCCACACTGTAAGTTGTTATTATGCCTGGATGTTGTCTCTGGACATATCTTGGATCTGGCCTAGTTACAGTAAACCCTTGTGTCTTTTTCAGGAATCTATCTTGACAGTTATTCGTGTCTGTGGGCCAGATTAATCATTTTTTCCAATCAGGATTAGTTCTGTTCTTTTGTAAAATGTAGTTTACGCCTACCTCCTCATATGTAGTTCTATTACTATCAGGTGTGGGTTTAGGTATGGACGGTTTGTTTAAATATTTTATCTTAGCCAGGCCAAGACAAGATGTCTGTTGAACAGTTTCATTTAAGAACAATATTTGTTCTGGGATAATTCAGGCTCTGAATAATGCTTCAAAACCTTGTACCTGCCAGTCTTTCGTGACCCAAACAGTTTTTTGTCTCAGTGTTGTCTTTCCAAAAGTTAAAGCCTAATGTGGATAATTGAGCATAAAAGGCCGCAGAATAAATCTGTTTAGTATTTGTCAAAATACTTTTCATGCCTGTCATTAACATTTTTGAAATAAAAACTTTCTGGGTTTGTGACATTAAAATGTGTCAAATATGGACATTTTCGATAGAATGTTTTAGAGCTACCTTTTGGAGGTGTCGGACAATGTTCCCATTGATTATAAGTTAAAACATTTCTAGGGTTAGCAGATTTGTGCAAATAATGATGACCAAAAAATACATTTCTTCATAATTTGATGAGCCTTCTAAGTATTCATGTTTTACAAATTTCACTGACATTTCTAAATCTGCCATCATGTTATTAACAGTTTCAAAGTCCCAATCATCAGAAAATGTACTAGGTGAAACAAAATCACTCAAGGAAACCTTAAATTGGTGTGGAATCTTCAGCAGCTCGACAGGGCCATAAATGTCATAATCAGTTCTACCCATGCTATTCCACCAGCTAGAGGAACAGCTGTGTAGTTTACTGATGACAGGTCTCGTTGTTCACGATGAGATGATTTGTGTGGTTTCAGGAGCAAGTTGATGTTCTTACTTGCTGTGTCCATTTTAATGTGTTTCCATCTATCAGCCTTCCCAAACTTAAAACGAGAATGAGCCATAGTAGGACATAAAATACACCTAATCCAATCCAAAATTCAACCCATGGTGAAACCAGATATGTATTTGCAAGCTCTTGACCAAGTTCCATTAATTGTTCCTAGAAAGTTTTGTTTTTTGGCGCTGTTTCAGGTTCACTGAGATCCTCAGAAAAGGTATCGAAGCTGATGAAATAGCCAGAGGCAGTTCTGTCAATAGTTGGTATTGCATCTGGAGTATTTGAAATCACTGGAGCTGCTTGTTCCTTTGACATGTTAGTATAGTCAGATGCTACATCATTGTAGGCCAGAGTTTCTTGACGAAACGTTATTTGGGTTTCATAAGGCACATGTTCCATGGCTTTATTGCATAGTCCTTCTTTTCTTACTGCAGAATCTTCAAATGTGATGAATCTTTCTGTTTGAACCTCTTGGATAGTAGCACGATTTGGTTGTCTGCTACATCTTGGGAGTCCACTGGGCCTACTACTTATTATCAGCCACATGGTGTTCTTTTACCAGGTCAATTGATACAGACCGGTTCTCTTTTCTTCCAGCAAGGGGTGGCAGTGACACTGTTCTCGATCCATGGACTGCTAGTACAGGTACTGGTTTTCTGTAAGAAGGCCCAAATTCCTTCTTGTCCGTTATTTTTTCTCTGACCAGATCCCCAATCTTTGGAATCCAGACAGGTCTTGCTGGGACAGGTGGTTTTTCTTCAGTGGTCGTTGGCATTCCGCTGGTGTTGCTTAGCCTTCTTCTTGTTTCATTTAAGTCCTATAAAACAGCCAAATGATCATTGATATCAAAGAGTTTTTGTTCCACCACGGAAGTATGACGAGTTCTAGGTCTTCAACCAACATTCTAGTACTAAAAAGGATTTCATATGGAGTGATTCCACCCAGAGATTTTCTTGGCAGGTTATTAAGACTACGTTGGATACTTATTAGATTCTTGACCAACCCATCACCCGAACCTAATACCCTAGCTGTTATAGATTGCTTTATGTCACAGTTTTTTCTCTCCACAACCGAATTTCCCTCTGGATGGAATGGACTCGAAAACCGCAATGCAACGCCCAAGCTGGCCATGGCCTCCTTGTAAGCCCTAGAGCTAAATGCAGGACCCTGGTCAGAATGTAGCGTGCCGATTGCGTATGTGCCTATAAAGACTCGCACATCTTTTATAACAGTTCGGGTGTCAGCCGAGCGCGGAGGCCTCATTCAAATGAATCTCATCCTAATATTTGTGGGACCACTTTTGTCCGTGTGGATGTCTGAGCGTGGATAGTCTAATGCTATCTAACAATGGTGTCTGTACTGGACTGGCTACACTGTAGTCAGGAATCTGGTGGCACTCCAAGCTGTGATCTCAGTAACAATCATCGCAATTAATTCTGAAATGTGAGCTTTCATCCCTGGCCACCAGTACATCTCTTTCAATTCTAATTGAGATTTTGAGATCCCTTGATGTATCAGACCCTCTCCCATCTGTGCTTTGTGAATCAGAGCACCTCTCCGGTTCCTGTTTGTAATTACCCTATCCCCCACTCCAGGGATTCGAGCAAAAGGAACACAGTTTGCATCAATTATGTATGTATATTCGAGTGGATAATTTAGAAGTAACACAGCTCCGCTGCCTTTGCTCATGGCATTGACAGCAAGCATGGTTTCACTGTCTATTTTTGTTTTTAAATGATTGATTGCAGGTACAGAAGCCGTTTGCACAGCTGCCTTCGCGGCTTCATCAGCCAATGAATTCCCTTCAACGTGAACGCCATCACACTGATGACTCAGTGTATGGATCATGTGAGTCTTTTGTATTTCTTTCTGTAATAGAATTACTTGTTCCCAAAGCAATTTATGCTTGATTGTGCCACGTTTTGCGTCTTTAAAACCATTTTGAACCCGGTGCTGCAGGTATTCAGGTAAGACTGGACGCAGTAATACGAATCTCACACTATGAGTGTGGGGAATTCGCAATCGGTATTTTCCAGCGCCATTTTGAAAGCCTGTAGTCCAGCTCGCTGAGCTGTACAGTCTCTGAGAGATTGAGTTTTTGTGACCATCAGTCTGAATTTACCATCATGCCAGAGACCTTTAACAAGCGCGCACGCTACACTATAAGCTTGTTTACCCCCAATTGCGTGCTGTGCTGATCCGTCTGTATATATTATACAGCCGTAATGTTCTAGAAGCAGAATTTCAGTGGGCAGAAGACATTCTTGTTCGTATTGGAGAAATTCTTGTGTCTTCAAGTAATGATCAAAAACCTATTCAACGTCTGTCGCAGCAAGAGAATTAACCCTTTGTATCCATCTTGGATGTAAAGCTTTTGCATTTGGAATGCTTGCCTTTGTCACTGCCTCTAAGGCAGGTACAGGAGTAACGACTTTACCCTGTGCGAGGGCTCTCTCTTTTGCTATCCGCAGTCTGAACTGCTGTCAGAATCTTTTCTGTTGAAGTGAATTTCATTTCAGCTTGTGTGTACAAGTGTGACTTGTAAGCTATTGGTACCTTTTCACCTTCATTAAAGGTTAGGTATGTGAATCCGCATCTCCCTGGGATGATTCGGATTACAAGGTTGCGTACATTGTCACGTGTTTGTAAATGTTTTGTTGCTAACATGTCTGTTTGCACTGAATGCAACATTTCTGTGGTTTTTGAGTCCAATTAGTTTGTTTGAAATCAGGTTTTATTATTTCGGAGAGAGGTTTTACCCTTTCTGCGTAATTTAGAATGTAAGTTCTTCCGAAATTCAGGAAACCTAGAATTGACTGTACGTTTTTCAGCGTCTTTGGAGGTTGGAGCAGCGCACATTTTTCTAAAAAGTTCGCTGCCAAGCTCTTGCTTTCACTTGAAAGTTCGTATCCTAAGAATAGGATGTTGAGGTGGGCAAGACTTGATTTTTTTTAAGTTGAATTTATACCCTGCAGAGGCGAATCCAAGTATTATGGTGTTCACCCTGGTCATGTGCCTGTCCAAATCATCTTCTGTAAGATAGACGTCATCGACATAAGATAATGCCTCATCATCATACTTTTGTAGTAACTCTGTTACTCTGGCTGAAAATAATCTTGGGCTGTTTTTGAATCCCTTGGGAAGACGACAAAAGTGTTGTTGTGTCCCTATTATTGAGAAAGCTGTCAACTACCTGCTTTCCAATGCAATGTTTTGACAGAAGAAACCATTTGAAATGTCTAATGTCGTTTTGTATTTTTTGCGCATAATGTTATTCATCAGTGCTGCACTGTGTGCATTTTGTACCGCAAAAGTTTTGCAACAGGAATTTAAATGTCTGTAATCCAAGACTAGATGATAAGTTTTGTCTGGTTTAGAGACAGGAAACGAAGGATTGTTCATGGACGAGGTGCATGTTTCAATCACCCCTTGGTACTCAAGTTGATCTAAGATCTCCCTGACCTCTTTTTTAGCTTCCTGCTTAACTGGATACTGCCTCTGAGCAGTCAGTTGATTTTTTAACTGGATTTTATGGTGAGGAGAGTCCTCATCCCATCCCACATGATTTTATATAATGCTGCAGCCTGAGCCACAGCCCATTTTCTGGCATAGGTGTATTTTTTATGAATAGGAATATGATTTGAGAAGGCTGGCATAATGATCTCTTCGCCATGTGGGCACTCCCCGAAAAATTCAGGTGTCCAGTCTTTTTTAGCCAGAAGAAGGTCATAACCCGTTGATAGTTTTTCCCAAAAGAGTGCTTTTATTTTCCTAGTTATGTCCCCCTCTATTCGGAGTGTGACTTCATATAACTTGTGTGGTACACTAACCCTGGTTTCGGCAGTTTCAACTTGAATGCATTCATTCAGATCCACTGTCTCCAGATGATCCTTCAGGATTCTGTGAGCTATGGTGACCTCTGCTGCACTATCCAGCATTGTCTGGGCCCACTCCCTGTTCTTGAGTAGTGCCCTCAAGATCCTCGGCATGTCTGATTTTGATACTTGCTACCTTCTTTTTGGTGAATTGAGTTTTCTTATTTTTTGGAACGTGTTGATCGTTTTTAGACTTCACGCGTTCTTCTTTGTGTTCTGATCGTCCTCTTCTTTCAGATTTCTGCAAGGAAGTCTGAAAGGTACGAGAGGAGCGTATATTAGTATCTTGATATCTATCAGGTTTTCTTAAATTATCCCTATTTCTAAGGTTATTCCTCTTTTCAGAGTGCTCCTTTTGAGGAGATCTATCTCTGGACTGAGAACGCTTCTCTTTAGGAAGTAACTGTCTACTATTTTCCCTTTTCTTTTTAGTTGTAGTGAGATTGTTTTTAATTAAAACTTTTTCAAGTTTTTCTGTTAGTTTGGGTTTTACTGGTTTCCCTCCCAAACGGTCTCTACCTAGTTCTTCATAGGATTTTTCTAATATCCTGGCAAGTTCATGCGGTTGCTCAGTTACATCAAGTTCTTTTATTTTTTGGCGGATTGCCACGAATGCTGCTTCACCTTTAATGTTAGCTAATAATACAGCCGACACCTGTTTGAAATCTTTCAGTATTTTCATGCCAAGATTCAAGGCAGGTTCGGGTCCGTATTCATTTTGAATCTGTTTCAGGATATCAGGTATTACCGCCATAGACGGAACACCATGTATTTTTGTGTAGATTGAAGCAAAGACTGTACCCCAAGTATCACAGTCTTCCACGTGTGGTGCTATCCCCATTGGTAAACAGATTGTTAGAATGGAATTTGTTCCCTTTTTGCTGGCAATTTACCAATGACTGATTGTATAGTCTGTGGTGTAATTTTGTTTGTGTTCCCCTGATGAGGGGTGTGCTGTGTAATTATTATAGCAGGTTGGACTGTTAAAGTCTGCATGACATATTATACCAATTGTCTATGTATTTTGATTAATTGTTTTAGCTGAGCTAATAGTTCTGGACCTGTCATTTGTTCTATGGCAGGATGGGGTGTATAGCTGGCTAGTACCGGCCACGTTGCTCCTGGTCTACCTAATGAACCGAGTGATTTTGATGCTGTAGGGCGCCTTTAAACCAGAGCTGATGCTCTTGGTATGTTAGTGGAATTTCTACGTCTTTGAAAGGAGCGTATTCCGCTGGAGGTTCCTCCATCGTGTAGAAGTGGAACACATGTGTTGTTGAATTTGCTTGTGGAAAGATAATCTACTAATAGAATACCTCATTATGCCGATATTCATGTGCCTCTATGACAAATATTACCCTACCACCTCTTGGTGATAGGCCATTTTCTATAAGCTTTATAGCTATGGCTTTCCTTACATTTTCCGTGATGATTATAGCATCCACGTCGTCTTCATTAAACCCTGTGGTGTCAAAGCCCGGTTGGGCTGCTGAAGTTCCATCGGTTGCGTTGTTGTTGCCGTTAAGCGACATTGTTTGCAGAGCAAGTTTCAAGGAAACAAAGATAAGGTGCACAATATTTTGGAACAGTGTATCCTTCAACGTTGAACAAAGCTAAAAACTAATACATAGGATTTTTCATCCTACTTAGTTATGGCGGATATTTTATCTTTTAACCCACTCCAGACGTCTATTGGAGTATTTTACGGGAAAAAGGGGTCTCTGTGAAAAGCACGACTGAGTTACTCTAGTATTTAGCGTTAAATTAGTGCCTTACCAAAACGTTGGGCGCCATGTAGTGTAGCTCCTATATTCCCAATAGGCTCTGTGCATTGGAATAATATACCCTTTAGATTGGACGTAGGACTGAGGTCAACTAGGTCTCTATCGAATATATTAGACTTAATTGGGAGTGCCAGCTAGCTCAGAGGTCACTAGAAACTTTCTCGACTAAACAAGAAGGGATTAGTCTCTGACAACCCCATAAACATGACAACTTTGTTTCCCCAAGAATAAACTGATCTTCAGAGTCATGGAAACAATGGATAGATATTTCACTCAGTCAATCGTGCATGCTTCGTTTCACCAGAGGTGCAGAGAAATAGATAGACGGGCGTTTTCAATAAAAAGGTTTTATTGAACAGTCTTCTTTCTCAAGCATAAGAAATGAACTGCTACAATCATAAGACTGGCTGCAAAATATAATGCATATAGTAAAAAGAGTAGAATAAAATTATACTGTAAGAGCATTGTATGGCTCCTAAGCCATAGCTAAATCCATACATAAATAAAAGAGGCTAAAAGTACTCAACTGGTGCTTCTAAAATACGCCTACCCCGATGTACCTAACCTAAGCTTAGTACGAGGGAAGCAGTAAGTGAGGTGTAGCATAAATGTAGTATTCTTTTGCCAAGAATCTGTCCAAGATTTCTCTTAGGGTCTAATCAGCTCTGTACCTTGATTTGGAATGAAGAAGGTCAGGCTCAGGACTCGATTTCCCAACAACCCGCAAGGGTAGCTTGGAAACACTGGAGCTGGATTTCTCGACTGGAGAAAAGACAGCGTCTCTCTCAGTGCGTCTGCTGGAGGGTCGGCTTCCGCCGGCACTTGCAATAGCAGGGCGCGTCGGGCAAGTAGATAGTCTAACTGCTCCAAACCACTGTGTGTTTGCTATGTCAAGTGTGGGCATATTTATACCTTGAAGGTACCAAGTTTGACGTAAAGGTGGACATAATAACGTCATCAAAAAAGTCTCAGTTCTTTGAAAACTCCATGAGTACTTGGACAAGTCCGTTTTTGAGCAAGGGGAAGTCCCTAGCTGCTGAAGCCGAGTTTTCCGAGAAATCGTTGTAGATTTTTGGAACTAGTAGAAGTATCCCTGCCGTATTTGGACTGTATGAGCTATGTCTAAATATGGTTATGATTCTTATGCCTATTTAAGGATAGGGTGATTTATACCTTTATAAGGGCATGAATTGGGAGAATTACAATAGGGTCCTAAAATGTTATACAACAGGGGATGTGTATTTTCAGTCTGCACGTTCGGAACCAGATTAGGTTGGTTCACTTTTCATGTGCATTCTTAGACTGTCCTCCAGACTCATTCTCTGTCTTAAATGATGCTCTTCACAGCTGTTTCCAGGTTGGAGTACCCACACAGGAGCACAGAGGTGTGAGCAGTCTGCACCGAACTATCAAAGCCACACCTGACGGTTGTCAGGAAGAGACACAAACAGCTGGCTCTTTTCAAGAGATCCTTTACAACTCACAACAAGAAATGTAGCTGAGCCTTAACTTATATTAACCACTAAATTATCAGTCTCCAGCAAAATGAATGAGTAGCCCTTTGTATCAAAGGATCTAATTAAATTTCTACTTTTTCCCTATTTCAGTGCCTGGGATCCCTTTCAACAGTGTCAGTTTTGTCAGCAATACACTTCCGCTCTATGAGAAATTAACTCCACTTCCATCTTGTGCATAGAGCAGACCAGGGCTTCCAAAATAGAACTCAGATGATTGTGCTACTCTGTTTACTCAAACTATGATACAGTGTGTAACTAGCTCATCATACACCATGCATACATAAATGAGATCAGGATCTCTGCACTAGGACTCAGATTGATCACTTGCAATGGAATTTACCAGGAGTGGATTAGCAGTTTTACATTTTTGTGATGGGGATAAAATGATTTGGTCATGCTATGCTCACTAGAAAATACAGTTGCTGCCACAAATGCACTAGTGCTCTGTCTCAATTAAGGACTTACTTGGTGCGCCGCTCCAGATCCAGGACAAGTCAAGACCAGAAACTTTTCACAGGCAGACCTAGGCCTTTGCACACCTGCTTGATTACCATAAGAGTGGGACCAAAATCCAAAAATCTGGTTACCCGATACTGGCAGCTGGGCACAAAGGGAAAGGGACAATACTGTACAACATGCAGGTTGAATTATCATTGCAGCAGAATGATACTGCCCAATTTGTAGATGAAGAAAAGAGAAATTGTAGTACGTTTTGGGGAAAATGTTTAAACATACGTCTGTAGGGGGATAGGAAATAACAAAGATATCAGCTTGCTGTCCTTTTCTCTGCCTAGCACCAGTTACACATACTCACACACAAACACACACACACACACACACACACACACATTTGCACCTTAGGGTAAAGGTGCATGTGTAATGTCCAGCACGGGGTTTGTACTGAAAAGTTATACTTCCAGCAGAAAATACTATCCTTAGAAACAATTTGAATATGGATGTCTGCTGTACAGTGCAGCATATATGGAAAGGCAGAAAAGTTGTGAAAAATAAAAACATTTCTTCTTTTTAACGCCGCACTCAAAGAGACATTATTTTTTGGTGGAAAACCCTGTCTACCGTTGTTTGTAGATACAGCTTTGCATCAAAAGGCTTGGGCGGTTACTTGGGAAAGCAATGTACCACCCGCAAATTTCCCCCTTCATGCAAGTTTGCAGTAGAAAGTAAATTATAAATAAACAGTGTGTGGTGGTTTGTTGCACTTCTGTCATGATACTCCAGCACACAAAATTAGTAAACATGCCCCTTGGTTTTGCTAGGTAAATTAATATTATGCCACACCTCCTTATTTCATCTCCCTGCCACTTGTCTAAATATGACCATGTGCCATAAGTTTAGAAATTCTTGTACTCATGAGTAGAAATGTAGTCTCCCATTATCATCTCAAGTGACCATGAAATACTTTAAGCTGGTTAAGCTTATGTGAAAAAGTACTATTTATGCACCCCCTGTGTGAATTTAAGCTTTCATTGCATGTTGTGCTTGAGACGATGAATCTTTATAGGTAGGAGTTCCAGAGAGGTTCCTGCATTTCGTTATTCCCATAAATGATTTGTATATTTGTAATATAAAACAACTGTCATATAAAATAACTGGGCTCTGGAATGAGTATTGTAATTATTAGAATGTTAGGGACTTGGTCATTGATATTTTAGACGTCAGAATGTGCAGGAGGCATGCCATCATATTGCAAATTACAGAAAATGTGCTTGGTGTCCCTCAAGTGGAAAGAGCTTCAACATTAGCCTCGACAGAAGAGAAGGACGCGGTGTATTATGTCCTGTTTTCCTTGGCAGAAATGAATGAGATGGACATAGCATCAGCAGAGGCTATATACTCCATGTCAGTCTCTGTACCTCAATATTTTTCTTTATTGACTGTTCCTGAGAAACTACAGGTAAAAGGAGCTCGCATTGGTTAAGAGAAGAGAATGTAACTTGAAGATCCCCGCTTCACACTGCTCTCCACTTTGAGAAGTATTTTATATAGATGGAGACAGCAGATGGGTGATTTGTATGTCTGAACAGGGCATAGGTTTGGGAACCCTCAGTACCGATGTTGTACTGAGGAGCCTAGAGAGACTAATACATGGGAGGATTCCAGCAGTCCCCTTCATCTCTGAACCTGGAGACATAATGTGGGTGACCATCCTTGGATGCTTGAATTGGCCAAGCTGGTACCTTGTTACCTCCAGCCATGGCCCATGCAGGTAAGAGCAGTGAGGCAATGGGGCCACAAATTTTACTTTGTAGTTGTCTGTCGAATCCCACTCATCCCTGCCCCACCGCTCTTACCTGCACAGGCAGTGGTGGGTTAGCTCTTTCTGTCTCCTATGTGCGATGTTGGAGCCACTCAACTGTTGAACTGGAGCGAGATCTGGGTCCCAGAGAGAGGTCATCATCTTTAATAGTAATAACAGCTCCCTCAACGCCAGGCTAGGCTGCCAGGGGATTTTCCCGGGATCATCCTGATGCCCAACTGTGGTATAAATTTGCCTGGAAAAGGAGTAGATGATTATGTGTGAGGAAAAGCAAACTGTATAATAGCTCCTCATAGGAGAGTATTGCTTGGCTTCAAGTTTCCCTTTTGTGCTGAATGGGAGTGCTCTGGGCACAAACTATCTACTTATACTGCAAATATATCACCCAAGAACAGTGCTTTAAATGGAAATTCAGAAATGCTGGTACTCTCTTTTTAGAATACCTGTTTGTTCATGAGAAGTGCTGGGACTTCCTATTAAATGTGTTGCCACAGAGCTTAAAAATGCATGTACTCTCCCATTCAAATAAAAGAAGCCCAGGATGAGAGTACTGGGCAGTACTTGTCCATTTCAAGCACTGCCCAAGAGGAAGAGCACTTTTAATGAAGTTTTGTGGCATTAGTGCTCTAAGTGTGGGTCTCTGATGCATTGTTACCCACATATTTAAGGTCATATTTCTGGACGCCTGAAAGCCAGCACTGAGCATGCTAAGCCTCTGCAATATTTTACCTGACAAGACTTTGGAGTGGTCAGCCCTCATTTAAAGGTCTTGCTTGTCCATGCTTTTACATTGACATATTGGTATTTCGTCTCCCTTCTGTCAATATATTTTTACAAACTTTCTCAATTCGGTGGCTGGTGCATGCAGGGGGATGTACCATGTTTCAGTAATGAGTGATGGGCAATACGGCATATGAAAATAACTGTGTATTGCTTTGATGTTTGATTGTTTAAAACTGCATCTGTAGCTTTATTGTGAAGTGGCAATTCCAGTGTTTCTGGTAAATGCTACAGGTTGCTTGCAAGCACATTTTTAATTATAAACGTTATCTTTGCTTACAATAACCATGTGATTTATTCTCCAATGATACTATGCATAAGATGTGTGCTTTTTTGATCAATAAGTACATACTTGTTTGACTTCTACTCTAATCATATGATAAATGAGCATGACCTAACTTGTAGTTAGAGACCATTTCAAGAGCTGCTTATGTTTACCACAGAATAACATAATTTTCTGTTGTAATCTGTTAACTTTTTTTCTGCCATGAAGGAAATGTAATAAAGCTAAACTATTCAGCTTCTTTTCATGCCTTTGTCAAAGCTTTTTCTGATGTACAATTATGGGTGACTAATTCATTGTGCGAGTTAATAATTTTGTAGGTTGTATATGGTGACAATTGATGAACTAATGATATTGCACTTTAAAAAAACTGAGAAACCTGATTTATGAGGTTATGTATAACATAGTTTACTAGCAGCCCTACCCCAGGACTATTATATACTGCATGCCAACCGGCCATTAGGAAAATCTGGTGGTGGAGTTGCCGCTATCATACACAAACATCATAAGTTTACTTTGTGTCTCGTATGGTCCTTCCGGCAGTGGAGAATATTGTCCATGCCTAACTTCCTCCTCTTTCTGTGTGAACAGCTGGTCAACCTTGTCATGAATTTTACCAATATTTTACTCATAGGCGACTTGAACTATTGGCTCAATGATGCCTCTGGTGGGTCACATGCTGCAGCACTTTTTGACCTGTTCTCTAACTTTTTCTCAACATCTATCTTCTGCCACACACATAAAAGGCCACGCATTGGACCAAATTTGGTCTACAAATCTTACATTGATGGAACTGACTATCTCCCCATGTATATGGGCAGATCACCATCTAATACTATTCACTGTCACAATGCAGTTTAAGATCAAGACCCCCACAGCTGAGGGAGGAGTGACAAGAAAATGGAGGGCTTTTGACAAACAAGGCTTTCCTGAATCATTGGCTAGCTCAGTACCCATGTTTAATCCTGATATCAATTCCATGGAAGAGAATATCTCTACTTGTCTATTGTCAGCCTGCAACATTCATGATCCACTCACTAGATTTACCCGTGCTCGTCATTCTGAAGGCCAAAAATGGTTCTCCATTGAGCTAAAAAAACAGAAATTCGAGCTCCGTCAAAAAGAAAGAAAATGGAGATTAAGCTACTCTCCTGAAGACAAGCACCAGGTTTTCATTAGCCCACAAAGAATATAAAACTGCCATTCTGGAAGCTAAAGCGGCCTATTTCTCAAATAGAAAATTAAGCACCCAGAATAAGTCGAAGGAAGTCTTCTCAATAGTCAATGACTGACGCAACTCCGAGAGGATCCTTCCCAAACAGACACCCACTCAAGACCTATGTGACTCCCTGAATGATTTCGTCTTGGATAAAATCTCTATCATTAAAGCCAGTATCTCCACTACAGCATACAGGGAACCTTTGGACTAACTTATAACCAATGAATCCACTCTGGATCATTTTCCTATCATCTGCCCTCAGACTTTATCAGAGTTATTGACTCGTGTCAAATATGGCTCCCCCAATGATTGCGGCACTCCCCATATCATGAGGGATGCCCTGTCTGTCTGCCATATAGCGTGTTACCCTTCCTTAATGAGTCTCTCATGCAGGGTAAGGTCCTTAGTGCTTTTAAGAACGCAATAGTGGTCCCTCTACTTAAGAAACCGGATGCTGACCCTGCAAATCTTTCTAATTATCGGACTATTTCTCTCTTCCCTTAATTGGCTAAGATCTTAGCGGCCCATGTCACTAAGAGCCTATTCAATTTTATCGAACAGTCAGAATACCTAGAGCCGCACCATGCGGGCTTTCGGCCCGCCCACTCTACTGAGTCCGTAATTCTGGCTATGTTGGACACTATGAGAGCTAATGCTGATAAGGGTGGCTCTCAGGCTCTGGTGCTTCTGGATTTGTCGGACGCTTTGGACACGGTCGACCATAAAATCCTGTTGGACCGTGTCGAGCAGGCCGGCATACAGGGCTCTGCTTACAACTGGATTAAATACTTCTTAGAAGGTCAAACCCAAGCAGTACATCTTGCTCCTTTCACTGCCCCTAAGATCGCTACTACATGTGGAGTTCCACAGGGTTCGTCCCTATCCCCACTTTATTTAATCTTTACCTCCTACCCCTGATTCACTCCTTAAAAGACAGGAAGGTAACCACCTTTAATTATGCAGATGACCTTCAGCTCGTCTACACCCTGGACAACTCCTCTGACTCTATCTATAATTTTCAAGGCACTATGCTCCATATCCATCATTGTATGTCCCTTAACCATCTTAAACTGAACCCTGGCAAGACTGAACTAATCCTGCCTGTGAAGAGTGAGCTTTGCTGGTCCCACACTACTGGCCGGCGGAATTGGGACTCCCCCCGCTCCCTCTTCCTCTGTGAATATTCTTGGGGTCATCATAAATGCAGACCTATCACTTAGAGGCTAAGTGGGGGCAGTGGTCTCGTCCAGCTTTTTCAACTACGCAGGATCAGGAAAATTGCCCATCTGCTGACCCACTCAGCCCTTATAGGGGCCGATTCAGATTTCGGTCGGGCTCGGAGCACTTCTGACCGAATCTGTCAGTCCCGGCCAGACTCCTACCCGACTGAGCTATTCCGATGGGCTTGGTCGGGAAGGAATCCGACTCGGATTTCCAGATTGCAGACAACATGCTCGGAGAGCCTGTCTGCAGTCCGGAAATCCTCCAGTACTCCCCCGGTCTCTTCTGTGCGATGAGGGAGTACGATGGCAGCTTTTCACTGCCTTTTCGTGCCGTTCTGTCCGGCACAAAAAGGTAGTCGAAAGCTGTCTCTGGGGACCCTAGCAGGGCCCCCATGGGTGTGAGGCTGCCGGATGGCAGCCTGGGGGCACCTATGGTGCCCCTCTGTTGCTCCCTGCACCCGGTGGCAGGCACCTTGGGGTGCTGGCCACAGGGTGCAGGGATGAACTGCACCCCTGCTTTCAGCAATGCAAGCACGCTTTCCGGTCGGGAAGCATGCTTGAATTGTAAGGTACACGAATGCAACCGAACCCTGTTCGGCCGCTTTGTACTACCAGGGCAGTAACCGACGACAGCAGGTCGGTCGGTTACAGCTCCTGCCCGATGTCGGAATAGGCCCCATTTAGGTGGTGATAGCTTTGGTACTTTCTCGCCTTGACTTCTCCAACTCTATCTATCTCGGCCTCCCATTACTCTTACTAAAAATCCTTCAAATGGTACAGAACCAGGCCGCTAGGTTAATCCAGAAGCAACCTAGATGGCTGCCTGCTAGACCTTTGCTGGACAAACTTCACTGGCTACCTATTGCCCAATGTGCCGCCTTTAAGTCAGGGTGTATAATTTTTAAAGCTCTGCACGGCAGGAGCCCCAAATTTATCAGCTGCCTGATAGCAAGGCATGCTCCACTCCGCAACCTACGGTCTGCCCATCTTCAGTTACTGACTACCCCCACCTTTAAACTCAAACGCCAGGGAGGGTGCAGGTTCTCTTACCTTGCCCCAACATTTTGGAATTCCCTACCATTAGCAATCCGGATGTGTGACAACCTGCTGGGTTTCAGAAAGTTGCTTAAGACCTGATTGTTCAAGAAAGCACATGCATAATCTGGCTCCAGTTTAACAATTGCCTCGATTGGGGGGCGGAGCTTGCCAAGCGACGATGTAGGACGCGCTAGTCCTGAGCTCCGCGATAAGCCTTGACAAAATCCTACAAATCATCCTGTTCCAGACGTGCCCGGCAATCTAGATCTAAGGATTTGCCCCCAGAAGGCTGTCCCTGCCCTTTGCAGCTTTCGGTGACCTCAATCGGTGGAAAATACCGATTCTAAGCGACGCGCCTGCTTCTAGGGGACTAGGCCGCAGGCCCCGGACTCGCCCGGCACCCAGCCCGCCGTGCGTCACAGTACGTGTGGCCTCTCAGGCGGGACCCGACCCGGACCACCCAGTGGAGTCGGAAGGAGGAAAAGAACAGTCCTTTCACGCCGAGTACAGGTACGACGTGCTCCAGGGCGGCGGACGCTGCAAAAGAACGGTATTTGGCCCCGCAGGTGTCCCCGGGCTGGCAGAGGTGGCGAGAGGCCTAGAACGCTGCTGCAGACAAGTGTAGGCCCGGGCATATTTGTTAAGGCCCGGAGGGGCCCCGACCACAGGCGGAGCGGTACCATTCCAGACCCGGTGTGCAGTGAGCGATCTGGTGAGGCCTACAGAGCGGCTACGTCGCCTGGATGCAACGCATGATAGAGTCCCTGGGCTTCATTGGAGGGTACCTATAGATTGCCCCCTGACCCCTGCCCCTGAACCCACACAACTGGCTGCGCCACCGACGGTGGGTCGTGAGGTCTGTTATTGGAGAGTAGACTGAGTGACCGGCCTAGTGTGACTGTGCCCCCCCCTTTTTTTGACCGACCTCCTGATTGCAGCCCCCCTTGGGAACACAAAGCGGAGTGTGGAGGGAGACCCTGCTGCGGAGAAGGAGGCAGCGACCACCGAGTCAGCAGGTGGACTACAGCACCAAGTAAGGAGGCGCGCCTACATCTACGTGGGGCGGGGGGGCAGTCACTGGCTAGCATCAGAAGTTGGGCCTAGCACGAGACCAGATCTTCTCCACGTTGTTGCCCTGGCGCACTTGGGCCAC
Source organism: Lissotriton helveticus (assembly GCF_964261635.1). Taxonomy (NCBI): domain Eukaryota; kingdom Metazoa; phylum Chordata; class Amphibia; order Caudata; family Salamandridae; genus Lissotriton; species Lissotriton helveticus. The sequence continues at coordinate 796,834,722 of NC_136067.1, read as the reverse complement.
TTAGCGGGTCAACTGCTGGGGTGAGTGGCAAGGAACGAGCCAACGAACCCGGAGTAGCACTACAGGGGATAATATAAGGTACCCGGAGTAATCGCTCACTACGTTGGCTTGCCACAAAAAGAACCCTGGACATTGCGCGTGAGTGGAGGCGGCTGGCGCACCCTGGGAGAGGCGACAGTCTTGCGTCGGGCCTCCCCCCCTCTCGCTTTACCCACCAGGAGAGTCAAGCTACAGACAGCCAGGGCGTGCACACAGTGTGGCCTGGAATACCGACCAACAAGCTGCTGCAATAGGTAAGGGCAACAAAACCCAGACGAAACTAGCGTTCGATCAGCGGAAATCGAGAGCGCAGGACTCCCCGGCTCCGGAATCGTCGCAACAGTCCAAAGGACTGGAGGGATCAGTGTACTCCGACATTAAAGATCTGCTAGTCACGATGGAAAAAGGACTGCAGGACAGCATGGTGTCGATAGGATCCAAAATTGACGCAGTAACGTACCGCATTGACCGCATGTCAGAAAGGGTGGACAAGCACGCGGAACGTCTCGACATGTCGGAAAGGCGATTTTCTGAGGTGGAAGAAGCGCAAACGGAGCTTGATAAGGATCGTATGCGATTCAACAGATTACTTCAGGTAATTCAAGACAAATCAGAAGATTTGGAAGCACGCTCGAGACGCTCCAACATTAGAATCACGGGAATTGCGGAGACAACTCATACTGGGAAAATGGAGCTGTTTGTAGAGAAGCTGCTGATTACCCTGCTAGGGGAAGGAGTCTTTTCGCACATGTTCAAAGTGGATAGGGCGCATTGCTCGCTGGGCCCAAGACCGCGCCCGGGTGCTCCCCCGAGACCCATCATTGCAAAGCTGCTAAACTACAGAGATAGAGACACTGCACTGCGGCTTGCTAGGGAGAAAGGGAAGCTGCAGTTTGAAGGTATGGATGTCTCTCTGTACCCCGACTTCACGGCTAAAGTGCAGGAGGAGCGGCGTCACTTCGCTCCACACAGCAGCAGTTGCGGGACTTGGGTCTGGACTACGCCATGCTATACCCGGCAAAACTGCGGATCAACCGCCAGGGACACTCACATTTTTTCACAGACCCTAAGGAACTCCAAAAGTCACTGAAGGTTTGGTCCAAAGAACAGAAGAGAAGCCCCAGAAGTCAGGATACCGAACAAGACAATAACAGTCATCTAGACGAGCAGGAATAATACATTGGTTCCACCATGGTCATCATTGGAGACTCGACCTTCCTGTGGGGGCGAACTCGGGAGGAACCCGGGGACGACGGTGAGTGGTCCCTGTGCTGATCAATCAACGCAGGGGGGCCTGCTGGGGATGGGTCATAGCCCAATGGGGCACCAGAACGCTCTGGAACTGACGTTGACCTGGACACTGGGTGAGAACTCTCCATTATGTTTGCCCTACTGGCAGGTTTGGGGTGTCTTGAGTATCCATAGAACGAGAATAGTATGCATGTCTAGGTATAACGGGTCACCCAGGACAGCTGTTGCTAGGGGGTAAAATGTGTGCTGGGTCACAAATTCTGGGGGTTGTATGTGATAAGTTTTGGGCACATGTAGATACACTATTAGGGGGCTGTGGCGCGGGGTCAGTCTTTAAGGTTAAGCTACTACGGAACTGTACTTGCATTCTTGGCAACCTCTGCCCTAGCGCTTTCAGCACAACAGACTGCGGCTGCGGTCTGAGGGAAGTTAGAAGGTTTGTTTCAGGGAGGAGGGTGGTCTTCTCATGCTAGGCCATATTGGGGTTGGTCTGCTGTGGGTGGGCCTGGGAGGGTTGAGGTTTTTTTTTTTCTTGTTCATTGCATGTTCTCGAGGGGGGTACTGGAACTGTCTATCACCTGAGACTTGGTTACTGGCTGCTCATGGGCCTATTTCCAAATATCCGCACTGCGCTTTGTTATTACACTGTGATACTAGCTGCTACAGGAGTGGATGTGAGATTGGTCCAACTTCTGAGTTGTTGCTGCACACTGCTCATGGACCTAACAAAATGTTTCTTCACTGCACTATGTTGTTGACCCAGGATGATGGCTAATGTACATGGCATCGAAGCGGAGGGGGATGCGGAGGCGCTTAAAGTGTTAACTTGGAATGTTAGAGGCCTCAATGACCATCGGAAACTTCGTAAGGTTCTGAATTACTTACAACGTCACCATGTGGACGTGGCTCTTATTCAGGAAACACACCTCCCTCCCACGAGTAAAATGCTCCTTGTAAGGGGGTTACTGGGCAATATCACACAGGCTGGCTTCACAACACACTCCAGGGGAGTTTTGACATGGGTCAATCCTAGATCTAAGCTGCAACTCACACTACTTCGTGCTGACCCGGAGGGGAGGTATGTGATTTCTAAGTGTGTTGGGAAGGGGCATGACTTGATTGTAGTGAATGTGTACGGCCCCAATTACGATTCCCCTGATTTCTATGGTACTCTGGCCCGATATTGCGGGGCTTTTGATGCTGACTGGATGTTGTGGGGGGGTGATTTCAACTTGGTGTTTAATCCTGACTTGGACAGATCGTCAGGGCCTCCTAGGCGGCCGGCAGCGGCTGCTCTACGAATGCTTGCGGAGATGGCGGCGCTAGATATGGTTGATGTTTGGAGAGCCTTACATAAGGACAGAGGGGGATACACTCACTACTCGGCCTTCCACGACATACATACAAGGATAGACTATTGGTTGGCATCTCGCTCTGCCCTACAACACGTCAGGTCCTGCACGGTTCTGCCACGCACACTATCTGACCACTCCCCGATACTAATTACATTTAACACTCCGATTAAGAGAATTCCTCCCTTCACATGGCGCGTTCCCCCGTACTCTCTCCTAGACGAAGTGTTCAGAGGGGAACTAGCGGAAGAGATCGACACTTTTTTCACCACTAATATAGGCTCAGTTGACAGCTTCCAAACGGTCTGGGAAGCATTTAAGGTATACATTCGAGGTATAGTCATGGCTAAACACTCCAGCGTCCTGAAAGCAATTAGACAGGGGCTGAAACACCTAGAACAACAGATCTCAGCTATTGAAAGCAAGCAGCAGGGGGACATGGTGGGAGGGCACTCAGACGAACTCCAAACTCTAATCTCAGAATTCAACGAGGAGGCAGATAGAGAAGTCTGACATATGGGCAAATAGGCCACTGCACGCACATATGGCGAAGGAGAGCGCCCTGGAGCCCTACTGGCCAGAATACTGAAGGGCAACAGGCAGCCGCAGAGAATAGCGGAATTGGAGTTGGACACAGGAGAGATCCTCACTGGGGAAGATGAGATAATAGCGGAATTCAAGGAGTTCTATACGGGTCTATATTCCTCCAAATCCTCACATGTAGAAGACCAAATAGACGATTATTTGAGTTACATAAAAATGCCGTTCCTGACCAATTGGCAGAGGGACTTCCTTGCGATGCCCATACAAAGAGCAGAAATATCAGAGGCACTAGAGAGTATGAGATCGGAGGGCGCCCCTGGCGCAGATGGCTTAACAGTGTGCTTCTATAAAGCGTTCAAAGATAAGCTCCTACCGCACCTGTCTGCGCTTTTCGACGAGATTTGCAAAGAGGGCGCCATTCCGCACTCAATGCGAGAAGCAATGCTAGTTACCATCCTAAAACCTGGAAAGGCCCCTAATAAGTGGGGATCCTACAGACCACTGTCATTGCTGAATGTGGATGCCAAACTATATGCGAAAGTTCTGGCTGCACGCCTAGCGTTGGTCGCCCCCGAGCTGGTAGCCCCGGAACAGGCGGGATTTATTCCTGCGAGGAACCTTACCTATAACCTGCGCACAGTCCTGGGAGCTATGCAGCACACACGACAGGACACAAAGGCAGTGGTGATTTTCCTGGATATGGAAAAAGCCTTTGATTCAGTTGAGTGGCCATTTATGCTAAGAGTACTGAGGAAACTGGGCCTGGGCGAACCATACCTGACAATGCTGGCAGCGCTATATCATCGTCCCATGGCCCGTACACGAATGGGAGACAAGGTCTCGGAGCCAATCGCAATTAGCAGGGGTACAAGGCAGGTATGCCCTCTCTCGCCACTTCTGTACGCGTTGGTGGCAGAGCCGCTGGCGTGCGCAATCCGGGAGTACCACAGGCACCCGACCTACAAGATCGGGATTTCTACATACGCGGATGACACATTGCTATATGTTAGAGACCCGGAGAACAACCTGGCCTCAGTTCTGAGAGATGTGGTGCACTTTGGGGCCTTATCTGGCCTTAGGGTGAACTGGGCAAAATCGGTGGCGTTCCCTTTGACCCCGGTCACTGAGCACTTTGATATGGAGTACCCGCTTCAGTGGACCACGGAACCAGTATGATACCTAGGAATTATGTTGCATACCGACCCAGACGTGCTAGTTAGGGAAAACTATGGTGTGGCCTATAGTAAGTTGGTCGATGATGCAGTCACTCATGGGACGCATCGCCATAATGAAGATGGTGGTACTACCCCGATTCTTGTTCCTCTTCATGAATCTCCCCATCGTGCTGTCAAAAGCTTTTTTTAACACTCTGACAAAGCTCCTTATTAGGCTGGCCTGGGGAGGCAAACAACCTAGGGTAAAATGGGAAATTCTGAAGCTACCATACGAGCTAGGAGAACTAGGTGCCCCAGACCTAGAACGGTATTATAGGGTGGCTCAGGCCACACACCTGCACACCTGGATACACGGAAGCCCAGACATTCCACATGTGATCATGGAGCGTCTATTCGCTTACCCCGCTCCACTACCAGCCACGGTGTGCAATCCGATGGATCGCAGAGTGGGAATGCTCGACTCACTAATGGCCACCAACCACGCATGGCAATCTCTACTGCGATCACAGGACTGTGTTCTGTTGTACTCCCCTAGTATGCCAATCGAATCGGCGATCTGGTTACCCCCGTTAGCAGAAACAGGAGTAGTGAGAGCCCTGAATCAGTTGGGACTACGAGTAATGGGGGACCTCTTTGCCGGGGGATGCGTAAAGACCTGGGAGTCAGTAGCGAGAGGGAATACCGGACCAACTCTACTCCATAGATTCCAGTTCCACAGAGTATGCAGCGCGTTTCTGGAACTGCTGGGTCCGGATATGGCAGAGCCACCTGAAATCCTGGAGCTAACGCATGTCATTAAAACGGTCTCGCCACAAAAACTAATCACAATTCTATATAGGCTGGGCAGTCGGCATTGCGAACAACGCTATACAAAGGCTCGTTTGGCGTGGCAGAGTGATCTGCAGATACAAATAGATGATGGTATGTGGGCCTATTGTTGCGCGAGCACAAGAAAGATATCACTGAATGGTAGGCATCGGTTGGTGCACTTCAAATACGTGCAGCGATTATACACCAGAGAGGCTACACAGATATGGCCTTAGACAGAGCCCGGAGTGCGAGCGTTGCCATGCCTCATTAGCGGATTTTATGCACCTAGCATGGGACAGCCCGGGCATACAAACATTCTGGCACAAGGTGTTCAGGGAACTGAGGACTATAGTGGGCTTATAGCTCGTAGCGGACCCGGCTCTTGCATTACTGGGCTACTCAAAGAATCTGCCAGTAGCAATGCGAAGACTGGTGGACATGGGTTTATTGACAGCCAGAAGAGTAGTAGGGATGTGCTGGATGAGAGGCCCTCTACCAACGATTAAACAATGGTCCCGAGATATGCTGTATTGCAGCACACAATCTAAGGTATACAGCGAACCACTCCCCCCCAAGAACTTCTGGGGACTATATAAGACTTACCTATATGCTCAAGATTCAGCGGTAGACACGCCAGAAGCTACGCTAGAAGGTCCGGCGCATCCGAAAGACAGCACCTAGCAGGGTCGCAGTAATGCGTTAAGTACTGATAAGTAACTTCGTCACATTTAGTACAGGATATCACAGTAGATGACATGAGCTAGTAATCACGCACAGTCACGCGAGTGCTTGAGACAGTTCCGGGGGGGAGGGCGTGGGGTGGAGGGTGGGGTGGGGGTTGTACATAGTTGGGCATACACAGCGCGCATGCCTCACTGCAGGGACGGCACATCACAGTCACAATAGCGGGAGACATAGGAGCACACGCTAATCAATGGCGTACACTAGGGGAAGGTTACGATTGACAATTCTACACAAACGAAGTCTGTCATGGATATCCTCGTAGCAGACGTCGCCTCCAGACCCCCGGGTTGTTGGATAATTGGCTGTGTACACTAGACCTCAGTACTACAAGGTACTCTCTACATATCCTGCTGCCGGCCTCCGGGTTGTAGGCTGAGTGCTGTGTAAGTGTTATTGGAGATTAATAAAGTTTTTCTTGGAAAAAAAAAACAATTGCCTCGATCAGCACCATAAAAGCTCCTGGTGACCGCGCGCTTTAAATCTTTTTATTAACAAAACATATTAACATGTTACATTTTCGAGTGGGTCACCATTTTTTATTAAAATTGGATGAAGTTTCTGGTGTTCTGTCTACCCTGTTCCTGATCTTTCCCCCTCCTAATCAGAGACCTGCTGAAGTCCATCTCTCCTCACAGTTTCCATGGACCACAGCCGGAGTGACAGTGATATTCTTGTTCAGAAATAATGTATCATGAATAAACCTTCATTTTCTCTATCTATTATTTTGATGTACTTCCATTGTAAGTTCCGATGTAGCCCTGTAGAAGACATTGGTTTGCATTTGTGCTGGTCTAGAATATTTCACATTGCATTGCCACATCCCAGACTATGTTTGCTGAAGGGGCGAATAAAAGATGTATCTTACTTTAAGAAAGGTGTTAGGGTTAAGAATTATATTTTACGATACTGTGCCTTCTAATTTGTTGAAGGTGAGCTAACCATGATTATGCCATGCTGAATCTGCAGTTTAGCTAATTGTTTAGGCATAACATGTATAAAAAACCCTATCTGATGTTATTGAGATTTTCCTTGATTAGAATGTTGTGAGTACTCTTTAAGAGTTTTACACTTATTATAATTCTGATTTTGTATTTGGGTTTTCATGACATATACTACATTTGTCTGTAAGTTTTACAAATATTTTTGTAATCATTTTTAAATCTATATGCTGATCTAGAAATCAATTATTGAGTGGTCACTGTCACTATTTTTACAAATTGAAAATGACCATTTTTGCCAATTTCTGCCAGCACAGCACGATTCCTAGTATGCTGATATTCAACTTAAACAGTAATAATTTCTCCTTTAACCAGAGGGTAGACTTAAACTTGTAACAACTAGGACACAGTGGAGTGTACAAAATATGTGCAAAATATTCACTTCCTTACTCATATTTACTGATGGAACTACTAAAAATTACTTTTTTTTAGAGGATAATACTTTCAAAGTATTTACTTCTCTTGCTTCACTGGAAATGCATTTTGGATGGCATACTTTTTTTCATGCAAGTCTCAGAAAAGTAAACTGGCACCTATATTTATGAAGTCTCTGCATTGTCTTGTGTCGCACAAAGTGAGGCATGGACAATGCAAAGTCTTCAGTAATATTTTCAAAGCCACACAAGGCCTGATTTGTGTAACCTTGTGTGGCTTTGTAACAAGTGTAACGCAAGACAGCTGCTTGCACTGTGTTATGCTATGTTTCAACTTGGGAGGCGTTCCATGGGTGGAGCATGGGTGATCCCATGCATCCACGCATAGATTTTGTCACATTTTCAGATATACAAAGATGGGAATAATTCAAAATGCTGTGCCTTCCCAAGTGGGGCATAACAAGGAGAAAAATCTTTATTTCTTCTTGTTATTTCCTCTTTCCACATGTGCTGCATTCTGCGGCACACACAGAAAGAGAAAAATGCCCCTGAGGACTCTTTTTAAGGAGGAAGGTGTCCCTTCATGCACAAAAATAATCATACCTGCAACACAGGCACCCTTGCACTATGGTGCAAGGGTGCTGTGGTGTCTTGAGATATTAAAGAGAAGAGTTTATTTGAGCTTCAACATGTCAGAATAACTTTGAGTGCATCAAACAATGTATGGTTGAAGCACCTGCTTTACAGTCATATGTTGAAGGCCATGAAACTTATATCATGGTGTATGCCAGCTCCTACGGTATCGGAGCTGTGCTAATGCAGAGAGAATGAAGAAAAGATTTTACCATAGGGTTTGCTTTGCGAAGAATGAAAGATGTTGAGACAAGGTATTCCATTATAGAGAAGGAAATGCTAGCCTGTGTTTGGGGTATAGAAAAGATGGCCACCAACCCTTAGTAGATGGTATTTCAGGCAATAGAATAAAGAAAACAACTGCAAGATTATCCAGGTTGGCATCAAAGCTTTTACAGTAATAAACATTGCAGGTGGGAAGAATGTCCGGGCATCTCTTTTTCAAGAAAGCCTAGCATTGAAAATGGTAATGAAGAAGTGCTACAAGATGAAATTGAGTAATAGATTATCACCGCTGTGGAAGACTGTATTATGTATCATGACATGAATGAATAGAGGGAAGCTCTCAAAAGTGAAAACATTTTGAGTCAGATCATGACAATGGTGACCACTATTTGGTAAAAAGAGAGGTTCTGGGATTGCATGCTGCAGTCATATGCAAAGTAGCAGAAGAGTTATCCATTAAGATCTGTAAATATTCCCCATGTGTTAAGAGCAAATGCTTTACAAAGCATTTGTTACAAAGCCACACAAGGTCACACAAATCAGGCCTTGTGCGGCTTTGAAAATATTACTGAAGACTTTGCATTGTCGATAAGACATTATTTTTGGTGGCCTGATTTAGATGAGGAAGTAGAGATGGTAGTGAAGGAAAGTGTGCAGTGTTGTTACAGTGACAAACATTTGGTTACTTCTAAACCCCCCCATTCCAGTGCAGTGTCCAGGGAAAGTTTGGCAAATAGTTGCTGTGGATTTCTTATGTCCTTTTCACGTGTTACCCCACAACATGAGGTATTTAATAGTGCTGGTAGATCATCTTTCTAGATGGGTGAAGGTAAATGAAGTATCTGAGCCAAATACAAAGGCGGTTGTTAGTTTTTTCCAGGAAGTTTTCAATAAGGAAGGGGTACCCAATGAGATACTCACTGACAATGGTGTTCAATTCACATCTCTTAGCATGACAGAGTTTCTGAAAAAGTTATGGATAGCAAATTTACACACACCTCTTTATCACCCCCCAGCCATGGTTCAATCAAGTTTGGTGGAGTGTATACAGAGTGCCATCAAATGTAAGGTTAACTGTGAAAATGCTATCAGGGAATTGGTGTGCACCTACAGAACTACACCACATTCAGTAACAAGAGTTGTACCATTTGAACTCATGAGAGGTAGAAAAGTTATATCTTCTTTAAGACCTTTTTTCGTAGATGGAAGTGTTAAATCAGAAGTGTGATGTTGGAAAGATTCACTGGAGGCCAAATTTGCTAGTGATAAACAGAGTGTGGGGAGATGTGAGAAAGTAATGAGATTGAGAGGCAACAGAAGTTGGATAAGAAATGATTTGATTCCTATTAAGGATCCAGTGTTCCTACAAAAATATATCCGATCTGCATAATTGAAGTTAGAATCAAGCAGCCAAGGTATCTAATGGACAATGGGGGAATATTTCTCAATTAAGCAAAAAGTTGTGAAACAGTAATGTGTGATGTAACTCTCAGAAAGGCAGTAAAAAGAAAAAGAAATGGGTGCATGGAAGATCGGACTGCGAGAATTACATACTTTTCAGATATATATTCAACAGGGAACGTTACCTGGGTTAAAACAGACTTTAATGTTGGACTTTTCAAATTGACTCCAAAAAGCATTTGTCCTTAACACATAGGGAATATTTACAGAAAGTGCATGAGATGCACACTATAAGCCCTGAAAAAGTCCTAGTTTGGATGAAACGCGTTGGCGGTTTCAAAAGGTTTTAAACAAAAGAAAATAAAGGATCAAAATGAAAACGAATACAACATCGACTCTTCTTTGTAATAATCTTGTACTTGAGTGTTTAATTGTTATACTTGCTTTTAAAGTGTGCTGGGCTACTTTTTTGCTTGCTATACATTTTGGGAAAGCTGGTTGTGTCATGGTCAGCTACCCATTTATTGGAGGTATAGGGAATTGTGCCTCAAGCCCTTTTTGCACCTATGGATTTTGAATAATAGGGACGTTAGGATGAGTGCGGGCATCTATGCTTTGATTCCCAAATTTGTGTACGTTAGAAATCTAAGAGTTCCAGCTAATTTCAGAGCCCAGCAAATGTATCAGTTATTTCCATGCTGTTTTTGTTATGTGAATCAAAAATGTGCGTTTTTTTGTTCTTTTTATTTCTTTTCAGTTTTCTTCACTTTCCACTCTTTCTTCTTGTTCATTGATGTTATCCATGCTTACATGTAATCTTTCATTATGATGGGGATATGTGGTGTCTTTAGATATTTGTATTCAGTGGGTCTCGTTCTCTTAGTGATGCAAGAGTATTATTATAGGCTCATTGGTTGGCTCAGCACTCTTCTGCAGAATGTGGAATGTTTGCCTTTGAAAGAAAATGCAGTTGGAGGTAGCCTCTGGGCCCTTTACATGTATCCTAAGCAGATGTGCTTTACAATAAATACTTTCAAGACTACTGCTGAGTGTGGACCATCAGCCTTAACAGGTGCCTGCATTGGCACTATGCTGCACACAGTGAACCAGTGAAAGAAAGACAGAAATGTGCAATATATTTGTAAATATGGAGCATTACTGCTTTCTCTCTTTCACGCAACACAGCACAGCACCTTTGCTTGCTGTCCTGCATTGTGCGAAATTTTAGTAAATGTCCTCCTCGATATCTATGTTTTTAAGATAGACCAGATTGACAAGAAGACAGAATATCTATGTTTCAGCAAAAAAAGTTATTTACTCAGTAACATTTCTTGAGAATGATGCATTACAGATAAGTTTACGTCATATGTCGCTTGTAGTTAACTCTAACTTACACTGCAATTGTTGTCACAGAGTCCTTGCAGCGATGACAGACTTTCATGGGCCTAACAGTCAAAGTGTGAGATTCATACACCAAGGATACAAATATTAATGTTGTAACTTCAACAAATATAGTGAACAAACAACATAGAGAACAACATCAGGACATGCATCCACCAATTGCCAAAAAGCGAGTCATTCACACGAGGGTATCTTAATAAGAATTGGTGGCACTTGCTTGAGCTAAATATTACAATCACTAACAATCCCAGCCTTGCCTTCAAGCCAAATTACAGAACCAAGGAATTGAAGGATTTACAAAATGCCACAAAACGTTAATTTGATTAACTACATGACGTTTAAATCTGGCAAAGCTGCAGCATTTCTATGTTAGAGATAAACAGAGTCTAACCCTTTTAAAATTAAACAATGCAAATCCACTGCAACAGGAAACTAAATACCTGCAATAATTTGTACATCATCTCTATCAGCATTTCCCATGCAACCTGTGATATATAGGAAGCAAAATTTGACCACTGGAATTATGAATACATGAACATGAAAGCATCCTTAAGAAGAATGAATAAAATCACCCACTCACACAACACTTCACATCTCACCAAGAACACATTAAGAACTTTAATCTTCATACCGTTGAATACAACTCTAGAAGACTGGCAGTGATGATAGAACTTAAGATTTTAATGACTGGAAAGTGAATGGATCCTACAACTAGATACAGTCAGACATGGCCCGAACAAGGGTCCCAAAAAACACATTCAGGCTCCAATAACTGGTTTTATTGATTCTGGCACATACTTGTTAATAATAACTTTATTTTGACACATTTTTGTACTTTAGTACAATTAGAGAAAACATATTTATTTACTATGTAAGCTCCCTAGATCTTTTGGAATCTAGCATGTATTGTATTTTCATTCGTTTATGTGGTAGCTTGATATCCTTTATAGTGATTAAGTTAATATGTGTCTTTGCAACATAGAGTTCCAATTATTCCAGGAAATGACGATGTATTAGTATAATTTTAGTGATATAATATTTGTTGCCAAGAGTGACCTTTTAAAGTGAGGTGCACCATGTTATCAATAACATACCCACTGCTTCTGTTGTAGTTGACACTTAAAAACAGATTTACTAACGTTTGGCCAAAGTTGCTGGTTGCATCAAAGGGAGAGAGAAAAACAGCACCATATCAATTAGGTTATAGCATTGTTTTTCTCTCCACCTCCGCTGGTATACCTTTTAGCTATCATATTTTAAAGCACACACCCTTGCAACACAGTGTAATGATGTTTTTTCTGCTGTCAAGCATAGGTGCTGCATGAGACTCTTCCAATCAAAAACTATGCTTTATTACTTTTCTTACATTGTATGCATGCTCTACAGTGCTTTACACATGCAAAATTATAAAATTTTAGAGAACTTTAAAATTTGCTCCTTGTTACGCCTGTTTCAAAGAGGCGTACATTTGTGAGTTAAATCCCTGTCTATCAATGTTACTAGATAGGAACTTGAGTGAAAAACAAGAGGGTAGTTGTATGAGAATACCGATGGAACTTCTTATTGATACAAAGTGGGACAAAGTGGTGCGTAGCGCTACTTTGTATTACTTTGGCCAGCTTTCAAATGGAAATCTGAATTTTGTGCCGAGTTTGCGTTTCCAAAAGTAACACAAACTCTCAATAAAGTGTGAGTAAATGTGATCCTTGATCACACACCAACTGTAATAGAAAGAATATGTATTTAATGCACGAAGAAGATGAGAAAAAACACCTTGGAATACTCCAATATTGCACCTAAACCACCCGTTCATCCCCACGAATTACAGCTCTAGTTAATAGAGCCACTGCCTGACATGTGGGGAAATGCATAGTACAATGTGAGTTTACTTGGATGGTGCTTAAGCTAGATGCAACTCTACTTGATCAACCACCTAAATATCTGATACATCCACAGTTGTTTATGGTTCTGTTAAACTTACAGCCATGTTACCATACCACAGGTTACTGAAACACAGAGATGCTGCAGGCAACATACTGTAAAAACCATAAAAGGTATGACTTTCTTTCACTTAAGTTTGTAAAATCAATGCAGATATTTTCGCAGGTTGTTACACTCATTGGACTATTTCATCTACTTTGAGCCTGATTCAAAAAGGTAACTTACACTTTTGAGTAAGTTTGCTATTTAACATAACAATTATTGCAATATTTTTTTTTCAAGGTAAATATTTTTTTTCCCTATACTTTACCATGTTGATACCTGTGCCCCAACCGTAGAGTATCCATATGGTAAGTAAAATAAAACAAATTGTATTTAACTCAAAAATAAATATTAAACATATTTTAAAATTAAATATTAATGGGAATTCATTTCAAATACTTACTATTGAATGCAGACCAAAATAACAACTAGCTATGGCACTATTTAATTAATTTTGAAATAAACCAAATATGAATATATCATAATTACATTGAAATTATTTTTCCAAAGTTTAAATAGAAAAACACTTCCAGCTAAACAAGAAAAAAAATGTTAATGTTCAAAAATACATTTTAAAAGTGATGGATACAATTAATTGAAATTAATTAACTTTTTTCTAAATACAATATATAGTCATTTACTACCTTCAAAATAGGCCATATTGAAGTAATATATATGCACTATTTATATTTTTTTATATTTTTCAAATAACATTAATTTATATTCATTTATATTTTTACCTGTTATAAATATTTTCATAGGAAAGGTCACTGTATTTAGGATAGTGGATCAAGAGAGGAATTTGGGCATGGTTTATATACTAGTGAATTTGTTTGTCTATAAATTATTACATGCACTTTAAAATCATTGTAGAGAGAGGTACAAATGCCCAGTGTTTTCTTATTCTTTCCTCCTAGCAGACAAACCAAAGAAGAGGAGGCCCAGAAATAAAAAGATAGGAGAGCAACCAGTATTATGACATGAGGTTTGATGGCATGGAAGCAGGTTGTAGGTGAATTGAGCAGTTGTCCCTGTCTGCAAAGATGTCAAGTATGTGCTGATTGTCTGGACGCATTAAATATAGTGAACCTCTGCCTACTTACCCCCTCTGTCCCCTTCAAGCAATATTCCTCAAAATGAGAGGCAAAGTTGTGTATGATTGGTTGATGTTGAAGTGAGTTTCCCTTGCTGATGGGTGTGGCTGGGTATGACTGTAAATTTCGTAATTTCCTTGCACTTGCATGTGTGTTGAATAGGATTGTAGGCCTGCAGCTATATGCGTTCTCTGGTAATGTCATACCATGTCATGGTATGTTATGTTATTGTTAGAAATTGGGTTTCTGGTTGGTAGAGGTATGCACCCTGTCCACGCAGGAACCGCAATCCTAGTCAGGGTAAGTCAGATACACACCATAAATTATCCTGTGCTCACCCTATGGTTGCTGGGTACAGAGCAGGCAGGCTTAATTTAAGAGGGAATGTGTAAAGTATGTGTGCAACACTTATAAGAGTAACACAGTGAAATCACCACGAAAGACTCTCTAGCAGTTTAGGAAAATATATTAGATTTTAATGTACATAACAAGTGCAAAATGAAAAAAACTAATAAGTATAGCCAGAGTTATGGATTTTTAAAGAATAAATACAAATGTACTGCTTTTAGAAAAATGCTATGCAAACAAATGAGGGGCGGAATGCTGAATAACTCATGCATTCACCCCCAACCAAGAGATTTGGGTTGAATCCTTCATTCTTTAGCTCACCATACCACCCCAGTTTAGACCCAGCGATATGCAAATCAGTCTTGACTCTGTTCCTCATGGGAACAGTCCAGCCTGACTGGTCCATGACTCCGACCCACACTTCCTTGTGGACATTTAGATTCACCCCGGTCTAACGCAAGCAGATAGCCCAGGTTGGAGCTTTTAGCTTTAAATTTATTTATTTATTTATTTAGTAGTTTGTAGAGCGCACAGCTACCTCCAACGGAGGTGTCCCGGCGCTAAAAGAAGTACCTTCTACTGGGGGGAGGAGGGGGGTTTGCAATTCTCAGTAACCCCCCTCCTCCCCCCAGTAGAAGGTACTTCTTTTAGCGCCGGGACACCTCCGTTGGAGGTAGCTGTGCGCTCTACAAACTACTAAATAAATAAATAAATAAATTTAAAGCTAAAAGCTCCAACCTGGGCTATCTGCTTGTGTTAGACCGGGGTGAATCTAAATGTCCACAAGGAAGTGTGGGTCGGAGTCATGGACCAGTCAGGCTGGACTGTTCCCATGAGGAACAGAGTCAAGACTGATTTGCATATCGCTGGGTCTAAACTGGGGTGGTATGGTGAGCTAAAGAATGAAGGATTCAACCCAAATCTCTTGGTTGGGGGTGAATGCATGAGTTATTCAGCATTCCGCCCCTCATTTGTTTGCATAGCATTTTTCTAAAAGCGGCATTTTAAAATGTTTACTGATAAATGTGGTTTTGCCAGTAAAGAGGATTCATCATTACCATTCCGCTGACATCTAACATGACCGTTCTATTCCTTTTCAATCAGGTATTACAGCTTTTAAAGTGTAATAAGGAATTTCCAGTATTACCCTATGAGAGGGAAAGGCCTCACAGTAGTGAAACATGATTTACTACTAGAACATACAACACTTAAAAGTACATGTCCTACTTTTTGATTGCATAGCACCCTGCCATTTTGCAAACCTGGAGCCTATATTAGGGGTGACTTTTAATTTATAAAAGGGGAGTTTTGTAATTTGCCACAGGTTTTGTGAGAAACTGGGTTTCTGGTTGCCAGAGTTATGCACCCTGTTCAAGCAGGAACCACAGTCCTAGTCAGGGAAAACTAGATACACACTAAAAGATAGTCTGTGCTCGCCCTCTGGTAGTTTGGCACAGAGCAGTCAGGCTCATTTAAAGAGGCAACGTGTAAAGTATTTGTGCAACACGCACACACAGTAACACAATGAAAAGACCACAAAAAGACTCCACACCAGTTTGGACCCATAGAGATTATTTTTAGAGTAAAATAAGACCAGTTCGACAAAAATCCAATAAGTAAAAAACAGGGTACCAAATCTTTTGGGATGTACACCTTTCCTTCTAAAGCAGAAACTGCACGAACACTGCCACCATTACTTGTATACTGCACTTGAATGACTCTAATGTTCAGCTCTCTAAGGCTTAGTTCATGGATCATTCTCCTTTCCTCAATAGCCAGCTGCTTCTCTTCAGGAAATTTCTCCTTCTCCCAATTTTGCAAGCTTTTGCTCTTTCTCTAGTTTTTCAAGCTCTAGCTTCAGGTTTCTTTCTTTCCTCCTGTTCTCCAGCTCCTCTGGGGACAGGCTCCTAGATGATACACTGCTCCCTGCCCGTGAATGAACTTCCAGTCTTATGAGGATGTTTCCTCCTACCCAACAGATTGCATGTCAAAACCCTCAGACAGGTTTTGTTCCAATTTTTCCTCACATCCTAACCCTTCTTCCTTATTGTCTATGTGGGTCTGATGGGATTATGGCCACGCTCTCAAAGCTGTTTGGAGCTCTGCTTTCTTAGCACTCACTTTGGTAACCAACCTCTTCTCCTGTCAGAATCCCTTGAGCTGGACCACAGTGCAGCTTGCTGAGTTTGCCAGCTCAAGATCTATCTTGGCAGGTGAGGTCACATACACAACGGTATGCAATGGAAATAGAAAAGGTTTTGAAAATCAAAAAGTAGAATTTACTTGAATTGGTCTAGATATGGAGTAGTAGTGCATACCAAGTCACTGTATGACACTGCACAAACACAAGTCCTATCCAACCACTGCCACCGATGTTGGAAACTGGGTTTCTGTTTGGAAGAAGTATGCACCGGGTCCAAGCAGTTACCACAACCCTAGTCAGCGTAAGTCAGATACACACCATAAATTAACCTGTGCTCACTCTCTTGTAGCTTCGCACAGTGTCAAATATCCCTGCAGGCACATTGTTGATTTCTCTATGTTAGCATGAGCACGTTGCAGACTGTCCTCTACTTTGCGCACATTTCTATACAAACAAATTTTGCTTTGTATCACACTCTACTTTCACACTGAACCTGCTATTGTTTTCACGATCTGTTCTTTCCTGGAATTTAGTCTGAACACTGTAGACATGGTCAAACAACAATGCCCTTTGTTATTCTGTCCTGGTCAGGCCCAAGCACCTAGACAAACACACATATGCAGCTGCTATTTGGGATCATGTACTTTTGTCATATAGGTATGCACAAATTGGTAGGAACACCCTTGGAGGGGAATCTTCCAAGGACACTGATTGTGACAGCACATGGGATGTAGAACTTTCATCTGTGCATGCTAAGGTATTGGGTCTACTTCCAACATTCAAACAAAAAAGGGGGGACTCCAGGGCTTTGTTAGGGGTCCATCATACGTGCCATACAACAGTAATCAACAAGAATGTTGGAATGGTGTGCTGTTCCCACAAGGCAAAAAATGTAAGAGGATGAGGGATCCTCCTATTCGGAACTAGAGTCCTCACACACCCAGCAAGCTAAGTGTCATGCTTCGTCATTTGGACTTGCTCCTCATCGGGTCGGCGCTGCAATGCCCGATGGACACCCAAATGGGGCTCTTTTGTTCCTGCTGTTTGGTGCGTGGGTGTGAAGGCCCTAAAGAACAGTGTAGATGTGGTGCATGTGAGTGATATTAAAAAAGGTTGGCTAGTCCATAAAAACCTTTATTCGAATGGTAATCCACCTTCTTAGTAAGTAAGTCATTTGTTTATTTATACATGATTAATTAAAATCTTTACAAAACAATAAAACATTGCTAGAAATTGTTTAAAAAAGAGGTTATACACGATTTCCTCAGTTTTACAAGTTTACTTAAACTCAGTTCATAACTGTCCATAAAATGTTTCGGGGTCATCAAACGTCTCACTTTTTTTTGTCCGTTTCCAGTGTGCTCTTGTGTCTTTTTTCCACTAATTCAAAAAACTTTACGACCCGACAGTTTAATTTTGTTTTAGTGGGGTTAAAACACAATTTGACAGCCTGCCTGCATGTCCAAACGCCATATGATTTTTAGGAGGGATGTAATAGATTGTACCACAAATCTTTTAATTTAGGACAGATACACATGATGTGGATGATGTCTTCCTTGTCAGTTTTGCACAGGCGGTACTGCTGCAAGAAGTTTTTTCTCTCCCAGGGTGGTAAGTGCGGGGTTACAGGGATCAAGCCGAGGAGTCATTTAAAAAACTTTTCTTTCGTTTTTAAGTTCATTCCTATGTTTAGATATGCTTATGGCTGCGTTCTTCCGTAATCGCCAAGAGTGATCCAGCCGTGCGCTCTTTTTGTTAATGCCTCCTTGTCCTAAATAGAGGAGATGATTAGTGCTGATTTTTTCGTGATTTTTTTGAAAGTCACGAGATCTGTTGGAGTACTGCAGACATCTGATAGTGCCAGGAATTGAAGTGAATCAAATAGATAATCTCTGGCTGAGGATTTGCGATGTCAGAGCAGCTCTTCCCATAGGTTAGAGTTTAAAGAACCAGCCTCAGCACTGCAAATCTTGTGCCAGTTGGTAGCATAAGCACTCCGCCTTTCTACTGTTTGTTTCAAAAGACCAAATTCTAACCGGATCTGTACAGGTGAGACATATCTTGGCAGGTTAAAGATAGCCCTATAGGAGTTAGCTATTACTGTATCCAGTAACACCGCATCTTTCCCTTGAAGGATTCACTCCCATGTGTGAGAGTCGGCTGTGACTTTACGCGCAAAACCTGGAGAAGAGGGTTGAGCGTTAGTTCGGGGAGTTTGGCTTTTAAGGATTTTATTGCCAGGTGAGTCACAGTTCCCTTTCCTCGTAAGGACTTCAGTTGGGGTTTGAACAAGTTCTTGTTGTCCAGGACTACTTCCAAGTATTTATCGGTGGTTACCAAGTCCAACCCTTGTCCGTTTACGTGTCATTTAATTATCCTTTTTTTCCTGTGGTTCACTGCCATGACCTTGGATTTATTGAAATGTATTTGCAAAGCATTCCTTTCTGAAATGGAGTGAGCTACATTTAGGAGGTGTTGAAGGCAAATCGGTGTCCGGCTTATCAGTACCAAGTCGTCCGCGTAGAGCAGATTGGACAGTGGCATTTTCTCTAATTTCGGTGCATGACAGAGGCATTTGTCAAATTCCCCTGGTACGTCCACAAGAAAAAGGTTAAATAAGAGCAGTGCTAACACACAACCTTGTAATACACCTTCTTAAAAAACAAGCTGAGTGGCTGTGCTCAGGCTCAATAGTCCAACTTAGCTCAGCTCTTCTCGTGAAGTGGTCCACTTGTTTTATGCATAACGGTCAATACTGATCCTTTGCATTTCATCAGGACCTATACTATTCAGGAACTATCTACATGTGGTGTTGTGGTGGACAACACTACTCCTACCTTACACACCCCTTGGAAGTGAGCACACAGTCCGTCAATCCTAGTGGTAACCTGTACATGTGGGGTGACATGAAGATACATGGTACAGTTACTGGAAAACTATGTCTAGCATGATAGGTGCTCCCTCAACCCCTCTACTCTGGTGTCTGTTCCGTGATCATTCAGGGGTACCAGTGTGAACCCTGTGAGGGGAACTAATAGACCCTTAAGTGACTTCAAAATCTAAAAAACAAAACGTCCATTGAAATCAGTCAAGCGACCAGGTTTGCAAATAACACCAAGAGAGTCATGTTATCCCCATCAGCATTGAAAACGACACATTATAGTATTCCCAAAGCAGGGGGTCAATTAGCACATCATAAACGCACCTAGCTATTAGCTGCTACTCGCTCCATTCGCAATTGGGCGGTGTTGACACCCAAGTGTCTATGTCCTGATGTGCCCAGAGTGGGGAGAAAGTAGAGTCAACATAGAGACTAGAGCAACATCGAAGAGGAGAGTTAGACCCCCCTTGTGGCCCAAAACTGACCCATACTGTGGCAGAGTATGGTGCCCATGTATTCAAAGAGTTGCGACAGGGCTTTCAACATTCAAGCCTGTCTAAACCCATAACCCTAAACACTATGGAACTTGTGACTCCCTTAGTGGTCCCCAGGGGCCGCGGCGCCCCAGTAAGCCCACCGCCCCAGACAACAGAGGAGTGAGAGGGGCGGCGGAACTACCCTGAGCCCGCTGTACAATGGGAAGTTGCCCGTGGAGACACGCCAACACCGGCAGTGTCCAAATGGATGATAGGGGAAGGAAGAACAAGCCCCTCCAGTCCCCCATGGATGCAGGACCCAAACGTGTTCCTAACAGCACTTAAGCAATCAACCGCATCCCAACATCACACGCTCACCTGTCCTCCTTGGGCGTTAGCTGCATAACCTCCCGCGCCTGGTACCGCCGAACATCCAGGTGCTGTTGTGGCGGCCTCTCGCCGTTTATAAAAGTACACTGGATTTACCGCAAACTCCTGCCTACCTGGGTGAAGTTACGTGGTGTAAGGTTGGCGTTGCCTGTGCGCTAGTCACACAGCCTCACGTGTTGTCAGAGGTCCGGCAAACAAGGTGGCCATCTTATATTGTGCAAAAAAGCTATCTGTAACCCTGGCTAGTGTTAATGTGCGCTCTCTGCGCCCTAGCTTAGCCTTGGGGGATCATTGTTTGTACACACAATCCAGTAATTTTTTTGCCTTGTGGGACCAGCATACCATTCTTGTTGATGTCTGCTGCCACCACCCAGAGGTCTTCTGATATATCGTCATTTTGCTTCTGTAGAAGGGGAGAGAGGCTATCCTGTCTTAATCAATGACAGCATCTTTTAAGATTGATGGACTTATTACTAGGCTGACCATATTTGTGTTAGGCATTTTTTCACTTATTGTCGCATTTATACTGCATTCTAGCGCATGGTAGTTAAAATAAACATTTAAAACTTTTCTCATATTTCTGTCAGAACTTATTGTGGACTAGTACGAGTGTTAGAACGAAAGGGTGTGTCCTACAACCATGATTTATGAGAGGGTCAGTGTGTTATGTTCTGGGGTGTTTAATCACTTGTGCCTCTGTGGGTTAGGAGGAAGGCAAGTGGGACACTAAAGCTAGTCGGTCCCTGGCTCCTGGGTACTCAGGCGGTTTGATGACTCAGTCCCTGATCCCAAACATTGTTCTGTGACAAGAATCCCGGCAACAAGGGCAGGCAGGCTTAACCTAAGAATTGAGTCAATGTGTAAAGTATTTGTGCAGCACTTCAAATGATAACAGTGAAACCCTAACAAAAAAGACTACACATCAGCTTGAAAAAATATCTTATCTTTTTATGAACAAAGCAAGATTTCAATGAGAAAAATACAATCATTACAGGAGTTATGAATTTTTAAACAATAAATAAAAACTGGGGATTCTTGAATGCGGCAATCTGGGGTAAATCAAAAAGTTCAGGATGATCCCAAAGAAGCACCGATTGCATACAGGGACCAGCCTTGGCCCACTGAAAAGTACCTGGGATGTGTTGTCGACGGAGTCAAGATGTGGCGAGCAAAGAGTCAATGCGTAATCGGCGAACCGCTGGGTTGAGAGGATGCATCAGTGCCAAGCTGCGCAAAATCAGAGCTGTGTCAGAAACTGGAGATAATGCGTCACGCAGTCAGTGATGCAATGTCTGCAGTGCATTTAGCAGGGGCAATGTGTTGGCGTCAACAGAGATGCACCAGTATTGTTTTAGTACACACTCCTCATTCTCTATCGCCTCTATTACCCTCTATTACACTTGTAGATATTTCAGGATTATATCTACTTCAAACTTGCCTTGGGCATCCATTAAAGGACATGGGAGCCTGTTGTTATCCTAAAAGGACATGGTAATTTAATTACTCATTGCTCATATTTACATTTGTTATTCATTAGATGATTGTGGATTAATCACAGATTCCACCTACTTGGAAGAAATTTCCTTAGGCTTTGACAGTCACCTATTCTTCAGCTTAGCGCTATATTTAACATGGCTTGTGGTGCCGATTTGTTAATAAGACTGCACACACAAAATTGCTATCAATGGTGGAAGGGAGGCGCAGGGCTTGTGATTGAAAAACTCTCGCTTAATTGTGAAATCCTTCGTCCTAACACTTACTTGCTATTGAAGTTACTACTGGCAGTTAGTGCTCGCTGTGGCAGAAATACATGGATATTAATCACTCTTTTTCTAATCGTGGCTTTGAGCTAGAGAGAACACAAGCAAAATCATTATCGTGTTAGGCATCTCCTTTTTACTGCTAGAGTCAAATATTTCAAAGCAACTCGGTGTCAGTACTCAAGTTTTTGCAAACTTCTTTCATCATTCATCAGGACGCGCCTGATGTGCATTGCGCTAGCGGCAGTAATACTGTGATTCTTTTACTTGACAGACGATATTTCTTTTAAAAACGTGTAAAGCTTTTAAGTGTTTGAAATTTGCTTCTTACCTGCTCATACCCCGGTCTGTGCCTGGTTCCACCACGGCTGGTGCCGATTGCGTGTAGGGCGTTGTCAGACCTGTGCCCGGCCCCCCGAGGGTGTAGTACTTCCGCCAGAGGCGGGACCGGCGCCCTCTTAAGCAGCATCTCCCACTTTCGCGCAGCGGACGCGCCTGATGTGCATGGCGCTAGCGGCGGTAATACTGTGATTCTTTTACTTGACAGACGATATTTCTTTTAAAAACGTAAAAAGCTTCTAAGTGTTTGAAATGTGCTTCTCAGACATGTGCCCGGCCCCCCGAGGTTGTAGTACTTCCGCCAGAAGCGGGACCGGTGCCCTCTTAAGCAGCATCTCCCACTTCTGCTCAGTGGGCGCGCTGCTGGCGCGCCGTAGGCACGCCAAAGGCATGCCCATCTGCGCCCGTCCGCGCCTGTCCGACACCAAACGCCAGGACCCCTGGTCGGCAGATACCGCGGATGGCCCCTTACGCTTGAGAAGAGCTGTTTGCTCTTCGTAGCAGGGTGCCTTGTGTAGCCCATCTCTGGCACCCTGATATGCCATGTTTGTGGTGCAAAAAATGTGGGTTCAGGGCCATGGAGGTCCCCCAGACACCACTAGAGACACCATCAGTGCCCAAAAAGCCTGCAAACCTTAACATACATGGTCTGAACTGTAGGTCCCTGTTTAAACATCATGAAGATGTACTTGAGCTCCTTATGGACCGGTCCCCGGACCTACTGTTTCTAACCGAAACTTGTTTAGTCAGTGACTGGACGGCCATCCCTGCCTTGACCCTTCCGACAGGCTACTCGATACGCACTCAGAACAGGCCGAAGGGTAGGGGAGGTGGGTTAGCTGTGATTTTTAAAACTGCCTACTCCTGCACCCTCTCCCCCGTAACTCTGGCTGACTGTGAATGTGCCTTATTTAAGATCAGGATATCCGATCATTTTACT
This sequence comes from Lissotriton helveticus, assembly GCF_964261635.1. Lineage (NCBI taxonomy): Eukaryota > Metazoa > Chordata > Amphibia > Caudata > Salamandridae > Lissotriton > Lissotriton helveticus. Next base: position 796,811,422 of record NC_136067.1, on the reverse strand, counting down.
CTTTCGGGGCTCTTGATATATCGCCCTTCTGGGCCAGCGAGCACTTTTCAAGAATCTCTGGCCTCGACCATCTCTATCCTTGCCTTACAGTCAGTGAATTTTAGCATATTGCGAGACTTAAACCTTCACCTAGAGCGCCTTAACTCCCCGGCCATTTTGAACTTCCTGGGTGATTTGGAAGCCTGCCAGCTAACTCAGTTAGTCAAAGGGTCATCTCACTCGGCAGGTCATTTGCTAGATCCTGTGTTCTCCAACATCGAGGGAATCATAGCTCGTGCCCCATCCCCCTTAGCTGGACAGACCACTTTCTTGTTCATATCTCCATCAGTATTTCAGCCATCTCCCAGCAGAAGCCCGCCCCGCTCTTTGGAGGCGCCCATGGCATAAATTAGACGGCTTCCGTCTCGAGTCCTGACTTAAATCTTTCTGCCCGACTGGCCAAGCAATCTGGAGGATGCAGATAAAGCCTAAAGGGGGTGGATTAATAATTAACTAGATCACTTTATTCCAAAGAAAATGTCCTGACCCAAACGCGAGCAGTCGCATTTATGGTACTCCGGGACACTAGCAGCAGAAAAAAAATGCGGCAAGACTCTCGAGCATGCCTGGAGACGATCCTATGACCCTCTCGCAAAGAACAGCTATAGGTCAGCCACCAAAGCATACCACAAACTCATTAAAAAAACAAAAGCTGTTTACTACACCAATTTGATTAACTCTGGTCCCAATCCCTCTAAAACCATTTTCTCCCTGATAAAAGATATGACCAAAGCACCTGAGTGAACTAACAGCACAATAGCCTCCAACTTGCAATGCGAGAACCTGGCCTGCTTCTTCATCAATAAAGTAGAAGGGACCTATAACTTGTTAAACACCAGTAGGTCTGCTATGACCCTCGGACAATTTGCAGGTCCACCTGCCCCCCCCCCCCCTATTCCCTTCAAACCCTCCCACTCCTTTCCCAGGCAGATCTAGAACTTCTGGCCCTAAAAGTGAAGTCTGGGTCACCAGATGACCCGGTAAAACCTGAAACGTTTAGACAATTTCAGGACTCCATCTTGCATGAGGGACAGAAATTGATCAACAGATCTCTCCAGTCATCCACATTCTCCAGCTCATGAAAACACGCCAAGGTCATCCCCCTGTTGAAAAAGCCTACCCTGGAACCCTCCCTGACAGAAAATTTCAGACCCATTTCCCTTCTGCCGTATCTGGCCAAGGTGATGGAAGCACATGTGAACTCCACCCAGACCAGATACCTGGAAATCAATGGGATCCTGGACGAATCTCCAAAAGGCTTTCGGGCTAAGCACAGCACAGAGTCCGCCCTCCTGGCAGTCACGGAACAACTGAGGGCCTCTCAAGATCTGGGAAACACCTCAGTATTGATCCTACTTGATTTGAGTGTGGCATTCGACACGGTCTCCCACAAGATCTTGCTCAAACGACTCGGGGAGATTGGGGTCTGCGGCGGGGCTTTGGATTGGTTCGCGTCATTTCTATCCGACCCTTCCTTCCAAATTCATGCCCCACCAAACTCATCTAGTAGGTTCCCTCTTAGCTGTGGCATCCCCCAGGGCATAGCCCTCAGCCCTACGCTGTTTAATGTGTACGTCCGCCCCCTGGCTCGGTTGGCCAGGGAATGGAGGATTAAATTAATCTCGTACGCAGACGACACGCAGCTTATCTTCACCTTCTCCAATAATACCATGATGGATCGAGCTAAATTTCAAGAAGACGTCCTGGCCATTTCAAGTTGGATGACAGAAAACTGTCTCCAACTTAACTCTTCTAAAACGGAGGTGCTCCTGATCGGCCGTGAACCACAGAAGTGGAATGACCAGTGGTGGTCCCCGACGATGGGCTCACCCCGATCCCGAAGAAGGAAGTCAAAAATCTAGGGGTCCTTATGGGCAACTCGCTCTCCTTTGAAGCCCACGCAAAAAAGGTGGCTGGCACCTGCTACGGCCGTCTTCGCTCCCTTAAGCCCATTCTGGGCTTTTTCGAGCCTCCTACCCGCCAGGTAATAGTCCAGTCCCTGATTCTATCCCATCTGGACTATTGCAATGGCCTTATGCTTGTCACAAACCTGACGGTTACTAAAAGACTTCAAAGGGCCCAAAATGCAGCTGCCCACACTCTCCTTGCTCTGCCAAAACACTGTCACACCTCACACATTCTACGACGGCTACACTGGCTGCCCGTGAAACAAAGAATCCAATTTAAAACCCTCTGTTTAACTCACAAAATTCTACATGGCCAAGGCCCCAAATACTGCAGGGACTTTGTACCTTCTACGTACCCATGCGTGCATTACGCTCTGCAGATCTCCACCTTGCTTGCACCATTAAGGTACGCAAGAACAGAGCAGGTGGTCGATCATTTAAATCCATGGCCCCGATGCTCTGCAATTCTATCCCCCCAGAGGTACACGCCACACAGAACCATTGGCTCTTCTGGAAACAAATTAAAACCTGGCTGTTCTCCTCCGTTTAGCATGATCAGCACTCCGGGTGCCGGTTATATTGTCACTTCATTTCCCCTGCTGTGCTCTGCCATCTGGCCTGTCTGCAAGCGCTGGGACGCCCTGTTGCTGGGGTAACCATGCGCTATATAAACATACTTAACATAACATAACATCATTCCCTCTGCATTTTCCGGCTCTCTAGAAAGCTGTTTCAACTGGAGGGCTTGTTTTGTTGAAAAAGGACTTCCTGTTCTGGTTCCGTTTGCATTGGAGTCGGGTTGTAAGGCATGCTAGTTAATGTCGTTTTTTTATTTATGAGGACTTCAACAGATTGGTGCTTGCTTTGGCTGATTTCATTTAAACTTTGAAGCTTGTATGCACCCTTTGTATGGTCTTAACGTGACTCCAGTTAATTTTTTAGTTGCATCATGATTATTGGGCTTGAATGATCAGTGTCAAAAGCGTCTATGCTAATTTTATTACCTTATCAAAAAAGTCTTTGCGCAGCAAAAGTTGCTCATATTTATTTTGAACACATGTACATATGATGGTTTATTCTGCGTCTGGGCATTTTGCAAAGCATTGGTTCTGCCATTCCAGACACTTTGACAGCAAAGGTCTTTTACCTACGGTGGTAGCACCTGGTCATTTAGAGTAAGTGAGCACGTATTCAGTTGATATATCTTCCCTCATATTCTGTTGGGATTTTTATTAGACACATTTTCTTACATCACCATGGCCTTCCGATGATTGTTCCCTAATTAGTGAAGCTGTTTAACATCTTTTTTGGAGGGCACAAACACGTTCTGTATTATGTCATATTGTAAAAGAGAATGGAAGCTGTGGGGATCATTCGAAAAAAGGGCCCTTTTCAAGTTCTTGAAATTTCCGACGTTTCATTCAGGCCTGATATGGGGCTGTTAAATTTCAGCATAAGGTAAGCGTCTTTCTGCAGCAAGATTCTTTCAATATCTCCGCCTCTTGGTATTTGTTTGACTACCCATAGGACTGTCCATTTTATATCCTTTTCACTATGGTTCACTTGTATGAAGTGGCTCACCACTAGAGCATTTGCAACTTTGGTGCGGATTCTTGATCGATGTTGAACTATTCTCAACCTGATCTCTTGGTTTGTCTTTCCAATATGCAGCTTCCCATAAGGGCATGTGATCCCGTAGACGTCATTTTATGTTTTACAATTTGAATACATCTTGTGAGTCCATTTCATGGTATTGTGCTCAACTCAGAACGTTCACATGTTGTTTCGCATGAAACACAGTTACCACATTTGTGGTGACCCTCAATAGGTTTCAACTTTCACTGGGAACATAGGTCCTGTTTCTTGGGTGATGGGGTACAGTCGGCCCTCACCATTTTTTGACCAATGCTCAATTCTCTCTTCAAGGCAAAAAGTGGTATTTCAAACGATACTCCAAATTTTGGAGCAAGTACAAGTTTTTCAGGATGATTTGGCAAAATTTGTTCGTATACTGTCCAAAGGTGGAGACACACACCAATTTGATCATGGGTTCCTTGACTTTCTTCGATAAGAGACATTCCCTTGGTATAAATCGGACCTTCCGTTTGACATTTTTAAGGAGGTTTTTGGGGCTCTTGTTCGTAGTTGCTCGCACAGAGTTGTCGAATGGGCATCAAAGTCTTCAATCCTTGAGCAGTTCTGTTTAATCCTCAGCAGTTGGAGATACAGCAGATTGTCTCGCAAAGACCGAGGGTGTAGACTTTTGTAATGTAGGATCGTGTTTCTATTGGTTGATTTGCGATGTAGTGTTGCCCTTAATTCATTATTAATGGGCCTGACTTCCACATCAAGGAATGTGAGAGAGGTCTTACTCTTAGTAACTGCCAATCATGGAATTGCATTAAAGTTGTTTCCAAGCCATTTCAAAGGCACCAGATGTCATCAATATAACTATACCCCTTTAAAAGGTTTTGTCTGAAAGGGTTGTTGTCATAAACACATTTTTCTTCAAACCTAGCCATATAAAGGACTGCCATCTCTGGAGCAAAGGGACAACCCATGGCAGTCCCTTTGGTTTGGACGTAGAATGTTTCATCAAACTTAAAGTAGTTATTTTTTAATGCCACTGTAGCTAGTTGGAGGATGAACTCAGTCGGTACCCGCTGTGGGTGTTCACGGGTGTCGAGATAAGTTTCAAGAGCTTCAAGTGCCTCTTCTTGGGGGATTTGTGTGTACAGGTATACTATGTCGAATTACACCAACATTTGGTTTTGGACATAACTGGAGGCCTTCTATTTTGTTAATAAAGTCCTTTGTGTCTCTCAAGTACGATGGAACATGTTGGAGAAAAGGTGTTAAAAAGACATCCACATATTTCGAAATTGGCTCTAATAAAGAATCACACCCGGAGACAATTGGTCTCCCGGGTGGGTCCATTAGTTGTTTGTGAATCCTTGGTAGAAACTACATCACCGGTGTTCTGGGAAGTTTTTTGTTAAAAAAAATTCTATTCTTTCAGGCAGAGTATTCCCGTTTCTAAGCCCTGATTAAGGATGGGCTTAATGGATTTATGTATCTCCAAGGTCGGATCATTCTTGGCGTTCCTATACCTAAAACTATTCTGGACCTGTTTGTGTCCTTCATTGAGGTACATCTCCTTTGGTCAAAGGACTAATGCACCCCCCTTGTCCGCTGGCTTTACCACAATTGAGGTGTCTTCTCTGAGGTCCTTCAAGCCTTGCATTGTTGTTATGTTAAATTATTCGGTCGAAAAAACTGTTTGTCCTTAATCTGTTGTATTGCTGAGAGCAGTACTTGTTCATATGCCACAATTTGTTTTGTAACAGTATGTGTATAAGGTATGAATGTAGACTTCTTGGATAGGCCTGTTGTTTCTTTTGTGTTGTGATGTCCTTGCAGTGAAAAAAGGCACATGGCCTTATTTTTCTAAACAATTCTACTGCTTCAATCTTTAGACGGGTGACTTCAGGTTTGCATTTCAGCACAAACTTTAAGCCTAGTTCTAGATCAGATGATTCATCAGGCATCAAGTTTTTATTGGAAAGGTTGACAATTGAGGAAGAGGCTACGATTTGCAGAACTGTCATTTGAAGCGCACTTTTTGTTGTTGTTGTCCTTTCTCTGAAAAAGTGTTCTGCCTTTGCTGATTACGGTTCGATGCCCCCTCACCAGGGTCTAAGTCACCCATTGAATCGGAGGAGGAGGTCTCAGAAAAGGAAAGAAACCTATTTTATGAACTCCCTCTATAATCAAATAGGGCTCTTTGAGATTCTGCTTGTGTGTACAAATCCTCCTTAAGGTATGGATATACCACTTCAATGTTAAAAGACTTTCTGTCTCTTTCAAATTGTGAAGTTTTGTAATTTATGGTATTGTCTTTGAATTTTGTCAGTTCTTTATCAATCTTTTCTAGCAAGGCCTTTGCCTCCGTAACTGTTTGATTGTCTCTTATCGCCTGAATAAGTATTTCTACTTCATCCACTTGTTGCTTACAGATCCTCTGGGCAGTATCAATAGTGTGAACCATCAAATCACAACTGCATTTTGTGCTGATGAAGTTTAAGCCTTTTTTAAACTCCGGGTCTTCAGTAAATATGACTCGAATATTTTTGATCCTCAGTAAATGATAGTGTATCTTTTTCTGACATGCTAAGGAGGAATGAGGTCCTGAGACCAAGTCCTCCCTTATATCCGAAATTTCATTTCTGGCCAATCCCCTTTCTCCTCTATAACTCTGAGCACTACAGCCCAACAGCTGAATGAATCTGACTGACTGACTTGTTTGCTCAAGAAACTTATTCACACTGAACTTCAAGGGTATTTCCTATTGGAGCATCTAAATGCCGGTACAATACCTTGGGGACTGCAAGTCAAACATATTCCAGTCATCTTAGAAGAGCAGAGCGCATGAAAACACACACTGATGTAGTGTGTCGGGAGGGCTGAAAGCAGCTTTTACTCCAGACTGTGATGCCAGAGTTGACGGAGGAGTAGAAGGAGCCATCAAGAAACATGGATCGGATCCAGTCGGAGCCGCATCGCGACCATGCCAGCATTTGCCGTACCATCTGAACCCCATGTCCATCAAGGAGCAGAAACCTGGTAGATCCTAAGCCAGACCACACTTACCCCTCAGGATTGGGCCAGTTGGATTGCTCCATCCATTCCTGTGTGTGCTTGGGGAATTGAGCTCAGCCTGTTGACCTCCGGCCGGCCAGCCATCGGTCTGCCACTAGCCCATCCCTCTCCCTGCAGTGCACGAGTGCAGGGGCTGTATTCAGCTCCAACAGAGAGTGACCTCAGGTGACCCACAGAGTCAGACGGGCTAGGTCCGGGTCCAGCCTGCGGCCCACCTGGTGAGCCCCACTCATACAGTATTACAGCAAACAAATAATGGACGGAATGCTGACAATGCAAACATTCTCCTCAAGTCAAAAGACCAGGGTTAAATCCATCATTCCTTTGCCCACTATGCCACCCCAGTTTGGAACCAACAATATGCAAATCAGTCTTGACCCTGTGCCCCATAGGAATAGTCCAAACCAAACTGCCAGGTCAGGTCCTCCCTGGACCAGAAACAAGCATCCTGGGACCGGTTTCAGGGTATGTCACTCTTGTTCAGCCATGCTAGCTTGAAGCCAGTGGCAGAGTGAGCAAGGAAAACACATCTGGGCATACTCATCCCAATTAGGCGAAATGTGTTACAGCAAACAAATGATGGACAGAATGCTGACAATGCAAACATTCTCCCCCAGTCAAAAGATCTGAGTTAAATCCATCATTCTTTTGCCCACTACACCACACCACCCCAGTTTGGACCCAGCCATATGTAAATCAGTCTTGACCCTGTGCCCCATGGGTACAGTCCAGACCGAACTGCCAGGCCAGGTCCGCCATGGACCGGAAACAAGCATCCTGGGACCGGTTTCAAGGTATGTCACCCTTTTCCAGCCAGGTTAGCTTGAATCCAAAGGCACAATGAGCCAGGGACCCACGTCTGGGCATACAATTATAGCATGCCTTCTAGGGCATGACACCAACTTTACATTGCATTTTGTCAAGTTCATCACGATAGCTGAGAAAAAATTGATCCAGGTTGATGTTTTGTCCACACATTAGGAGCAAGTAGGTGGTCATCTAAGTACCCATGTTGATGTACCAGTGTAGCTATTGCACCAGTATACCATGGGTGGTAGTCAGAGGAAATCCATATTGTCAGTAAAGTTTATTAGGATTTGTTATTCTTATTTTGTTAATATTATAAGAAAAAAGGCACAGGGATATTAGAAGTTCTTAAGGCACACCCGTATGGGAAGTTTCTGGGAAATGTTTCGAAACATAGGGTTTTTTTCTCTCATGTAAAATTTTAATAAGACTCAGCTGAATACTAAAAAGAGGCACTGATGCACTTTATAGATTGTTATTATTCATTATTACCATACTTGCTATGTGTTTGCACTAAATATAGCTTATTCGGAGGGATAGCGCAACAGCTCTTTAATTACACAGCTGGGCAAGACAGCTAAAATTGTTAGTATGGTAGGCATTATCTTTATATAGAGACGTTATCATTAACAATGAAATTAAAAGTTGTAATTATGATATGAACATCATATTATTTTTATGATGGTCTATGTGATTTCAATAGTTCTGTAATACGTGTTATTCCTTTTTTTTAATTAGATTTTTTATTGAGAGTTCATAGGTATTACAAACATATAGGGGCCTATTCCGATCTCGGATGGACCTGAGTCTGTCCGACATCGGTCAGGAGCCGTAACCGACTGACCTGTGTGGTCAGTTAGGGCCCTGCAAGTTTGGTCGCACTTGTATACTTCACAATGGAAGCATGCATTCCGAGCGGAATGCATGCCTCCATTGTGAAATGCAGGGGTGCAGTTCATCCCTGCACCCTGTGGCCGGCACCCCAAGGTGCCTGCCACCGGGGGCAGGGATCAATGGAGGGGCACCATAGGTCCCCTCAGGCCACCATCCAGCAGCCTCACACCCATCGGGGCCCTGCTGGGGGCCCCTAGAGACAGTTTCCGACTGCCTTTTTGTGCCGGACACACCGACACGAAAATGCAGTGAAAAACTGCCATTGTACTCCCTCGGTCGTAAAGAAGCGACCGGGGGAGTACTGAAGGAAATCCGTGTCAGATTCCATTCTGACCAAGCCCATCAGAATGGCTCGGTCGGAATGGAATCTGGCCAACAATTCCGATTCAGTCGGAAGGGCTCCGAACATGGTTCGGAGCCCTTCCGACCGGAATCGGCCCTTAATAGTATCATATATAAATACATATACCAAAATATTGAGAAGAAAAAAGATTGGCTTATGTCTAAAGTGCAAAATGTTAAACATTATAGATACTCATTTCAAAGTGCTAAGCGGTGCAATCATAATATTCCTGTAATGCAGAAAAAGTTAAAGTGTAAAGAGCTAAATCAAGGTGAATCCTTTTATACCAAATACAAAAGTACAGAAAAAGATCACATTAAGATAAAGTGCAAAGTGCTATATCAGGATAAGTGTGTACATTTATGTTCTATCCTTTTATACCAAATACAACATATTATCGGTTTACAGACAAAATATCGAAATTAAAATATCGATATACAATAATATCGATGTTTTAATTTCGATAGTATAGAATATCGATGTCCAAAATATCGACAGACAGAATATCGTTTTTTTAAGGTATGTATGTTACTAATATCGAATTTTACTAATATCGAAATTTTGTATAGTGTTATGTATTTCAATGTGTTGTTTATATGTTTGTTAAACATGTTTTGTAATGTATGTTTGAAAATTTGTAAATTTGTTTACATTTTGCGTTTTAGTATCAGAGCGGGTTGTGGGTTTATAGGGGAATAGGGTGGGAAGTAATTTAATAATAATTAAATAATTAATATATGTTTGTAAATATTTTTAATTAATACTTAATTGGTAATTAATTAATATTAATTAGTTAATTAATTAATATAATTTTGTACATATTTGTATTTAATAATTAATTGGTAATTAATTAATATTAATTAGTTAATTACATTAATTAGAGTAATTTTTTTATATATATAATTTTTTGTTATTGTTAATTAATTGGGAAACAATAATATTAATTAGTAAATTAAATTATTTACAGCTAATGTGCTAATATATTTATTTTATTGTTATTGTTAATTAATAATTAATTGATAATTAAATAATATTAATTATGTAATAAATTATTTAGAGTTAATGTGCTAATATATTTAATGTGTTGTTATTGTTAATTAATAATTAATTGGTAATTAAATAATAGTAATTATGTAATTAAATTATTTAGAGTTAATGTGCTAATATATTTAATTTTTTGTTATTGTTAAATAATAATTAATTGGTAATTAATAATTATTAAGTGAATAAATGATATGATTTATTTCTGTGTAGTGGGTTGTGTGTTTATAGGGGGATAGGGTGTGATATAATTAAATGTAATTAATTAAAGAGATTGTAATTTTCTTTGGTATTTATTGTTAATTAATTAGTAATTAATATGTGTTATTTAGTTTATTTATAATTACATCAATTTAGTAATATTAATTGTTATTAATTGATTAATTGAAATTTATATTAATTGTCTTTTTTATATGTGTAGTGTGTTGTGTGTTAAAGTGGGAGTAGTGTGGGAATAAATTTTTACCCCCATGCTATCCAACGCTTTCCCTACTGTTGCACCCTCTGGAGTGTGAATAGTAATTTTTACCCCTACGCTATCCACCGGGGAAACAACCTTTACAATGCAACTTTTACAACGCACTACCATTACAACGAAATTTTTACAACGCAAAAACCATTACAACGCATGTGTTTACAACGCATGTTTTTACAACGCAGGTACCTTTACAACGCATACCATTACAACGTAAGTATAGGTAAGTATATAATAATATTTTAAATTTTATATGTTTTAGTTTTTTTAAGGGGTATTTTTAGGGTTCAGGGTCAGTTTTCAGTTTTTGGGTAAAAGGGTATTTTTAGTGTTCAGGGTCAGTTTTCAGTTTTTGGGTAAAGGGGTATTTTTAGGGTTCAGGGTCAGTTTTCAGTTTTTGGGTAAAGGAGTATTTATAGGGTTCAGGGTCAGTTTTCAGTTCTTGGGTAAAGGGGTATTTTTTGGGTTCAGGGTCAGTTTTCAGTTTTTGGGTAAAGGGGTATTTTTAGGGTTCAGGGTCAGTGTTTAGTTTTTGGGTTAAGGGGTATTTTTAGGGTTCAGGGTCAGTTTTGGGTTTTTGGGTAAAGGGGTATTTTTAGGGTTCAGGGTCAGTTTTTAGTTTTTGGGTAAAGGGGTATTTTTAGGGTTCAGGGTCAGTTTTTAGTTTTTGGGTTAAGGGGTATTTTTAGGGTTCAGGGTCAGTTTTTAGTTTTTGGGTAAAGGGGTATTTTTAGGGTTCAGGGTCAGTTTTTAGTTTTTGGGTTAAGGGGTATTTTTAGGGTTCAGGGTCAGTTTTGGGTTTTTGGGTAAAGGGGTATTTTTAGGGTTCAGGGTCAGTTTTCAGTTTTTGGGTAAAGGGGTATTTTTAGGGTTCAGGGTCAGTTTTCAGTTTTTGGGTAAAGGGGTATTTTTAGGGTTCAGGGTCAGTTTTCATTTTTTGGGTAAAGGGGTATTTTTTGCGTTCAGGGTCAGTTTTCAGTTTTTGGGTAAAGGGGTATTTTTAGGGTTCAGGGTCAGTTTTCATTTTTTGGGTAAAGGGGTATTTTTTGCGTTCAGGGTCAGTTTTCAGTTTTTGGGTAAAGGGGTATTTTTAGGGTTCAGGGTCAGTTTTCAGTTTTTGGGTAAAGGGTTTTTTTTAGGGTTCAGGGTCAGTTTTCAGTTTTTGGGTAAAGGGGTATTTTTAGGGTTCAGGGTCAGTTTTTAGTTCTTGGGTAAAGGGGTACTTTTTGGGTTCAGGGTCAGTTTTCAGTTTTTGGGTAAAGGGGTATTTTTAGGGTTCAGGGTCAGTTTGGGGTTTTTGGGTAAAGGGGTATTTTTTGGGTTCAGGGTCAGTTTTCAGTTTTTGGGTAAAGGGGTATTTTTAGGGTTCAGGGTCAGTTTTCAGTTTTTGGGTAAAGGGGTATTTTTAGGGTTCAGGGTCAGTTTTTAGTTCTTGGGTAAAGGGGTATTTTTTGGGTTCAGGGTCAGTTTTCAGTTTTTGGGTAAAGGGGTATTTTTAGGGTTCAGGGTCCGTTTTGGGTTTTTGAGTAAAGGGGTATTTTTGGGGTTCAGGGTCAGTTTTCAGTTTTTGGGTAAAGGGGTAGTTTTAGGGTTCAGGGTCAGTTTTCAGTTTTTGGGTAAAGGGGTATTTTTAGGGTTCAGGGTCAGTTTTCAGTTTTTGGGTAAAGGGGTATTTTTAGGGTTCAGGGTCAGTTTTTAGTTCTTGGGTAAAGGGGTATTTTTTGGGTTCAGGGTCAGTTTTCAGTTTTTGGGTAAAGGGGTATTTTTAGGGTTCAGGGTCAGTTTTGGGTTTTTGGGTAAAGGGGTATTTTTAGGGTTCAGGGTCAGTTTTGGGTTTTTGGGTAAAAGGGTATTTTTAGGGTTCATAGTCAGTTTTGGGTTTTTGGGTAAAGGGGTATTTTTAGGGTTCAGGGTCAGTTTTGGGTTTTTGGGTAAAGGGGTATTTTTAGGGTTCAGGGTCAGTTTTGGGTTTTTGGGTAAAGGGGTATTTTTAGGGTTCAGGGTCAGTTTGGGTTTTTGGGGTACAGGCGTACAGGGTAAAATAAAATAAATTTATATTTAAATTAAATAAATTAAATTAAATTAAAAAAAATAAAATTACATTAAATTATTACGTTTTTAATTTATTTTAAATGTATATGTATTAGTTTTAATTTTTTAATTATGTTTTAATGTTTTTATTTAATATTTGTAAAATTATATGTATTTTAAAATTATTTTTACATTATTATTTATACATTTAAAAAAACGATATTTTTAATTTCGATATTTTTGTACTACGATATTAATTTTTCGATATTTTTGTACTTACCTTTATGAAGATATGACTCCGATATTTTTGATTTCGATATTTTTGTGTCGATATTTTTGTATGTAGATATTCTGTCTGTCGATATTATGTCATAGATTCCATATTATCCTATATTTCGAACACACTCCAATATTTCTCATATTTTCTTATTGCTCCTACTCTTATTGCATATTTCTTTTCCAGTTCTTGTATTTTAGTCAACGTTGCTCTCCATGCATTGAAGGTAGGTACCTTCGCTGTTCTCCAGAGTTGCAGGGTTAAAGATCTTGTTATCAATGCTGCGATAAATAGGCATTCCTCGTGCACAGAGATAGCAGGTGAGCAGCCCAAAACTGCAATGGATTCATCAAGTGAAATAAGGGGATCTATTGTAAATCTGAGATATTTCTCGATCTCCTCCCTCAGACGCTGAATTTTTGGGTACTCCCAAATGATATGCGTTCAAGCTCCTTTCTCTGCACAATAGAAACATTTATCTTCTATTTGTGGGTATATTTTATGAAGAAAAGAGGGTGTTTTATACTACGTGTTATTTCTGAATTATCTTAATATTTGTAATGCATCTGTTCAAAACATTTGACGTCTCTGTTTTAAGAAATCTGCTGATTTTAATTTTCCTGATTGTAATGATTATTGTTAATTGGACAGTATTTTTTTTCTTTTTTCATTACTATTCCAGTGATATGAAACATGACGATCCACTCCTTCTCAATCAGGAATTACAGATTATAAGTGTAATAAGTGCTTCCCAATGTTAACATATGAGTTAGGTAGGCCTCACAGTAGTGAAAACCGAATTTGGGTGTTTTCACTACTAGAACATTCAAAACTTTAGAGGACACATCCTACCTTTGAATTAGACGGCACCCTGCCCTATGGGCTTCCTAGCACCTACCTTAGGGGTAATAAAATAAGAGTTTAAGGCTTGGAAAGGTGTTTTAAATGCCAAGTATTTATGGCAGTGTAAGCTGCACACAGGCTCTGCAGTGGTCGGCCTGAGGCATGTCTAACCCCTCCCATGCTCATGACGAGCTGAGCTCGTCATGAGCCATGGTTCCTGTGTGCTCATAACTCCTCATGACCGTTGCAACGCTCGCACGTGGGGCTAATTCCCCTGCTGTGCTGAGCGTTCCATTAAACGGGCCTGGTCGTGACGAGCTCAGCTCATCATGAGCACACGAAAACCGTGGCTCATGCCAAGCTGAGCTCGTCATGAGCACCGGGGCGCTGTGCGTGCCCCCCTCCCACCAGCACAGCAGGGGAATGTGCCCCGCAGCCAAGGGGTTAAAGTTCTACTTGTGTGGGTGGCACAGTCAGTATTGCAGGCCTACTAGTAGCATTTAATTTACAGGCACTGGGCACATGTAGTGCACTCTACTGGGGACTTATGGTAAATTAAATTGTGGATAAGTCAATCTAATATCGTTTTAGGGGAGAAGCACATGCATTTTAGCACTGGCTGACAGTGATAAAGTGCTCAGAGTCTGAAAGCCGACAATAACGAGGTCAGAAAAAGGGGAGTTGGAGGAAGGCAAAACATTTGTTGTGACCCTCCAGAGAGGGCTATTTTCCAACAACCTGTAATTGTTTTAGTGCATCATTGGCAATTGCATTGCAAGGTCTTGAGTCCTACGTCTATTCCAATGTATGCCCCCAGTGATTGGTGCATGTACTCTACTAATTTTAATGGCTTCTACCCTCGTAGTATGCCTTCAGAAAGGATTTATAGTCACCTTTTTCTTACGCACGCAACTCTTTCTATGAGAGCACAAGAACAATAGATACAATGTAAAACTTAAAAATGGTAATTGGCCTGAAATTCTTCTGTATTCACTATTACATTAAAAAAAACTGATGTTGAGGTACTATGCTCATGGCTTGCCCGGAGCCATTCTACAGGATCCACTGTCATTCAGTTTGCCATTCTTAGGCCGACTTTATGACAAAAAATAACACAAATACCATTTCTATTACCTTACTCCAGGTTATTTCTTGCTAGTAATGCGGCATGCAACCAATTAAGAAATATTGTTCTGGCGTACAGAAACAATGATATTTCCAACTAACATCTCTAGTTAACCATTCAGTCTGCAAGTGTGCTGCCAGAAACAAATATGTCAAGAAAATGAGAATGTCCTTGAAGCTATTTTAGAGAATGCAATTATCCTATAAGAAAATGAACATGTGTTTCCATGATAGCTTGTAACATCTAAAATTGAGTAGATAGTTTTCCGGCTGCTGGTTATATTGCTCATTAATGGCGCGTCTTATATTTCTGCGCTAGTGTGACAAAACAGGCTTTTGACATTACAGACTTGGAGGAATTATGCCCATTGCTATGTTTATTTTTCGCAGAAACCCACTGGCACAACTCCCCCTGCCTGGGACTGTCATCTTGCCTCACATCAGCCGTAGGCTTCTTGCAGACTGACGTGGAGATGTTTACATGTCCCTAGACACATTGCATCGCTCTCATTTCTATGCGATAAACATATTTAAACCCATTCTTCCGAAAGGCCTCAGTACATTTTTACAGGGGTAACAATTATTATTTATCATTTCGGAACATCGGAAAGGAAAAGGCACTGTAATTTTGAAATCAAATGTCCATTTTCAGCGTGATTTATTTTATTATTTGACATTTTTGTATTTGTCATCATATTTCCATAAATAATTTGGGCAAGCATTTTATGGGAAAGCATTGTCAGTCACGTTGAAGTTGTGGCTTTAATGGTGTGAAACTGTAAATACTACTTTCTTTTGCAGGTTAAGCACGCCTGTGAAATTCTGGAAGTTGAATTTTGTGAAAACGGCGGAAATGTGGAAAAGGGTAGCAAATTCTCCTTAGAAAAACTATTTAAAGCATTGTTGTTTGCTAAGATCAATCACAATGTTATATCTTAACCTGCATTACAATTTTTGTCCACTGGTACGGTACGAGCTCCTGCACTTTTAATCAAAACATTGTCAAGATTACAAATATTAACTGTAGAGAAAGTACTGAAAGAAAGCACTGGTATCATAGCAACTGGAGTCACATTGTTCCCGCGCTGTTCACACGCAGTACACCAAGTCACTGTCATGATAAAAGCTGCCAACTACGCAGTTTGAAAGTATACGCTATTCAAACCGAGAAGAAAATATTTGGAGTGGAAGCTTGCAGGCTGGTAGGCTTGCAAGTAATTAGGCTTCGTTGCCTGGGTCACGTTCCTATTTGACTTTGCAAATTTTCATTTGAGCACCAACTGTTACAAAGCATATGGAGTGCCAGAGCCATCCCTGGAGCCATGTGAGCGCTGGCAGTTATCTGCGCTGGATTCAGGCTGTGATGGGACTACAGTGCGATTTTACTGCGAATTAGACAACTTGCAATTACGCATGCTATTTGATAGACATTCCGCAGAACAATGGCTACATAGGGCCATATGTATCATACTACCGTTTTGCGAATTCCAAATAGCGAATTTTAAGGAATCGCTATTTGGAATTCGCAAAACGGTATGTATGTACAAATCGCTATTAAATAGCAATTCTTTACCATTCCTAATTTGCGATTAGCAAATTGCTAATCGCAAATTACCCATTCATTTCTATGGGCCAGGAGGCCCATAGGAATGAAGGTGCAATTTGCGATTAGCAATTAGCTAATCGCAAATTAGGAATTTCTTCAAGGGTGCAGGGGTGTCTCAAGAACACCCTGCTGCACCCCTGAAAAAGACATTTGGGGGCATATGGCGCACATACATGTATGGGCGTCATATGGCACCTTTTATTTTTTGGAAAAAAGCTTTTTGAAAAGAATTCGCAAATTACCACCAACTAGAAGTTGGTGGTAATTTGCGAATCCTTAATGGCATTTTTTGAATATTTTTTGTTTGATACATTGCATTTAAGGATTCGCAAAATTTGCGATTCCTTAAGTGCAATCGCAAAATAAGGAATTGCAAATTTTGCTATTCCTTATTTTGCATCAAACATGTTTGATACATACCATTTGTCAAATTAGCATTCGCAAAGGCCGAAATTCGCAGAATTTCGGCCTTTGCGAATGCTAATTAGCTTGATACATATGGCCCTAAGTGCCTATCAAAAATGGTTCTTTTCTTCGTATTCCCTCATACCTCCCTGAAATTCTCCAAAAGCAGTATGGACAGCCACTTACAAGAAGCCTAATTTTCAGTATGTTTCTGCTTTAAAAAATAAATGCAGACAGGTGACACATTCTTTTTATGTCTGTATTTATCTGTAAAATTCAGCGAAAAACTGAAAACTAGGGGCCATATGTATCAACATTCCGTGTTGCGATTCCTAAATAGCGATTTTTAAGGAATCGCTATTTAGAAATCGCAAAATGGTATGTATGTAGAAATCAGCTTCTTTTTAGCGATTTCTTAGAATTCCTTAATTGCGATTAGCAAATTGCTAATCGCAATTAAGGAATAATTTCCCATTCATTTCTATGGGCCAGGAGGCCCATAGGAATGAAGGGGAAATGTGCGATTAGCAATTAGCTAATCGCAAATTGTGCATATTTTCAAGGGTGCAAGGGTGTCCAAAGGACACCCTGCTGCACCCCTGAAAATGACATGTGTGCGCATATGGCGCACATACATGCCCTAAGGGCATGTATGAGCATCACATGGCACCTTTTGTTTTTAAATAAAATGCTTTTTAAAAGGAATTTGCATCTTACCACCAACTTGAAGTTGGTGGTAATTTGCGATTCCTTAGGGACAATTAGCAATATTTTTTTGCATCATACATTGCATTTAAGGAATCGCAAATTTTGCGATTCCTTAAATGCAATCGCAAAATAAGGAATAGCAAATTGTGCGATTCCTTATTTTGAACCACATTTGTTTAATACATACCATATTGAGAATTCGCATTCGTAAAGGCCGAAATTCTGCAAATTTCGGCCTTTGCGAATGCGAATTTCAATGATACATATGGCCCTAGGAACCTTAATAATATGTAATTGTGCCCTGTAGATCTGCAGAGTTTTTGTAACGTATTTGCCAGTCGAGATATTCCAGCCTTTGCCATATGTTAATGATCCTAAATATCTATGCATTGAAAGTTTTAGAATATTGCTAACATTCTTTTTGCTGTAGTATAATTATTTTATTCCAGTGTCCATCTATGTTATACGCTATTGAGACCTATGGTGTTACCGTATTTTTCAGTGCAATGTAGAAGGTTCTGGTTAAAATGTACAGATTAATGGTTACTCGGAGCAATGTTTCTTATTTATCTACGGTAATAAAAGTGTTGGCTAGAAAATGTTCATACAGAAGTGACAATGCAGAGCAGGATATAATAGTATGTCAATGAGTCCATCATTCTTAGATCTGGCACAACAATCAAGTTTTTTTTCGATTTCTTAACTCAATACAGCATAAATAATAAAAAAATATAATACATATAATGGGGCTTCGGGTTAGACCACGCCAGCCATTGCTATGATGGAGCATCAGTCACATTTTGTATCAAGCAAAGGGGACAAGTAGTTCATCAGAGGCGCTAGTTAGTGTTTTTACTCATGAGCAGAGGCCTCACCAAATATTTTCTTCGGGGAAAGTCTCACATTACTGTATAGAACGTAGACTGTCACGCAAATCAGCCTTCACATGCAACAGCGAGATAACTGATTAATTTTTCCCACTTAGGGCCCCATTCTGATCTCGTCGGGAAAGCCCTCCATATGGCTCGGATCCGCTTTCCAGACTGAACGTGCTCTGGGAGACCGGGCGAGTGGGTACCAAGTGACCATATGCATACAGATTTGATTTGCTTGGACTTCCATTGAAGTCTATGGGAGCCTGCGAACAGAGGTGTACATAGGCTCCCATAGCAAAAAAGGGGTGGGTGTGAGAAAGCGTGTACCCTGTGGCAGACACCCCATGGTTACACCACACTGTGCCTGCTTGGACCTGGAGGGCCCAGGGGCACCCCGCTGACAGATTCGGAGGACTCCAGGAAGGGGGGGTCTGCTACAGCCCCCCGAAGTACGCTTCCGACAGACGTTTCGTCTCGCTGAGACCAAGTCAAAGCGGCTGTCCAAATCGTGCATCGTTCTCGCTCGGTCGGAATCCGGTTCCATTGCACTGAACGATTTGTCTACGAAAGAGTCATACGGGCAGGTTTGCCTTCAGAAAAGATTCGCTCGGCCCGTACGCGATCTTTGCATTATACATGGTCGTTCGGACCTGTGTACGATTCGGTCATAAACAAGGACTACAAATTGGATCCGGTAAAGCCAAATCCAATTCGAAGGCCTTTCGAACTACATCGGAATCGGGCCCTTAGCTTGGAGTGATAGATGGCTACCTCGCTGCAGCCACTCATGGGTCTGCTCTGTAGAGAAGGTGGCTGGCCCATCAAAAACCTGAATGTTCTAGAATCTTAGGATATCCCCAAAATTCCAACCAACCAGCATTCCTACACTCCTCCCAATATAAACGTCAGCCCACTTGTGTAAGTGGACCTATCACCGCAACAGGAAAGGCCTTAAAATGCAATGTGGGAGACCTAGATTTTAGTTTAGGAATTCAACATTTCAAGGGATATTGGTAGCTATTGTATTTAGGCCTAGGATGGGCTGGCATCCAGGAAAACGTATCCGCCCCTGGTATTGCTGAAAACTAGATATTCCAGTGGAGTACAGGTTCATGTAGCTTTACTGCATCCCATTGCATTTTCTTACTCAGTATGCCCTGGAAATGTCAACCTTTGACTAAATTCACAGAATGTCCTCACTTTTGTGTGAAGGGAAATTGCAGTATCTATGTGGATTGACAAAAGTCCCATCACCCTGCAGTTCCACGTTTTCACCCAATGGAAATGGAGCCTCACATATATGGTGTTTCTATTACCCAGGAACATAAAACATGTGAAGTCAAAGTAGTGTCAATGTAGTTTTGACCTGTTTCTGGGTTTGATCTGTTCCTGCAACATGCGTTAGGTCCACCAATACATGGAGTAGTATTTTTATTGAGAAAAGAGCTGGAAAGCTGAGTAGTTAGAGTTCGACCATTGATTGGAAGTGCTCCTGACTTCTGTCACATAAATGTGGTATAATAAGTATTCTTAACCGCACTTTGATGTGCTCAGCTTGCTCTGTGTAGAAAAACATCGAAAACATGCTGGGATACATGTAATACACACTGTACTATTCGGGCCTCAGGCCCATATCCAGATAAATGAGGGACACAGACACAGGTATGTTGGTTCAATAACTGCCCAGGGCACGAGCGCCCGGCCCCTTTTATTAGCAGGGTCACCTGACTGGTGACGCCTGTGGTGGGTGGGTGTAAAGTGTGTGTTATGTCACAGTGGAACACTAGAGCGTGCCTTAGCTAGACACTACACACACCTCCATTGATTTTCTTGGGTGCTAGTTGTCAGAAAGTCCCAGGTTTTGTAGGCTTCCTAGTAGCCTGTTAGCCTCAAGCTGAAATCTTGCAAACACTCTCTGTGAAAAGAAAGCAGAAGGTGGGTGTTTTAGGCATGTTTCTGAGGTTTAAATAGCATCCAGAGTGAGACTATATTGGGGGATCCATGCATGTTACAATATCCTTGACACTCTGATAACTAGCTTTCAGAAATAACCAGGGTTGATCGTGTCTCAAGGAGCTGGCCAGCACCAGGCCAAAATGTTGCAGTTATCCCTCATGGAAAAAGAGAGGAAATTGTGTGCATTAGGGATATTTCTGATGCTGGAAGGGCATCCTGGGTAAGGCTATGTGCTAAGATTGATGCCTACATGCCACCCTGGATCACCCCAGGTCTCTACTAGGTTTCAGAACTGCCCAGAGTTGGTTCAGTCCCTCCTTATTGCATGACATCAAGCTGAAATGTTGCTGCAATTCCCTGTGTTTTGGGCATACTTCAATTGTTTAAAGGGCTGTCTATGTATGAAAACATACTGGGACACTCGAAAGCTACACCACCCTTGATTATCCTAGGTGTCTAGGTTTCAGAAGTGCACAGAAGTTGTAAGGTCCTTGGGTGCCACCCGACCCTGGGCCAACATGTTGTAGAAAGGAAATTCAGATTTCATTAAGCGAAGTCCTGGTATTTGGGCTGAAAAAGATTGGCGAACCACGCATACTGCCTCGCCCTTGAGGCAGAAATGCTAACTGATGGAGAATGTTGGGAGGGGCGGAAGGGCAAGACAGACCTGTGCCCCATCTCTTTCCTTTGATTACTTTTTTCTCTGGGAGGTGGGAGGGCCCTCTGCCCTCCAAATGGACATATTGAGGATTACCTGCCTTCCCTGCCATCTACAGGAGGGTCAAAATCCCACAAGACCATCAGGGAAAGAAGTGAGCAACAGAAGGGGGGTAGGGCTTGCCTATTTGGGCACTGGGCAACAGACAATTGTTCTGCCAATGACTCAGATTATTGGACGATTTTCCTTCATTCTTCCGGTTTAGAAAGC
Organism: Lissotriton helveticus; assembly: GCF_964261635.1. Classification (NCBI taxonomy): domain Eukaryota; kingdom Metazoa; phylum Chordata; class Amphibia; order Caudata; family Salamandridae; genus Lissotriton; species Lissotriton helveticus. The sequence goes on along the minus strand of NC_136067.1, from coordinate 796,790,503 downwards.
AGAAAGTATAGATAAAGATAAAGTCTGCAGTTCTGAGGGAGGTGAAGGATTCACAGATTCATTTAGTCCAAATAATGACTTATTATTATCATTCTGAAGTTATCATAGGCAACGTAGTTATCGAGCACAAGCTGTCACCCATTTAATGGAACACGTATGCAAACTGCATTACATAGAAAAGAAACAAGGAGACTCAATAAGAGTTTTTAAAGGCTGTTAATCGCCAAAATTACATCAAACCGGATTATTCAAGGACATACAGTTAAAGCAGCACTGTACAAGAGGAATCTTGTGACAACCCGAAAGCACTTGGTGTATGGTGATATATACAAGTGAATAAAAGGTGACGACGCAAGTGAACAGAGTGAACAGCGTGAACGGCGCAAGGTGAACAATAATGAAAATATATACAGGTAATAAATAACCACATTAGTAATCATTATTTGACATTTTCATTAGGATCTGAGCAAAGCAGAGGAGTTGCCATCGGCACGTTTACCTGGGGCTTCGTTTTACCTTGCAGCACACCATTCCATCGACAACCCTGTCCTGAAGACGACCCCAAGTAACGAGGGTCGAAACGCCGTCGACACCACAGCGCAACTATAGGGCGCAACTCCTCTGCTTTGCTCAGTCCTTTGAAGTGATACCTGTTGGAACATTTTTCTTCTACATGTATATCCTACCCAGTTCCAACATGGTTTATGGGTCCTACTCCTGTCTTTATTTGCACTACCCATTTAATAGAGGCACGCTCGATCATTGGGCTATGCTTCTTGTTGGACGAGTGCTGCAATGCACAATGAGCCACTTGAAAGGGCTCTTTTCTGGATCTCTTTTTCACAGAAGCCAACAGGGCCAGATTAATATGGCCCCAGTATTGATATAAAGTAAATTGCCCAAATAAGTGATAGGAAGGTGGAAAAAATGTAAATTAACTAAAGATATCTTAAAATATTTTATTTAATATGCGGAGCCTTTGTTAAGATTTAAAACAAAAGTAGGCAATAAAACGAAAAAGGAGGACCTTGATTGTTTTCTATAATAGGTGAAGTAACTCACCTTACTTCTTTGCTTGTGTCTAAAAAGAAATGTACACAACAGGGAGTGCCAATTTTACCAAAGGTCTGGACAGCTCAACATGTTTCTTGCCTTAAACCATCTCCAAAAGGATCAATGGCAATTCTACAGGACCAATATATGTGCCTAATCTACATAAGGAGTTTATAGCTTCAGAACATGAAGGGAAAACCGTTGTGTGGTAAGTATTATTTTCACTTTAGTGAAAAATGCCCAAAGGTTGTCACCCTTCTTATTCAGACGACTACCAGTAGTGTCTTGTAAGCGTGAATCCTCATAAGGAAAGTGCCCTTTGGGAACTTATGGATGTTTGGACCTTAATATTGCTTGCATGAAGCGTTGAGTGTCTTAGTATATTAAGCTACCTTTCCCTCATAGTCGTGGACACAAAGCAGGAGGCAGAAGGCCCTCTAACCACCAAGGATTGGTGTTTAAAAATAGAATAGTTTGAAGAATCATTTCATCTTGCATGAGATCCCACCCATCAGGCACTAGATAGTCTTCTTTTACCTGTCAAAAGCAAAACTGGGTATTTATTCCTCTGTGCAGGCCCCTATGAAACCACTATGCACAAAGGAATACCTATTTTTGTCACTAGCCTTGGGGATACCTGAAGTGTTCTATCGATAGGCCTTGGTAGGGTTGATTCAGAAAAGGGGGGGGTGATGAACAGAGTGTCTGAATTAAGCAGACCACTCTTACCCAGTCCAAAGATCAGGGCTTGATCCATCACCGTTTTTTAGCTCACTGCACCATCCCAGCTCAGAACCTGGCTACATGCACATTAGTCTGTTCCTGTCCCAGTGCATGATGGGAACAGGGCAAACCAAACTACTAGGCCAATTCTTATACTGGGAAGGAAACAAGTTACCGGGGACCGGTTTCTGGCATTTCAGCCGTCGTCGGCCCGGCTTGCTTGAATCCTGATGGTGCAATGAGCAAGGGACTCACATCTGAGTATACCCTTCCACGCTTATGGTGGACAAAATGATTCAGAAAAGGGGGTGGTGATGAACAGAGTGTCTGAATTAAGCAGACCACTCTTACCCAGTCAATTAGACAAAGGATCCCGTGATAACTTTACGCATGTAGCGACATCTTTGCGCTGCGGTGTTCCGCGCATGCGCGACTAACTACGCTTGGTGGTTGCGCGTGCTCGACTCACGGAGGTGAGCGCGACACCAACACGCATGCGCGTCTGACGACTCTTCGTCATCTGCGCATGCGCTGTCAACAGCAATGAGTGTTATACCAGCGCGCATGCGTCGACGCGCTATTGGGACGACCAGCTGAGCACAATTACGTACTCAGCACTAGTATATAATCGCGTCCCCGCCTGACCGTCGGTGCCTCCCTTTCGGCTCGAGATCACGCCGCGAGGTACCGACGGACAGGTAAGAGAGGAGTGTATGTTCTGTGCAGGGGAGAATGGTTAATTAACATTAGTTATGACTAATCTGCTGGCTTAACTCTTGCTGCTTTTACTGCAGCGGTCTATGCAGAATTACTACAACCTATAGGCAGGGGTAGTCTTGATGTCCTTCATAAATTTGAGTGCAGCTTATTACAGTTAATGCTAAACTAAGACCCGTTGACATCTATTGCTCCATCTCAGTCGTTTACTGTATCTAGCCACGTTTTACTTGACATAACAAGGACACAATGGTATTAACGTTCCACATACGGGTGACCCCTTTCCTTCAGTTTGCAAGAATCAACCTCATGACCTGGGGTTGAGCTATTACCTTATTACAAACACTGTGGTTCAGGAGAGGTACAACCCTTGCAGGAACCATCTCCCCAATAGGTATGAGTACATCGAGGGTAAATTTTCACGTTCATCACCAGCGATACCACTCAGCTGGTGGATGTAAAATAGATCTGCGCCATTCAACACCACGCAGTTACAACCTAGGACACGCTAGAGGAGGTTTTTAATTGTAGTCGTTGAATGCTTCCATCTTGGTTCCCGTGGGGGTGACCACGTTGGACAGTTCAGAAAACTGTTGGGTTTTTAAACTGTAACAGAGCCAAATCCTGTGACAGGTATCTAATCAAGGAACTGTCTTTACTTACATGTTTAGAGCGGGGCCTTATTCTTCCGAGCAGTTGCCGGGTGAGGTGAGGCTTTCTTCCCACGCATTGTTGGGTAAGTGTTATATTACGTTTTTGAAATAATACACAGATTATCTGTCGGCGACATAATATAGCGCCCATCTTAAGTGGCCATCACTAAGGCGTGATTGGCATGGCTGAGTTTAGTTGAACTATCACTGGTTTTGCACAAGAATAGCACTTCTCACCAAGTGCGTACTTAAGTCTTATTTTATGTTTATTCTCTAATGAGCACCACGTGTATGCATAGTCTACATGGTTTTTTCTCTCTCTTTGTATTTATTACAGGGAAGACCACTTGCATCTGTTGAGCCAATTGAGAAGATGTGGTAGGATGGTCTTCAATGACCACTCTTCTTTTCCTGCTAATGGTCTGTTAGATTTTCAAAACAATTTTTTGTTTTTTTCAAGCACGATTGATAGTGTTATTGCAGTAGCATACATAAGAGCTTGGCCCTGATGAATGCCGGTGAACTCTCACCACACGGCAGAAACATGTTGGCCCTATTTAAGAATTCCACCAAGCAATTTAGACAGTGATTTTGTCACACTGTCCTTTCACTATTTTTTAATCTGACGTCCAGGCAAACACTAATAAAGGTCTTTGTTTGCTTTGACAGCCATTTTATACACTTCACTTGATTTAATTTTTTGCACTGCACATATCAGCTCCACCATCTGCAAGAACAACTGCGGTGACCAGACCATGGCCGAGTGATGCGGAGCCAAAATACATCTGGGCATTCGCACACAGACCGAGGTTTGGGTGTCCTACATGATGAGGCTCCGCCACTTGGGTGGGCTGATAGGACTCAAACAGCAATTGTTGGTAGCCAGTTTGACTTTTGATTATTGATGTAATCTCTGATGTGCAAATCTTCCAGTGTTAGTTTAAGTATCTCAGCGTTACTCGACCTACAGGCTCTTTGTTCTTTATGGTAATAGATTTGCCCTCCTCAATTGGGCAGAAAGACTGAATGGACTTCAAGGATGGGACAGTATCTAGATGCCAGGACAGATTGGCCCCACGTAATATTAAAAACAAAAAACACCCCTTTGCAACTAGGGTGTTTTGCGCATGCTTGAGAGGGTGGTTTGAGGGTAAATCCTGCATTCTGCATTCTATTCAAGTAGAAAGTCTGCACTGGCTTCAGTGGTGAGAGGAAGGCACAATGCCTGGACAGGCTGGCTTCAATCCCTTTCTGGCTTCAATCCCTTTCTATTTTTATATAACAATTCCAGTGTATGTGTGTGTGTGTGCGTATGTCTAACCCTGGCTGTGGGGACCAACTTAGTCCTCACAGCGTGGGTTATACATGCCAACACAACATAACTTACCTATTATTATGAGGACCATGGTTAACCGTGTCAGAAACTGATAAACAATATCTTTGTGAGGACCAGTGCATTGTGAGGACCGTCTGCAGTTGTGTGTTTAGATACTTATGAGTGAGTGTATCAAAGAACACAAAGCGCAGTTTGATTTGCCTTAGTCTGCTTTATAACCTTACCTACTATCAAAGCGTGCATGGAGCTAGAATCATAATTTCACACTTCATTATGGTCAATAGCTGTTCCTCATATATTCGGTATGTTATGTTGTGCGTCTGTGTTTGTATGTGTGTCTGTGTGCTTGTCGGTGTTTTTGTAAGTGCACATAACATTTCCCCATGGATTACACATTGCCATTTAAATCAACTCAATATAATTGAACTGTTAACTGCTTGTTTTGGTTCAGTTTCTACATGTGCACAATTTAGAGAATCTTATACTATCAAGTAGCCATTTGCTCATGTCAGGTATAAGCCTTCATTCACAGTCAGGATAATCCAGGCATTGGCTGCAATTTGGCAAGTTGTGTTAGGTACTCAGAAGGCAAGATGCACACCTTCTGTCCATTAGTGTTAGGTGAATTGTAAGGTGCCATGAGATTCTAGGTTATTAAAGGGGATGGAGAGAAAGGTATGAAGTCAAAACGATTTAGTAATGCAGTGCCTTGTGAGGTAAATGCAGTTCATTGAGAATTCCTAGGTTCACAAAAGCAAATGACTTTGAGTAAAGAATATTACCCTAGAAAGAACGAACAGCAACATTCCCAAACAATTTTAGTAAAATAAGAAAAATGTATTGTGCAAACAAGATTAAAATAAATAAAATCATATAAGGGGATCAGGTGATGTTGGCTCTTGAGGAAAATGTCAGAAAGTACCCTGAAGTTCCAAAAAGTCAGTAACATTAGTCGGTTTCCCTGCTCCTGCATGTGAAACCCTTGCATCACCATGGATGCGCCGTATTTATAAAATGTGTGTTGCATCTAAGAGCGGTGCCGGCTTCTTTAATACTCTTTTCACTAGTTTGAAGCACGATAGATGGTTATGTGGTGACTCTCCCTCGGACCCCTCACTAATTGTCAATTTGTAAAATATTAAGTGCAGGTGCTCAAATTTTTCAGGAGACCACACCCCTTCCCCCGGCTCCACCCACTTCCTCCACTGGCTCCATGCACATGTCTCCACCCACATCCTCAACTGCCACTGCTGAAAGCCAGATGTAATACCACATCTGAATTTGCAGCAAATGAGCCTTCCTTAAGTAAGCGTTTGATAGTAGGCTCCCCAAGCCCGAGAACTTTTTGAGAAAAATTTAATCAAAAAGCGCACTTTTGGAATAAATTGGCTGAAATGACTAATGCACTTAAAGGGGACATCTAGGCTATAATTATTACCTCATGGACTCCCATCTTCCTATTGTTTATGCCTACGCTCCTAAATAAAATGCCATTAAAATGCCATGCCAGAGCTAACAGGGAAAGTTAAGTGCTACAAGTGAAGCAATAGCAATATAGCACAGATAGACAGAGGCAGAGAAAGGATGAAAACTGTGAAGGAGAGAGAGTGCCAGGCAGATGGTAGAGGGCATTAATGTTGGAGTCACTGATGGTGCTAATTTTGAACAAAAGGAATCCAGGAGTTTTGTCACAATATTGTTGTGATGCACAGGGGTTGTTCTTCTGGGTATCTGGGTTAGACAGTTCTTGAAAGATGCTGAAGATTTCTCTTATTCAGTCAGACGAGCTAGATCAATTTAGTAAATTAAGACTTTTTGGCTCTCCTTATGGCACTATGGAGGCCTTACAGGTATCTTTTAGAGAGGGACTATCTTCAGTCAAAATAGTCTTGTACAACTTGCGTTACAGGTTGAGACTGGTTTGTTTTACGTCCACAGGTACCACATGGAACCATTTTTAGTGGATTTAATGCCAAATTTAGTGGTTCTTGTTTTGGTTGGTACCAACTCGCAAAAAACAGTGATGTATTGTGGCATAGATTGTCCAGTAAGGCTTCAGTGCCATCCTAGTTGAGAAAGTTAGTTGTCACAACATTCTATGTTACCTCAAGCTTGTCTGTGCTGACATATCTAACACCTGGATGACATAATTGCATATCTCTTTCAAACAAATGCAAGCAATTCTACAAACCTATGTCCTAGTCCATTCGTGCATATCATATAGAAACATCTGCCATGAATGACGCAGGTGTCATCAAGTCAAGCCTAAAAGGTGGCTGACTTAAAATGTGCTGAATGCTAATCATTGTGTGACATTTATGTTTTTGAAAAGCATCAAAGAGGTTGGTGGTTTGAGATGACAAATGTAACAAAATATGCACTTACTGGCTCCCTCCATGTTCATTATTTGCAGCCCAACACAAGACATGTGTTGTTTACTAGGTATCAAAGTTTGATTGCCATTAAATATATAATACAATTTAACTTCAACACTTAGGGGCTCATTAGGATGGCGGTTTTTCCGCATCCTCCGGGCCGGCGGAAGTGTCCGCCGGCCTGGAGGATGCGGAAAAACCGCGGCGGAGACTCCAAAGACCCACCGCCAAATTAGGATGGCTGGTGGGTCTGGAATTCCGTCCGCCGCTTTTCCGCCGCGGTCGGCTTCCGACCGCGGCGGAAAAGCTATAACATGGCAGGCGGTGTCTATGAGACACCGTCCGTCATATTATGATGTTGGTGTAAATATGCTTTTCCACGGCGGGTTTTCCGCCATGGAAAAGCATACGGACATTCACTTTGGGGGCCCGTTGCGGGCCCCCTGGGTGAATGGGGGGTGGGGGGTGCACATGGGGGGTACCTATAGTACCCCCCTGCATTTGCGTACACAAAGCAGCAGGCACCGTGCGGTGCCTGCCGCTTTGTGCATGTAAATGCAACACATGCATTTTTAACATTGCGGCGGGTGCAGCTTGAAGCTCCACCCGCCGCAATGTTAAAAATAGAGGATGTGACCGCCACCCTGGCGGTCACATCCTAATCAGCACGGAGGGAACGCCGCAGCCCCTGCGGACGTTCCCTCCTCCTCAAGGGTGGCGGACGGACGCAAGTCCGTCCGCCATCCTAATGAGCCCCTTAGTGTTTGAAACAAATGAATATTTGAATTGAGGACTGGAAATGTTCCCTGGCGTTACATCAGGTGTTATACTGTCAGCATTCGTTTTTATTAGCACTCCAGACTTTACATTTACCAACATAAGGCTGATTTTGAAAGAGTTTTGCGGTCACAAAGGCTGGCATTTTCAAAAAGGAAACAAAAAGTATAGAGGTGAGAAAAGGATAAAAACCTTAATGAAAGGAAAAGTGGAGAAAGGGTGACAAAAGGAAGAAAACCCCAACTGTCAGCCTCAGCAAACTGGAAATACGTTTTGTATTTTTTTATGAGAAAGCATTCATAAGCCATTTTTTGTTTGGAGAATTTCTTTAAAACCCTACTTTATCATTAACAACGACAAAAGGTTTCTGAAGCACAAACTCCCCTGAAAACCTCAAGGAATGGTGGGGTCCCTCTTTGCTCATCGGCGCTTTACAGGGATGGTCAAAGAGGGAGGTATTTTAATTTTCTAGATAATCCCTTGTCTGGCATTGATAAGCAGTATGACAAGCTGGCACCTGAGGGTACCACGAGGAGCTTGCACCAGGGAAGTGTGAGGACCTGTCCTCATCCTACACTTCCCATCGCTCTTTTTATATCTCTCTTTATCAGGCTTGTGGCCTGACTGCCGGAAACCATTAATTTGCACATAAATGCAATATCTCGCTCCAGCATTAGACCACTTAAATACTTTGTCTTTGCTACTAATTGGCCTTATGACAGTCACACTGTGCAAAACGAACTTGCATCACCGAGCGCCAGCTGCATACCAAAACTTTCAGGACAAACCAATCAAACCTTTCATTGACTTGTACAGACATGGCAGACACTGAACATTGCAAAACAAACAGATGCCACATTTCAGGTGCCCGTGAAGAAACTACGGCAGAAAACATTTATGAACAAGCAGATTCCACCATTCAATGACCTATGTGGCACGCTCAGGTAAAAGCAGAGTTAGTTATTACTTGATTACTGCCTTTTTCAACAGGCTTGCTGCTGCACGCTACATGGCATGCTGCTACTTCAGTTAATTGTGCCGGACTGCTGGCTAGTGTGTAGTGCGTGCTTGCGTGCCTCAAGACGACATGCATAGCTGCCATTCCAACAAATATGAGTAGCACTTTCTTGTGAGCAAAATCAAGCAATGAAGACGAGGGAATCATATATATATATATAAAATCGCACCCATTTGAGTATAGCTGCTAATGTACAGATTGCTTATGTGTGAGATTGTCGTAGATTCAGTGGATTTATGAGAGTCATTCAACGACTAACTGTGTGGCATTTTCTTGCAACCAAAATCATACAATGAAGTCAATGGAAATAGACAAATATAAAAAATCACACTCATTTGAGCAAGAAGAAAATAGAACTCTGCAGCAGGTGCATTTAAAGCTATTATTTAATTTTTAAATAGTTATTATTTACTTTTTAAATAATCAGCACCCTCCATCCCAACCTCCACTCCAGTTAGCGGCTGAAACATATGTAACAAAGATCTCTGTGATAAATGCAGCAACTCACTGAGTTATCCACGTACAATACTGCAGTTCAATACAATACAATATGGTGGTTGACTTTCTTTGCAGTAGGCATATTAACCCTCTGCGCTGCTTTATGATCAGAGTGAAAACTGCCAGCAGACAAAAATCTGACTTCTATCGAGGGGTAACATTAATCACCTGACTTACCTCTAACTTAGCAAATCTCACTGCGCTGGGAAAATAAAGGCTGCTGCTTCATAGTGCCACTGTCAAGCACGGATATTAAACACTTTTCACTAATATATCAGCAAATCTGCTAGTTGATGCAAAACTTCCACCTTAGAAGGCCCTTTATTTACAGCACAGACTGACAAGTTAGTGTGCCCATTTTCAAGGCTTATTCCATGCTGGAGTCCCCTCTCCATTCTGGTAACACAAACCTTTTAAATGTGAGCAGTAACAGATGAATAAATGAATATCTGACTTACCTGAATCTCTTTATAGCTGTCAGAATGATCTACCAGAGGAGATGCAGGTGTGGCTCTGCGTGGATCACTAGCCAGTCTCTTGTTCGCAGTCAGACAGCGAGCCATGCTGCAGTGCAGCCTCAGCCTGTGCCACCTGCTCCCACTAGGAGACTCAAACTGGCGTGGTGAGTCCAGGGCATAAGTTGGGCTCTGCCTTGGCAGGGCACGCACAGCAACAGCACAGGTCCAGGTCAGAAAGTGGTGAGCAGGTGGTCAATCCTTAAAACACCGGCTTCCTGCTTTAACTCAAGGCCTTGCAGTAGGCCAAGGATTGATGTCCTGTGTGCTTTGGGGCCCCACTGGCAGGCAGGAAATTCAACACCATGGCTCGGAATGCGCGCCGACCGGATGGCTCCTCCATGGCTCTTCCGCAACAGTGTGTCCATGTGGGGCCTGCCGTGACCCGGGGAGCTGTAACAGAAAGCAGGTTTGGCGGCGCAAATTGAAATAACTTCTTCGTATAATTAAGAAAGCCTTCAATGCCACAAAAACAGTCCGGGTAGTTGATGCGTTTTGTTAGGAAGAGGTGCCTCTGCTGAAATAGTATTGTCCGGGCATCAACCCTCCTGAAGTAAGGGAAGTGTGTGATTACGCTGGCTCTGCTTGCCCCTGACAACATTTATAAAATGAAAGCAATACCCTGCACTGACTTTCTGCAAAGGCTGCACCTTTGAAAAATCACACGAGTGCACTGAAGCAGGCCCAATTCATCTTAGAAGAGGTCGGAGCAGTTTTAACACTGTGATAAGGATCTGTGTCACTAAGGTTACACATGCTCCTGCAGCTGCACGGGACCAAATCCAGCCCAAATAGTGGTCCGCCCACTGGCAAAACAGACGGAAGGCATAGATTTATTTTCAGTTCAGCTCTTCACCAAAAAGACAGAGTTTCAACAGTTGTTTATATTGGCTGACACTACACACGTTGTCCAGCCGTTGGTGTGAGTTGTAACTTGGCCCTGACTTCTAGACCCGGCCCTGATAAATAAGTGCCGGTGCTAAGCACCGGCACAAATTAAGCACTGCTAATTGTTCTCTACATCATAGAACAGGCTGGAGACTTTTCATCAGCTAAGGAGACAGAGCTCCTCGCTCATTTGGAATTCCTGCGTTCCCTCGAGAGCGCCCAATTAATGTTGACTAGATTTTGATGTCCAGCGCTTGCCCGATAGGGCAATGTGATTTCATTGTACCCTTGTCCTGTGAGGCCCAGACAAAAGGACCGAAACGCATCGACTGCATTGACTGGAGGGGTCCAATGGATTATTAGTTCCGGCTAAGAAATTTGTTACACATATTGTGGATTGATCAGAGGTTGAAGTGTTCACCTAATGTGTGTATCGGACTATCTTGTACTTGGATTGCTCATAGTGATATAGCAACCAATAGACTTTAAGTTTGGGGTAGGAAGGAATATATGATCATGTGTATTATCATGTACAAGTGAATGTATTTATTTGTTCTTTGTTTATGTAATTAGTTTATCTTTGTGAGCTGTTGTATGGATGTATTTTATGTGTCGGTAAAAACAAGAGAACAATTAAAAGGATGTACAAATTGTTCCTATTGTAATCAGAGGTGGTATGTGCTTTAATGTTAGTAAGTCAAATAATAAGGGACTGTGTACCAAAGACTAGGATTTAATTTGTACTGTATTGATTCCTCCGCATCACTATCTGTGTATAGTTGGATACCGTATTTACAGTACGGCGCACTATGGCCCAAGGATTGACAGATGCAGCAGAAATTTGACGCATCTGTTGGCGCAAAGGTCACGCATTGCTGCAGTCGTGTCGCTAGCACTCCAAGTTGGGTTATGACGCAGTGGCGTCTTAGAAGTGGTGCAGTGAAAATTAACGATGTCACTTCTACGAGACTTTCCTAAGTGAGAACACCCACCCTGCATACATTATACCTGATGCAGTTATACTGTAGTGCAGGGCTTTACCAGGCGACACATCTCCCTAGATGCGTCACATTGTAAATGGGCATTGTATACGCCGCGTCTGCATCACAAAGAGTGACACAACAGCTGCACAAAAGTGTTGCAAGGAGCTTGCAAATCTGCCCCTGTGTATCTAATCTGGACTACAGGATGCTCAATATAAGATTGCTGGCTGGACCTTTGAGAAATAACTTAAAATATGGGGTACAAGGTAAGGGAGAACAAGGCCCAGGTATGGTCCTCTCCCAGGAAGACACAATAGCAGACGTCTTTCTCTCTTATCAGTCAAGGAGTGTTCCAATTCTATTGTACATAGTTGTACTTCAGCTATGGTTAGTGGTAGGTCCTTCACCTGTCCATAAAAGCTTCTCACACTTAGTGGCCGATTAGGATGGCGGACGGACTTGCGTCCGTCCGCCACCCCCGAGGTGGAGGGACCGTCCGCAAGGGCAGCGGCGCTCCCTCCATGCCAATTAGGATGTGACCGCCACCCTGGCGGTCACATCCTGTATCTTTCACATTGCGGTGGGTGCTGCTTCAAGCAGTACCCGCCGCAATGTTAAAAATGCATGCATTGCATATGCATGCACAAAGCGGCAGGCACCGCGCGGTGCCTGCCGCTTTGTGCATGCAAATGCAGGGGGGTGCCATAGGTACCCCCATGTGCACCCCCAACCCCCCTTCACCCTGGGGGCCAGCAAGGGCCCCCCAGAAGCAAAGGTCCACATGCTTTTCCACGGCGGAAAAACCACAGCGGAAAAGCATGTTTCCACACGCTTCCTAATTTGGCTGGCGGTGTCTTGCAGACACCGCCACCAAATAGCAGGCTACACACCGCGGATCAGCGGCGGACGGACCTGCTGTCCGCCGCTGATCCCACCGCCATTCTAATCTGGTGGGTGGTGTTTACAGGGACCGCGGCGGTGAATCCGCATCCTCCGGGCTGGTGGTGGCGTCCAGCCGGCCCGGAGGATGTGGATTCACCGCCATCCTAATCAACCCTTTAGTTCTATGCCACTAATTTTTCAGCACTTGCTCTTGCTATAAATAAAACAACTTTTTGGTGACCTTCACAGATGGCAGGAACCTTTTTCTCCCACCCACAAGTGGCCTACCACAGTGAGGTAATATCACTTCACACCCCTTGAAAACCACAGAGAGTAAACACATAGATACACTCTTTTAATAACACCCCAGCAGAAATACTGCAGCGGCTTGAGCCCCTGTGCTCCTGAGATTTTAGCATCTGCAGTGATCAATCAATCAGGGAATTTGTAAAGCGCACTGCTTACCCGCTAGGGTCTCAAGGTGCTTGGGGGGGGAGCTGCAGCTAGTGGTTGAAGAGCCAGGTCTTGAGCAGTCTTCTGAATGCCGGGAGGTCTGCGGTCTGTCGTAGGGGGAGGGGGAGGGTGTTCCAGGACTTGGCAGCGCAGTGGGAGAAGGATCTGCGGTTTTGTGAATGCGCTGAACGGCAGCCAGGGACAGGTCGGCAGAGCCGAGTTTCCTGTTGGGTACGTAGAAGGAGAGTCTGTCGTTGAGGTAGGCTGGGCCGGTGTTGTAGAGTGCCTTGTGTGCGAGGATCATGAGTTTGAATGTGATTATTTTGTTGACGGGGAGCCAGTGCTGTTCTCTCAGGTGCGGGGTTATGTGGTCCCGGCGTGGGATGTTGAGGATCAGGCGTGCAGAGGCGTTCTGGATTCTTTGGAGTCTGTTGATGAGTTTGGACGGGGCTCTGGCCTAGAGGGCGTTTCCGTAGTCGAGTCGGCTGCTGATGAGGGCATGGGTGACGGTTTTCCAAGTGTCCATCGGGATCCATCTGTAGATCTTGCGGAGCATGCAGAGGGTGTGGAAGTAGGAGGAGGAGACTGCGTGACTTGGTTGGTCATGCTGAGCTTGGAGTCGAGGATGACCCCTATGTTGCGTGCGTGGTCGGTTGGTGCTGTGAGTTACCCAGTGATGCTGGCCACCAGGAGTCGTCCCACGCTGAGGGATTGTGCCCAAGGATGAGTACCTCCGTCTTGTCCGTGTTCAGTTTGAGTCGGCTTGCCTCCATCCACTCGGTGTCAGCCTTCATGCCCTGGTGTAGGTTGAATTTGGCGGTGAGGGGGCCTTTGGTGAGGGAGAGGATCAGTTGGGTGTCATCGGCGTAGGAGATTATGTTGAGGTTGTGTAGTCTGGCGATGCGAGCGAGGGGGGCCATGTAGACGATGAACAGAGTCGGCTGAGTGAGGATCCCTTGGGCACGATGTCGAATAGCTCTTTGCTGTTGTGTGCGTTGTTGTCAAGGCGGTCTTTGAATGAGGATTTTTTGGTGGTCCTGATGAGGTGGTGATGTTTGCGGATGGTGTCTTTGTGGGCGGTGCGGTTGGCGGGTGTTCTGTCGTTGAGCCAGATGTTCTCCAGTTTCCGGCAGGCGCGCTTGGAGGCTAGGTGCTCCCGGGTGAACCAGCTGGCTCTCTGGCTGGTGTCTCTGTCGGTGGGTTGTTTCATGGGTGCTACGGTGTTGGTGCAGTCCTCCATCCAGAGTCGGAGGGTGTGGGCCCCCTTCTCGGGGTCGGTGGGGCTGGTCAGTGGGAGGAGTGAGAGGTGTGTTTCTAGTCGTTCCTTGGTGACTTTTCCCCAGCGTCTGTGGGGGATCCGTAGAGTGCGGTGGTGGGAGATGGGTTTCTGGAAGGTGAAGTGGACGCAGTGGTGGTCGGTCCAGGTGAGCTCGGAAGTGTGGCTGAAGGCAACGTGGGGGCTGGCGGTGAAGATTGTGTCGAGCGTGTGACCGGCGATGTGGGTCGGGGTAGTTACGATCTGTCTTAGTCCGAGGGTGTCAAAGTTGTCGATCAGGGTGGAGGAATTGCTGTTGTTGTTGTTTTCTAAGTGGTAGTTCAGGTCGCCGAGCAGGATGTAGTTGGAGGAGGTCAGAGCGTGAGTGCTGATGAATTCGGCGATGGAGTTGCAGAATTGGGGACATGGGCCTGGTGGTCTGTAGATGAGGGTGCCTCTGAGGGTGGTCTTGGGGTCGGTGTGGATCCTGAAGTGCATGTGTTCGGCGGTGGGGAGGGTGTCGTCGGTGTTTATGGAGACTTTGATGGTGTTCTTGTGGATTATGGCGATGCCTCCCCCGGCTCCTTTGGTGCGGTCTCTGCGCGAGATCTTGTATCCGTCGGGGATGGCCACTGCGATGTCTGGGATGGAGGCATCGTTCATCCAGGTCTCGGTCAAGAAAGTGAAGTCTGGTGAAGTGGTGGTGAGTAGGTCCCAGAGCTTGACGGCGTGCTTGCGTGCGGAGCGGGTGTTGAGCAGGATGCATCGTAGTTGATTGGGTTTCGCTGCTGTGGTTGTCTTGGCATTGTTGTTGCAGGAGAAGTTGCAGTTCTGGCAGGTGAAGGGGCCGTGGGTGCGCTTGGGGGTGGCCTTGTAGCAGTTGGGGGTGTGTCCGTGGTTGAGTGCGATGAGGGTGCTGGCATCGTAGCGGTGGCGTGCGTTGCGGTTGCTGTGAGGGCCAGGGGTTCTGGCCATGGGTGCAGTCCAGGCACGGACGGGCGCAGATGGGCTAGCCTTAGGCGCAGCTTCGGCATGCCAGCGGCGCGGCCGTGCAGCGGCCGCCATTTAAGGGGAGGAGGGGAGGGAGGACCAGCTAAGAGGTGGGAATGCGGGCAGCGAATGGGCACGGGGGACCGGGGCCGCAGGGGGGACAGCGGCAGGAAAACTCAGCGGGAAAAGGGCACAAAGCAGTCCCAAAAATAAAGGGCAGGGGCACAGGCACACAGGGTACAAAAAAGAAGGGTGGGGGCACAGGCACACGGGGTACAAAAAAGAAGGGAAGGGGCACAGGCAAACACAGGGTACAAAGAAAGAGAGGGCAGAGGCGCAGGCACACGGCAGAGGGGAGAGCATCAGGCACGGGGGCAGCAGGCACGAGTCGGTAGGCAGGAGGCATCAGCAGGAAGGCAGAGTCACTGGTGGTGCTGCAGCGGAGGGGGAGCAACCTACCAGAAGGTCAGGGGTCGCTCAGGCAGCTTCATTGCAGCAGTGCTTGCATTACAGATATGTTACTGTTATTGCCTCTGGAAAGTCAGGAAATATGCAGTTGAGCGAGGGTGACTGGTGCTCAGATGAGTGCTAAAGGAGAACTGACTAGTGTCAACTCTCTGTCTTCCTTTTATACCTTTGGTTAAGTTGCTTGTGTGATTCACTACAGAGTGTTCAGCTACATTTTCTCAGGGATTGAGGAGCTTAAGAATCTATGATAGTATGAAGAAATAATTATTTAAAAAAGCTTGGTTCAATTTGCTAACCAAAGCAAAGGAGATTGATAAACCATTCATAAAGAAAGACCTCTTGAAAAACTTGTTTTTTTGTAGCTATAAGAAATTGGAGTAGTATAGCGAACCCTTCCAAAGTCCCACATTCTACTAAGTTTTGCTTAGAATAGGGTGAGAGTATTAAACATAGCCCCTCCAAAGTCCAACAGTTTCCTTATTGTTGCTTAGATTGAAGTGGGACTAGTAAATCCCATAACTCCAAAGCCCAACCCTTTTCCTGCTGTTGCTTAGATTTCAGTGGGAATAGTTAATCTAACCCTTCCAAAGTCCAGCACTTTCCCTGTCCGTTTATTTAGTTGGAGGCTGAATAGTAAATCTAGCCTCTCCATAGTCCAACACGTTCTGCCCTTTTGCATATGTTGGAGTGGAAATAGTAAATCTAACCTCTTCAAAGTCCAATACCTTTCTCTATGTTATGTTATGTTATCTTCTGTTATGTTAAGGTATTTGTAGAGTGCATGGCTGCCCCAGCAGTGGGGCGTCCCAGCGCTAAGATGAACACAGAGTGAGACGACAAAACAGAGGAGAGGTTATCATTGGGCGAGTAGCCATGTCTTCACCAGCCTTCTGACGGTAGGGTGATCAGGGGTGCTGTGATTGTGGATAGGGAGAGAGTTCCAGAGGGCAGCAGCCAGCAACCTAAAAGAACGACTGCCTGCTCGTGCCCTCTGTATCCGAGGAACTCTGGCCAGGAGCAGATCTGCTTAGCGCAGTGCGCATGTGGGCGCATAGTGGGAGCATAAACCACACAAGATTCAGGGGACGGTGCCCACCAGGATTCTGTGGGTGATGCACAGCAATTTGTAGTGCACTCTCTGTTTGAGATGGAGCCAGTATAGGCGACAGAGGAGGCTGGAGGTACGACAGTATTTTGGGAGGGCAAAGGTTGTGCAAGCAGCAACATTCTGAACTCGCTGCAGCCTTTTAACCACAGATTTGTTTGCTCCAAAGAGAAGCACATTACAGTAATCTAGCCTTGCAGGGACAGATGATTGGATGATCAGTTGCTGAGTCTTGGAGTCAAAGAGACCATGTAAAGGTTTGAGGTCTTGAAACAGTCCAAAACATTTCCCTGCCACTGATTTGGCATGGGACTCGAACGTGAGATCACTGTCCATCATTATTCCTAGGTTCTTCTCCACCGGTTTGTGTATGGGAGAAGCTCCATGAGCAGGAGGCCACTACTCATTGCCCCATAGATTGTGATGTTTGCCTACCAAAAGGATCTCGGATTTGGACGAATTGAGCTGCAAGTAATTAGCCGCCATCCTTTCCGAGATTGCTGTCAGATCCTGTCTACATTTCACCATATCCTGTCTGGGATTGTTGGAGAAGGCAAACACCAACTGGGTGTAATCTGCGTTTGACACCATGGAGAAGCTCCTGGTTTTGGCCAGCAGAGCCAGCAGCCTTATATATACATTGAATAGAGTAGAGCTCAATGCTGAGCCCTGGGGAACCCCACAGGACAGTGGATGAGTGTGGGAGTGAAAGGGTGGGGTAACAACTTGGATGGTCTGATCATTAAGGAAAGATGAGAACTATGAGAGGTCCAAGCTCTTGACATCGATCTCCTCCAGACAAAGGAGGAGGATCTCATGGGAGACTGTGTCAAAGGTCGCACTCAGATCCAGCAAGATTAATGCTGTGGTTCAGCTGGCATCCAAGAAGGTCCATAGTTGTTCCTTGACTGCCAGCAAAGCGGACTCGGTGCTATGCCGAGGCTGGAATTCATTTTGAGAAATGTCAAGTTTTGGGTTGGCTTCCAGATAGGAATTCAGTAGAGAATTGACATACGATTCTGAGATGTTGAACAGAAATGGAAGCAGCGAGATAAGACGGACGTTTTCTGGCATGGAGACATCTTGTGATGGTTTTTTGAGTAGGGGAATTGCTGATATCTCCGGAAGGCATCGGGTTTCATAGGATCACCTGGGGATCCTGATTTCACTTTGATGAACAGTGCTTCCTTGGCTTGGTGGGAAATAGGGGGAGCACTGCAAGCGCATGGAACTCAGAACTTGCCAACACTTTCTGACCTGTGCCCGGGGATGTCCCCCGGGTGGAAGCTACTGTAGATGCGTTCTACCTTCTCCAGAAAGAATTTGGCCAGTGCTTCACATTGCAGACTGGAAGATATGGGGCTGTCTGAGGCAGTGGAAGGCTTTACCAGGAACTTTAGAAGAGAGAAGATGGTTTTAGTTGGGTTATTGCTTGAGGTTTTCTTAAATTGAAATTAGAATATTACATTTGACTCCTTTGAAGTACAACACTTTTTCTACTGTTGCTTATTTCCTATTGTTCTTGTTTTGTATCTATTTTCTAAAAATAGGAATTGCAATTTTTTAATGTAAACTATGTTTATTTTTTTGTGAGTGTGATCTTTAATTTTGTTAATGTATGTCCTTTTATCTTAAGTGTTTAAGTTATTGGTAATATGTTTAATACAATTTTTCAAAACCATTTAAATAGTTTGTATATTTTAATATGTATACATTTACATATTTAGTTGATATGATTAAAGGAAATTATGTTTATATAAATTTTAACTTTGAAGTTGAGTTTCAGACATATTTAATTGTACATGTGTCTGATAATTGTTATTTTTGTGTTATTTTTAGTGTCGAATTGTGTTCAATTATTATTTTTATATTTTTGGGGCATTACACACATGCATATGTATGTTTAAATATTTAATTTATATTACTTAATAAAATTATCTTTTATCATAATATTTAGCATTCTATTATTTTATATACATTAAATATCGCAGTGTATATATTTATAAATTAATATCTTGATATACAAATCTTTTTTGTTGATATTCTTGATTCTATATTTCGGTAGTTTACTTACAGTGTAGGAAAATTCAAACATTTTGTACACAATATACTGACACAATATTGAGGTGTCATAATATTTTGGCTCTCGATATTTTGTTATAGAACTACATCCATGTCTAAATTGAGAGGCAGCAAAAAACACCTACATATTACTATGCTTTCCCAACAAGACATGAAAGGTAAAACACCAATGCTGAACAACAGACATAGACCTACAGGCACATGTGCACACATAGGAATTCATGGACATAGCAAAACATCCCTACAAGCATTCTGGCACAACCAAAACCACACATATACGGACATAAAGTAAAATTCAAAGATATACAAAAAGACTTGCAAGCATACATACAGACGCAAGCTACAGGTGTAGCTTACATGCTCGGACAGGTGTTTTGAGAATGCCTGAAGGTGTATTTATTAAGGGATACATGGGTGTGAGTGTAAATAGGAATTATTAAATGAATATATGAGTGTGCATGAATAACAATGTTCATGTGGAATATATTGCTGAAAGGCTAGACGGATGATTATGTGAGCTGGGATAACAATTAATATGAGTGTCACAGGCAAATTGAGAAATGATGGAGGGGACGGATCACTCATTTGCACATCCGCACTTCCCCATAACTATATATGCATCCATTTCATATTTAAATTCAAAAAGCTTTATTCGGTACATTTTACATGACCATAAAAGCATACTAATAACAAAGATAAAAAGTATATTTTTTACGCAATCACTATTAAATTACCAATACAGTCCATTTTTAGATAATGATAAAAGGAAATAGTTTAATAAAAGTTCATAAAAATCTTTTAAATTCATTAATCTTAAAAGAGATCTTCTCAGAAATACTTAAAGTGCATTCGATTCTAAATATAATGCATTTGAAATAGCGGGCATTATAATTCCATCTTCTGTTTTTATAATTTTCATAAGTTAAAGTCTCCAAATAAGAATAACAGCCAGATTCATCAATGTCCCTTTTTGCAAGTCCTTAATAGCGATTATTAAGGAATCGCTATTAAAGACTCGCAAAACGGGATTCATGTAGAAATCGCAAAAGAAATTGCGATTTCTACAGCTTCCTTATTTGCGATTAGCAAATTGCTAATCGCAAATAAGGAATAATCCTTATTTGCTAATCGCAATTAAGGATGCGATTTCAAGGGTGCCCGGGGTGTCCAAAGGACAGACACCCTGTAGCACCCCTGAAATGTAAATGTAGCCTGATGTTGCGCACACACATGTCCAAAGCGGTAATTGCAAACACAACAGTGATGGACTGAATGTGGATCAATGTCACACATTCACCCCAGTCCAAAGATCTGGGCCCAAATCCATTGTTTTTCCACTCCACACCACCCTGGGTTAGACAATGGCGATATGCAAATCAGCACTGACCCAGTGCCCCATGGGAACAGTCCAGTCCGAACTACAAAAGCCATGTCCTTCCCAGAACGGAAAGAAGCATCCGAGGACCGGCCCGGTTTCGAGGTAACACCTCTCATCAGCCCGGCTAGCTTGCCTCCAGTGGTGTGGAGTGCCTGGGACTCACGTCTGAGCATCCCCAGTACACTTAGAGCGGTAATTGCAAACACAACAGTGATGGACTGAATGTGGATCAATGTCACACATTCACCCCAGTCCAAAGATCTGGGCCCAAATCCATCGTTTTTCCACTCCACACCACCCTGGGATAGACAATGGCGATATGCAAATCAGCACTGACCCTGTGCCCCATGGGAACAGTCCAGTCCGAACTACAAAAGCCATGTCCTTCCCAGAACGGAAACAAGCATCCGAGGACCGGCCCGGTTTCGAGGTAACACCTCTCATCAGCCCGGCTAGCTTGCCTCCAGTGGTGTGGAGTGCCTGGGACTCACGTCTGAGCATCCCCAGTACACTTAGAGCGGTAATTGCAAACACAAGAGTGATGGACTGAATGTGGATCAATGTCACACATTCACCCCAGTCCAAAGATCTGGGCCCAAATCCATCGTTTTTCCACTCCACACCACCCTGGGTTAGACAATGGCGATATGCAAATCAGCACTGACCCTGTGCCCCATGGGAACAGTCCAGTCCGAACTACAAAAGCCATGTCCTTCCCAGAACGGAAACAAGCATCCGAGGACCGGCCCGGTTTCGAGGTAACACCTCTCATCAGCCCGGCTAGCTTGCCTCCAGTGGTGTGGAGTGCCTGGGACTCACGTCTGAGCATCCCCAGTACACTTAGAGCGGTAATTGCAAACACAACAGTGATGGACTGAATGTGGATCAATGTCACACATTCACCCCAGTCCAAAGATCTGGGCCCAAATCCATCGTTTTTCCACTCCACACCACCCTGGGTTAGACAATGGATATATGCAAATCAGCACTGACCCTGTGCCCCATGGGAACAGTCCAGTCCGAACTACAAAAGCCATGTCCTTCCCAGAACGGAAACAAGCATCCGAGGACCAAAGGACATGTGTGTGTGTAACATACAACTTGGAAAAATGCACTAAAGTGCATTTTTCTAAGTATTCGCTATTTACCACGAAGTCAGACTTCGCGGTAAATAGCGGCCAGATATTGCGAATTCGCAATTTTTAAAAGGTTCATGAATTGCATTTAAGGAATCTCTAATTGAGATTCATTAAATGCGATTCTTCGCAATTTTGCGTTTTCTGTAACATCGATTTTTGCATTTGGGATGATGAATCCCAAATGCAAAAATAGCGCTCGCAAAGGGCCGGATTCTCAGAATCTGGCCCTTTGCGAGACGATTTTACAATGATGAATCTGGCTGTATGTCTTAATAGACATTTGAATAAAATTGCAAGTAGCATTCATAACTTTTTCATTCTCCATACTAAATATAAAGTTAAAAGCTTGTTTATAATGATAGAGTTTATTTACAAAAAAAAGAGGTTTCAGAGCAAATTTACGAATGTCCCAATAAAAATCACAAAATAATAAAAAAAATGCAGCATGGTTTGAGGAGATTTTCCATTACATGGACAATTTGGTAAAAAGTTATACCTTCTCCTAGTCTTAGGGAATGCAATTAAATAATGTACGGTACCAAGTCTTAGTCTAGTCAAAAAGAACCTGTGCTGAACATTTCTTATTATAATAAGGTAGGGTTGTATGCCCTTAAAAAATGGGCACTCATAGTAAGAGATATTGCTTTGTTTTGTACTTGATTCACCCTCCCTTACTAAGTCCATTGTAGTAGTAAGCCTTGTTTTCAATTCTTTTTTACTATATTGTTGAATAGACATAGGTTCTTTATCCTCTAGAGTTAAATTTCAGCTTTTTAATAAAGCTTGTATGTATTCAAGCCACAGTATTTTCCTGTTGTTATCTAGGGCAAGGCAATCAAGTATTATACTCTTAGTGAACCTTGCTTCTTCTCTCGTCAAAATCTCATGCCATAGTGTTAGACCAGCTGTTTTTATAAAATCACTCATATAGGGGACAGTCAATTCTCTGTGGACTAAACAAGTAGATGTAGAACTTGGGACTTCTAGCAAACGTTTTACAAACGTATTCTCTTGTATTTTGAGGGTTACAGTGTTAGCTCTCCCCCATAGTGCTGCACCACAGCATGCAGTGGAGCTTGCTTTACTTCTATATAGGATGAGCATTTCCCTTATGGGTTTATTTCCTATTTTTTCTGAGAATGTAAAAATGCTGTCTATGGTTCATATACATTTTACATTTGATAAGTTAATATGCGAACCCCATGTACCATTTTCATTAAACAGTAGGCCCAAATAAGTAAAACTTGAAACTCTATCAATTGCGGTACCACCCATATAGTGCTTTTTAATCCTTCTTCTATTTTTGCCACAAGTCATGACAAAGGTTTTGGTTAAGTTAAATTTTAAATCCCTTTCAGTCATAAAATGAGCACATTTATCTATCAAGCATTGCAGACCATTTGCCGTCCTTGAGATAGGACGGCGTCGTTTGCATAAAGGAACACTGGAGTGGGGCGAGGTCCTAATTTTGGTGCGTCGGCCTTGAAGTTCTGAAAAAACAATCAACGTTATTTATATATAGTGAGAATAAAATAAAATAAATATATTGTGAGAATAAAACGGGTGCTAAAAGGCACCCCTATCTTATCCCACGAGTTACCCTAAAATCCGGCATACATTCTCCCTTTAGGCCAAATAGATCTCTGGATAATAGAAAAGTATAAATCTGGGATAAATAAACAACAATGTCTTTTGGGCACCTAACTCAACCAGTGTTTGTCACAGTTTATCATGATTTACCAGGTCAAAAATACTGGTGAGGTCCAAAAAACAAAGGTGTAGGGACCCCTCCTTTGCTAAGGTATATCTTCCCACCAGAAGATCTAAGTTTACACATTGTTCTATCGTCCCAATACCTCCCCTGAACCCATACTGTGCCTCTGAGAGAATGTTATTCTCAGAGGCCCAGGTTTCTAGTCTTTCCAGCAAGACTCTCCCCATCAATTTCGAGGTGGAGTCAACGAGAGATATGGGTTGATAGCACTTGGCATTCCCTCTATCCCCATTTTTAAATATAAGAACTATAATACTTTCAACCCAAGATGTGGGCAGCTTTCCATCAAAGGTCGCGTTAAAAAAATTCAATAGGATAGGTGACATGAATTCAATATCATGCTTAAAAACATCGATTGGGACCCCATCAGGGCCAGCGGCTTTACCACTAGCAATTTTTTTAACCCCTTCTGTGCTCTGTCGGCCGTTGGCCAACGGGAACACTCCCTCTCCAGTGCTGCCGTCGGCCACCCTTTGGAACGCCCGTTATGTTCCCCTTTAATTTCTTCTAGGGTTATCCATGGTATCCCTACGGGTTCAACTATTATACAATTATTTTTCTCCTTCTGTGGGGTATTTGCCCCTCCTGGATTAAAAATACCTTCAAAATGTGTTATCCAGTCTCCTATAGGCACTAGAACATCTATTTTTACCGCTGAAGTTTGTCTGAAAAAAGGATAATTGTTTTTTTTTTTCAAAATAGTGTGGAATCCTGAGTTGTTGCAGCTTGTATTAATTTGTCTCAAGCCTCGTCTCGGATCTCAGTTTTCCTAACATTCAGAGCTATATTATACTTTCTCCTTAGGTTTCTTATTTCAGAATTGTTCCTAGGTTTTATTTTTAGGGTAATTTTAAGTTCCTTATTTAACGTTGAACATTCCTGATTAAACCATCTTGGTTCTTGATTATACACTTTATTCTTTTGTTTTATTTTTAAATCGTCCGCTATTTCATTAATAATAATCGAGTAAGTGCTAATAATATCTGAGTTAGTTGATGAACTATCTAAACAGGTATCAATGTCATGATGTTTTTTCCCAGTAAAATTTTCCATAAACAAAGAAGGATTTGCTCCTGACCATTTTAATGAGACTCCGTTGATACCTTGGGTCACGATGTTAACATCGACTACCTTCCCTCTTTTAATCTGGGATGTATTTATCTTCAAAGTCAAGATTAAAGGGTGGTGATCACTAAATAAGCTTGCACAAACTGTAAAAGAGTCCACTAAATCCCTACATTGTTCTGAAACAATAAAATGATCAATAGTCGAAGACGATCTAACACCTACAAATGTATGGGTGGGTGACTGATCATCAACATCTTTCAATTTCATAATTACCAAATTATATTTATGCAAGGCAGAATTAATAGCTTCTCAATAAATAACATGGGCTAAATGAGGGATTCGATCTCCATAGTCAATAAGATGGCCACATTGTTCTCCTGCTATAACGTCGCATTTTTCAATGTTAAAATCACCAGCCCAGATGAACATATGGTCACCCCCATCCCTTTTAGGAAACCATTGAGATTCTCTTCTCGAGAATTAATTACCTTAGATCTTGTATTATCAAATATATTGTTATAGAAATTAATTACAACAATGGACTGATTCCCCTCAACGTTAAAAAAAAATAATTGATAAAATTCTGATGCAATATATGATTATTTTAAAATGAGGGAAGAGCATACTGAGATTGCGGCTGCCAGGCCACCTTTTGCACGTCCCGTTCTAGATGGTATGGCATGTGTACATATGGTTTGGTAGCCACTTATAAAAAATCATTCAATATGCCACGTTTCTTGAAACAAGATTAGGGCACAGGTCTCTAAATCTTTTTGCCATTTAAATTGTTTTTTACCCCTGCCACATACCATGACATTATACTTAAATTTTCTTGAGGAAGTTGACATACACCATCCCCTTGTTTAGTACTCATCACTTCCTTTTCACAAACTGGAGGCCTCTGTTCCAGGGGTCGTTTCCTAGCACAGTCCTCTTGGGAAAAAATTCCTACTATCTTTTTCAGGATATAAATACACATCATACTGTATCCAATTATACTTGGAAATACATTCCTGGTCATCTATTTGCAGCCCAGTTTTTTCGATTATTTGTCAATCTATATCACGACAAAGACTTAATGGGATGTATCTATTAGGTGTGGGAGTCAAACCTTCCTAAATTATTTGTTTCAGTGTTGCAGTGCTCTTTATATGGCCTATAAAAATATCCAAGAGGAACAGCAGTAATGTGATCACCCGGATATACAGTGGGTTCTGCTATAAGATCACAAAAGAAATCTAACAAGTTATCAACCAATTCCCTACTGTAAAAAATTACTACCACACAGTCTCTATGACATGTTTTCATTGAATTCCCTACTCAGCTCACTCTTTTCAGCATTAACATGTTTTGCTGTAGTAGGTTAGGATTAAATTTAGACTTCCAATGCACCATCTGATTTTTTAATGTATCATATGATTATCTTTGACACACTACGCGCAGGCTTCCTGGGCTTGGAATCAGTTTGGTTGGGGGCTATTTCAAAAATATATATTTTATCGTAGTATTTTGACTGTACTTGCACTTTCTCTTACCTGCCTAATCTGCGCCTGGTTCCGCAGCGCACCTCAGTCCACCGCGGTCTGTACCAATTGTGTGGAGGGTGCAGGCGGCTCCATTGCTGCTCTGCCGGCTGGCGAGGGGCGGGACAGGGAGGTTAGCGCTCTAGTGAGCCTAACTTATTTAAGGCTGTTCGATCAGCCGCCGCGTCATTGACACACTACGTGCAGGCTTCCTGGGCTTGGAATCAGCTTGGTTGGGGGCTATTAAATTTTATCGTTGTATTTTGACTGCACTTGCACTTTCTCTTACCTGCCTAATCTGCGCCTGTTTCCGCCGCACCCCAGTCCACCGCGGTCTGTACCGATTGTGTGGAGGGTGCAGGCGGCTCCATTGCTGCTCTGCCGGCTGTGGAGGGGCGGGGACAGGGAGGTTAGCGCTCTAGTGAGCCTAACTTATTTAAGACCTGCTCTGATTCAGCCTATGCTTCAACTATATCAGATGTCCCGGACTCTTAGATCAAACCATAAAAAACTTCTTACAGTTCCTAGGATAAAATGGGCATGGATGGATGGCCGACGTTTTCCACTTCATGCCGCAAAATTCTGGAACCAGCTTCCTCGTCTGGAACCTAACTAGCTCCGTTTCAGGAAAATTGCTGAAAGCCTTTCTCTTTCCCTGAGCAGTGAAGAATGATTAGGTGTCACCAATGTGCTGGGATGCCCTTGGGTAGCCATGCGCTATATAAATGCGTATTCATTCATTCATTCTTGTGGTTCCCCTCAAATTAGGTACGTTTTTCAAAATTATCACATATGGGGTTGCTTGTGGGGGTAAATGCAGAGCTTCAGCCAGATTATTAGGTAATAATTTAGGCCCTTCTGTCATTTCCAACTTATTTACTTTAGCTGTAACTATAGAACCGTCTTTATCTATGCTTTTTGGTTGACCTGATGACGAGTCATTCTGGTAAGATGGTACTTGAGGCATGGATCTTGACTACTTTTTACCCACTGCAATTTGATTCCCAGGGCATTCTTTCTGTATCTCAGCAGATGGCTTTGTTGTCAGTAGGTTTTCTGGTATGTTTGACGATGGTAATTCTGAGACCAGTTCTAGTAAGTGTGTGACATCCTCTTTAACTAGATCAATCTCTGCCATCAGCCGGCGTTCAATGCTGTCCATTTTCCCATGCAGTTTTTTAAAGAGGTTTTCCAAATGTAATGTTTTTTTAGCAAGGTTAGCCATATTATCTATATGTGTACCCCCTTCGTTTTTTGCTCCATTCTTAACTTTCGTTTTAGATTTGACCTTTTATTGCTGATTTGCTGTCAGCATTTATTTTACTTTAGGAGATTGTTGGTTAAATTTTTTGGCTGGAGGGGAGACCATTTCCAAAGAGTCGAACAGCACAGAAATTTCCAGTGAAGACGTCATAACATAGGGATTTACCCTGCCTGTGATATTCGCTGTGGTACTTTCGCAAAGACTGATAGGTTCGACCACAGGGACCTTGTCACTACCCTTATCATCACCCTTTAACATTGTGAGCTATGAGACAGGCTGCATACCGACTGCCTCTGGGTGTGACTTTTTCATTGCTACATCTAGGGCATCTTTTGTAGCAGCAAGTTCTTCTTCAACCTGGATTATTTTGTTGTCAATTATTCCCACAGCACTTTTCAAAAATGTTGTAATAGGTAAAAAAATGTGGGTGGTCTTGCCTCCATTTGACGCTAATTTTCTCTTGCCCATGCTCTACTATTTTATAAACTTCAATGGTTTATATGATTTATATCGGCAACTTCTTAAAGGTAAGATGTTGCTCCTAGCGCAAAGGGGAGTGGCCCAGCCCAGCCTCGGCCTGCCGCGGAAGGGCACAGATGAGACCGCCCTTGGTCCGGGCTTTGTCAGGGCACGTCCCACGCGCGTCCCGTGTTGCGGGTGATCTCGCTCTCTTTTGTGCGCCTCCTGGCGCTGCTTGATGACGTTGCGGCAATGCGCCGCCAGTCACAGGCAGGGATGGGTCTTGTTGTCCCGGGTGCTGCAGATATGGCTGGCTGGCTGCTTAAGGTCCTGCACAGCAGGTACGGCTGCTATGGGTCAGTTTTGCTCACATTGAGAACCCGCGCTGCGGGAGTTCTCACTCGCTTTTGTGCGCCTCCTGGCGCTGCTGGATGACGTTGCGGCAATGCACCGCCGGTCGCAGGCAGGGCTGGGTCTTATAGTCCCGGGTGCCACAGATATGGCTGGCTGGCTGCTCAAGGTCCTGCACAGCAGGTACGGCTGCTGCTGGTCAGTGTTGCTCATATTGAGAACCGTGCTGCGGGAGTTCTCGCTCGCTTTTGTGCACCTCCTGGCGCTGCTGGATGACGTTGCGGCAATGCACCACCGGTTGCAGGCAGACCTGGGTCTTGTAGTCCCGGATGCTGCAGATATGGCAGGCTGGCTGCTCAAGGTCCCGCTGCTGGTCAGTTTTGTTCAAATTGAGAACCCCATCCATTTATTAATAAATGCTTTAACTCATTCATCCACCCACCCACTAGTATTTAATGCATCAATACACTAAGTATTATATTTGTTTATTGCATAATTGTTATCCATAAAGCTTGATTGTGACTAATAGACAGCTTGCAGCACTAGGAGTAAAAGGCAATCGGTCTAAATATCCACGCTTTTGCCAGCAAGCAAGTAGTTAATAGACCACCATCAAATGGGGGTTGCAATTCACTTATTGTGGACTTATTTGGCAATATGGTATGATTTGGCAATATCGTATGAGAGGAGACGTGAGCTCTGTCCCGCACTAGAGGGCGTTGTCTCAGTATGTGTTGTGTGCCCATGATGCTGAATGGATCTCTGAGTCCCCTACTTATTCCTGAACCTGTTGTTTTATGATGTTAGTAACTTGGAGCGAGGATAATGTGAGGTTTGAATGCTCTACACGCATATGTGACCTTGAGTCTTTGTGCTAATAGTAGCCACTGACATTTCTGGGAGTTGGTGTTTTGTGTGATAATTTCTTGTGATGTAGACAAAGCCTTATGAATTGTTTCTCCAATCCCCATATTTTAAATTTCCTTTTTGAGTGCTTCAAGGTAGATTACACTGCTATAGCCAAGTCCTAATATTACCAATATTATGGGGCAGAATCCTTTTTAGAATAATGATTTGGTTGTTGATATTTTTAACTACTGTTAAGAATTGATATGCAAAGGTGAGATCAGTATCAAAAGTAGCCACAGATTTTCACTCAGTTGGCTTGAGCTAGGGCAGGTCCTACTTCTTTGAACTACAAGAATGGGATGCTGTCCCCTGACATTTTTACAATTCTGAGTATTTCATTTTTTAGACAATTCATTTAGAAGTAATTTTCTTTCAATCAGTAATAGGTGTCTAAAGGTTTTTTAAGTGACTTTGAGTTTGTTTAATTTCTTGCCAATTTGTATTTCAAGTTGATTTCCATTTGTATACATTTGAATTGAATGTTTGAGGAGTGGATAACCTGGGCCAAGGGTATCACACAAAATGTTAAAGAGCTGAGATGACTTAGGTAAAATGTGTGGGGGTCACATGACATTTGATGTATTTTCGTGATATGTTTCACATACCCTTAATGAATTCTTTGTTTTAGTTAATGAGAGATGGCAAAAAACATTACAGATTTACTCTAGCGACCCAGACCATTTTTCCAGACATTCCCAGAGTCTTCTGTGATCCACTTTAACAAGGACTACTCTGTAATAAACGACCTAGTTTGTCTCTAATACTGATGATGATGATGATGATGATGCTTTCCTTTTCTCTCCATGATCTGAATACTAACTACCTGCCATGGATAATGTTATTCTTCTTCAGAAAGTCTTGTAGTTGACAGGTTACGTTTCTTACTATATCTTTGGTATTGAGGATAGACTTGAATTGGGTATGAAATTACTTAGATCTATTTATTGGGTGTAACTTTCTTTAACCCTTTAACTGCTGATTTTGTACCTCAGTGGCAGATGTTTTTGTTGTTTTAATTGGCATTAGGTTTTTAAACACGTCGTTGTTCAGTCTCTTTGTGCACCCATGTTTTTTCACCACATTCAGGACTATGCAATGGTACAAAACATACAACAATATATCAATGCAACTTGATGACACATTGACAATTCGTTTATTTTTTAACAATTCAGTTAACTATTGCGTTGCATTTATCAAATGAACAAACATAAATCCCAGAAAGCTAACCAAGAAAATGTTTCCATGAATATTTCATGAGTCGGGCAATACCAAGTACCTGTTGGATTTGCTCGAGAATGTAGGTGAAGCACGTCCCTCTTTGGTCTTTTTGTTCCCCCATACACACAGTGGGCCTGATTACAGTGTCAGGCAGTTAGACCGCCGACCGCTAGTGTGGCGGAAAGGGGACCGCCGACAAGCATGCAGGCTGTCCTAATGCTGTATTTCTATGTGACCGCCGGGTTGGCAGTGGGAAGTCAACGGTACCACAGCTGGGGCATGCTGCAGCCATAGAAACGGTTTGCAGCAGATTCCGCCGTTCAACACCTCTAACATGTCTGCACTGTGTGCTGTGCACCAAGTCGTGCATGGCACACAGTGCACAGTGCCAGTGCCAGCAGAGGGGGGCACCACATGTGCCCTCATATACATTTTATTCTGGGATCCATTTCCCCTGGGGCCCTGATTGGGGCTCCCTGTTCCCTTTCTGACAACTTATTCAAGGCGGGGTTCCCACCATGAAAACCTGTCAGAAATGGATATCGAAATCCAAATGGAAATGCCTGTCTTTGCACCACTGGCATTCTGGGATTCTCCTCAGACCACTTCACCATCGGGATAAAAGTTCCTGGTAGAGGCAGTGATCTTGCGTCTGACAGCTGTGGGTCCGACCCCTAGTTTCATAATACGGCTGTCTGACTGAAGGGCTGTCGGTGGTCAGATCACCACTGGCAGCCTGTCAGCAATCTGACCGGCACCATCATAATCAGGCCCTATATGTTTTTTCAGCACATTCCAAAGCTCTGTCTTTTGCACCTGTCTTCCCTGAGTAGGACCATGTCTCTGCTGGTGCCTCAGGTTTGTTTTACCCATGGGTTCGCGGTGCCCCTACACAAAAACTGAGTGTAGTGCATTTTGAAAAATGTGAAATCAATTGGAAGCAAAACCCCAGTTTAAGGTGCCTGGATTTTTCACAGATATCAACCATGGGCTGGTAGAAATCACACCATGCTATTTTATTTTTAGCATTCACACATCCTAAGGCTTATATTAGTGGGTGTTATACCACACTCACTCTGATTGACTTGCCGTGTGATTACAATGAACAAGACTCTTGCCAGATTTCTAGCATTTGTTTCCAAAACATCCCCCTCCTGTCTTTCTCATGCAAGAACATATCACTGCCAAGGCTTGAAGTCCAAATTCTTTCATCTGAATTTCCTGATCATGGGGGTTCCAGATATTTATTGTATTTTATGAGTTTAGAGTAAGGACGGGCAGCAAACTGGATGCAATGCATTTTGGAAATTGGTAACGCAGCTGCAAATGAAATGCCAGTCTTGGTGCCTGCCTTTTAGTCACAGATATGAACCCTGAGCTGTATGAAACGTATCTCAACTTATATATTGCAAAATCATATTTAACAAAATCTTTGCCACATATTCAATTTTTTTCACAAAATATGGTGATTTGCTTTAGTCTCCCTAATGCGGAATCTTATCCCTGCCAAGTTTTGACTCTCACCTGTGTTCCTCTGGGACTTCTGAGCAAAGGAATTCCACACATGTATGGATTTTCAATAGCTTAAGGGTGTCCACAGGCAATAATTGGCTAAAGAGCATTTTGGAAATTTGGAAATTGCTTGCGAAAACATGATTTAGGGTACCTGTCTTTTACTCTCAGTTGTAACACCTGGGTTAAATGGAAACAAAGCACATTATTTACCTATTGGTTGGCTGCAGGATTATTTTAATCATAATGTTTACCAATTTTTGTTATATTTTCGTTCCAAAAACACAGTAATTTTCTCCAGTTTCCCTTGCTCAGTAACATATCCCCTCAAAGCTTGACTGAAATCTTTGTTTCTCTAGGTCGAATGAGTGTGGGGTTACCTGACATAGGGAGAGTTCATGGGTTTTAGACTAGAACTAGACTCCAGGGAATACTTTTGATGGTAATACATGGTGCTGTGGCTTGCATGACTAATAACTCATTTAGGGCCAGATGTAGGAAGCCCTTTACCGGTCAGTAACAGCCGAAAATCGATATTTTGGGCCGTTACCGACCGGTATTGAGCTTTCGGGATGTAGGAGACCGAAAATCATCCGAATCGGTAAATTTACAGAATCGGTAAAGTTACCGATTCGGTAAAATACCGAATCGGAAATATTACCGAATCGGTAAATTTACAGAATCGGTAATTTTACCGAATCGGTAAAGTTACCGATTCGGTAAAATACCGAATCGGTAAATAAGAAGTGGTACAAATGGATATTGAGATGTCGGGAAGCTCAGAAATACCGAATTGGCTTGAAATTCGGTATTTAAGAGTCGGTATTTACCATGGATTGGAATCAGGTGGTAACCAGGTGCAACCTATAAAAATGGACCCAAAATGCTATTCTGTTTGCACAATGGCGGCATTTTATGTCATTGCAAGACGGCTACGGCTACAGGAGGAAGAAGAGAGGGAATGGCAGAGAGAGGAGCAGGTCTACAGGCAGAGGATTACCTTGTTCATGCTCACAGAGGCAGAGATACTGCAGAGGTACAGGTTGGCCCCAGACACCATCTTGGAGCTCATCAGGGACCTCCAACCACTGTTGCAGCACACTACCCCAAGGGCACATGCAATTCCACCCCATGTGCAGGTGCTGTGCAGCCTACACCTGCTTGCGTCTGGGAGCTACCAGAGCGTGGTTGCTGCGGTAGGTGGGGTGACACAGAGCAGCCTGTCAAAGATTTTCCACAAATTCCTTGACGCCATGTTACACAGGATGGAGCATTACATATATTTTCCTGCTACCCATGCTGAACTGGTGCAAACAAAATCTGACTTCTACCAGATGGCTCGATTTCCAAATATAATTGGCTGCATAGATGGCACACACATTCCCATTTGTCCCCCTGCTGCCACAGAATATATCTACAGGAATAGGAAGTCTACCCACTGACATTGTGGCAAAATTCCCTGGGAGTACCCACGACTCCTATATTTTTCAAAACAGCGGCATCTATGCACGGCTGACTGCAGGGGAATTTGGTGAAGGATACCTCCTAGGTAAGACACAGTGTCTGACCCCCACAATACCTATTGCAGTAAGAAGTACATGTATGCATGTGAGTAATGTATTCCCTTTTCCTTTTAGGAGACAGTGCATATGCCCTCCGCTCATTCATACTCACCCCCTACCTCAACCCCTCAACACCCAGCCAAAGGAGATATAACCGGGCCCACAAAGCACACGGAATGTTGTTGAACGGACCTTTGGTATCTGAAAAAGCAGATTCAGATGCTTGCACAAGAGTGGAGGTGCCAGGCAGTATACCCCCATCACCTGCTGTAAGATAATTGCTGCCTGTTCCATGTTGCACAACCTTGCTGTTAAGAAGGGTACTGAGGTGGAGTTGTCTGACTACGAGGATCATGACGACGACATTGCTGTGCCTGAAAGACAACCTGCTGGAGTGACAACACAGAGTGAAGGCAGATACAGACGTGAGGAAATAACAAGCAACTATTTCTGAGTAAGTAATGAGACACAGACAGGTTGTGAATAAGAAGGACGTAATTTAATGTTGCCACAACGTTCATGCACTGAAGTACAACAAATTAACCATAAGTAACGTAGGGACTGCATGTCCTGGGTTACTTCACCCACACCGGCAAAGTCACTTGCGCCCGCACTTCCCAGAGCCACTGGGATGTTGGTCACTGCTTTCCGCATGGCCTGCAGCCTCAGCTGGGCGCCTGCTGCTCCTACGTGGTTCAACAACAGCGCTTGCCAAGCTGCTGCGGCTACTGCTGTCGTCTCCCTCTGCCACATCTAGGGCAGGATTCAGTGCAGTGTGTGATATTATCATAGCCTCGAGGGCACTAGTGATCCTGCCCATGCCCCTGGTGACCTCGGCCGTGTTCTGTGTGAGGCTCTCCTGCATATTAATGCCTCTACGGCATAGCTGGGATGTTGCCGTGGCCAGACGATTCATGGCCCTATTGTTGACACGGGCGTCCCTGCGCCTTGTGTGTTCCAGGCTGTCCAGTTTTGAGCACAGCTGGCTGATTGAATTGCTCATTTGCTGCATTCCTGCAGCAAGGTCAGCATTTGTTTTTGCATCCTCCCTATTGGTTTCCACA
This sequence comes from Lissotriton helveticus, assembly GCF_964261635.1. Lineage (NCBI taxonomy): Eukaryota > Metazoa > Chordata > Amphibia > Caudata > Salamandridae > Lissotriton > Lissotriton helveticus. The sequence continues at coordinate 796,756,511 of NC_136067.1, read as the reverse complement.
ATGTCACTGATGCCCTTGCCTATGTCTCCAATTTTGTCATTTAGGATCCGAAATTGGCGGTGGCAGGCCTGTATGGATTTCCCCTGCATGCGTTGTATGCGCACCATGCTCTCCTCCAGCCCACGGAACACAGTGCCAGCTCCAAGCCCACCTGCACTGCTGGGCCTGCGTTGCCGTCTGCGCGAGGTGAAAGACTCAGTGGGGGGCTGCAGTGCAGCAGGACTCACAGATACAGTGGCTTGAGCCTCACCCTCTGGTGCCTCCATCAATGGCAGTGGGGCCACGACTCGCCTCCTGGCTGGTAAGGTTGCAGGTGCAGACAGCAACAGTGATGGGGATGTCTCAGGAGAGAAAAGCAATGGAGGGGATTGTGAAAGGTGTGGGAAGTGGGGAAACTCGGGGGTCTGGACTGTCTCCTCTTCCTGGGAGATGGCAGTTGTGTCTTCTCCCTCCTGCGAGGCTTGTACATGGCTTGGCCCTGCCTCGTCACGCTCCTCCCTCGCTGGTGCAGTCCCCTCTGTTGCTGTGGCTCGACTGCCTGATGTTGCCCCTCGGTATAAATAAGCATATGTCAACTGAGTGCTACTGTGTCACAGTCACTACAATAAATGCTTTACACAGTTAACTTTCATTTTTCAGCTTTACTTTCACTGCCTTGCTGATGTCTGTGCAGTTACACATGGTCTTACATTAGCTGACTACATTGCCCATAATGCATTGCTCCTGTATAGTGTTAGCAGTACTGGACTGGGGTTGGCCTGTGCCAAAGGGTTAAGGGAAGCAGGTTGGTATGGGGTGTCATGTTGCGCAGGCGTCTTACATTTTCCTGTAGCTCTGGCTGAGCTGTCCACATCTCCGAGTCCCACAACACTGTCTGGCTCGATGGTTGAGGCCACCAACTCCTCCAGGTCAGTCAGGGGGGCTCTGGGTTCCTGCCTCCACCGGTGACACAAGCCTGCTTATGTAGCTCTGCCATCTTTTTTTTGTGTGAGGCTCCTGTTGTCATAGAAGCGTTTTTCAGGTCATCAATGCTCCTGCTTGTGACTCCCACTGCATTGACCCTTTCTCCAATAGCAATCCACAGCTTGCGTTTTGCTGACTCAGGTACAGTGAGGGAGTGCCTGCCAAATAGTTGTTTGTGGACTCTCACCACCTCCTCCACAAGTACCTGCAGCTCCATGCTGCTGAACTTAACTTTCCTTTTCCTCTCTGCCTTCTGACTCTCACTGCTGCTTGCCATTTTCCCTGTTGTAAACTCCAAAAATCACACCCTGCTGCTCTGTGTCTCTGCTCAGCTCTGACTGCCTCTCCAGAACCTTCTAATGAGTTGCAGCTGCCTGGGTAGCCACTTCCTGGTAGGGAGGGGGAGGGTGGTAGCACCTGATTGGCTGTTTTCATTAGTTTCACTTTTGCTTGCTTTCCGATTCGGAATTTACCGAATCGGTATTTACCGAATCGGTATTTACCGATTCGGTATTTCCAATGCATTCCTATGGGCCTTTTGGCCCATAGGGGTGAATGGGAAATACCGATTCGGTAAATACCGATTCGGTAAATACCGATTTGGTAAATTCCGAAAGTCCGATACCGATTTTTACCGATTCGGTAAAAAATACAGATTTTTTTTCCCTACATCTCATTTACCGATTTTTGAATACCGAATCGGTAAAATTTGGTATTTAAGAATCGGTAAAATCAGATTACCTACATCTGGCCCTTAGTTACCCAGAATCGCCTGCAAATGCCAACGTATGTTGGACTTTTGAAGGGTTAGATTTACTGTTCCCACTCCAGTCTAAGCAGCACTATGGGTAGCATTGGACTTTGCGTGGGTGAAATGTAATTTAGCCACTTCAATAATAACAAAAACAGGCAAAGTGTTGGACTTTTAGGGAAAGTGTTGGACTTTGGGGAAGCAGATTTACCATTTCAATCTTAATCTAAGCAACAGTAAGGAAATGTTAAACTTTGTTTTGAGTTTGGAGAGGTTAGATTTACTCTTCCCATTCCATTATAATCAAAAACATAGAAAGTGTTTGGCTTTGGGGTCGTTTGGTTTACTAATATCACTCTGATCTGAGGAACAGTATAAAAAGTGTCAGGCTTTGGTGTACTATAATTAAATAGTCCTACTTCAACATGAACCAAATCAAATAGTGTTGGACTTTGGAGGTTTTAACTGTACTATTCCCACTCCAACGTAAGCAAAAAACAGATAATGTGTAGGGATGATTTACTATTCCAACTCATATCTAAGCAACGTTCCGTAGGCTTTTGACCTTGGAGGGGTTACATTTACTATTCCCACTCTAATATTAACAAAATTAGGGAAAGTGTTGTATTTTGAAGCGGGAAGATATACTCTTCCAATTTCCCATCTTTTTGCAATAAATACATTAAGTACATAACAAAATTTAAATTCCAAATGAAACTATGTTCATTATAGATTAATAAAAGTCTACCATTTAAAACAGCTCCCTCCCTCCTTCCCACAAAAAACAACTAGAAATAATTAATACTAAATAAATGAAGCATTAATAATATTAAAGTAATTATTCAATTAAACACATACAATTAAATTAAGTGATTATTATTAAACTAGTTTTATGTTCAATAGGTAGAAACTAATCAACGAATTACATTTAATAATAAAAGAAAAGGTAATTGAAATAACAATGAACCAATTCAATTACGTACATACTTATTAGTTATAAACTTCTCAGAAAGGCAATTATTTATTTATAAAATAACTTGCTATTCTAATCTCCTACAAACCCAATAATCAGCCAGCAGATTAAAAAAGTTTTATTTATATTTAGAAACATTTAAATTGCACATTACATATCACCAGCTTTACCTAAATAATTTAAATATTAGATAATTACTTATATACTTTATATAATTAATTTAAAACTATTATTTTTAATTAACAAACATTTATTTAAAAAGTTTATATTTTAAATATCTTCCCACCCTAAATCCCTAAAAACGCAACAACCGCCACTAAATTGAAAATTACTAATTACATTTAAAATTAATTGCAAACTATACTAAAAAAACAAATATTGATATAATATTAATATCTAAGGATACTGAAATAGCTGATATATATTAAGTGAATTAAAAAATTGCATTTCCATCAATATATTTGCAGAATATATATTCCTTGATTTAAAAAAAAAATGCAATATTATATATATCAAAACAATAGGGGCCACATGCATCAAAGTAAGGAATTGCGATTCCTAAATTGCGATTTTTAAGGAATTGCAATTCCTTATGCATGTAGGAATCACAAAAAAATACGATTCCTACACATTCCTTATTTGCGACTTGCAAATTGTGATTTGCAATTACAGACTGGATTCCTATTCATTCCTATTGGCCTAGAGGCCCAAATGAATCTATGGGATTGCATGAGCCATTTGCGAGTATCAAATAGGTACTCGCAAATTGCACATGCGATTTGAAGGGTGCAATTGGCCAAAAGGCCACCATGATGCAACCCCCAAAAAATGTAGGTATGCACTTGTGGTGCACACACATGCCCTAAGGGTATGTGTGTGCACCACAATGAAATATGAAAAATGCATTTATTTGCATTTTTCAAAGAATTGCAAATTACCATCAACTTGAAGTTGATGGTAATTTGTGATTCTGAATTGCGAAAACGCAATTTGCGATTGCATAATGCATCACATTTAGGGGATTGGAAATTGTGATTCTCTAACTGCATTCGCAATTAAGGAAATCACAGAAAATTGTGATTTCATTGAATGCTAATTGCAAAAAAGTATATGCATCTCAAAAGGCCATTTTTTAATTGTAAAAGGCCAAATTTTGCGATACGCACTATTTGCGATCGCAAAATTGTTTGATGCATGTGCCCCTATATTTCTACTTTTCATATTCTGTCCCATGATATTCTTGTAATAACACTTTTTTTTGTACAACATTCTTTCATCACAAAATGTTTTCTTCAATATTTTGTCAGAACACACCATCTACACGTAAGGTACTGTCTTTATTGGTTGACGTGTGGTATTGCTAGGTGATGGGAGAGTTGCTTTCCATATTGTCTGGCCCAAACATGCATTTCTCTGCTTAAGTCAGGAGGTCAGTGCTGGTCCTGGCTGTTGATGTTTGTGACTGTACTCCAGAGTAGAGCCCATCGTTATTTGGATTTTTACTGAGGCTAAGGTAAAAACTCCAAGCAGGTCCTGGACTCCTTGCTGACACTCCTTGCAAAGATGAAGATTTGACTCTGTCTGCACCCCAGCTATCTGCTCTCCAGAAAGAAGCCAGACTCTGTTTGTTTTTGTTTTTTAGGTTAAAGGAAATTCGAGTATTGTCTGGCCGATGCTGGGGCACAGACAAACCGTTTCTTCTCTCAGTACTTCTTAAGGGCAAACATGGACTGGGAGATGAAGGAGCTGTATGAAGCTGGAAGTGGGAATTGGAAGGTGGAGTACTCTGAACAATCCTAGTCCATTCTTTCAAGTACCCGCATTTTGGTACATTTTTAAGTGGTTGGGGCGGTGAGAAGGAAGATGGAAGGAGGTGGGCTGCTCCTCTCACTCTCCATCTCAAGAACAGAATAATGAACCTTAGATGGGGGCATGGCTAGGAAGTAGCGCAGGGCAGTAATAATTGCCTTTAGCCCCTTCTGTAGCTTCTCCCAACTGCTTGCTCCATGGATGGAAGAGGTTAGAGAATTCCTCTCAAGCTCATCTGAAGTGTGTGTTGTCACTAGTAGTGTCACACACTCACTATGAGGTTGCCAGCAAGAGATCATTGCACCCTCTCTTTATGGTGTTTGCTGATTTTCCGAAAACATCAGACATCAATACAAAGCTTCTCCCACCCCCAGACTCTAAAGGATGTTGTTCCCATTGGGGAGGGGACATTTTTAACACCTTGACCGCGGCGCCGAAGCCGCGCCCTGTGCTGGACATTCCAGAACAGGGCGCGGTCGTGACGGAACCGTTCCGTCATCAGCACAGCTCAGCCGTGACTGATGACGGAACGGTTCCGTCACTAGCATGGAAGGGGTTAAAAGAAGGCTGCCTCTATTAGCCCATTGACCTATACATCTCATAGGAGCATTCTGTGGGACTACCTTTCAAGCTGTATGTGCATCAGCCGCGGTCGGGAGGGGAGTACCTGCCGGGGCGGTGACATGGGGAGGGGGAGGGGCAGGGTGGGAGTTAGTAATGTATGGATAATGGAGGTTTGAAGGTAAGTAAACATATAAATAAATCAAACAAATTTCGTTGCGTGCACTGTATCCCCAAATGCAATGCAGTGCGCGCAACAAAATTCGTTTGATTTATTTAAATGTTTACTTACCTGCAAACCTCCATTATCCATACATTACTAACCCCCACCCTGCTCCTCCCTCTCCCCACGTCACCACCCCGGCAGGTACTTCCCAACCGACCGCGGCTGATGTGCATGTCAATAGAGGAGTAGAATGGTTGACAGTGGTTTTAGAATGGTTTGTTGTTCTGCCCTTAGAACTTTGCCCTTAACAACATTGACATGTATGTTATTTGTCTTCTGCAGATGACCATTATCTAAGATTATGTTATTACTTTGGGAGGTTTTTTCCTTACAAACTTACTAAACACAATGTGATTAAGCTAAAACACATTCCTAAGAGGACCATCCATGTATGTGTGGAACATGCAGCAGACAATTGTCCAGAGAAATGTGTGCTAAGTTAATGGACGTCATTTAGGGGTCATCAGGAGTCACAGCTGTAGCCCGTGGTTTGCCCCTTGCGACCCCTTGCATCATAAGTGGTAAGTGCAAGTCTTTCTTATTACAATATACAGAAATGGACTTTGATGTCCCCCTCGATAGGGTCGAGAATGTGTTTCTTGGCCCCTTCTTGAACTCAGAAGCTGCGAGTCAGAACTTAAGCGCCTGACAGACTATTTGCCTTCAAGTGATGCTCACTTAACCTTTTTACGAGTTCTGTGAAAAGTCTCCGTATTAGGGGAGGTTGTGTTTTCCAGTTATCTAAATACTTCTAATAACTTTCAAATTATTTACATGCCAGCTGACGGAAGTCACACATGTTCATATAGTTTATCATTTTCTATAATATAAACAAATTTCTCTTTCTTCTATAACAGCTAATTGTTACATTATCCAATCTATATTAGCAAAGGAGTTTCCAGCATGAAGACGTACTCGCCTTCTCCCCATTATAGCTAGCAAAGTACTACGGGGCACATTTTCAGGCCCCTTGCGCCACTTTTGCATCACTTTTCCTTATGTTAAAAGTGACGCAAAAGTGGCGCAAAGGGCTTGTAAATCTGCCCCTACAAGACTGTGAAGAGTATCGCCATATTAGCCATAGGCAACTCGGCTTCCAGAACACGAAGCAGCAGCACACCTCCTGAGCATATAAACAGACGTAAAGCACCGTTTTAGCACGAGCAGCTCAGTACAGCAATAATCAGCATCTAACCAGATCACTGTGACCCTTCTTTGTCAATGTGGTTTATCTTTTCACGAACTCAATTAACAATCATTCTTGAGAAATAGATATAGAAAAAGGACGACGTGTTGATTGCATCTGAATTTGTAGCTATTCAATTAATAATACACCAAATGAAGCTACCGTTTTGCATGGATGCTCGCATGCTCAAAGCAGTGGAAAGTGGCACAACACATTACAACAGTTTATTTATTATTAAAAAGGCCCTCGGGGAGGGTAAAATTGTGCAACACCATCTAACACCTGCACAACCCTTGGTAAATCTCGACCACAGTGTTTAATATGCATCAAACGACAATCAGCCAGTGAGCCCAGTTTGCATTTCCGTTCCCATCACTATCCCCTAACATGAACGGGTCATTGAGTCTATGCTCCACTGGACTGTGTTAAATCAAATAATAGCCCCTCAACAAAGAAATGGACTAAAATTAACCCCTTTTTCAATTAAACCACTTAAACGTGTGACTAATCCTTCGAAAGAGTCTCACCACTAAATAAGCAATCAGAGTAACCTTTTATTTGTGTTTTATATATTTAGATTTTTCTACATGGATACATATTCTAAGAGAATGTTAAAGTCTTTTACCTAGAGTAGATAAACATAATACAATTTCAGTCGCCCAGAAACAAAACAAAAACGTACATGTAAATTGTGGTCAGATAAGGAAAAGGGGGCTATTGGAATAAAGAGCCAGGTGCAATCTAGTAAGTTGATGGAGCAAGGATTCGCATGAAAAGCGACTTGCTTGTACTCAAGGACCTCGAATTACTTTAACGAATTAACCAATATGTTTGTCTTACTAATTTGTCCCCTTTTCTTCATTACTTGGTATCCGAGTGAAGCTTGCTTATGTGTTTTCTAATCCTAATATGCTTGCAAATAAAATGGCTGCTGCTACGCGGGAATTTTACTGCGCATGCGTCTGTCACACCCACGTGACATGACATACTTGCCGCTTTGGAGAGGATCTGTTGCTTTTGTGCTCTAGAGCTAATATGGCTGCTCTGTGTTTTCACATGCGAGAAGCTTGCACTGCTGCTTTTGCTAAGCTGTTCGTTCTGCTTAATCCTAATGCTAAAGTTTATTTAAAAATAATGGGTATAGTGTAGAGATTCACTGTATACAGTGTATTCATTTTTTCTGTGTTCTAAAACTGTTTCTTTTCCATTTCATGTTGCACTTCGAAACTTGGCCTGTTGTGTAATGCTGTACTCCATCTTGGTTGAATCTGCATCTGCGCGAGATCCGCGAGTCTCCAGAGCAGTGACCTTTGGATTCTAGCCAAGGAGCTGACTGACTGAGAAGATGCTCCTGGGAACCTCACCTAATGAACTTTGGGAAAATACAATGTATTTGTGAATAGAACATCCATTGTTTTGCGAGTTGAAGACTTCATGAGAACCTGAAGTTGTTGGGCGTAAACATAAATTTGAATAGGAGACGGCAAAATTCGAAATATTAGGTGGTGTGATGACCTGTCCTCTTCCTTTGTCCAATCGAAATTGGGGATTCTTACACTTGCAACATTGGGGGGAGGTACACTGACCTGGAAAATAGTATAACTAACCTAGGTTTAGCTAGTGAAATTGTCCGATTTTTCCGAATAGCTGACCTGTCACTGACCCAACTCACTCAATAGGTGACTAAGAGCAGAGGGCTGCGGAGCACTCTGTCAGACAGACTTGCTGACCCAATCGGGGTTCGTGAAAGGTGAAGTGCTGGCGAAGCACTTTGCTGGTACATGCTATAACCCAGTCGGGGTTTTGGCTGATTTCTTGCAGAGAGGGAGTAGCGCAGGTGTTGCAACTGAACTGCGGGTGCTGGTCTTAACCTTTGGTGGTCCTGTCCTGATCCGAATCTGGTCTACCCTGTCCTGATTTCAGTACTGCACCTGCTGGCCTACTGGCAACTGCATTCTTTGGGGTTCTTCTGTACTTTCAACTGACCCGTGGCCAGGGTTGGTCTTCACACCATTCTAGGTAAATATAAATCTGTGTGGATAATTGTCATTATAATTTGCGTCCTTTTCTTTACCTTCCCGAAATCGGTAAAAGCTTTGATTATATATGTTCCCTTTTCTTGCCTTTCCCTTAGTAAATGAAATCCGTGTTTTATTGATCCATTAGCGTGTTCTATTTTCTTTACCCTCCCTTTAGCTAAATGCCAAACGTCCAATGATTGCATAAATTACGTCCTTTTTCTTACTCTCCCTTGAAAGGGATTAAGCTTGATTACTCGATTTTAGTGTGTTCCTTTTTCTTACCTTCCCTATAGCCATATGCTAAATTAGGTTCGTAATTGCATATTGTGTTGCCTTTTCCCCTACCTTTTGATAGCTGCTTAAACTGTATTTTCTAGTGTGTTCCACTTCTTTACCCTCCTTTAGTTAAGTGGTTAAAGTCTGTTTTCAAAAATAGCATGTTCCTTGTTTTCCTTCCCTTTAATTCGAACTTGCTAAATGGTTGGCATAATATTTCTTTTGCATAGCTATACACTGTTTCTGATGTTGGTTATTGATAGTTTAATTGCTTTTAATGAGTGGCTTATGACTTTTGATGATTAGATAAAGAGTTTAGAACTTCCCTGAGTCTGTGGATATTATCTGAATGCAAATGTTATGGTATTTTTGACTGTTTGTCTATCTTTACAACCAACTCCCTGATCCATTGTGGTCATAGGTACAGGTGACAAGGATTGGTAAGTCAATGGTATAGGAATCATTAGTATTAAAATAGACTGGTAGTGGAGTGTAGGTTACCCGATTGAGTAAATAGAGATACATTGAATTATGGGCCCAGGTGAGTATTGATAAAATTGTAGTCGGGTGACCTGCGTGCTCTATCAGTATATTTCTTTGGTAGCAGTAGTATGGTTAGGGATTAGTTAAGATAGGTAGTTAGTTAGTTGATTAAGATTCACATTTTGTTGATCGATCAAATGTAATGTTATTTGAAATGTTTTGACATTTTATTTCATTGCTGCTATATTGATTTTATGTATTAACCAAGATTGTTCGTACCTGTTATATGTTTGTCTGGAATCCCCGGGGGCAGAATAGCAGGTGGTAAATGGAAGCCACATCGCGGTGAGGTCGCTTACCCGTAGGAAGTTAGTGCATGGTTTAGGGTTTTCTGTATGAATGTGTGAATAAATGGTAGCAGAGAGTTTGCTGGCAAAACTTTTGTTGTGATATCACCTAGTAAGGGTCACACGGAAGGAGTAGCAGGTTCGTCTGAGCTTCATTGATAGCAAAGGGGTTCGCTGGTGAAACTTTGGTCTTAGTATATATCCTGGAGTGGATAAAGTCTGAAGGAGTAGCAGGTTCTCTAATGCTTGTATGAAGGGTAGGCGGAAGGGATCTACTTGTAGTGTATGAAAAGTAAACGGAAGGGATTTACTTGCAGTGAGATATTTCTTTCCTATTTAGTCACTCAGGTACAGTGGCAAATGTTTTTACGTTGTTGATTAAAAGGAAATGTACTTTAAATTTCAAAGAATTGAGTTTTTCATTACCTTGTGAAGGAGGGAGTCAGTTGCGGAGCTGCGCTGACGTCACTCAGAGCCGCGCTGTTATTGGTCGAGACAGCGGGCGTCTAGCTGAGATAGTCATTGTAAAGGAGGGGTGAGCACAGGAGTGTGGGAATTGGTCTCACGAGAAAGGTCGCGCACTCATTGGTTGAAACTATTTGAAATCGCAGTGTTGGTTGGTTGCAGAAAAAATAATAGACACAATAGTATTGGAAGTAATTTGTAAACAAAGTTGAGTGATCCTGAATTTTACGAAAGTATATGTGGCAACTAAATAGTCCTGAAACTCAACCTGACCCAAGATATTTAGGGTTTGCTAGAGAACAGATGATAAGAGGCAGACCTTGCAAAATGTATGGAAGCAAAAGAAAATTGTTGTTCGTAGACAGAGGTATGAATTACTTTAAAAAAGATAAGCAAATTAAAACTAGAGGAGTCATTATTCCACCACTGAATACTCCCGCATCATTCATGATGTTTGATAGGGGTTACCACACGTGTGTATGGCTAGAGAACTGGGTGGAATACACAAAAGATGACAGAATTTTTGCATTATCCTTAGAAGGCACATTTAATGGAAGAATTTTGTTCAATTTAAGGACCCGAATGAATGATCTACATCCTAGACCTAGACCAACGCAATATGAGGCACTAGAAGAATGGGAAATTGAGGTTTTTGAGCGAGACAGACCTATAACTGACAAAGGGTTGAGTAAATTCTACCCTAAAATAAAGGGGTAGACAGAGATAAACAAATGAAAAATTGGAGACAGAACATGTTAGTGGAAGGGCTATATCCTGTACTAACCTTAGAGGAGCCCACGGGAGGTAAAAGGACTGAGAAAACCAAACATTTAATGACTAGTGGTGATTCAGACGATGATTACATGGAGGATTTATTAATGAAAAATCCACCACCTTATAATGAGGGTCCAAGCACAGTAAATCCAAGTGCCCCGTTTTTAAAACCACCTTTGATTCCGCAAATAATACACGAGACCTCCATTGAAAAGGTACTACAGGACAGAGAAAGAGAGGCCTTGAATAAACAGAGAAGTGAATTAATTCAGAAAATCTCTCAATTAAACACAAGTCCTGAAGCTCTGACAATCCCAGAAACTATTGGCCCGGTTGTTCCTTTGTATGGGGATAACAAGCTAGTCCAAAAGCTCCAGTTATAACTACATCAGTAGTACAGCCAAGAAAGGAATCGTTGATAATAGATGATCAGGTAAGTGAGTGTGAGTCAGTAATCTCACTAATGGATTTACCAATAAGAGAACCAGAAGGCAGTTCAATGAGGAAGAACACTCTTTTAAATTCAAGAGAAGTTCAGATAGAGACATCCTCTGGTAGGAGAAGTGCCACGGTTGTGACTCCTGAAGAAATAGACAGATGGACCAGAGAAATAGAGAAACCAAAAACCCAGCCAAAGCCATTAGACATATATAAATTGAGAATCGAATGGAGGAATTGATGGCTGGGAATGTGGGATTGGACAGGCTAAATACCCTTACTGAAGATGAATTATTATTCATTTGTAAAAGTATTACTCGAAATACAAGGGTGTATCATAAAACATTAATAGACACCGCAGCTAGCATGGGGATTGACATTGGTAAATCTAAAGTATGGCAAAAGCCATATCAAGCAGAATTCTCTGACAAAGATTTAGAAAACATAAATGTGTCAGAAAAGTGCAGATAAGAGAACTACTAATCCTGTTACAAAAATGGGGAGAATTAGAAAAATGGAAAGCCAGGTGGGCAAAGAAAAAAGAAGAAGTTCGATCAAGACAAATGACTTCAGAATATGTTTTAAAAGAAGCAGAAAAGGAGGAAATATTATGTCCCATGCGAGAGGTACCAGGTGGAGGCTATGTGCATGTCCCATGGTCCCGACAGGATATTTTGTCATTTACGAATGATTTTCCAAAACTTCGTGAAAAACCTGTAGAATGGTATAGACAAGTTGAGAGATTTGTAAAGGTTTCAAAGTGTCTCTTGAAAGACTTAGACGGATTATTTGACATTGTAGTTCCCGTAGATCTGTGGACAGAATGCAAAATTGCTGTTGATTGGCCTAGTGATGAGTACCCAAGATACCCAAAGATAGGGGCACCTTCCGAGGACGTCATGAAAAAATACAATCAGGTAATACTTTACCTTAAAGGAAAGGTGCCTGCAAAGGAGACAGACTGGATGAAAATAGAAAGAACCACTCATAATAAGGACGAATCTGTGCATTTATATTATGAAAGATTATTGCAGACATTCAAACAATACAGTGGATTAGACAACCTTGACATGAAGGACATGACACATTTCATTTATCGATTTGTGTTAGGACTGAGGCCAGAAATTTCACAATGGATTAAAGACAATAAAATCTGTTGACAAGCTAAGCCCATAGATGAGGACCTTAAATACACATTGTGAAGATGAGCTGGAAAATAGGCAGAAAGTGTTAAAAGAAAACGTCATGTGGGCACAAGTAAAATTAGCAGAGCAACAAGAACAACAGTTAAACCAGATGACAAGCAATCAGAAGTAGGGTGATGGAAGTGGATGAAGGCCAAGGGGAAAATTTAATAGGGAAGATGCCAAGAAGAAATTCCCCTGTCACGGATGTGGCAAGTTGGGGCATTGGAAAGACGAGTGTAAGGCTGTGCAGAATGGTAATGTGCAAATTAATGATTTGAATCCACAGACGCAGAATGAGGTGCCACGGAAGACCCAGCAGCCGGTAATACAGAATCAGTTGCCCCTGCCACCTATGCCAAAATACAGGAGCAAAGCACAACATAGTGTAGATAACACAGAGTGGGAAGGAAGGGAAAGAAAGGATACAGCAACTTCAAAATTCCTTTTGAATGATACCTTCTTTTGTGACGAACCTTACTGACGGTGCCTGAGGGGGGAGGACGAGGAGTACGTGCTTGGCGCCTCCTTGCCGGTAGACCAATCAGGGCCATACATTGAAGGAAAGGTTGAAGGAAAGGATGTCACCTTTCTGTTGGACACTGGTGCTATCCGTTCTACTGTAAGATAAGCAGACGTACCTAACCTACCCCTCTCGGGAGAAGTGATCCAAGTAGTGGGCGTTTCTAATAAACAAATTGGTACCCCAGTTACAGAACCAATGGAAGTCAGAATTGGCAATTTTAAAGAAATGCATAGATTTGTTGTCTGTGATTCAAGTCCTGTTAACCTACTAGGGCAAGATTTGTTGTGCAAAATGAATTGCACCATCTTTTGCACTCCAAATGGTGTTGAAATTCAAACCCCAGATGAAGATGGTATTTACAAATTAATGTTAGCAAGACCGGAGACAGAAATTAAAAGACTGACAATACAAGTCTTACCAGAAGAACTGTAACAGACGGTAAAGCCAGAGGTATGGGACTTTACTGGAATGTATGTGGGATTAATGGCAAATGTTGACCCAATAAAAGTGACTATAAAAGATAATGCAGTTTACCCAAATACTCTTCAATACAAAATGAGTGCAGAGATAAAAGCAGGTGTTGCAGTGGAGTTAAAACGATTGGTTGAAACAGGCATTTTGCAAGAAGTACTGAGTAGTCCATGTAACTGACCCATAATTGGTATAAAGAAACCGAGTGGTAAGTATAGAGTAGTACAGGACCTGAGAAAGGTTAATAAGATTGTTGTTCCTTGCTGTCCAGTTGTGCCAAATCCTGCAGTGATTCTGTATCAGATACCGTGGGAGGCTGGATGGTTTACTGTCATTGACCTATGTCATGCATTTTTCTCAATTCCCTTACACCCAGACAGCAAATTTCTTTTCTCATTTGAATTCGACAGTCATGTCTATGTTTGGAATCGTGTCCCTCAGGGGTACAAAGAAAGTCCATCGATTTTTAATCAGATTTTGAAAAAGTGCCTTGAGTCATTAATACTGCCAGGACAATCCATTCTGGTTCAGTACATAGATGACCTCTTGGTGGCATCTAAAACATGAAAAGACTGTGTTGTTGATACCATTGCTTTACTGAATCATTTGGGTGAAGATGGACCTAAAGTGTCCCCAGAGAAACTGCAATTTTGTGCTACATCAGTGAAATATTTAGGGCACCAGATAGAGAGTGGTGTTAGAAAGTTACCTTAGAAGGAATCAGGATAATTAAAACCATGAATCTGCCACAAACACAAAAGAGATCAGAATGTTTCTTGGAGTTGTAGGATATTGCAGGCAATGGATTGTGGGATTTGCCAAGCCCCTGATACAGATGACAAAGGAAAGAGCTAAGGACCCAGTAGAGTGGGATGACGAAAGCATGACTGCTTTTGTAAAATTACGAGACTGTCTGTGTACTGCTCCAGCATTAGGAATGCCTGACTATTCAAAAGATTTTGCACTTTTCTGTGATGCCCGAGATAATTGTGCACTTTCAGTTTTGTCTCAAATTCATGGTCTAGTGAGACGTCCTGTGGCATATTTTTCTTCCACATTGGATCCAGTAGCGGCTGCATTGCCTGGATGTCTGAAAGCAGTAGCTGCAACTTGTACGAGCCTTGAGCAGAGTGAATCCATTGTTATGGGACATCCTGTAACTGTTTATGTTCCACATGCAGTTGTGATTTTGCTAACCAGGACTAAGACTCAGTATCTCACACCTAGTAGGCTGACTAAGTACGAGAGAATTCTTGTAGGTGCAAGAAACGTAACCATTGCTAGGTGTAATATTCTGAACCCAGCAACACTGTTACCTGACTCACATACTGCAGAATTGAAGGGAGAAGTAGAACATGATTGCATTGACCTGACTGAATACAGCACAAACCCACAACCAGACATAAGAGAAGAGGCATTAATTTATTCAGATTATGAGCTATTTGTGAATGGCTCATGTCTGAGACATGAGGAAGGAGGTCTAAGCACTGCTTATTTAGTGTGCACATTGGGAGGTCCAGTCAAAGCATCCTATTTACATGGAGTCAAGTCTGCACAAGTAGCTGAATTGGTTGCCCTGGCAAAGGCCTGTAAATTTGGGAAAAATTGGAAAGTAACCATATACACTGACAGCCAATATGGTTGCGGGGTTGTGCATGACTATGGCCAACTATGATGCAAAGGGAGTTTCTGAATTCTTCAGGCACTCTAATCAGAAATGGTCAATATGTGAAAGATTTACTGGAAGCAATCCAGTTGCCAAAAGAGGTGGCTGTGGTCAAGTGTGCTGCTCACAAATCTGGCAACGACAAAGTGACAGCTGGTAATCGATATGCTGACCAGTTAGCCCAACCTTGCGCAAAATACAAAATGGTTATTAATAAAAAGGTTGAGGTGGGCGGAAAAAGCTGCCAATTTATGATGCTGGTAGGTGTGAACACATGGGAGGAAGTGAGAGATTTGCAGAATGCAGCAGAACCAAAAGAAAAAGAACAATGGAGGAAATTAGGGTGTCAGAGTTGAAGATGGTGTCATTGTTTATCTTGATGAAACGGTAGTGTTACCCAACTGTCTACTTGCTCCTATGGCTGGGTTGATCCATGGAGATTCACATTTGGGAAGAGATGCTATGATACGAGTGTTCAGACCGACATGGTTTAATGTGAAATTTAGGAACATAGCAGAGGCACTCTGCCAGAGGTGTTTAATATGCCAACAAATGAACCCAGGAAAGAAAACAGTAGTATTACCAGGAAATATTGGGAAGGCAGAAGGTCCTTTTATCCGATTGCAGATTGACTTAATTCAGTTACCCCCTTGTCGAGGACTAAAATATGTACTTGTCATTGTCTGCCTGTTTTCAAAATGGGTGGAAGCTTACACGTAGGAATGATAGCATCACTGTGGCTAAGCTCTTACTTAGAGAGCTTATCCCCCTCTTCGGTTTTCCAGTAACAATTGAATCAGACAGAGGAAAACATTTTAACAGTGAAATAATGGGGACTAATTTGTGAAGCATTCAAAATTAAGCAAAAACTACACTGTGTATATCGCCCAGAGGCTTCTGGAGTGGTAGAACAATTGAATGGCACAATCAAATCGAGACTGGGAAAGATGTATGAGTCAACTCGAATGGAGTGGCCGAATGCTTTGCCACTTGTTCGGATGGGACTTAGAACTATTCCAGACCGGAACACAGGCTTGAGTCCCCATGAAATACTGATGGGAAGAGCAATGCGGCAAGCATGGGTGCCAGGGCACAAACTGCTAAGCATATCTGATGATTTAGTACTGGAATACTGCAAAGAACTGGCTGACCAGGTGCGTTCTATCTCTCGCCAGGTTGAGGAAGATGCTGTCGCCAGACCAGCAACTCCAGCACATGACCTGAACCCAGGTGACTGGGTAGTGATAAAGAACACACTCGAAAATCTTGTCTTGCACCAAGGTGGGGTAAATCACGTCAAGTGATTTTGGTAACTTCCACAGCTGTGAAGTGTGCAGGAGTTCCACACTGGATCCATGCCAGTCATAATATGAAGGTGACGGAATCTGATGAAACTGAGGCTGAAGGTTGTGCAGCTGAAGGGTCTCAAGAGATCGATCCTGAAATAGCTGAAGAAGAACAGCGGAGCACCAGTCAAGATGATTGGATTCCAGTAATCAACATACCTGCAGATTATGTGCGGACAAGAAGTCAAACCTACCAAGATAGACAGAGTGATAGTGAGGATGAGACAGGTGTAGAAAAAGATTCTCAGATCATAGAAATCCAAGTCAAAAGTGATTCTGAGGAGGACCAGATAGGGAAAGATCAAATAACCGACACTCCACAAAGAACTCCTGAACCTGAAAAGGGACAGCTAGAAATTAGGGCGGAAACTAAAGCAGAAGAAAATCAAGGGTTAGAAGAGCTTGAGCAGGACCAGACAGGAATAGACAATTGTGTTCAGGACGAAGAAGGTGAAACAAGTAAAAGTCAAAATCAGCAAATACCTGAACAAGGCCAGATTAGTGACCAGGCAGAAGAAACAGAAATAAGACCTGGACCTAGTCAGATAGAGTGGGAATCAAAAGACAACATGGAAATTGATGAGCCACAACTTAACGAAAACAAAAGAACGGTTGAAGAAGGCCAAAGCACAGTGCCAGCTAAAAGACTCAGAAAAGGAGACACGTGGCCTAGATTTGTCAAAAGACTAATACTGCGGTTAAAAACAATTGATGAAGAATTAGAACAAGTAAATGAGAAATCAAGTCAAGTTGATCAACCTGTGATACAACCCAGAAGGAGAAGCACCCGATTATAGAGACTGAATAATAAATACAAGGACCCTGAGGGGACCTACATTGTCCTTGAAGATTTTGAGAATGTAGACATAAGTGACGAAAATGATGAAGAATTGATTACTGATCAGACTGACGAAGAAGTGAGACTAATCTGAAACTCCCACAGGGAAAATCTGTGTAAAAGTTACAAAGAGGGGTTGAATCTCCTTTAGACAGAAATGGCTGATCATTCTGTTAATGGAAGACCGAAAAGAAATTGTTTAAAAACATGTTGTAGAGTATGCTTATGTAGTATAGCAATAGTACTTATACTTTGGATAGGACTAACAATAGCTATTCCTTATATGATGAGTAAAGACACAAAAGCGTACACTAATGAGCCATTGCCAAAGGACACAGAAGAGCTACAAACAAGAGATACACCACAAAGAGTAGATATACATGAGGGAGCACTTAGCCTTAGACATACAAAGGTATGCTTAGAAGCACCAGATGAGGAAGGACTGCATTATAATAGAATCAAAAACAGAACTCATTTAAATGTATTTGCAAACTTGTTAGTACACTGTGTAGAAGCAATGGAAATAGAAGACTGCTACGTCTGTATGAAGCTGCCTACTTCAGTGGCTGAGGGTGTGACGTACCACCATTTGCCACTAACCTATGGAATTTCATGTAGTATTTTAGCTAGTTTATTTTACAAAAGAGGACCTTTACCGTATTATTATTCTAACTTAGATGTGATATTTTCTGAACTCCCTGTACGTAAAAACCTAAACCCTGTACATACCACTAGAGATGTGGCACGTTACATGAGTGAATATTTTCTAACTGTAGGTCAAATAAATATAGATGACGCACACAAGAGTAACTTAACATGTTTATTACAAGAAAAAGAGAAAATATTTTTGAACATGGTAGAGAAAAGAAGAGAGAGTTTCCAAAAGAAAGCAAATGATAAGAATCAGAAAACTCCTAAATGGGCTGAAAGCATACGGAGCACCTCAAATGGTGGGGCTAATGCTGCTATGTTGCTGGATTTCGAAAAGAAGGGGAAACTTTGTCTTCACAGAGAAAGAACCAGTTATTATAACAATATATTCATTGGTTCCAGTGAATGCGAACACAATTACAAGGTAATTGGGGGTTGGGGTTTTAAAGATGGGTCAGAACCTGTGTTTCCCGGAATTTATTATATATGTGGGAACAAGGCATATTTCAAACTACCAGACCATTAGTATGGGAGCTGTTATTTTGTTATTGTCTTCCCAAAGATATACCATGTGGGTAAAATCACTGGAAGCAATGAAAGAACTAATGAATTAGTGCGTAGTAAAAGAGAAAGTGTTGGTGAAATTGTAGGTGATATTTTTAGTGCATTGATACCTACAGTGGGAGTGGCTCTGAATACACACAGAATCTGCAAATTGTCAACAGTGGTGGATCGGTTATCAACTGACACTGCTGGAGGGTCCTTAATGGTCAATACCGAATTGGTTGCGATCAAATCAACGATTTTACAAAATGGACTTGCTCTTGATACGTTATTGGCAAAAGAGGGCGGAGTCTGTAGAATGTTGAAGGCGCAACATTGTTGCACTTACATACCAGACAAAAATGTTGAAATTAAAGGGTATGTGAGAAATATTACTAATTTGGAAAAAGATCTTAAACCACTGGAGGTTGATAGTGCATGGAAGAGACTTACTGATGGTCTCTCCGCAGTAGGTAGTTGGTTTTCTAATCTAGGTAAAAGTCTTGTGAGTAAAATACTGATGCCAATAGCGGGATTATTAGTATTCAGAATAATAATTTGTTGCAAATGTCGAAAACATAGAAAGAAATATTCCATGAATAGGCGAGGAGTGAAAAGGAATATTGAAGAGCTCGAATTGGAAGAGCTGAAAGCCATATCTATAGGAAGATGAAAAATTCTCATAATAATGCATAGAAAAAGCAGAATAGAAAGTTTGAAGAGATTGAAATGGGTGAAATGTGAGAAGCTGGCACCTGGTTCCATTAATTGTGATGATATAAAATATCATCAAAGAGGGGATTGATGGAGCAAGGATTCGCACGAAAAGCGACTTGCTTGTACTCAAGAACCTCGAATAACTTTAACAAATTAAACAATATGTTTGTCTTACTAATTTGTCCCCTTTTCTTCATTACTGGGTATCCGAGTGAAGCTTGCTTATGTGTTTTCTAATCCTAATACGTTTGCAAATAAAATGGCTGCTGCTATGCGGGAATTTAACTGCGTATGCGTCTGTCATACCCACGTGACATGACGTACTCGCAGCTTTGGAGGGGATCTGTTGCTTCTGCGCACTAGAGCTAATATGGCTGCTCTGTGTTCTCACATGCGAGAAGCTTGCACTGCTGCTTTTGCTAAGCTGTTCGTTCTGCTTAATCCTAATGCTATAGTTTATTATAAAATAATGGGTATAGTGTAGAGATTCATGGTATACAGTGTATTGATTTTTTCTGTGTTCTAAAACTGTTTCTTTTCCATTTCATGTTGCACTTCAAAACTTGGCCTGTTGTGTAAAGCTGTACTCCATCTTGGTTGAAACTGCGTCTGCGCGAGATCCGCGAGTCTCCAGAGCAGTGACCATTGGGTCCAAAAAGTCTATTTATAGAGGAATGTTAAAGCTGAATAAACAGACCAGATCGCAAGAGCTCAAAACTGTAGCACTAGTGATAGACTAAAAAACGAAAGACAGTGAGAAAAAACACTCATAGTAAGAGATGCAGGACAAAAAGCCAGAAAAGAACTCTGTAACTGGTTAATGGTGTCCCATTATTACACATACTGTGTCCAGTGTCATCATCTGGGCTACCAACATACTATACATTGCCAGCCCTCTAATCATGAGGACAATTGGCGAAAATGTATAGTTTTACCCTCGTTATAGAGTTGCTTGTTTATAGAATAGCAAGAGAGGGTAAGAGTGGTGCAGTACAAAGAGAAAAAAGTGATTAAAAAAGAATAGGCATCAGAGACAGTGATATTTGATCCAGAACAGTTGTCTCAAAGATGTCTTCCTATAAAAAAACAGTGCAGAATAATTGATCAAGAGTAGTTAAAGTTTGTCACTACCCTAATGGTCGACATGTTTCAGCTATAATGGCGTAGAAAAGACTCCCTGGCTTTCTTCAGGACCTTGATGCTAGAACAAGAGGCAACAATGCTGTCACCAATATAATACATACAATTTTGTTGAATTCACAAAAAGAAGTTTTTCAAATCCTCCAGATTGACATGATGTCTTTAGCATCTGAAAAAGAGTTATAGGAGGGACAGAGACATAGAAATTGAAATATACACTGCATCTCTTCTAAAAGTGCCAAAACATACAATTATAACAGCAATGGTAAACTTACCAATGCGCCAAGAGGACATTACCTCACCTCACCAGGCACCAGCGGGTGTCTGAGAGGCCCCGCTCTGTAGAAAAAATTGATACACAGAGCAGGAAAACCTGGAGTAAATAATAATGAAAAGAAAAAACATTGAACACATCGTCCGGAGACATTTGTTTCTAACGGAAAATGTCTGTATGTAGAGTGTATCTTAATGCAGTCATTCGTTATAACCATTAGTATAGACAGCGCAAAGCCCTCCCTGCCAGTGTAGCAAGAGTCAGAGGCGGTCAGGAGACAAAAGTAAGGTCTCCAAAAGAACATACCAAAAACACACATGGAATTCAGCGATGTATCTAATTGAAACATTATGTTGAATGCAATGCGAGAAAAAACGCTGTATTAGAAAAATAGTGTGGGACTGCTAAAAGTGTGACTCTCACGAAAACGCACTCAAATATGCCTGAAATAGTAGCGGCTAGTCTCTCTCTTAGCTAACCCATCTCTCAAATGGCGGCAACCAGTCTACGGTGGTAATTTAAATAAACAATGCCTTGTGTCTGCAAAATTGTGAGAGAAACCCTAGGCAGTGTAGGCTGGTGCAGAGGAAAAAAGAGAATAACGAGAACTCTGTCCCTGCCAGTTAATACAAGTGAAAAAAGGAAAGAAGAAGAAGCGCCGTCTGCCTCTTACCTCTCCGTCGGTACCTCGAACTGGAACACCTCTGGGATGGAGGTGCAGCTGCCGTGTTCGGTCCCGAAATATATACGCCAGACACTTGCGTATGTGAGATTAGGCACGTGTTGATCGCATCATTCTGAACTACACAAATAACGCAATGCCGATGGGAAATTGATGGGTTACAGAGCCAACTCTATCGCAAACCTATGGCACGCAATTCTTTACTAACATTTGACAGTCAACATCCAAAATCCCACAGGGAGAATTTGCCATTTGGACAGTTTCTCCATATTCGGAGGAACTGTTCTACAAAAGACAAATATGAAGAACATGCGGCCACTCTTATGAACCAATTAAAAGACAGGAAATATCCCAAAAGAATCATCAAACAAGCGTACAAAAGAGCCTCCAATAACAACAGAGAGGCTCTTTTAGATATATCTACTGAAAGACCTCCTCTAGGCCGCCTCAGGTGCGTGAACACGTTCAGTTCAATGACAAATGGAATGTAAAAAATCATCAGAAAGCATTGGCGCATTCTTAATTGCGACAGAGATAAGATTCCTTTACCTCTCTTCTCACTGAAACGGAGCATGAATACGAGAGACAGACTGGTCCACACCAGGCCTCATGTGCACATAACACAATAAGAAAACACACTTTGGGACCTTCCTAGAGTCCAGGGACATTATCCTTGTGGTTCATGTGCAATATGCCCACAGACTAGACCTTCAAAAACAATTAATATCGGCACCTGTAAACCCTGGGTGCAACGTAGTTTTACGAACTGCAACCGTGACCACCTGATATATTTGATTATATGTCCCTGTAATCTTGAATATGTCAGGATGACCACAAGAAAAGTTAAACTTCGCATTCTTTTTTTTTTTTTTTTTTTTGAAGACCTTTATTTGCATTATTAGGTTAAACATGTATGGGCCTACAACCAATCCGGCCGGCCACAAGTCAAAAACGATCAAGAATCAAAATAAGCGACACAAGGCCAGTTGGCAGGCAAGCAAACATAATTGGACAGTGCTAGTGACGGGATAAGCGGCAATAACTGCCCAACATCAGGATCAGTGAGGTCTATTTTATAATAAGGGGACAAGGCTCATGACTGACTCACAAATACGGAAAAACCCAAAAACAGGATTACACCCATGCCAAAACGAGAGGAGGGGGAAAGGGGTGGGAGGAAAGAGGTTGTAAGGGCACGATATGACCGTAGCACAAAACAATCACAAAATATAGTGGAGAAGCATACAAGTGCTACCAAGATCTCATGACCCCCACCCAATAACACGCTAACGGAGGCAAGGGGAGCGGGAAACTGTACGAATAGAGCCCACTTCTTTCAATACGAGCCTGGGAAAAGGGGGGGGGGAGAGGGGGGGGGAAGAAGGAAAGGGGGGGGAAAAATAGGAAGGAAACAAGGGGGAGGAAACCAAAAAGGGACAGAAAGGGGGGAAAAGAAGGGAAAAGAACAAAAGAAAGAAAAATAAAAGGAAAAACACAATCGTGCGAGATGGGCGTCACCCCGGGCCAGGCGACCCAAGGCTAATAGTACAGAAGAAATTGGAAGCTGGCGAAAAGAAGGGTATGGCAGTTACGACGAAGCATCGAAACCGAGAAAAGTGGCATAGCAACAGACCCCAACCCACCCATGCCTGAGAAGCGAGGACAGAAGCGGCACCGCTATTAAGGGATAGAAAAGGGCCATAGAACCAAAAGAAAACATCTGAAAGACCCCACCCACCCGTCCCACCCCGCACCCCTGCAGAAGGCTACGGCCTACCCTCCAAACAGCGTGCCTGTCGCCCTAATCCGAAACCCGAAATATAGTGAAAGAAAGGTAGAGGAAAAAGACAAAAAGAGGAGAAAAAGAAATACAAAACAAAAAGAAAATACGAGGGAGGAGCCAGAGGATATGAGCAAACACATTTGGCCACGACCCACCCCCGACCAACAAATGAAGAAGTATCAAATCAGTTCTACACCTTCACATACAGCAAAAACCACAGGGAGGGGGAGGGGGGAGAGATTGGAACGTTTCACCGTGTCGGGAGTACAAACATCCATACAACGAGCAGGTAGACCAGCAGACTATCATGTCGTGCAACTCACCCCCAACCCTTCCTGACCACAAAACCAACCCAATAAAGGATAATGTGGAGCGTACCACCCAGCATTAAAAAAAATCGTAACGTAGTCCAGAGTCACGGCAGTGATATAAATCAGGTAGAGCCTTCGTATGGAGGGAATACAAATAGTCAATTAAACAAGTCAATTGTAGCAGTAACGACAGGGAGTCCAGGTGCGCAATCCGACAATACAAAGGTACCCCTCCAGAACAAAAGTTCGAATCCAACGTAGCGTGAGCAAACAGCGGCTCACCATGAGTTCCAGGTACCCGGGAAGGAGCAGATCTCCGCGTCGTGTGAAAGTCCTCGAAGTCCAGGCGGCGAGGAAGCAGTGGATCAAGAGTCACCGGCCCATCAAGCGGCCGAAGAACAACAACAGCAACTCCTGGCGCAGCCAAAGGGGGCGAAGCAATGGCGGCATCAGGACGACAGGGGTGCATGAAAGAGCGGCGGCCCAAAATGGCGGCGAGCCGCATGGGGTCGGTAGAGGCACCGGGGGCCAAGACAGCGTGCAATGACAGCAAGGCGTCCAGGACATCTCCGGGCGTGGGCGCCCGAGCACACACCCAGGCCTCCGCACAATCCGGCCGGCAAGGAGCGTCGGTGCAGAGCGGAGCACTCCCCACGTTGTCGGCAGCCATCTTGTGAGTTTCGCCGCCCCACACTCCACCGTGGGCCCCCAAACAGTTCCCAAATGTAGGACTTACAGACCTCCGGAGGTTCCCAACAACGGCCTCATCGGCACAGGATGGGCGAGCGCCCGATGGGGGGGGGCCCCCTCCAAACAGTGGCAGGCCCCACAGGCGAGAGCCAGGCGCGGGGTCCAGGACCGCCGGACAGGACAAAGGCGAAGGGACCCCTACACATGGTCAACCCCCAACACCTCTCGTCCCCCTCCAGCTGCACTGCTCAGTCATCGGGGCCGGTCCAGGATCTCCGGGGCACACGCACAACGGTTCCCACCAGTGGCTCACTTTCGCGGCCGGGGCCGGCAATCTCTTCTCCGCCGGTCGGGTCCCGCAGGAATCTCTTCTCCGCCGGTCGGGTCCCGCAGGCGAGGTCCCGGTCTCAAGTGCCCGGAGGCCTCAATCCCACCGAGGGCACAGCTGCGGATCCACAGCACACAGGGACCTCCGGACCAGACGGTGAGTAAGAGTGGGTCTTTAAAGTTCGAATTCTGTATGGAAGTAGCGTCGCAGTGCAGGATATATGGCAGGATAGTCGAAGTTGGCCGGAGGGCCGACGGAGCCGAGCTAAAAGGCGGCCATTACGTCCTCGAGCTAGGCTCCTCCCTAATCATGTCAAACTTCGCATTCTTGAACACAAAAGCACCTTCAGGTGTAAGAAATCCATGACAGGACTCACTAGACACTTTGTTGAAAAAAATCACCATGCAGAAGATTATCACTGGACTGTGTTGGAGAAACTATGCAGCCCTCCACATGTATCAGATATTTCCAATTTTCTGTTCTTGAAAGAACAAAGATGGGTCTTCAGATTATCAAGTGATAATAACACAAGTACTTGACAATGTGTGGACATCTTGTGCTGGTAAGGGGTGAATACATAGTGTAATCCTTGAAATCAAATTGCTCAGAATCACAGTTGTAACCAGTCTATGCCTCCCTGGAGGGTCCTATTTAACAGTACTGAATACAAACAATCATTGCCGTTCACCAACAAACCCTTTGAGATCCCATTTCCGATGATCGTTTTACAGAAGTAGTATTCCGCATACCAAAAGTATAATACACCTAATACAGCAAACATACTTTTATATGGAATGTGGCTAATCACCATGTAATCATCATGTTTCGCCACACCCATTTGGCATCCGACTATATATCCCATTGATACCGACGTCTAGGGACATAAAGTGAAGCAAGGAAATAACGTGTTATAAACTACCTGTCCCATTAACACTGCATGATTCCGTAGTTCTCAATGACACTAGCGACACGCGCCTAAGTTTATTGATGTAAGCCTTTGGCGTATTCACTATCAAACTGAACTCTTAATGCAGGGGGTGCATGGCACTCTATTTTTGGGTGCTATGAACTTAAACGAAATTTAGTTCCTTACTACGTTTGAATCGTGGATAGTCACTATGCCATCAGCATGTTGGGCCACGCCAACACATTATTTGACTAGTTTTTGGTATCTGGGTTAAACGAGAAATGCTAAGTTGATATAAGAAAAGACTGGATAATAAACTCCCTTTCCCATCGGCATTGTGCTATTTTGTAGCTCTACATGACGCGAACTATCCGCGCCTAATCTCACATACACTAGTTTTGGGGATATATGTACCCAGCCTGAATTCTATATGCACTCTATATTGGTGCTACGAACCTAAACGCAAATTTGTTGCTTACTACGCATGGATCGTGGGTAGTCATTCTGTCATCAGCATATTGTGATTCTCCAATACGGTGTTTGGATTTTTTTTTTTTTATCGGTATCAGGGCTCACGAGAAATACTTAGTTGAACAAAGAATAGAAAGTATAATAAACCCCCTATCCCATCGGCATTGCGTTATTTGTGTAATTCAGAATGACGTGATCAACACGCGCCTAATCTCACATACGCAAGTGTCTGGCGTATATATTTCGGGACCGAACACGGCAGCCGCACCTCTATCCCAGCGGTGTTCCGGGTCGAGGAACCGACTAGGAGGTAAGAGGCAGACGGCGCTTCTTCTTCTTTCCTTTTTTCACTTGTATTAACTGGCAGGGACAGAGTTCTCGTTATTCTCTTTTTTGCTCTGCACCAGCCTACACCGCCTAGGGTTTCTCTCCCAATTTTGCAGGCACAAGGCATTGTTCATTTAAATTACCACCGTAGACTGTTTGCCGCCATTTGAGAGCTGGGTTAGCAAAGAGAGAGACTAGCCGCTACTATCTCAGGCATTTTTGAGTGCGTTTTCGCCAGAGTCACACTTTTAGCAGTCCAACACTATTTTTCTAATACAGCATTTTTTCTCGCATTTCATTCGCCATAATGTTTCAATTAGATACATCGCTGAATTCCAGGTGTGTTTTTTGTACGTTCTTTTGGAGACTGTAATTTTGTCTCCTGACCGCCTCTGACTCTTGCTACACTGGCAGGGAGGGCTTTGCGCTGTGTATACTAATGGTTTTAATTAATGTCTGCATTAAGATACACTTTACTTACAGACATTTTCCGTTAGAAACGAATGTTGTCTGACGATGTTTTCAATGTTTTTTCTTTTCATTATTATTTATTCCTGGTTTTCCTGCTCTGTGTATCAATTTTTTCTACAGAGCGGGGCCTCTCAGACACACGCTGGTGCCTGGTGAGGTGAGGTAATGTCCTCTTGGCGCATTGGTAAGTTTACCATTGCTGTTATGATTGTATGTTTTGGCACTTTTAGAAGAGATGCAGTGTATATTTAAATTTCTATGTCTCTGTCCCTCCTAGAACTCTTTTTCAGATGCTAAAGACATCATGTCAATCTAGAGAATTTGAAAAACTTCTTTTTGTGAATTCAACAAAATTGTATGTACTATATTTGTGACAGCATTGATGCCTCTTGTACTAGCATCAAGGTCCTGAAGAAAGCTAGGGAGTCTTTTCTACCCCATTATAGATGAAACATGTCGACCATTAGGGTAGTGACATATTTTAATTACTCTTGATCAATTAATCTGCACTGTTTTTATATAGGAAGACATCTTTGAGACAACTGTTCTGGATCAAATATCACTGTCTCTGATGCCTTTTCTCTTTGTACTGCACCACTCTTACCCTCTCCTGCTATTCTATAGACAAGCAACTCTATAACGAGGGTACAAATATACATTTTCGCCAATTGCCCTCATGACTAGAGGGCTGGCAAAGTATAGTATGTTGGTAGCCCAGATGATGACACTGGACACGGTATGTGTAATGATGGGACACCATTAGCCAGTTACAGAGTTCTTTTCTGGCTATTTGTCCTGCATCTCTTACTATGAGTATTTTTTCTCGTTGTCTTTTGTTTTTGAGTGGATCGCTAGTGCTACAGTTTTGAGCTCTTGCGATCTGGTCTGTTCATTCAGCTTGGGCATTCCTCTATAAATAGACTTTTTGGACTCCGTTTTCTGTAGAGTGATTAGTGAGAATGGGGGATTGAGTCCAGAAGTCTTTACACTTTCCCTCTAGGCCCTTTCCCTACTCTTTTGTGTTCTACCTTCGGATTCTAGCCAAGGAGCTGACTGACTGAGAAGATGCTCCTGGGAACCTCACCTAATGAACTTTGGGAAAATACAATGTATTTGTGAATAGAATATCCATTGTTTTGCGAGTTGAAGACTTCATGAGAACCTGAACTTGATCGGTGTGAACATAGATTTGTTTAGGAGACGGCAAAATTCGAAATATTAGGTGGTGTGATGACCTGTCCTCTTCCCTTGTCCAATCGAAATTGGGAATTCTTACACTTGCAACATTGGGGGATGGCACACTGACCTGGGAAATAATATAACTAGCCTAGGTTTAGCTAGAGAAATTGTCTGACTTTTCCCAATAGCTGACCTGTCACTGACCCAACACACTCAATAGGTGACTAAGAGCAGAGTGCTGCGGAGCACTCTGTCAGACAGACTCGCTGACCCAATCGGGGATCGGGAATGGTGAAGTGCTGGCAAAGCACTTTGTTGGTACATGCTATAACCCAGTCGGGGTTTTAGCTGATTCCTTGCAGAGAGGGAGTAGCGCAGGCATTGCAACTGAACTGGGGGTGCTGGTCTTAACCTTTGGTGGTCCTGTCCTGATCCGAATCTGGTCTACCCTGTCCTGATTTCCGTACTGCACCTGCTGGCCTACTGGCAACTGCATTCTTTGGGGTTATTCTGTCCTTTCAACTGACCCGTGGCCAGGATTGGTCTTCACACCATTCTAGGTAAATATAAACCTGTGTGGATAATTGTCATTATAATTTGCGTCCTTTTCTTTACCTTCCCGAAATCGGTTAAAGCTTTGATTATATATGATCCCTTTTCTTGACTTTCCCTTAGTAAATGAAATCTGTGTTTTATTGATCCATTAGCGTGTTGCATTTTCTTTACCCTCCCTTTAGCTAAATACCAAACGTCCAATGATTGCATAAATAACGTCCTTTTTCTTACTCTCCCTTGAAAGTGATTAAGCTCGATTACTCGTTTTTAGTGTCTTCCTTTTTCTTACCTTCCCTATAGCCATATGCTAAATTAGGTTCGTAATTGCATATTGTGTTCCCTTTTTCCCCTCCCTTTTGATAACTGCTTAAACTGTATTTTCTAGTGTGTTCCATTTCTTTACCCTCCTTTAGTTAAGTGGTTAAAGTCTGTTTTCAAAAATAGCATGTTCCTTGTTTTCCTTCCCTTTAATTTGAACTTGCTAAATGGTTGGCATAATATTTCTTTTGCATAGCTATACACTGTTTCTGATGTTGGTTATTGATAGTTTAATTGCTTTTAATGAGTGGCTTAGGACTTTTGATGATTAGATAAAGAGTTTAAAACTTCCCTGAGTCTGTGGTTATTATCTGAATGCAAATGTTATGGTATTTTTCACTGTTTGCCTATCTTTACAACCAACTCCCTGATCCATTGTGGTCATAGGTACCGGTGACAAGGATTGGTAAGTCAATGGTATAGGAATCAGTAGTATTAAAATAGACTGTTAGCAGAGTGTGGGTTACCCGATTGAGTTAATAGAGATAAATTGAATTGTGGGCCCTGGTGAGTATTGATAAAATTGTAGTCGGGTGACCTGCGCGCTCTATCAAAGCAATGGTGCCCACGCAGTTAGTCAGTCAATGTGCTTCAAGAGAGTCACGACCAAAGAGGGTCATGGTGAGTATAGAATATCTATTGGGAAGTGGTCCTCAGTTTCAGTAGTAGGTTATTCTTCGTGCAGCTTTAGAATCATTTGGACACTATTTATAGTGTAATTTCCAGATCTTTAGAACCAAACCAAAAAATGTGAGTGTTAAAGAGGATTCTCATCAAAGTTAGTTGTACACACAGCCTAACAGTTTGCTTACTTAGCTCTGTGTCTCTCAACAGTGTTGGGGGACAGCTCCAAATGAAGGTGACATTTGAAATAGAAAAATAAGTGCAAAGTGTTGAAAAATGATTTAATGTTCAGGTAATGTATCAACATACCGCCAGCTTTTGTCCATCATTTAGTCATCCTCATTGAGCACTGTTCTTAAGGAGCTATTATGGTTCACCTATTGATGTGATGTAAAATAAAAATAAAAAAAAGAAGAGACAAGATACACTGTTGTATTATATATGCAAATACTTATGTATTCACTGTGAATTTGGACACCTGAAAAAATATTGTAATTTAAAAAAAATATTTAAACAAAATATCAATATATTTATCTAATGATATGAAAAACGATTTCTAAAAAAATGATGACTAAACTCTACAATATTCACATATCTCATGTTGTATATGTTTCCTAACATACACCTAATTGCATTATCTATTCTCTGGATTTTTTGCCTGCACATATAGATTTAATGTGATTTGCCTAGATTTCTTTTCCCAGCAAGGTCAGAAAGCCCCACAGGTATCCTCTCAATTAAAATAGAGGCGCATCATTGCATTCATGTTACAGCCATCTTACAAGAAGGGATCCCCAGTACAATCCAGAGGGCTTCTGTCGCAGGCTCATTTCAGATGGGAGTGCTCTAGTTCCTTCATGTGTCTTGCTTACAAAGCAGCCAGATGGGCACTCGCCAGTCTCTGTGATGACCCTAGTCGTAATTTCAGCATGCATACAGTTTGAACATATGGGCATGATAGTGACCAGACCTGCAGTGTATTTCCAGGTGTGTGGCAGTGATAGATGCTGTCTTTTGGGCTAAATGGGCAAGCGCCAGCTGACCTGTGACTCATCATTATGCAATAAAAATGTCCATCCCCTAACTAACTTTTAAACGATTAATATGTAAGTGTGACTTGCTCATTTTCAAGTTGCATTCTCTTGAAACAGGATTTAACCGATACTGTCATTGTTGCAAATACATTTCATGACATTCAAGTTTTAATAGTAATGTATCTTTTTCTCTAATATCTTTATTGCATAGTACAGGTTGAGTCCAGGGGGAGTGTCTTTACATATATGAGTCAGGATCCCCACCAGTGGGAGGTAGGATATTTATTCTGGTTAGATCTTACTGACTTCCCCAGTTACAGTAGCTTCTAGCAGGTCTCCATAATCATTCCATTTGAGGACAACCGCTAGGCAAGACCTAGCACACACTCCTTCAGTTAGAGTAAGACAGGCCAATAGGTCAATCAGATAGTGCCCAACGGGCTGGTCTGATAGGTAAGTGCACGAGACAGCGTTTTAGTTATTTGTAGGACTGTTTTATGGTCTGCTGGGCCCGTGTTTACTGTTAATTTCCCTGATATTAAAACAAACATTGCATGCAGCAAGCTCAAATCCAAGCAACCCTCCATACCTTGCAAAGCATCAATACAGCGTGGCTTTCAAGTTCAAAACTGCCCCAATTTACAAACATGGGCCCTTTATGTATCTAATTCATTAATGTGTACCTCTTTTATTTTGGCCCAGGCCTATTTTCTGTCCCAGTGCCACCCTGTCTATATCCCACTACTTCTCTACGTTCTCTCAGCCACATTCTCTAAGCATTTGGCCACATATGCAGGGATCGGAATGCGCAGGAATCAACAATAAATAATAACAGTACAGAAGAGCATTCTCTATTTTATATTAATGGATGCATATATTGCTTGTAACAAAAAATCAAGGCTTTGTATTTTCATTTCGATGTATTTACATGTTGAGAAAGTATTCCTGCCGCAATCCTATTATAGAAGAATTAATTTCGTTTATAATCCGTGTCATTAACAGCTAAAGTTATTGACTCATTTCAGGCATTGCTACTGCTGAGGTTAACAATTTGTTTGCTACAAATGTGATAATAGCCAGTAACGTTTCCGACAGAACAAAAAAATTGACTTTTTGCAACAGAAAAATAAAAGTTCTTCGAAATAGACTCTCCTGCCTATCTGTTACTCATATAAAATGATAAAAATCATAAAACAGGATGAGATTAATATTTCTTTTGACCCTTGAAAAAGGTACATTGATTGCAAATAAAAAAGGTATACTTCCATGAAAAAGTGCCAAAACCGTTTTGGGGTGCATTTCCAAATAATCTCCAACCCATAATTTTTAGCTGTAAACAATTTTTACACCATGGTTGAGCGCTATTAATACATTTAGATGGCTAATTTCCAAGAATACAGCCAAAGCCTACCAGAATGTAAAAATATCTGTTAAGGGTTATGAATACTCCATGAAGTATCAAGAAATCTTTTAAGAAAGATGCACTCTGCCCTAGATTCCAGGAGCTTACTTGTCAGCTGAAAGTATCCACCAGGGAACTAAGAATAGAACAGAGCTCAAGCTACAGAAATTATATAATGGGTCCTCTCGAAACAAAGTGTATTTTTAGTCGATAGTTCTCCTCTGCTAGTAAGAATAAATACCCGCAGAGGTATAGAAACTTTTAAACGTATGCAAAGGAATTGACTGCCACTAGGATTATTTCTTACCTTCTTCTGATCATTTATTTAATGAAAAGGCTCTAATTTGTATATTACCTTGAAAGAAAATGTAACAATTTTCTAAAAGCTTAGAATAAACAGCATCTCGGTACACTGCAATGGTATGATGTTTAGAGTTCTACGTCATGGAAATATGCGCATTTAGTACTCTAAACACTGGGAAATGTAGCAGAAATCAAAAAAAATATGTTCTACAGTGAGTGCCCTTCGTAATTCTCTGCTGAATATCTCTGAGGTGGTTTAGACAGACAACCATATTGTGTAGAGCTGATTTTTATATAATTCCTTGTGAACTAGGGGGCATATTAGCAAGAACCTCGTTAAAATATTGTGTTTTTGGCAGCAGGAAACTGCAACTAAAACGTCAATAATTGGTTTGCTAATATGCGTTATAGAATTCCAATTGAAGCCCAGGTTAGATGTGCTCAAATTGCAATATTTTAACGAGGTTCTTGCTAATATGCCCCTAGATTCCTTACTGAGGAATCAACTTGCCCACTTTAAGCTCAACATAAAAGCCATGATTCCTGCCTCCATTCTCCCTACTGCATTTCAACCCCTTGGTCCAGCACCATAGGTTCTATGTTTTCTCATTCTATTTTTTTAACCCTATGCCATCAGCATTTCTGCTTACAGGCACTTTGCCCTTGCTTTAGATAAACATTCACTAATCCACTTCTCACCAGCCATGGCTTCTTATCCAAAGCCTATTTTTTTTGCCTATATCCTTTATTTCTTGAACTCTTACTGTCTTTGTAATTTAAGTCTTTTAAGTTAAATACTTTCGATGCTCATTAACTATGTTTTGGAAAGTGGGTTATTAGTAGTGGTAAAGATATATCTACAACTGGCAATAAGACGACCAACACAATATAGGGCTCAGTACAAGTCTTAGAAAACTATTCCCATGCACAACACTTGGTAGCTTGGCTGAGAGCAGGCAGGCTTAACTTCAAAGACAGGTATGGAAAGCATTTAAAAATACCAATTCAGCAAATAATTACAGACACCATACACAATAAAAATCAATTTCCACAATGCAGAATGCATAGAAACAGGAGAAAATGGGAAGAAAGAAAAGTATTTCTCCTCGTTGCTTCTGGGGAGGTGCAGAATTCTGATGCATTTCCAGGTTTACAAATTGTTGTAAATTTGTGTATGTGGCATAATCCATGGGTGTTGCATGGGACCACCCACAGCAACACCCATGACATGCTCCCTTCAAGCAAAGTGCTGCCTGAAAATGGCCAGAATTTATAATGCCATGAAAAGCTAAGCAGAGTGGCTTTACGCAGCCTTGTAAATATAGAGCACCACATTATGGTGCCAGTGTGTCAAAAAGAAGAGATGCACCGGAAAGTGCATGGGGCTTGTAAATATACCTGCTTGTCTTGATGTTCATTTTAAAATTTACTACAGAGGTGATAAACTGTTCTTTCACTATGTTTAAGTGGGAAGTGAGATATGCTGTAGCTGTGTTGTATGCCAGGGTGTTAAAAAGTTAAAAGGTAAGGGAACGCTGTTGTTACATACTGGCTGCGCTTTGTGAGGAGGTCCACTGAACTTGTCTGCTGCCCGAGGATTTTGCAACAGCTTGCCGGACCCGCTTCGCGGTTCCCGCATCGCGGGTTAAGGACACCCGAATTCATAGTCTGCACGGGAAAGGCGAGGGCACAACAGGGCTGCGAGTGTTGGTATTACAGGGACTCCGTTTCCCAGGAGCCCCTGTCTGACCCACCATCACTATCTGGTCCGCTCTCCCTGTCTGCCTGCCCCGCCCACCGACCACGAAGGATTTAGGCCTGCCGTGCCGAGCAACAGAGGGACGCTGTTGTTACATACTAGTGTAAAGAAGAGGGGTTTTACCCAAACATAGTCACTGGGACCTGGGTTATATAAGTACTAAGAGGGAGGGGTCCCAGCGTAGTGAAATATTAATTGAACAATATAATCAATTCATCGAACCAATAAATGCATCCACAGTGTTTTATTCACAATGGGATGGGGTATACTCAATATATAGACAATTTTTATCAAAACACAATGGACGGTTGTGCAGTGCCCCAAGGGGAAGGAAGAAGCGGAGGTGATCAAGTGAGGATATAGTGATGGAAGGGAATGAGTGACAGTAAAATCAGCAAATTCACTACACGATATTGGCAATATATACTCAAAACCAAACAAACACCAATGGTTCAAAATTTGAATCAAAGAAACGTTATACTCCACATAACACAATAAATGTAAATATGATGGCGTGAAGTTAACAGTCAAGCAAGATGTTGTCGACGTTTCGA
Organism: Lissotriton helveticus; assembly: GCF_964261635.1. Taxonomy (NCBI): domain Eukaryota; kingdom Metazoa; phylum Chordata; class Amphibia; order Caudata; family Salamandridae; genus Lissotriton; species Lissotriton helveticus. Next base: position 796,722,184 of record NC_136067.1, on the reverse strand, counting down.
CCCTCTAAGCTTCTCAGGGATTAATTATGCCCTTGCTGTGGGGTCTTCATCAGGACATATTAGGGGGCCAGCAACCTAATTTATAAAAATACATAATGGAAAAATTGTAATTCATAATCATGGAATATATCTCATGTTGCATCGTCACAGCACATGAATCTTAGAAAGCACACAAACGGAGCCACTTTGAGAAATTAAGACTCTTACTATCAATACCTAGTCTGGTAACCAAATCCCTTGCATTACTAGGAACATGGGAGTTTCAGAGACCGTTGAGATCTATATATTCACTCAATTCATATGTTTCGTATGGAACAAAAACATGAATCAAAGCATGAATCAATACGTTTGGAGGGAGTGAAATGGATTAGAAAATGGTCTGGCTGGTAAGTATGGAATAGCAACCTGTATTGCTGATTCTGGCAAGGTCTAAAACAAGATAGGGCGTTGGCAATGAAGTAAATGCTTTACTTCATTTCCAACGCCCTATCTTGTTTTAGACCTTGCCAGAATCAGCAATACAGGTTGCTATTCCATACTTACCAGCCAGACCATTTTCTAATCTAATCTCTGAAACTCCCATGTGCCGAGCAACAGAGGGACGCTGTTGTTACATACTGGCTGGGCTTTGTGAGGAGGTCCACTGAACTTGTCGGCTGCCCGAGGATTTTGCAACAGCTTGCCGGACCCGCTTTGCGGGTCCCGCATCGCGGGTTAAGGACACCCGAATTCCTAGTCTGCCTGGGAAAGGCGAGGGCACAACAGGGCTGCGAACGTTGGTATTACAGGGACTCCGTTTCCCAGGAGCCCCTGTCTGACCTACCATCACCATCTGATCTGCTCTCCCTGTCTGCCTGCCCCGCCCACTGACCACTCCCCCCCCCCGCCCCCCCTCCCATATAGCAAGCAGAACATACCACTGCGCGGGAGCGCGCGGAAGCGTCCCGGGAGAAGCCCGGGCAAAGGGCGGGCCCTCTGAGGCCCTCAGAGACCGAGTGAGGCCGGGCAGGGCTTACTCCCTTTCGGCACTTCTGTGGCTACCACCTCCTGGTGCTCCCCTTTGCAATGGCGCTAAGTCCTGACAAATTAACTATGGAAAAAATAGGGGCAAGTAATACTGTTGGGACTCTTGACAACTATTTTACACGGGCCACCACTGACCCTGGCAGGGAAAAGCTACTAGCAGTGCGCCGATCAGAACGTCGCCGCTCCGTAGAAAGCATCAAGAAGAGGACTTCTACAGATCCCCCGCTCCATGTTCCTCCGCCCATTGTAGGCTTAATTGGCAGTAATGAAGTTCCTCTATCTCTGGAGAGCTTCCCCCTCTTGTTTCGCGAATGTACTCCAACTCCGCTACCCCCCATAGCTCTGCCTATGGCTGATTTTTCTCCTTCTAGTCAGATTTTAATAGAGATTGACCAGACACCAAGGACCCTTGTCGGGACTAAATCGGCTCTAAATAATTCGAAAAAGTCAATGCCCGCTAAGGTACATGGTACTACACCTGCCAAAAGAAGACGGAAAGGGGGATTCCCACAAAAGCCAAAGATCAGTCATACTGACTTCGGCAAACCTTCAAGGGCTACTATTACACCTACTTTAGCCCCAATGGCTGTATTATCCAACTCGCCAATTCTTACACCTCCCCCACCACTGACATCAGCTTCTCAGGCAGTGACTAATATGGCCCAACCTGAGATCCCTGTTGACCCCGCTTCAAAGGATAAACCTCCTGCTGTCTCTCTGGATAATATGGAACACTTAATAAGGTCCTTTATTTTACCTATCATAGAGAGGCTGAAGAGGGTGGAGACTAGGCTTGGGGACATTGAATCTGCGCTCAGTAAGCATGTGGGCTTATCCAAGGTACTGGTGAGCGGGGCTGTTCCGCCCCCAGCCTCGGTTACACCAGGCATTCCCATTCCTTCTAAACCTCCGGTTCAACCCAATGATATACCATACTCTAAGCAACTGGGGGCTCCATCTGATGAGGAGGGCACTAACCTAACTTCTAATCTACTTAGTGCACTGAAGAGGGGAACTGGAAAACCATCCGCAGGAATTACACAGGAGAACACACGGGAGATTACACGGGGTCCTAGCCGAAATATCAGATCACCGTCTCGTATATTACCTCCAGTAGAACTACCCCCTGAAGCCCTCCCCTATGTGGTTGTATTGACAGGGGTCCCTAGATTACCAGACAATAAGAGGGAAGGGTTCTATCAGTTGAAAAATAAAATTATGCACTGGCTCTGCCAATTTAGACCACTTGCACCAAATATTAATGGAGAAATTGTGCATGTAAGGCGCCTTCCTTGGCTGGGCAATAGGGCAAAGGACAATGAGGGCGATCTGGTTGGTATAAACTTTAGAGACCCGAGAGCGGTTAATTATATATTAAATTGGCCCCTTGGTAGCGGTTCCAATTCCATAGTTCCTCGCCGGCTGACCTATTTCTATCCCAGATCTCTAGTGTTCCCTTCTACTTACTCTGGTGGCCTGGCTCCCAATCACACTATCCCCATATTACCTTTTAATACTAGATATCCGATACAAGCTCCTCACCCCCTTCCCGTTGTTGACCCCTTCGGGTGGAATATGGTGCCTTCCAGGCCCAATAGAAACTTCAATGGTAGAATGGACCACCTGAGACCTTTCACACCCCTGGAGTCAGTAAATAGGTTTGATGTGCTCTCAGGAATGGATGACTGCGATTGAAGTTCACAGTCTCAACAGGACATGGGGGCCCAATCAAACGACACTGGCGTAGGAGTGATTGGTGTGGAATTTCAATCCACCAATTCCCTTGCCGAGCTGGCGCACTCTACTGAGGGTTCTGTATTTGATTCCCCTCCTATTCCCCCCGGAGAGCATACCTCCGGATTGTCCATTCTTTCATGGAATTTGGCGGGCCTTCAGGGCAAGTTAGACTCCACTGAGTGGGGGTCTTTCATTGATGAACAGGACATATGCCTGTTCCAGGAGACATGGGCACGGAAGGATACATGGCGCTCAGGGTATGCAACCTTCACAGTGCCAGCAAAATGGGAGGGGAAAGGACGGCCCTCGGGGGGTCTTGGTATATGGGTGGCTTCCCATTTGGGATGTAAGGCTAGGGCCCTCCATACTAACTCTCTGGATGTTCAGTGCGTGTTATTAGAATGGCAAAACCATAGCCAACTCGCGCTGATAAACGTATACTCCAGACCGACGGGCATAACTAACCCCTCACCCACGTGGTATGAGTTATCTCTATTTCTCCCCAGAATTCCTTTGGGTGCCAGGATTGTGTTGGGCGGAGATGTTAACTGCCAGTTTGAGCCGCTTACCCTGACTATGGAGGGAGCACTTATGGAGGAGGATGACCAGTGGGGAATTCCACAATTGATTGGCCCCCCCACCAAAGCCATGGTCTCCTTTAGCAACGCAAATTACGGCACTCACTCTCAGCAATTCGCTGAGGGCCTGTAATGGCCGATTCAAGAGTGATATCCCTTCAAAACCTACCTTTAACAAATCAGGGCAGGGGTCTCATCTGGACTATATCCTGGTTCAGACATCGGACTGGAACAGGGTCTCGGACTTCGTGGTAGTTGAAAGAACTGACAGCGACCACAACGCACTGATTCTCTTCTTGGTTGCGCCCATTGGTTACTTGGGCGACCCACCGGTAGAAGCATCTTCAAATTCTAAGCTAATTCTAACAAATGATAGGCGCAGAGTGAGGTGGGCCAAGCTTTTGGATAATCCCGCCCACATCTCTGAGCTGTATGCTCAGATACTTCCCATATTTGAACGTGTCGGGGCCCTTATTAGTCATTCCCCGCCAGAAAATGTTTTCCTCAAGCTGGGTACCTTCCATATGGAACTGAAGGACACCCTTGTGGAACTCTTAAATCCAATTGAGCGGAAGGGGATCCGCAGGGGTCAAAGACCCTCCTGGTACAATTCAGCTTGCAGGAAGGCAAAGGCCAACCTCCTCGCTGTATTGAAATATCCAAGGGACATAGATTTAATTAAGATCAGAAGGGCGGAATTAAAGCAAGCTATCCATCATGCAAAGGTGGATTGGGACTATGCCAACTGGGATAATATGCTGGCTACTCTTCGGATTAGAGACGCCCGAAAATTTTGGCAGATAGTGAGAACAGGGTCTGCCGAGCCGACTCAGGCTGTGGAGGCTAATATAGCTGCTTCAGTCTGGGAGGACAACTTTCGTAGCCTCTATGAAGAGGTTAGCCCTGGTCCACCTAAGCATCAAGATGACTTGACGCCCGTATACCATTTATCTTCTGGCGGGTCTATTGCGCAAACGGAAATTGTGGAGGGTGCTGTGACACTGCAATTTTCCCTGGGGGAGGTCCTTAACATAATATCTAAACTGCCCTCGGGTAAGGCCCCTGGGTTAGATAAAATCCCGGGAGACCTATTTAAGCACCAACCCAGGGTCTGGGCCCCATATCTATTAGAAGTTTTCAATGCTATTCTTGGGGGAATGGCGGTCCCTAGTACTTGGCTGGGAGCAGAGATTGGCTCTCCTCTGCTCCCAGCCAACTATAGGCCAATCAGCCTCATTGATGTTGCACAAAAAACTTTTGCAAGGCTGATGCTTGACCGCCTGCAGGAATGGATGACGGATAACTCTGTTCTAAGTACATTTCAGGCAGGGTTTAGGAGTAAGGTCTCGACGATGGACCAAATCTTTCGTCTGGCCCTTCTCTTTTGAAAGACGGTGCGGGTGGAGGGGGGTACGTTGTATACCGTTTTCGTTGATCTCCGCGCAGCCTTTGATCTGGTTCCGCGGAGTAAATTATGGGCAGTGCTCGCTGATCTTGGTATCCCTCCTGCTCTTCTAGACATCATTGTTCGCTTGCATACTGACAACTATGCACAGGTCAGGTGCGGGAGGTCGGGCACCCTCTCACAAAGATTTCCCGTTGGCAGAGGGGTAAGGCAGGGATGTGTTCTTGCACCAACCCTGTTTTGCCTTTTTGTCAACGGGGTAATCGACCACCTAAATAATGTCCCCAATACAGATGCACCAAGACTCGGCGGCAGGAGGGTGCCCGCAATTATGTTTGCGGATGACACCCTCCTGCTGTCGAAATCTCCAATGGGGGTTCAGCGCATTCTTGAGCTCTTTGATGCATTTTGTCAGGATCACGGTCTCGAAATAAATGCCCTGAAAACTAAGTACATGATTTTCAATCCCCCCAAAAAAACACGCCCCAATCCCACCATAGGCCTGAATAGGCTTCAAAGAGTCTTTACCTTTGAGTATCTGGGTGTGACTTTGAATGACAAACTGGAATGGGGTGATCATCAAGTCAAGTCCCAGCTCAGATTGGCCCAAATAGCAGGGGGAATAATTAGGCTAGCTAATGCCAACAAATCATCTATTAGACCGATAGCCCCCCTTTGGAGATGTATAGACCCCAGGCCAGAGGTGCGAATCTTTATAACAGTGAACTTTGGGGGTATACCTGCAAGAAAGAGTTGGTCACAGTTGAAAACAAATTTCTTAGACAACTTTTAAAGTTACCGGTTAGCACCCCACTTCTACCTCTCAGGTTGGATCTGGGCCTAAAACCCTTGGACGAAGTTGTGGGTGTAAAGCCTCTAACTTTTTGGAGGAGACTATGGTCTACCCCTGAGTTAGCCAACTATAGGCAGGAATTGAAGGACATTTTAGCTCTTCCTACTATAGTACTATAGAGAACATCCCATGGTTTAAATATCTAAAAACTGAGTTTGCCCGGCTGGGTCTCCCTACTCTTTGGAGTGACCCTGAAATGGCTTGCCAGGGTTTGTCCCGTAAACACCTGGTGGTAACTTTTTATGCTTGTAACCTTGCATCCCACATACAGGGTATACGCCCAGACTCCCTGGTTAACACCTTTTTAGGGGTGAAAGACTTTTACAAATTTGAACCAGTCTTTGATGATATCTTTCCGAATCTGGCTAGAAAATTATACTTCCAATGGCGGTATGGTACTCTTCCGCTTAGAGCATTTACAAGTAAATGGAAGTTCCACACCCCAGAAAACTGTCCTGGCTGCAATTGTGGGCCTGAAGACGAATTGCATTTAGTCTTCTTCTGCCCCGCCCACAGTGCGGCTAGAAGGTTCAGGATAATTCCACTATGCAAAAATCTAGGGTTTGTCAAATGCTCTGAGGCCTTTAGAATTCTCAAGACTGATCTCTCAAAAGCAACTGTTTTTGCGATGGCCAAATTTCTTGAAGCAGTATGGCATAAGAGACGGCTTTTAATTTCTAGGATGCCACTTCCTTGATCAGATCATGTACTACTGAGTGTGCAACCCTCTTGTATTGGTCATTTTTTAACTAGAATTTAAATTCTTTATAGAACTGTGCTGTTTTTTATTCAAATAGATTGTCCAAATAATTAACCAGTATTGATTTACTGATTGTTTTACATTTTAGGCTGCTATGTATTGGGACATTCTCTTGTTTATTTGTATGTCATTCCGTTATTTGATGCAACATGGATATCTGATCTTGGTATCTATATGCAATTTATTGTCATCTTTTATGGCAATTGCCGAAATAAAGATTAATGAATGAATAAAAGGTAACTAATAAATTAAGTTTTGTGTTTTGCTCTGGGTTTGGTATATTGAAGTAAGTGCATGTAGTAGCATATCTAGGTTCATCAGTAAATGTAAAACTCCAACATAACATGAAAACTGTTTTTATGTTATCTGTAAGTCAGTAGTAAAGTAGTTGGTAGATTGGCTGGGGCGAGCGTAAAATATTTCCAGAGATCACAACGCATACAAAATGCGGCTGCCCGCCTGATCCTACTGCTACCCAGAAGAGCGTTAGCAAAAAAAGCATTGAGGACCCTACACTGGCTCCCGGTCAGGGAGCGAGTGACTTTCAACGCCCTCTGTGTAGGGCACCGCATCCTACAGGGAAAGGGCCCCAAGTACCATCATAGTCTTCTCAATCGATATGAGCCCCCTCGCCAGTTAAGATCTCGTGGTACTGGGCAAGTTCAGGTCCCAAAGTTCAATAGAGTGCGAATGGGTGGACGCTCCTTCAGAGGCCTGACCGCCACTCAGTGGAACAAATTGCCACAGAGGCTGCGATTGGAGACATCAGAGTCCATCTTCCGGAGAGAACTCAAAACAATTCTGTTTCCCAAAGACTAGTGCATGAACTAAAGATACTCCCTATTCAGGCCAGGACGTAAGAGAAGCGGCATCGAAGTAACCAGCGCGGGGACACACTAGCCAGTGTAACCAAGCGCTCTATAAGCTGTATGAATAAATAAATAAATAAGCTTGTTTTTTTTACAGAACAAATTCTACATAACTACACACACAGTTAGAATGCCCATGAAAGCGCAGATGACAAAGCAACAGACGCAAATACATTATGTTTTCAGAAATAAGTTACAAAAGGGGCAAAATGCTGAAAAAGTGGTGAAAGAAAAAAGAGCTATTGGCAAGAGGACAACGTTATTTCTTACAAATATATGTGGACATTTGCAAGGATTACAAAATAAAGAAAATGAAATTATGACTATGAGAAACAATAAGAGTGGACAAAGTGTACATTGCAAGAACAGAAAAGGTTGTAAAAAATATGTTCGCACCTTAACCAGGAGACAGAAGAAGTTTAAGGAAATCAGAGACAGTATTATTCGCAGTAGAGAGGTAGTAAATCTAATGAGAAATTCGAAAAAGTATAGAAGAAGGAGAGATGTACTGAAACAGAAAGAATGAGTTTAGAGAGTAGTTGATGAGGCATTTGCTTTGAAGAGGAAGCTTTTCATTTTGATTCTAAATAGAATGAATACTCTTGACAAAATAGTGTTGCACATGAGGAGATAAAGCCAGAAGAAAATATTAGAGAATAGAAGTAACTTTTGTACAGTTTTTAGTGGAGAATGGAAACATACTTCTAGTACAGAGCCTTTCTTTAATAAAGAAAGCTATCTCCAGGATAGCAGATTGATGCTATTGATGAAAGAGAACAATGTTATGAAATGAAGAATGGCAGCCCTATAGCAAAAGAGGTGATAGTACCTAGAACGGTAGAAGACGTTATTGCAGAAGATGTACCAGGAATGCATAGTCAGGCCCCCGTATACATATGGAATTGTAGTTGTTTTTGTAGTATTACATAGCAATTCATTGATATATTAAGAACATGCCTAAGTATATTTCCAAGGCAAAGGTTAAAACTCAAAATAAGTACTTTGCAAGATTTGGATCCTTGCAAGCTGAGAAAGCATACAAATTTGCATCAACACTCACTAGCTTGTTTATCAAAGAAAGTGTGCCAACGCATCCTTCATCATTTTAGGATGTTAGCTGTACACCACTTAACAATGGAAACTTTAATTAGGAGGCTGTACTATGTGAAAACTCCTGATTTATGTTTAGGAGAAATTAATAGGGCACTTTTGCATGGCACTGTTGCAGAGGTAGAGAAGGTTTGTGATGATGTGCAGTTTTGTTTCTTTGGTACAGAACATGACTGTAGGGACATTGAAGAGTTGATAACAGGAGGACTTGCTGAACAGTACCAAGGTACTACAGTTTATAGTTTTGAAGAAGAGATTGCAACATTTAACACAGTATGTTCTGAAAAACCAGAGTGAGTTTGTATAGGTTGTCGGTGCACTCACTACAAGAATCAAACACGCACTGTTGACTTATATTTAAAAAGTGAAAACGAGAACAATGATAACTGGCAAAAGTTTACACTGTACTTATTTATAGAAGAACTATTTCACTTGTCCAGACAACAAGTTATGTGTGAATACTGCTACAATAAATTAGAGGATAATAAAATGCATTCTAGAGCTGTGCATAACATGTTAGAACTGGTCGCCCTGCGCAGAAGCACTTCAAGGTTTAAATGTTTATGAATCAATTCTTATCCAAACTATACATCTATTTCAGGCTATAGTAAGTATGGAGCCACAGGCAGGCAAGTTACCCCCAACAGAGCCGCAGAAAGGTCTAAAAGGTAGAGTAGTGTATTTATCATTAGATGTCAAGAAAAATATTGTAATGGTAGGGGTATATAGAGATTTAGAGGAAGGACTAGTAAGTCTTGTAAATGGTGTGCCTACAAAAAGATATGGCAGGAGTTAGCAGATGTTACCAAAGTTAAAAATGCAACTTTATATCTGGTACAAAACAATGTTTAGAAAGCCTGCAAGATATCATTCATATGGAAGATCAGACATTTCTATCAACAGTACAGATTTAGAAGTTGCACCAGTCCAGAACAGAAGAAAAATATGAACGTTATGGCATCCCCACTTTGCATTTTAAAGAGGTTATTAGTGATGTCATTGAGCTGTTTAAAATTAAGGAAGCAAAAGGAGCTCCATTAAGTGTACATATTTTTCCTATTGAAGTAGGTGGCAGGTATGATAAGTGGCCTGTGCAAATACATGCTGCTGAGTATAGATGTAGTATACTTTATTCAGAAGATCCTAGATTTTGTCAGTGTATCCCATATACATTTTCCGTATTATTTGAAAGTGACTTGTCTGGCCTCTCATATACCGTGAATCATATTCTAAAAACAGGAGATCATTTGCATAATATATCAGCAAGCGAACTGTTAGAGAAAGTTCAAAGAAAAGATGAGCACTTGGAATACAATTTATGAGACCAAAATGTCAGCGTTGGACTAATGAATATTGGTATTGGTGTCATGGTGAACTGAAATGCATGTTGAGGAACCTTGGAGTACCTACTTGTTCCCTGATGCTGAGTTGTGCTGAATATGCATGGGATGAGTTGCTAGAATGTCTGAAGGAGGAACATTCAATTACAAAAGACATTCATCTGAAGATGCCAGGAGAACTCTGCTCACTAGACCCTGCACATGTTTGCAGATATTTTAATCACAGCTTTCAAGCAATAATCTCTTTCATCTTGAACAAAATGAAACCTCCTCCTGGTGAAGTGATTGATTTCTTTTGGCATAAAGAGTACCAAGCCAAATGTGCTCCCCATGTTCACATGTTTTTGTGGGTAAAATATGTCCCAAAGTTTGTAACAGACAGTGATGAGACTGTGTTGTCTTTTACTGAGCAGTATGTAACTTACTCCATACCAAAGGAGAATAGTGACAACATATTAAGACAACAAGTTCTACAATTCCAAAATCATAGATGCAGAAATTAATGTCAGCAAAAATATAGCGCAAAAGGGAAATTTTATAGAAGATGTTGTTTCGGATTCCCGCAGCCTATCATCTCACAGGGAAGAGTCAACAACTTTTTGTCTGCAGTCAGTCATACATATACAAGGAAATCACAAACAAATACATACAACCAAAGAAGAACAGAGCCCTCCAAGTACATTAATGACTACAACCCTAAGATTCTGAAGATGTGGATGCAAACATGGATGTACGGTTTGGTGCCGACAACTCAATTGCTGTTGCTCGGTATGTTATTTCTTATATAACAAAGTCAGAGAAAACTGAGATGAAGGAGATGTGGGATGAGATTTCAGCAGAAAAGAGTCTTACAAAGAAATTGTACAGTTTTAGTTTGAAAATGTTCTCTCGCAGTGAGATAGGCTCCTATGAATGTGTTGACCGGTTAAGCTCAGCTAATTTGTTTTCCTAATCTAGAGGAGTTCTATGGATGAGTTTAGGGCTTGCTAATACTCGTAACAGATTACTGAAGTATGTTCCTGAAATGCAATATCTTGTAGAATTTGAGCCACACAATACAGATATTCTAAAGAGTAACGCTGGATACGTACTATCCAAGATGAAGTCCTCATTTGGAAAGGATGTGTTTCAATGAAATACTACAACATTATAATTTCAGAAGTAATGTCAGTGATAACATACATGAAGGTACATTTACTGTGGCTGGATGTAAAGGATGTTTAGTGAGACTTAACAAAGAAAATGTAATCAACCATCAAAAGCTAAGTTGCCAAACTGCAGACAAAAGAGAGTTTTTCTATTTAGCCTTGTACAGTTGTTTAAGCCATAGCAAACTGAAAGTGAGCTAAGTGAAAAATTTGACTGTTATGAAGACTGAATCAATCCTGTGAAAGACATCATTGAGTGCAGTGTGTTTCCAGTGGATCCTCAAATGTTGATAGAAGAGATTGAACAAGAAGAATAATTGCTGCTGAGATAGCAAGAGAGAGTTCTCAGAGCAGTCAAAGTTATGCACCTGGAAGTCAAAATTCTCTTGGACAGCCAATCATTGAAAATGAAGCGTCAATTGCTATAAATGAAGTGAAGAATGCAATGCAGCAAGTGAGATGGGAAACTGTGGATCTAGAACTACTAATACAGCAATTGAATGCAGATCAGAAATAAATGTTTGAAGAGGTTAAAGGTAAAGTAGAACATGGATTTCTCCACGAGAAATAAAAGTGTGCGTGTTGTACATACAAACCAGTTCTATTGGACAGAAGTGGTCAAGCTGGAACTGGAAAAACCTTCTTGATTAAAGAACTGACAAATTACCTACAGAAGACAACAGGTCCAATTTGTCATGTGTAGACACTGCACCAACCGGCTTAGCTGCTCATAATGGTGAAGGAGTTACCGTTCATTGATTAATAATGCTGTCTGTTGAACATGACAACAAATTACAATGTAACAAATTATTTGGTGACGCTTGTCATGAAGTGGCAAGAGTTTTAAAGAAATTAAAGCTACTAAATATTGATGAAGTCAGCATGGTGTCTAACCTAAAGCTAGCTTTTATACATTTAAGAATGCAGCAAATATTAAAAACTGACTACAATGTACTTTTTGGAGGAAAACACTTAATAGTCTTTGCAGACCTGCTACAACTCACTCCTTTAAAAGGACAACCTCTATTCAAGAAATTGCTACATCATGAAACAAGGAATTCACTAGGAAGTATTGGAAATGTAAACATTTGGGAACATTTCAATAGAAAGAGTTAATCCAAAATATGTGCCAAGCATCAGATATGCGTTTTGCAGATATACTAAAGGATATAAGAGTGGCGTCCTCACAAAAGAGGGAAAGACAGTATTACAACCCGTCTCATCATAAATGTGTTTCCAAGTAATGTTTCAGCTGCTGAGGTAATGTATGATTTTGTTAAGGAAGAGAAGTCTATTGTTTGTTTGATGCGAACTCTTGAGTAGTGTAGTAAATTCAATAAACAATTATTGCAACTGGAACAAGAAGAGATCGTTGAAATTAGAGCAAATGATAAAATGGAACATCAAGGAGTTACCGTGCTCCTAACAGAAAAACTGCAATTGAAATTGGATAGTTTAGCAAAGTCTGTGTAAAAAACTGCAGGATTAGAAAAAGAGCTACGTATCTGTAAAAATTGTTGTGTAATCTTACGTCAAAATGTAACTTCATCGATGCTCATGACGAGCTGAGATCGTTATGAGTCACAGCGCTCCGGTGCTCATGACGAGCTCAGCTCGTCATGAGCCGTGGAACGCTCACATGTGGGAATAATTGCCCTGCCGAGCGTTCATCAGGAATGGGTGTGGTCATGACGATTCATGAGCACACGAGAGTCGTGTCTCATGATGAGCTGTGCTCGTCATGAGCATGGGGGCGCTGTGTGCACCCCCAGCATAGCGGGGGAATTACCCCCGCACGGAAGGGGTTAAGTGTTGAAGAAGGGCTAGCAAATGACTCAATGGATAAAGTTATGCAATTTATAAATTATCCACACAGAAATTATGTGTAATACTTAGCCATAAAATTTGATGATGTTGCTGAAGTTAAGCAGATTGGTAGATGCGTCATACGTTTTCTACTTGTGAAAGATTTGTATGTCCAGCATAAGAAGTTCACAGTGTCTTTAGCGCATGCAGTAACTATTCACAAATCACAAGGTTTAAGTATAGATACAGATCTTGTTAATATTGGTAGTGGAGTATTCCAAGAAGGAATGCCATATGTTGCTTTGTCATGAAATGGAACATTGTCTGGTTTATTTCTAATTGATTTTGATGAGCAGATATTAAGTGCTGATGTGAGCTGTGTAATGGAGTGTAATCAGTTAAGAGCTCAATATGCTCCTCATTTAGGCCAGTATCCTGTGGTTCAAAAGCAATACTGTGGCCAATTTGGAAAATATCACAGCAGTCTATCAGATTTGAACAGAAATATGAACAAAAAGAAAATCAACAAGGAGAAGAGAAAAGAAAACTACAGCACGATGAGGAAATACAAGGCTATCGCTTTGATAATATATCTGCAGTGAACTGTTATGCAAATGTAGTGATAAATGGACTATACCATTTGCCTCATTTTACACATTCTATTAAAGAAAAGGTAGATAAAAGATTGTCTTCAGAACTATGTGGTTTACTTGAAGAATCAAAAAGTGACAGAAGTATTATACATTCTGCTACTGGAATAAGAAAACTCACCTATGACTGTACTGGATCAGTAGTGTTCTCTCAAAATCTTCAGCAGGATGCTCAAGAATTTCTAATCATAATGCTAAGACTATTAGATAAAGAAAATGTGAATATCAATGAATTATTGGGTTAAACTTATAAATGGACCTATAACTGTGAAGATTGTGAATTTACGTGTAGCACTGAAATCAATTCAGATCGATTCCTCTACTTGACATTAACAGATAGAAAAGCTGTGCCCTTTGAAGATTTAAATACAAACGTCTATCAAGATATGACCTGTCTAAACTGCAGAACAGAACTTAGGTCAACGGTGTTTCTACAAAGGTATGGAAAATATGTCATAGTCAAGCTACAACAAGGCAGAATGGATGGTACTAAATTAGGAACTGAAATTACAAACTTTAAAGCTGAACAAATTTCCATCTCAAAAAGAATTTTCACAACTATAGCAATTATATTTAATGAAGGAGTCAATATAACCTCTGGACACTGAGCAATATATTTAAGATGTCAAACAGGATGGACAGAGTGCTATAACGCAAGTGACATTCAAATCAAGACTACCTGAAAAGTTACCAAACTCATATCTGCTATTTCTAGAACCGAAATTCTAAGGAGAATCTAGAGTAAGAAAATGTGGTATTGTGTTGATATATTTATGGATTATGTGTTTCTGCGACATTAGTCAGCCTATTAGGGGTATTGTCTACAGCAAGCTGTTAGAAATGAAGGACTCTTTTCAACTGCGGGAAAGGAATGTATAAAAACATTTGAGGACTACATTGTGTTACTACAGATAACAAGTACATGGAGGGACTATAATACCAGTAGACTTATGTTGCTTGTGAAACGCCTCATCATCAGTAAAAAAATGTCCCATTTTATTTCTGCTACCCCAACTTCTATGTCGTACTGTGTGTAATGTTTTTCGTACATGGACCAAGAACATTTTAGACATCGCTTGACCTAACAGGGATGATGTTTACAAAATGTTTTTCAAAAATGAAGACTGCTTCATAATTGTTGGACATTTTTTACCAGATATAAATTTGAGTATTTGAGTATTGAGTGCATTGAACAGTATGACATAGTTGTAATGATCTACTGTGCATTTTTTGTACAATACATTTATTGTTTTTTCCTACTGTTTATTGATGATGCTTCATACAAAGCACTGTTGAAAGTGTAGAAGTATGAAATCTGAAAACAGAAGAAAACAGTAAAACATTTGTCTATGTTGAATTCAAGTTTTTGTTAAAAAATATTGTATTTTGTATGGTTGTTTAATGTTCAAAATTAAATTCTAATACATTTTTGACTGTTTCTATTGTTCACAGTAGTTGGAGGTTGAGATATATTACGTGTCTAAAATCACTAATCTGGTGATGGATTAATCGAGTTACCCCTCATGTACTCATCCCATCTCCCAAGCATAAAAATTGCACTTGTCCAATCCCCAGCCACTACTTAAGCGGTCATCCAATCACTCAGGTACTGCCCATGGAGGCATGCCATCACTAAGTCACTGCTAATGTGGTAATGCAAACACCAATTTACTACACTTGCACTCTTTCATTCATCCAGGAACTGCACTTGCAGTTATCCATTTACCAAGGCACTACCCATACACACATACAATCACCCAGGCACTACCTGTGCACTCATCCATTCACACACACTACTCATGCAGTGATCTGTTTACTCAGGTACTACCCATGCACTTATCCAATGATCCAGGCAGTATCCTTACACCCATGCTTTCAATGATATATTACCCATTCACTCATCCAATCACCCAGGCACACGTCATACATTAATCTATTCACTCAGGCACTACCCATACATTCATCTATTCACTCAGGCACTGCTGATACACTCAGCAAATCACCTACCCACTACCCATACAGTCGTCCATTTACTCAAGCACTACCCATGCACTCATCCAATTACTCACACACAGCCCATACACTAAAGCAATCACCCAGGCACTACCCATACACTCATGCAATTAACCAGGCACTACCTATACATTCATCTAGTCACTCAGGCACTACCTATGCACTATGCAATCACCCAGACACTATACATGCATTCATCCAATCACCTAGGCACTACCTTTTCACTCGTGAAAACGCCCTCGCACTACTCCTGCACTCATCCAATCACCCATGCACAACAAATCCACTCATCCAATAACTCAGGCACTACTCATGCACTCATCTTATCACCCAGGCACTAACATGCACTGATCCAATCACCTAGGCACTAACCATGCACTCATCCAATCACCCAGGCACTATCCATGCATGCACCCAATCACCCAGGCACTATCAATGCATTCACCCATCACCCAGGTACTATACATGCACTCGCCCAATCACCCAGGCACTAACCTTGCACTCATTCAATTAACAAAACACTACCTTGCACTCATCCAATTACTCAGGCATTACCCTTCCACTCATTCATTCACTCAGGCACTACTCAAGCACTAATACATTCACTAAGGCACTACCCATGCACACATCCAATCTGCCAGGCATTACCCTTGCACTCATCCATTCACTCAGGCACTACACATGTGCTCATCCATTTACTCAAGCACTACCCACGCACTCATTCAATGACCCAATCACTACTCATACACCCATACAATCACCAAGGCACTACCCAAGCACTCATCCAATCAACCAGGCACTACCCATGCTCTCATCCATTCAATGAGGTGATACACATGCACTCATCCAATCAACCAGGCGCTACTCTTGCACTCATCTAGGCACCCGGGCAGTACCCTTTCACTCATCCAACTGCCCAGGCAGTATCCATGCACACACACAATCACCCAGACACTACCCTTGCACTCAAACACTCACTCAGGCACTACCCATACACTCAGACATTCACTCAGATGCTATCCATGCACTCATCCATTCACCCTGGCAGAATGAATGCTCACATCCAATCACCCAGGCACTACCCTTGCACTATCCATGCCCTCATCGAAACACCCAGGCACTACCCTTGCACTCATCCATTCAATGAGGCACTACCTATGCACTCATCCAATCACCCAGGTGCTGCTCTTGCACTCATCAAGTCACCAAGTTGTACCCATGCACTCATACAATCAACCAGGCACTAGCCATGCAGTTAGGCAATCAACTAGACACTGTCCATACACTCATACAATCACCAAGGCACTATCCATTCACTCACCCAATCACCCAGACACTATCCATGCACTCATACATCAATGCAGGCATAACCCATGCACTCATGCAATCACCCAGGCATTACTCATGCAATCGCCGAGGCACTACCCATGTGCTCATCCCTTCAATGAGGTGGTACCCATGCATCACCCAGGCATACTCATCCAGTCACCCAGGTAGTACCCATGCACTAATCCAATTACTTAGGCACTGCACATGCACTCATCCAATCACCCAGGCACTATCCATGCACTCACCCAAACACCAAGGCACTACCCTTGCACTCATCTCTTCACTGAGGCACTAACCATGCACTCATCCATTCACCCAGGCACTACCCATGCACACATCTAATCACCCAGTCACTACCTTTTCAATCATCCATTCACTCAGGCAGTACCCATGCACTCATCCACTCACTCAGGCACTACCCATGCACTCATTCAATGACCCAGGCACTACCGTTGCACTCATCCAATTACCCAGGCACTACCCTTGCACTCATCCATTCATTCTTTAATACGCCACTCATCCAGTCATTCACTATTGCAAACATTATAGACATTCTTATACACTCATTCATTCAGTTTTGTTTATAATTTTAAAAATGTTATTTATTTTTGGGGAGGTTTTTTTGGTGATTTTTCAATATATTTTTTTCTTTTTTCAAGGAAAAATGAACTGCAACAGGCAGTGGAAAAACTTCAATAAGCACTCACAAACATGAGAATACTGCAAGGACCTAAAGACAAAATCAACATTTGTGAGTCTTGCAACTATTGTGGAAAGCTGTTATGCTTGGCTCACCAACATTAACCACAATTCCATATAATAACTCGCCATCTGGATGCATTCAGCTGCGATATCATGAGACTGTTGTTGAACTTCAGAAGGCAGTCTTTGTCCAGGTGTTGATGCACTTGCTAAAGATGTAGATGGGCGTTCAGCCTCTCGTTGTCGCTTCGCAGCTTTTAATCGGTTGTTGTGGAAAGTTTTCAGATGGTAAAGCATTAAAATTGTTCCACAAGAGTATTTTTTATTTGTACCTCTCAACAACTTCTGTCTCACAAATTGTGCATACCATGTGCCGCTGTTTTGGATTCTCCAGAAGGAATTGTGAAAAAGCCTCATGTGTTGCTCCTTTTTTTCTGTGTAGGCACCTCATCTTCAGAGTTTTACGAATGCAATTCCTGGACTTCCTATTTTTCTTGTAGTTGTTGGTTTTTCCCCTGTTGTTGTTCTGTTGTTTGAGTTACCATTTCTTTAATAAAATTGTAAAAACTTCACCAGAAAATTCCAGACACATTCGCTCACTGAAGTGCTCTCAGAGAATGAACCAGTAAGGTTTGTGGGTGTTTTCTTCCTATTGCTATAGTTGAAAAGTGTATCATCCAATCATTTTTCTTTGTTTCTACATCACATGATCATCGCAATGATCAGCGTCATTGGCAAGCGTGTGATGTGAGGTCCTTTGCATCGTCGTATAGGATCCCATCAATGCGGTTTGCGTTTCAAGGATGCTGCATGCAACTGAGGTGATGCATCAGTTATAGGGAGCTGTGAGGCTGTAATATGGAGGCTGCCGTCGAGCTGTCATCAACAAGAGATGCCAGGACCAGGGTGGGAGATGTGCCGTGCTGTCAGCGATGTGTTGGTTCTGAAGATGCAAGGTTGACACAGACCTTCTGCGTCATGTCCAATCCATGCAAAAGAGGTGATGCATCGGTTCTGCTCAAACGAGGAGATGCATTGGTTCATTCTTGAGGATGCACTGCTCAGTAGAGATTATGCATCAGTTTAGCTGATAAGGACTTTAGGCCCACTTGCAAGTGTCCAGGCCTGGGGTTGGCACCACTTGGCACGGTAGACTCACAGATGGCAGATTCAGGGTTAATGGAAGCTTGTTATGTCCCTGATGCTTCAGATCACGAGGCCAGTCAAGTAGCCTTTGGAGTCACTCTGGGTTCTGGGTTCAAGAGATGCAGGTCCAGCCCTTCTCACACTGCCAACAGGGCAGTAGGCAGCAGGTCAACACACCACAGCAAAGCAGGAGTCCAGCAGAGAAGCAGTCCAGCAGAGTGACAGTCCTTTCAGTAGCACATCAGTCCTTCTTCCTGACAGAGTATCCACAGTTCCAGAACTGTACTGAAGTGGTGGTGTCTGAGTACCAGTACTTATACTTAGTGGTGCCTTATAAAGAGATTCCTTTGAAATGCACAGGTGTCCTCCCTTCCTATGCAGCCCTATTTGTAAGGACAGCACACAGCCTATTCCGGTGTTGAGGTTATGCCTGGCTCCTCCCTCCCATCCTGTCAGGATGACCCCTCAAGTCACACCTAAACTCCCATTGTGTGTGGCTTGGTGGAATGCACAAAGCCCAACTGTCAACCACACTCAGGCATGTGATTAGAGACAGGCTGCAGGCACCAAACGGCTAAGGCAAAAAGAAATCCCCACTTACTTAAAGTTGTCTTTTCAGAATTGTAATTTAAAATGTGACTTCGGCATACGTTAGGATTATAAAGTAGGATTCCAGAGCACCAAACTTTGCAGTTATATCTTTCCATTTGGAAATTACCACGTATAAAATGGGAAAACAAATTATCCCAATGTTATCCCATGGGAAATATAGACCTTGCAGTAGTAAAAAATGTCTTTAAGAGTTTTTCCATACCAGGACATGGAAAACTTAAAAGTACATATCCTACTTTTTACATACATTGCATACGGCCCTATGGGCTGTCCAGGGCCTACCCTAGAACGTGTATGGATTAAAAAGGAAGGTTTGGGTCTGGCAAGAGGTTTAACTTGCCAGGTTGACATGGCAGCTTTGAAACTGCGCACACAGGCTTTGCAATGGCAGACCTGAGAGATGTTGATAGAGATACTTAAGTGGGTGGCACAATCAGTACTGCAGGTCCACTAGCAGCCTTTAACTTACTGGCCCTAGCCACATTACTAGGGACTTATAAGTAAATAACATTTGTCAATTGTCAATCATTTTAGCACTGGTTAGCAGTGGTAAAGTGCGCATATTCATAAGGCCAGCGAAAACCAAGTTAGCAAAGACAGGAGGTCTGAAGGCAAAATGTTAGGGGAACCACTCCAAGGATGCCAGGTCTAACAGAAAGATAACCAATTACTTCATTTATTGGACTCCATAAGTTTCATTAGAAATATGTGCCTAATTTTGGTCCATCGATGAGACCAATGCAACATTTTTCTAAAAGTAGACCGTTTTTGTATGGGGTGAGTAGCAAGAATAGGTATTTATCCACATAAAGGTTGATTTGCTGTCTGCTCCCCTTCACAACTATTTTTTTTAAACAAATTGTATTTGTCATGTTTGACATAAGCTGCACAGCTCTGCATCCCAGAGACTTCTGCACACATCAAGTATACAATTATAATGATGACTTTAGACTTTTATAAAGATAAGCAAACGGCATATTAACAAATCCCTTCCCCCAATGCCCCCTCCCCCTGATTGCGCCACCAGCTCAAAGGAAATAAGGGAATACATCAAGAGCGTAACTGCACACCCAACGACCACCCAATCTACATAGAACCAGCATATTCTTCAGTCCGGCAAACCCACATCTCCCTCCTGAGGCAGATCCAGTTCCAGTCCCCTGTAGTCTGCCCACCTCTTCCAAATCCTATATTATTTGCGTGGGCACACCCTGGCAACGAAAACCGGCTGTTCGAGCCCCATGCAAAAGTCCATCACGTTTCTCCACGCAGCCAATGACGGAGCCTGGGGCGCATTACAAGCCCTAGAAATATCTCTTTTTGCTAACGTGACACCTAGAAACAAGAGGTGTCTCTCATAGTGATTGCCCCCACTCCCTCCATGACATGTAGCAGGGCCAAGCGCGGTGAGCGGGGAAGCTCCAAACCTAATACCTCTGACAAACAGGAATACATCCCCCTCCAGAATCTATGCAGAGAAGAACTACTCCAGACAGTATGTAAAAGCGTGCCCTCCTCCCGCTGACAGCGGAGACACTCAGGGGATCCAATCATTCCTGCCCTCCACAAGCGCACCCTAGTGAAGTACACTCTGTGCTGGTATTTAAATTATCCAACGCGGGCGCGCCAGGGCCTTAGCCCAGTCCTCCTCCTCCAATTCACCCACATCGGCCTCCCACGTGGTCTTGAGTTTCTGCAGATTGGCGGAACAGTGAATAACCAATGTTTGGTATATGCAGGAGATCTTGTGGTCCGGCAGCTCCCCCATAAAGATCTTGGCCTCAATGGGGCTGAAGTCAGGGAGAGACTCCAGACCCTCCAAACTAGGGGCTAGGGCGTGCCGAAATTGTAGCTACCTGTATAATTGGGATCGTGGCATCTCATACTTGTCCCGCAAATCTTGGAACGATTTAAGTGTCAGATCCTGCATAACATCTCCCAGGATCGAGATGCCAATAGAATCCCAGCCCCGGAAGCCCTGCAGTGCTGCCAAATGTGGCAACTGCCCATTGCCCCAAAGGGGGGTCTCCCTGGTCAAGACTTTCCACCAACCCATCCTTCCCAGAGCCTGCCTCCATATGTGAAATACCACCTGTGTGGCCGGGGGCAGGGGCCTCCGAAGCGGTGCAGAGTGCAATAGCGTGTGCAGCGAACTGCTGCCCATAAGCTGCCGCTCAACTGCATACGCTGGATCCCCCCTGTCCCTGTACCACCACTCGTTGAGGACAAGCAAGTGTGCAGCTTGATAGTAAGAGAGGACGTCTGATGAAGCGTCTCCCATGGGTAAGAGGACAACAGCAACGCCGGCGGAACAAGGTGGGCAGGATCGGTTCTCTGAGGTCTCTTCTGCTGGCCCCAGTAAGTTGTTCTGTTGTAATGTTAATATTAATATTAATATTTATACTTCCCTAACTTTTACAGCCCTATTCATTCCAAACTGTTTCCTAATTCTATTTTTTACAAAATAGTCTTTGATCTTCTTGTAGACTGTTTCTACGTTCGTATCCTGCTTCTACTATCACTCTCTGTGCTATTACTATTTACTATTATCATGATTCGGTATGTGTAGGTAGCTAAGCTTGCCCAGTCGGCAAACGGTGTTAAACAAAACTCTGATCCAGCAATCGCACTAGGCACTGAGTGCAGTCCTCTGGGTTGCCCTTGCTGTCTATTCCAGTCTTCTTAATGTAAGTGCTTTGACAATTTCCAACAACAAAATGTCAATGTGTCCACCAAGAATAAGCTAGTAGTTGGCTTTTTTGATTTGATAGGAGCACATACCATACCGCTAGTGTTTCAGGGACTATTCTGCACATACAGAAGTATGGACAAGAGAAATAGGACATTGTTGATGGATGTATGACGTTACCACGCGGTACATCACAACACGGTACATCACAACGCAGCTTTTACAACGCAAGTTGCGCTGTATGGTACTGGACTTAGGAATAGTATGATTTTCTATTCCAACTCCAGCCTACGTACAGTAGGGAAGGTGTTGGAATAGTAAATCACACTATTCCTTAGTCTAGAGCGCCCTCCAGTGCAAGTTGTGGTAACGACTTGCGTTGTAAAATCTGTGTTGTGATGGCACTGCGGTGTTTTGACCGCGTAGTAAAGGTTGTTTCCCTTGTTGATGATAGGTGCAGTTCGACTTTCCACATACCTCAATTCGAACGGAAGTTGAACCCCCAATCCCCTGACCGACTATCTAGTGTGTCTGACTAATGATTATACAACCCAGAAGAACAGAAGAAGACTACCGCCGAGTCCCGACCTATCAGAGTCACGGAAGTATGCCTGCAAAGTGCAGTAGTGCAAACCCTTCCGCTCACTCACTCATGAACAAAAACCACACAGTGTTTTTTTAGTTTTAAAGTTTTATTTTCAAATAAGAAATAAAAAAACAATTACTATATTTTTAAAAGCGCAGTATTCCGAGCGAGCAGTGGTGATAGATGACGCTAAAGTTTAAACACCCTTCCCTAGAATCAATATACTTCACCTTAACACATCTAATTATTAGAATAACTGTGCGGGAGCCCTCACCTTGTTTGAACTTCAAGTTCTGGTGGTGATGAGGAGTAGTTGATGAATTGAAAAGCTCTTGTTGGCAGAAGGGCAATGGAATCTTCTGTCTGTAATTAGAAAAATGGTGCACGTTAAAAAGCAAGCATTCATCAGTTGTGCCAAAAAGTGTAGCATGTAATGGCTAAGCATATAAAAGGTTAACACCCACCCCAAAACCGTCACTTTTTTTCATTCCCAATAATTAAAAATTGGTTATGTATTAACATTATCTTCCATTATGAGAAGAAATAGGGGGTGGTGTATGGCATCTAAAAATATGACATGTTTCTAGGCGTCACAACATCGGATGCGGCACATACTACCACCACCACCAGTGCCGAGGCCAGCAGCGCGGAGGCGTCCACTCCAGGGGGTGATCCGGCGGCGCCCCAAGTGCCACCAGGAGGAGCTGTGGGGGATGGCTCAGCAGCAGCGGATGGTGGTAAGTTATTATACTCCTTACTTATTGACATTTTAGAGTAGGCTCTCAAAGGAGTGTATGATGTACTGTACAGTTGACAGTACACTAGTACAAGTACACTGTACTGTTAAGAACAGTTACTAATTTAGAAATACATTTTTGCCAATCACGGAGAAGACAGTCACCCTTGACTTAGCAATAGCATTAGCGGCGGTAGTTCTCGAGTAAGCAATGGCCTCCTCTATTTGACTTCAACTCAGCTGGGAAAATTTTATCATGAAGCCAAGTCATATCAGATGAACTTGAGGGATGTGATGAACAAACAGGGAAAGAACGGTGAAAGGAAGGACGAGCGAGTCATAACATTTATGACTGTAAAGAATGATACATGTTTTTGAATGCAGGCAGAGGTGGTTGATAGGAAGGAATCAGATGCATGGCTGCTTGAAGCAAGGATGGTTGGAGGAGAAAGAAAAGATGACTGCCTGTGTAGGTGAATGAGAAAATGCATGTGTGGTGTGCATTGCAGTATATCATTTGGGTGAAACTCAAATGCAAGTCAAGAGGGTGGTTTACCAAATAAAATAAAAAGGGTGGTAGTTCGTTGTTGAGAAAAAGTAAAGTTGGTCCAGTTGAGCTGCTAGTAGAATTCCTGAAACTCCCACTAATGTTACAGACCTACAAAGACGGTGGAAAGATACATGCCAAAATGTTATACTGTGCTTGCAAGTTGGTAGTGTTACTGTGAGACAACTTTCTGTTGAATTATTTTGTGTTAATGTTAAAGAGTATTGGGTACAGACTCTATTTTTCTTTCTTTCTTCATAGATGCTCCAAAAAAACTGACCTGGAAGGAGATGGCTATCCGGGGCAGGGCACGGAAGCTGGAGGCCATTTGTGCTGAATATCGGCGGCTGGTGGCTCGGGAGCAGGAGGAGGAGACGGCAACAGCTGCATCCTCCTCCAGTGCCCCCGGGTCCACCAGCAAGCAGCCTGCAGCGGTACGGCGCCGTGGCTCGACAGCCTCCCGCCGCGGCCGCGGAGCAGCTAAGAAGACACCAGCAGCTGCCCCCCAGACCCTCGATGGCACGTCAGCGCTGCCTCCGCCAGAGAGTGGACTCCCTGGAGCACGTGGTAGAGAAGCTCCAGCGCCAGCTCCGGGACCTCCGCAAAGAGATGCGGGACAACCTGTCCATAGGACACCACCGGAAGAAGTGGCTGTCCCTTGCCCCTTTTTTAAATGCTGGTGGGGGAGGGAATTGGGCGTTGGGGATTCAAAGGGAGTTTTGAAGGACATTTGGACATTGGTTGGGGTTAGGGAGGGGGGTGAGTTGGGTCTTTTGAATAGTTTATTTTTGTTAGGGAAAATATGTTTATTTATTTTACATACATAAACATAGCATACACGTTCATATTATTTTGTGTGGTGGTGGGCGGGAGTTACTGAAGGTTTGGTTTCCTCAAACTTACCAGCATGAATTATCTAAATGTCCAAAAATTTACAAAAGTGCCACTAACAGAGTTAGTGAATTCAATTGCCCTACTAGTACTTTACTAGTGCTACTGTCAGTCTCTCTTCTCCTCCGAGTCCTAGCCCATTATTCTACCTCCCCAAAAGGCTTATCTTACCTGTGATTCGTGTTTGAGAATAGGGCTAAGCACAGGACTGCCTGCATGACAAATGGCGATTAAGGTTGGGTATGGAATCCTGGACGGATGAAATGTCATCGTTGTGCTGGTAGCAGTAGTGGTACACACTGGCAGTAGCAGCATATAAAAAAAAGGAAATGAAGCATTGAGTGGCCTGAGCGTAGCATTAGAACAGTACAATAGATAGTACGGTAGAGAATAGTGCCATAAATTGTAGCCTAAGCAGTGCTAAAGTATTCAAAATATAAAAACTAGTTGCGTGGTGTATGGCTACTATAAGAAATAGTATTGAAGGTGAAGGACACAGCAGCGTAAGCATTAAGCATTCGATTTGTCACGTGTAGGAGGAGGATGTTGTTGATCAATCCATGATGGCGCACATGAAATTCTGATTTGAATGATTTTTCTGTTGCTTTGACCTTATCCTCCCCAGCAAGTGTGTGGAATTATTGTTGTCATTTAGTCACACCTAAATGAAAACCACACAGCCCGGATGAAGAGGGTTAGGGTTTGACAATTGGATGGGAAGGGGGTTTTGGGAAAGTTTTATGGAGAGAGGAAAAAAAAACACAGAATGCACAAACAACAAATGAAAAAAACAAATCTTTGGATACGAAGATATCCATACATCTTTTAAGGGACATAAAGGAAGTGCATGCACTACTGCATGCATGAAGTTGTTTGCTAAATGGATGGTTAGGTTACTGAAAACTAAGTAGTACTTTCAATACAACTTACTAACTATGAAGAAACAATGTGACAGTACAGGGCTGCAGTAATTACGCAATTTCACTTGTCTGTCTGCCCTCCGAGAGAATAAACACTTAGTACATTAAATTAGTTTTAAAAATAGCAAAGAAAAATGTATACAATGGCTGGAGGGATGAATTTGAAGCAGAGAGCAAACAAATGCACAGAGTCATACTCGTAGAAGTTCACAACAATTACATTATTTAAAAGATAAGGAGAAGTGAAAAGGATACTGTAACTGTATGTTGTAGTTGTCCTATGTTTTAAAAATAGCAAAGAAAAATGTATACAATGGCTGGAGGGATGAATTTGAAGCAGAGAGCAAACAAATGCACAGAGTCATACTCGTAGAAGTTCACAACAATTACATTATTTAAAAGATAAGGAGAAGTGAAAAGGATACTGTAACTGTATGTTGTAGTTGTCCTGTTGAATTTGGGAAGTTGCATGCATCCAGCCATTCCTCTTATTCGCGGTACTCCTCCATTCCATCTGACGCTCCGTCGATCAATCTTGGTGACCAGACACACTGTCCACTGCCTGCCTGGAGGATGCGGAATTGCGGTTCGCTAATGGTAAGCCTGAGTTAATCGTTTTTCCCAACGCACAGGGTAAAAGCTGTCCTTTAATTGTTGATGGAAAAACAGGAAGTGATATTAAAACACCACGGAGAAAAAAATATAAGGTACGCTGTGTAGTGCAAAAATAACACTTTCAGTTTCAGAGGCGACAGTATTACATACAAGCATCATTTCTAAAGTGGTACTCTGAGTCTCCTTTTCAAGGGTAGTAATTAGCACACAGCAGGCCAGGGCCATGCAGACGGTCAAGGTAGGCACCACTGAGTGAAGCAACCTGATGTAGCATACCTCTTCGACACAGACAGACAAAGCATATCTATTTGTATGCAGCAAGCCACATAGCCGCAATTTTACATGAACTGCTGTCTGGACTCTGGCATAACACTACACTGGCTCGACCACTCCATACCACGACTAGACAGACATGTAGTTCAGCTGTAGTAGTTGTTGTTGACTGGTTTACGTGTTTGCCACTCACGAATTGGCCATAGTTCTTCCGTAAACCAACGATGATGATCCATCCATCCCAGTGAGTGACTGTAAAGAAAAAAGATATACAATTATACTTTGATCGTCAACACTCATCATCATCATGGTATATTGGCAAACAGTGAGTCCAAGGAGATTTTGCATATTGGAAAATGCAACATAGTGGCCCCTGCAGTTCAAGTACAATTTGAATTAAAAATGGTAAAACAAACAGAGTAGACTTGAGTTACATTTAGTGTGTAAAAGATTAAATAATAACAGAAGACATATGATTGATTTCATACACAACAAACAAACAGCAATTGCTTTCATCAAGCCAGACAGTCATTGCTGTCCACTGCATGCCATCTTCTCATTATACATTACCTGTTCCACTTTTTGTCCACATCTTGTTCTTAAAGTGAAGGCCCACAGGGCAGCCTCTCCTGTCAATTTCAGCAGTAACTGTCAGCAATCAGCATGTAGTCAGTAATTCCAGTCCCACTTGAGGGGACTCGTCTATGAAGCCAAAGTTTCTTGATTCTGCGTAATCCAGCCATCTGCCTTGATTTAAATGGAAAGGGGGAGTCTGGAGGAGGAGGATAGAGGAGCATGACTGTGTTGTGAACTTGTGAACCTCAGGAATGCAGACAGCGGCACCTTCAAATCAATAAGGAAATAAGATGAAGACAGTGCTGCTGATGGATTTGTTGTGATTAGGTGATTAGAGTTTTGTTGTGGTAAAAGTTGCAAAACAAAGAAAGACACACAGGAATAAAAGTGAATAAGGATGAAAAAAATAAGTCATTTTCAGGCCTCGGTGTCAGGGAAGTAGAGCTCGTCCTCAAACTCTGTGAATTAAGACAGGAGTAGGTCAGCTAACAGAGAAGAACTTCCGTCACCTAAGTCAGTGTCCTCTTCTTCCTGCGTGCATTCACGTATGATGTAATCTGGTGGTATGAAGTGCTGATTCATCTTGATCATTGTTAACCTCTCCACATTTTTGGGCGAGAGGCGGGTCCTTTTTGAAGTTACAATGGCACCAACAGCACTGAAAACACGTTCAGAAGACACACTTGTGAGTGGGCAAGACAAATAATTTAGAGCCAGGTTGGTGATCAGTGGCCATTGACCCCTTTTCCCATACCAACACAGCAATGGGTTCTGATTAAAGAAGACCTCTGTTGGGTCATTCAGATAGGCCTGCACCATCCACTCAAGGTTCTCCAGGGGTGCTCCACTTTGCATACCATCTGTGGCCTTTGCATCAACGCTGGAACGAGCAACCCCTTGAAGAGTTAGCCAATCCGCTTAAGACAATATTATGGCTGGGCCTGGGGCAGGTGAGGATGATGATATGGTTTCTGGCGTCAGTTACGGCTGTGAGGGAAAGTGACTGCCTTCGGCCACAGAAGTGGACCTTGACGCCGGATGGCCTGCTGATTCAGTAGTACTTCTGCTGGTTCCTTCAATTTCGTGCCGCTCTTTTTCAAACTGAGTGGCTGACAGAGCTAGCCAATGTTTGTACTTTGAAAATCTGCTTCATTAAAAGGAATGAATGCTTTGCTGGCCACTGCCTTTTTGTACCGTGGATCCAGAATAGTGGCACAAATGTAATGTTGTTCTGTATGTATTTTTTTAAGCCTTTCATTGTCAACTAGGCGGGTTAATAAGCTCACAGCCAACTGATATGCATCTTGCTTGTCAGTATCACCTTTGAACGTTGAAGACACCGCCTTCAGTTGGTGCTCTAGCATGCGCAACAATGGGATAGCTTTGCCCAAAGTACAGTCCTCCCTGCTGACTTCACGTGTGAAGACCTCAAAAGGACGAAGCATGTCTGTCAGTCTTTTAACTAGCTTCCATTCCTCTAACTCTAGCCTCATGTCTTTCATAGTAGAACCCAGTGCAAAGATATACTCATTGATTACAAAGCACTGCTCAGACAGACGCTCAAGCATGTAGAAGGTTGAGTTCCAACGTGTTACCACCTCCTGGATGAGTCCTCTGACTGGAAGTCTACGGTCACGTTGCATGTTCCTCAGCTGCTTCCAGGCCTAAAAAGAATGGATGAAATGTGTGCAGATTCTTCGGCAGGTGGTCAGTAACTTGCTGACTGTGTTTTCTTTTTTCAAGAAATCTTGAACAACAATGTTAATACTGTGCGCCCAACACGGCACTCTGAAATAGCCACCATCATTCATGGCCCTAACTATATTACTGCCATTATCGTGGAAACTTATCCAAAAGGTTTACTGCAGTATGAGATTTCTCCATGGCAAACATGGCTACTGTCATAGTTTCGGTGCAGTGCAGATATTCCTGCTTCCGGACAGTTTTTCTTTGACTCTGTGGATGGAAATAGACCTTCCTCCTCTGCCTGCTCCACCACATCATCGAAGACGGCTTATTTCAGGAGGGTGACTCCTTCGGCGGCAGCCCGCAAACCTGGACCGACGTCCATTATCGCTAAAAGTGCAGGAGCAGCCAAAGAAGGAGCAGGAGCTGTGGATGAAGATGACTTTATCAAGGCTTTTGAAGATGTCCCACCAGTACAAGTCTTTTCTTGCCGAGATCTGAAACACTCGTTTAATAACATTACGGAAACTTTATCCAATGATAAACCGGACTGGGAGCAGCGGATACTTGCTCTGAAGAAAATTAGATCATCATCGGTGGAGCTTCAGAAAACAAACTTCTTTCAACTTTTGCGCCTGCTGGAAAAAGCGTTGAAACGGTTTGTAAAAGACCTGCGCTCTCAGGTAGTCAGAGAAGCATGCATCACTGTAGGTATCAACTTGCATATACAGAATTCCTGAGGAAGGCTAACAGCCGAAACGCGTTGAAGGGGAATTATTTCTGTATTATTTGGAACAATTTATCTTGTGTTTGTTTTGAATTGTAAAGCACTAATTTGTATTATACACATGTAAAAAATTATATATTTAGTTATCAATTGTTTCAAATATCCGAACTAAGTTTATAATCATAATAAAATAAAAGAAAAATATTTTCATACAAAATTTAATTAGGCATTGACTTTATTACTTTTAGCGTTCACCAGTGTGATGTAAATATATGCACATAACCCGGTGTCAATTTCCTTCTTCCTAAACAAACATGGCTACTGTTGCATGTTTCCGAGTAGCTTGAAAACTGTGTCCGTGTCAACACCTGCATATAACTTGGGTCTAATCCCTCCAAAAGAGACCCAGTGTGCAGTGATGCACATGTAATCAAGGGCTTGACAACTAGTCCACATGTCTGTTGTCAGGTGGATAGTGTGAACAGCACTCTTCTGCAAAGCTGCACCCAATCACCTCCAGCCCATCTTGATGTAGTGCTGGAACCCCAACTCTGGCAAAATAGGACCGGCTAGGAACCTTCCATTTAGGGCAGCCTGTTGCCACAAATTCTAAAAACCCCACCACTTCCACGAAAGAAAAAGGAAGAAGGTCCAGCTTTAACATTTTAGCCAGCATTGCATTATAAAGACGTGCCGTTGGGTGGTTGCGTTCAAATGGCGCATCCGACCAAAACATGCTTTTTATGGTGGTCTGGACCATTTTCATACGTGATGATGATACAGACTTCTTCAACCCAGTTAGGCTCATTGGTGTACTTTTTCGCATTGGTGTCTCTCCCAGACTCTTAGTGTGCCTCATACATGTTGCTGGGGTAGAGGGTGTGGGCGCTACCACTGCAGTGCTGCTGCCAGGGCTACTGGGTGTACCAGAAAAAATGTCTGTCGCTTCTTCACTTCCCCCCTGCACGATCAGCCCCTCATCATCATCAGATGCAATATGAATGGATACATTTGGATTTGTTGTACTTTTGACTTCCCGGATCTTTCTTAGGTGCGCCTACCAAGTGATAGTGTGGTGTTTTTGGAGATGACCGCTCTGGCCTCCGGTACCATAGTTGGTACCAAGCTTACCCCGACTAACTACAGTTTTACAAATCAAACAAACAACTATGTTTTCCACGTTTTTGCTAACACTAAAGAAGTTCCAAACTGGGGACTGGAGATGTCTGCTGGTGGTGGAGGCGCCACTTTCAATGCCAGATGAAGTGGAGAATGGGCGTGGCTGAATTTGACTCTGTTGTGCACTGACAGCACCACTACTTGAGGTAATGGAGGTCAAGCTGGATGGAGGTCCCTGCGATGAGAAAATGATGAGAAAATATGGAAGCTGTAGGTCGTGTTGGTGTAGTAGTTAATTGCGTTGGTGGTGGTACCAGTGCCACGCCGCTCACATCCCGCTCAGCAGCAATTCGAGATAGGATTAAAATGTCTGTCTGCTGCATGCCCGCTGGGGCTGGAGTGACAACTGTGATTTCTGGGTCGTCGTCAAACTGTTCATCAGCAGCAGAATACACCACTTCTTGTTCGTCATCATCACCCATAAGTGAAAGCCTTGCGGGAACCTTCCTTTTAGGCTTAGCTACCTTTGTCGGCTCATGGTGTGCCTCACTCTCAGACTGCATTGGTGGGTTCCAATCAACATCAAGATCATCAGAAGGAAGGGGGCTTGAAGAAGAACTTGTAGTAGCCCTCCTTGACCTTTTTCTTGCTGGGGATCTGGATGAAAATTGATCATCATCAGGGGGAGTGGCTTCCTCGGATGATACCTCCGCTTGAATCTCAATTTCCGCATGTGCCCCTACTTCTGGAGGAACAAGCATTGTGGGCAGTTGTGCCGCTCCATGCGCCTCTAGTTGCACCTCTCCATGCGCCTCTCCATGCGCCTCTCCATGCGCCTCTCCTTACGCCTCTACTTGCGCCTCTACTTGCACCTCTACTTGCGCCTCTACTTGCGCCTCTCCTTGCACATGTACTTGCGCTTGTACTAGTTGCACCTGTGGTTGTCGTTGCGGCTGTGGCTGTTGAACACTCGTCAGATGAGTTACACCCTGCTTTGATTGGATGCTACTTTCTTGCGATGAGCCAACATTCATGGTCGATGGTGATTGAGCAATTAAAGTGGCTGCCTTTGCAGCACTAATGGCCTTGGACCTAACTTGGTGAGGTGGCACTGAGCCCAATGAAGTGGAGGTGCTGCTCCCAGCTTGGTCCCCGGCGGACCCCGCTGCTGCAGGCGTAGTTTGTTTTTTCCCCAAAAAAGTGTCTGCGGGCACACCAGTCTCCTTGGTAAGTGGCGCCACTTGCTTCTTCTGCTCCTTCTTACTGGCAGTGGCACTGGCAACTTTCTTGGTAGAGGAGCTACGGCCACCTTTCTTTGGGCCCATCTTCTTCAGATGTCAGAACAGCAGGCCGCAGTTGCACGAGTTGCAGAGCTGTCTTGGGCCACACTTGACGATACGTGACGTTGTGCTGCACACACCTCAGCAGGACTTCTTCCTGGCACTGATGATGAACGATGAGGATGATTCGTGGTTCTCTTTGTGCACCTAAAAGCAAAGGAAGCCAGAGGAACTTCAGTTAAATAAATGTTACATATGTCGTGCTTCAATTAATATTTGCAACTAGGCATTTATTATTATTACAACACACCCAAAAACGGAAAGACCAAAAATAAAAATTGCAATTATTTCTAATCAAAAATGGATGTTTACAATAATAGAAGAGAGACCACACAGAGAGAGTTGTTTCATGTACCACTGAGTACCCCTGGGCATAATGGATGAAAGCAGGGCAGACTGGGTGCAGGCCTATGGCACAAAGCACACTGCCTGGCTTCAAAATGCCCCCTGCCTTGACCCCCACCCACATGGCCAGACCCTGCCTGGACCAGGCCTCAAAATGGCCCCCACCCACATGGCCAGGCCCCAACACCACCCCAAAAAATCAAAAAACACACACAAATCACCACAATCCAATGTCATCCATGCCCTACATGATGTTTAAATTCAGGAGACCCCACAGAAAGCCTTGCTCCATGCACCACACTGAGTACCTCTGGGCATAATGGATGAAATCAGGGCAGACTGGGTGCAGGCCTATGGCACAAAGTGCACTGCCTGGCTTCAAAATGGCCCCTGCCTTGACCCCCACCCACATGGCCAGGCCCTGTCTGGACCAGGCCTCAAAATGGCCCCCACCCACATGGCCAGGCCTCAACACCACCCCAAAAAATCGAGAAACACTCAGAAATCACCACAATGCAATGCCATCCATGCCCTACATGATGTTTAAATTCAAGAGACCCCACAGAAAGCCTTGGTCCATGCACCACACTGAGTACCCCTGGGCATAATGGATGAAAGCAGGGCAGATTGGGTGCAGGCCTATGGCACAAAGCACACTGCCTGGCTACAAAATGGCACCTTGACCCCCACCCACATGGCCAGGCCCTGCCTGGACCAGGCCTCAAAATGGCCCGCACCCACATGGCCAGGCCCCAACACCACCCCAAAAAATCGAAAAACACACAAAAATCACCACAATCCAATGCCATCCATGCCCTACATGATGTTTAAATTCAAGAGACCCCACAGAAAGCCTTGGTCCATGCACCACACTGAGTATCCCTGGGCCTACTGGCTAGTGTGGCTTTACATGCTCACCAAAATTTAAAAAAATCCACATATACCAGTGAGCTATTCAATTCCATGACATAAATGATATTTAAATTCAACAAAACTCACAGAAACAGTTGTATCATGCACCCATGACTAACTCTGGGCCTACTGGATACAGTGCCTACCCACAATATATATTTTTTCAAGTTGTGAAAAAGTTTAAAAATTGTAGTTGCAGCAACTGCAATGCCTAAACAAACAACACCAACTTACTTGTAAAATCTCAAAACCAAAAGTAATCCAAAAGTGATCCAAACAAAAAGTCCTCAAATACAAATATCCAGCAACAGCCACAAAAAGTAATCCTTCTAGCTCCAGAACCAAATGAAAAGTGACCAGGACATGGACAAAGCACTGGGAGGAGCCTGCTGGACAGGAACAGGAAGTGGGAGACTCTGGGGCACTTCCTTCCCCCCCCAAAATGGACTCCTTGCACAAAAAAGTGCAGCCAAATGTCAATCTGAGGAGTTATTCTGATCCAAATCATCATTTTCAGAAAGTTTATGCTGCCTGCTGTAGATTTCTTGTGCAGAATTGCAATTTTTGCAAGTTCGGGAAAGCGAGCTGTTCAAATCTCCCGACGGAAGGCAGCTGCGCGTCGCATCTACGTGTTCACAATTGTTTACTCCCGCGATGCGTGATCGCAGGGTCTTATGACGTAGTCGCGATCTCAAACTCTCGCAGTGCAAGATGGCGGGCCGCTATGACGTACTCACGGTCGAAAAGTCTCACGCGATCACGCAGTAAGATCCAAAATGGCACAGCGCAAGCAAACAGAGAGGAAAAACTCAGTGAACTCAGAATCACGGTAAGTCAACGCCGAGTGTGCAATATTGTATTTTTGAAGCATGACCAAGCAAATAGATCTGCCAGCTTGCGAATAGCAGATTTGTGGGCAAATTTGCACGATTCGCGGACTTTACATGCACACCAAAATTTAAAAAAATCCACATATACCAGTGAGCTATTCAATTCCATGACATAAATGATATTTAAATTCAACAAAACTCACAGAAACGGTTGTATCATGCACCCATGACTAACTCTGGGCCTACTGGATACAGTGCCTACCCACAATATATATTTTTTCAAGTTGTGAAAAAGTTTAAAAATTGTAGTTGCAGCAACTGCAATGCCTAAACAAACAACACCAACTTACTTGTAAAATCTCAAAACCAAAAGTAATCCAAAAGTGATCCAAACAAAAAGTCCTCAAATACAAATATCCAGCAACAGCCACAAAAAGTAATCCTTCTAGCTCCAGAACCAAATGAAAAGTGACCAGGACATGGACAAAGCACTGGGAGGAGCCTGCTGGACAGGAACAGGAAGTGGGAGACTCTGGGGCACTTCCCCCCCCCCCCCCAAAATGGACTCCTTGCACAAAAAAGTGCAGCCAAATGTCAATCTGAGGAGTTATTCTGATCCAAATCATCATTTTCAGAAAGTTTATGCTGCCTGCTGTAGATTTCTTGTGCAGAATTGCAATTTTTGCAAGTTCGGGAAAGCGAGCTGTTCAAATCTCCCGACGGAAGGCAGCTGCGCGTCGCATCTACGTGTTCACAATTGTTTACTCCCGCGATGCGTGATCGCAGGGTCTTATGACGTAGTCGCGATCTCAAACTCTCGCAGTGCAAGATGGCGGGCCGCTATGACGTACTCACGGTCGAAAAATCTCACGCGATCACGCAGTAAGATCCAAAATGGCACAGCGCAAGCAAACAGAGAGGAAAAACTCAGCGAACTCAGAATCACGGTAAGTCAACGCCGAGTGTGCAATATTGTATTTTTGAAGCATGACCAAGCAAATAGATCTGCCAGCTTGCGAATAGCAGATTTGTGGGCAAATTTGCACGATTCGCGGACTTTACATGCACACCAAAATTTAAAAAAATCCACATATACCAGTGAGCTATTCAATTCCATGACATAAATGATATTTAAATTCAACAAAACTCACAGAAACGGTTGTATCATGCACCCATGACTAACTCTGGGCCTACTGGATACAGTGCCTACCCACAATATATATTTTTTCAAGTTGTGAAAAAGTTTAAAAATTGTAGTTGCAGCAACTGCAATGCCTAAACAAACAACACCAACTTACTTGTAAAATCTCAAAACCAAAAGTAATCCAAAAGTGATCCAAACAAAAAGTCCTCAAATACAAATATCCAGCAACAGCCACAAAAAGTAATCCTTCTAGCTCCAGAACCAAATGAAAAGTGACCAGGACATGGACAAAGCACTGGGAGGAGCCTGCTGGACAGGAACAGGAAGTGGGAGACTCTGGGGCACTTCCCCCCCCCCCCAAAATGGACTCCTTGCACAAAAAAGTGCAGCCAAATGTCAATCTGAGGAGTTATTCTGATCCAAATCATCATTTTCAGAAAGTTTATGCTGCCTGCTGTAGATTTCTTGTGCAGAATTGCAATTTTTGCAAGTTCGGGAAAGCGAGCTGTTCAAATCTCCCGACGGAAGGCAGCTGCGCGTCGCATCTACGTGTTCACAATTGTTTACTCCCGCGATGCGTGATCACGGGGTCTTATGACGTAGTCGCGATCTCAAACTCTCGCAGTGCAAGATGGCGGGCCGCTATGACGTACTCACGGTCGAAAAGTCTCACGCGATCACGCAGTAAGATCCAAAATGGCGCAGCGCAAGCAAACAGAGAGGAAAAACTCAGCGAACTCAGAATCACGGTAAGTCAACGCCGAGTGTGCAATATTGTATTTTTGAAGCATGACCAAGCAAATAGATCTGCCAGCTTGCGAATAGCAGATTTGTGGGCAAATTTGCACGATTCGCGGACCGCGAATTTGCCAAAAATACGCAAATCCTGCAAACGGAACGGATTTTCAGCCCATATTTAATTAAGAAGGGAGATGGGGCGATACGAGGTATGCTGTTCCGGGGGTCTACCCGATTTGAGGAACACTACCACTTCCGCATGTCTCTAGTCCGGATGGAGCGAACCATGTTCCCACGCCTCCTCCACCACCGGTCGATAGTGGGGGGCCAGATGTACAAAGAATTTCTTGAAAAACTCACTGGGGAAACCGTTCGGTCCCGGAGCCTTCCCAGGGATCAATTCCCCCAGAGCCGTACCCAACTCCTCATCAGACAATGGCTTATCTAGGTGATCCCTCACCTCATCCTAGATAATCTTAGGGGGGAGGTCGTCTATGAATTTCGCAATGACAGCGGCTGTGAGACATTCTTTCGGCCCATAGAGGTCCTCATAATAGGCCACAAAGCTCTCCGCAATGGCGGGGGGCTCAAGAAGCGGCACCCCTGTGGGGTCCAGGACTCGCGGTAGAGGCTGAGTATGCATTGCACCTGGAAATAAACGATGCAGAATCTTGCTGGACTTATCCCCCATTGGTATAACCTGACGGGCCTCGTCCAGCAATAGGGCTGCATATTGTTGTTGCACCAACACCAACTGTCGTCTGGCCGGGCCGTCGTCCGTCTCCCGACCTCTACGTTCCAACGCCTCCACCTCCGCCTCCCGATGCACCAGGTCCCTCTGCCCCTCCCTCCACGCTGCCACACACCATGATATATCCACCCCTCGCAGCGTGGGTTCCAATGCCTCCCAGAGAGTCGCTGGAGATTCAACCAACCCCACATTAGCTACCAAGTAATTATCTATCTCCTTGGTCAAGTGTTTCCTGTATTCCTCCTTTTGCACCCTGGCATATGCCATCGGAGTGGCTGCCTCCACGGGCCGATCCGGAATGTGAGAGCTGGTCCGACAAGCCCCTAGGCAGAATGTCTGCTGACGATACTCTCTGTAGTAGCCCCTGGGAACGAACAAATAATCGATCCTCGAGAAAGAATCGTGGGCTGTGGAGAAATAGGTATATTCCCGTCGGGGACCATGTATATATCTCCAGACATCCGCCCAGTCGAGTCCTGTCACCAAAGAAAGTAGTTTGGTAGGGAAAACTCCCGCCCCGCCAAGTCCCCACTCCTCCATCTCTCCCGACCAAGCTCCATCATGTCATTCCAATCCCCACCCACGACTGAGAGCGTGTCTGACATGTCCCCCAGAAGTTTAAGAGTTGTTCCACCAAAGTCCATTGTAATGGCCAGTGTTAAGACGTTCCCGCCAATCCTGCCCTGTACAAAGATGTATCGTCCCTGCGTGTCTGACCAATGTTTCTCATGTGTATATGGGACCCTGCGATGAATCAGTATTGCCACCCCCCTCGATCCCCCGCATGAAGCTTGAGTGGAAAATATGTTGATACCCATACCTCTGTAGGCACAGGGCTTTGGTACCCATCAAGTGTGTTTCCTGTAGCAGGAGCATATCAGCCCTTGCCAGTTTGGCATAATGGAGAATGGCCCCCTGCTTCACCTTGTCTAGGGCCCCACGGACATTCCAACTGACTAAGCACAAGGAACTAGGAGTTGGTGGCACCTCCTTCTGCACGCCGGACACAGCAAGTGAATCATACCATCGTGGCCAGTGTGTGCGTTACCCCACTTATACAGTAAACTATGAGCAACCAGTATGGACATGCAATCTAACACCCAGAACAGACCCCCACCCCCCAACAACACCCCCCACTCCTTACTTCCCAAACGTGGAAGCATCTGTCACGGTCGGATAGGTGCCAATTCTCCAACCTCGGGACAGGAACCATACCTTCCAATGGATCCCCAACTGACCACCCATAGCCCTCAGGCCTTACCTGTCCCCATCCACCAACGTGTGGCCGGGATTGCAGCCCCATAGAGATGCCTATCTGAACATTAAATGCTATCCCAAACCTCCCGACACCTGCCAGGCCCACTGATCAGTCCGCCAAAGCCTTCCTCTCCGGAGATGATCCCCCTGCAGAGGAGCGGAGCTGGACAGAGAACGATGCCTGGACCTCGATCTCTTGGAGTCTCTCAGCTGGTCTCGGGGGCACCTCTGGGCCGCCTCGTTTGAAGACGAGTCCGATTCCCTACCTGGTGGTGTGTGCACTTGCACCCGTACAGTCTCGTCAGTCCATTTGAAGGCTTCCTCTGGGGAGTCAAGAAATGTGTATAAGAGCGGTACACAACCCTCAGGCGAGCCGGATACAACAAAGCATATGGGAGCTTGAGGTCCCGGAGGCGTGCCTTTGCCACCAGAAAGGATTGCCACTGCTGCTGCACCAGACGTGTGTAGTCTGTGAATGTGAGGATACGTGCGTTGTCACATGTGAGGGATTCCTGAGGCCTGGCCTGTTTCAGAATAGTGTCCCGGTCCATATAGTTTAGAAATTTTGCGATGATCAGCCGCGGGCGAGCCCCTTGCGGGGGCTTCTGCATGAGCACCCTGTGGGCTCGCTCCATCACAAAGCAGTGGGAGAGTGCATCCGGAGGGAGCCAACGCTCCAGCCATCACGTCAAGAAGCTCTCCACGCTGTCTCCCTCGCATTCCTCCGGAAATCCCACAAAACGAAGGTTGTTGCGCCAGGCGCGCCCTTTGGTGTCTTCAGCCCGCATCACTAACCCCCTCTGAATTTTTTACATGGCCGGCACTTTCTTCTTCAAAGTCGTAACATCATCCTCCACCTCCAATATGCGGGTCTCAGTCACTGTGATGCGTTCCACCGCATTACGCAGGTCCTGTCTCAACAGCATGACATATGTGCCTACTGCCTCGATCTTCACGTCGAGCATATCCCTGGACTGGGTGCTGGCCGCCATGAGCACCGAATTGTCCGGCCCCTGCCCCGGGGGGCCCGCTGTCCCAGCCACCGCACCCGCTCCAGTAAATTTGTCAATGGTGTCTTGCTTGGTGTGACCCCCTCCGCCCTTGTCACGCGTCATGATTGAATGCTGGTGCTACTTTCCATCCCTCAGGGGTTAACCCGCAGGAGAGCAAGCACTGAGATAGTCCCACAGCCAGGAAGGGCACCCCTAGTGCAACAGTCACACCTTCTAAGCCGCTCGGGAGAGCGCGGCCACCCAGAGGCTCACAAGATGGCCGCCGATTCTCCTTCGCCCCACCACTGAAGGGCCTCACTTCTGTGTCCCGATACGGCCACCGAGCGCAATCCTTAGATATGCACGGGGTCCGCTCAGACGGAGTCTTGATCCCAAAACTATTTCAGGCACCTCCCGGGCACCAGCAGTCTCAGGGCACCATCCCACCACCACCACGGCCCGTTGTGGCCACCGAACAGTTAGAACTGGCCGGCGAGGGAGGGGAGCACTGGGGGCAGCCAATTGGGTGGGCAAGTGGTCTGTGCGGGCACCCCCTGCTGCACCGTCACCCCCCCAAAGCCAGCAGGCCACACATGGCCATCCTGGGGCTCCACAAGATGGCTGCAGGCTCCCCAGTGTGTCCCTACCACTAGAGGGTACCACCACTGTGGCCCGAATCGGCCACCGATATCTGCCGCCTCTCTCATCTGCGAGTGGGCACCACCAGCAGCTTTGTTCCTGCCTCCCCGGGCGCTCTGACCCCCGAGGGGGAACCGGGCCGGAAGAGTAATCTGGGCGCCAATCCTCCCGGGCGCTCCC
This sequence comes from Lissotriton helveticus, assembly GCF_964261635.1. NCBI lineage: Eukaryota > Metazoa > Chordata > Amphibia > Caudata > Salamandridae > Lissotriton > Lissotriton helveticus. The sequence continues at coordinate 796,682,607 of NC_136067.1, read as the reverse complement.
GTCAGCTGCGCCGCATCCCAGGCCCTGTGCCCGGTCGGATTAGTTGATGGAGTCCCCGGCTCCACACAGCGCGTCTCTCTGCCAGGCCGCTGCCGCCCACGGCACTCCAGGCGCTGCCTCCGCACTCACACCAACTCCCAGCTCGTGTCGGAGAGCCGCACGCAATTACAGGGGCTCACCGGCATAGTAGGCTTCGAATTAAATCACTGTAGGCAGGATATTGCGGGGCTGGACAGAGCGCGATTAAACCACGACCGCCATCTTTGCGGGTCAAGCCACGCCCCCCTTCACAACTATTTATTTCAGGTTTGCTAGTTTTTGTTAATAGTAATGCCATTGACTATGGACTAGGAACTGCTATCATGCAGGAGTACATGAAGGCTGAGCGTCCTGTCATGTTTTCTTCTTGTGTCTAGAAACAGTACTCTGTTATTAGGAGTGAAATATTGACTTGTATGTGAGTTGTACAGAAATTCAGGAACTTCTTCTGAGGCACTCAATTTACAGTTTGAACAGATGACTAACCTTTATTGTATATTTTAAAGAAACCATGGGCACAATTTGAGAGTTTAATAGATGGTTAGTCAAGCTATAGCATAAAATAACAACAATTCAGCTTCTTTGTTGATAATGTTCCAGGAAAGTATAACATTAGGGTAGATATATATATATTCACTGAAAAAACATAGGTTTCAGGGGTGTAATTGTACTAAACCATTGAAATTCCTCCGTTATAGTTAGTTTTACTAATTGTAACCCGCGCGCCCGCAATCCACTGCTGATGATGTCACATATTACATCATTCATGACATGGTCAGTGACATCACTGATGACATCTCAAATGAGGAGGAATTTCAATGGTTTTGTATGAGTGAAATGTCCAGCTAACTATAACACCCCTGAAACCTATGGTTTTGTTCAGTGAATATTAAACATGTTTATGTCTACTTCGAAACAGATGGTAGGATCCGACATAAACCGCAATTTCCAAGAGTTTTGCTATCGGTCCTCAAATCTAGGGCCGCCTTGTAAATACAACGCTGATGTCATACCTCCCATGTTATTTTGTCAAAGGAACACCTACCTTGCCAATGGGAACGCCTACATTGCAACTCATTGGAGATACGAGGCGAGCCGTTAGCAAACCGGCTGCTAACATGTGTTAATGCATCTTAGCGTCGCCTAATAAATAGGGCGATATCATTTTCACCGCATTTTTGCCTTTTTTAAAAAAAATTGCGGCGAAATGGCACTTGTTAGTATGCCCTCAAGTTTGCTATGACAGAGCGGGAACCTCGACTCCCGTCCTGCCATAGCAAACAGCAGTGTCCCGGGGTAGGCACCCCAAGACACAGCAGGAGCCGCTCCTGGGGGGTGGTGTTCCCCAAGGCTTTCAACTGCTCCAGAATGGGGACCACGCGGCCAAAATATAAAAAGACCCGGAGGGTGGTAATCCCCGGGGATTAGTTGGACCTTTGAGCTCCCTCACCCATTTATTTTGTAGCACCGACGAATGGCGGTCCCCGGGCTACTGGGCCCCTCTGAACCCCCATCAAATGTAATATTTTAGGCCCCGGGAATTGGCCCTCCCAGGTAACTAATTTTTAAACAAGCACAGGAGCCCGCGCTTCGTTTTTTATTTTTTAACGGCGGATCCATGCACCCAGTACACATTTCTCTGTTTTAAAAAAATATATATACATATATTTTTTTGGGGCCCTAGGGGTCCTTGTGGGAACCCCCTAAACAGGTCTAGAGGGGCAAAATATTTCTAACCTGCCCTCTTTATACGTTTTGAACACTTGTCCTACTAATTTCTAGATCCTCGCTTCTACCGAGGCACAAAATGGCTGCCAACACTTCCTGGTTTTGAATGTTGACAACCACTTGACAGCCAATTAGCATTCAGCGCGCGATCGACACGGTGCGCTTAGGGTGCGCTCAGGATGCGCGGATCAACCGCGGCCATAGATATATATGTACTTTTAAATGTGATTTTCTCAGGAACTACTGAACGGATTTACACCATTTGAGCAAAAGGCACAAGTCTGAACCAAGCACTACCTCTAAGCCAAATTTGGTTTAATTCCGTTCAGCAGTTCGGGCTGTAGCCGCGATGAACGGTTCCTATGGAAAATTGCATGGGGAAAACACTTTTTGGGACCCCCCTTTTTTCTCGCCCCCACTTCACGAACCACTCCGGGACTTTCAGGATAGCAGTGGAACGGAGCGCCCCACAAGTTTTGAAAATTTCGCGAAGTTTCGGCAACCGGTGCCAAAGTTAATCCAAATAGAATGTTGTGGATTTCCTATGGAAAATAGGTCATAACTATAACTATCTACTGTCGATATATATATATATTTGCATGCCAATCCGAGAGTAACAAATGGTTGACAACAAGCCTGAGGTCTATGAATATTTAACTGCTTCAGTTAATTTTGAAGACCAAACATGAGTCTCTTAACAAGTTTAGAAGCAGGCTAAGACTAGTCTTCTGGTAATCCAGAACGTTTTGAAGTTTGGTACAGAGGGTTGGCCTAAAGAAAAATGTTTGGTTGGTGATTTACAGAGCTTTGCTAATATTTCTTTTGCATTATCTGAATAAGAAGAGGTTCCAAGAGACATAGTGGTGGCCAATTATAGACAATCATATTGAGTAGAAAGTTAGAAGTTCTTCAATTGTGGCTGTTTATCTACCAGAAGATCATTAACACAGTTTGTTATTAAACATTTATTGTTACTTTTTTTTATTAAAAATATATTACATTTTCTATCATTAAATAATAAATATGTACTATTTATATATATTTTCAACATTTCCTATGTGGTTTTGGTTTAAGGCCCTACCACCATGACTGTCTATGATAGGGTGTTACAGTATCAGTGAATGGCCTTGTGTAGTACTAGACTTACTACAAAAGTGTATGTTTCTACAAAAGTGCAGTATGTGAATATCAAAAAGTAGTAAACTTACTAAAAAGTAAAAACTTATTCAAAGTGTAAGTTACCTTGGTGAAACAGGCCCGACGTCCTCAGTTTGAGATAGTTAGATCTATACTCCTCTTTCATAAAACTTCCTCTAATGTGTCCCATTGCAACAACTGTGTCATTAGAAAGTATCTTCTTCTCTTATGCATCACCTTATCATTCAGAGTGGCAATGCTATAAAATTATCCCAGGGAAGATGGGATACCTCCTGGGCATTTAAGAAAGTTCCATCCAACATACCCATTGGAAAACAGGATTGCCAGTTTCAGTGACACATGAAAAGGAAATCGAAACGCTGTTGTTTATCGTGTTCTTACTGCATCTCACTCATTCATTAACGTGACCTTGGTGGATTCCCAGAGAGTTCTCAATGATTTAGAATATTTAGGTGATAGCTTCACCTTGTGTCTCAGTGGTATTCATGAGTATTTAGGTACCAATGCATACCAGAGATTATCATTTAGCTAGTGCTTTAAATGGAAAAAATAAGTGCAGGTACTCACCAAAAGGAGCAGTGGGTGGAGTTTGCAGCGGGGCTAAGGGGGAACAAGGGGCGGGGTTAGCTTTTTGACCGTGCCAAGGATGTATGCACAAAATCTGCATGCATTTTATCAACTGCCTAAGGATTACATGCTGCTTCAGCTTGCCTTAAATCGAACCGGTGGCCTACAGCCCACTGAGCCATCTGTCCAGTACTGGTACTCTTTTGTAACATGCACAAGTCACTTTTCTCTTGTAACATACTGTTTGCTACCTCTTACATTTTGTTTGCTTTAGATACTAGCACAAGTGCCACCATTGCCTCATGTAATGTTTGTTCTTGTGCTGGAGTGTCTGCCATTTATTGCAGTACTATACCTCCACTTGTATGCTTTTGTAACCTGCACACATATCACTTTTTCCTCCTGTAAGGTATCGTCTGCTACCTCTTGTATTTTTTTTTCTCACTATTGTCACTTTTGCCTCATGTAACTTAACGTTTGCTTTTGTAATTTGTTCTCATGTATCATTACTGTTCCTATTGTGAAGCGCTCTGACACCTTCGGGTAAAGTCTGCGCTATATAACAACGCATAAAATAAATAAACAAGTCTCTTCTGGAACATTTGTAAACCGGAGTTAGGGCTGAGCTGACAACGTCTGTACTGGGGAACCAGGTGCCAATCTCCACATTTTTGATTGGTCTTAAGGTCTATCCAAGGTCGATGAAATTGGAATCAGCGAGTGTGGAAGTGGAAGTGTGCAAGAAAGCAATTCAGATGCCTGGCGACTGTAAAAGCCTTCCCATAGGTTCTTTTGTTATGACCTGAATAGTGCCTCCCACCGCCACCCAGTAGTATTTACAGCTCCCTCTTAGTGCCCACTGTGAAAGATCTTTGGATAAGCAAATGACTCAGCAGACACACCCCTGCTCTGATTTACAAAGCAGCTCACGCTGGGTCCTGGTGACGAGCTCCATTGATTGATTCTGTGCAGTGCTTAAAAGGGGCTGCCATGGTATAACTTGAGGGATAAAGGGAGCGCGCTGCCTCGGTTAAAGTCAGATCCCCATGAGTACCGGTACTCTCTTTCTTCTAGAAAAAAGTGCCGGTACTCAGGGGGAGAAAATGAAGAAGTACCAGTACTCAGTACCGGTGAGTACCGGCCCATTTAAAGCACTGCATTTAGGACCCATATCTTGTCAAATTACAGTTTTCATCGTGCAGCCAGAAAATATCTATCATGATGTGTGACTCCTGAGGTTCCTTCACATGATGACCATTGTAACAATGTGCCAATTTAAATGTTATTTGCCTTTTCTGTATCATGTTAAGCAATTCGAACAGTAGGTGAACCTTTGGAATAGGGAAACATAACGGAGGCCATGTGTTCCTCATTATTCTTCTGCGACAGCGTAGCAGTGGAAAGCAGGAGCAGATGATTTTGGGGTGCGTACATAGCATAAAATTATAGATGGATAAAAAGTGTATTACAGGTATGTTTTCACCTCGGACTTCTGAGCAACATCATAGGCAACTCGAGCTTCGTTGTCATTTCCTAATCGATGTCGCTCAGAACCCGTTTAGTGAAAAACATCCCCATACTTCCCTGTTACCCATCTATAATTCATATATGTTTTTACCGAGTTGTATGTAAGCTGTGCGCTGGTTTGCTTTAGATCTTCATTCTGGAATAGGCAGGATGTGCTTGGTGATTACTAATCTCTACCAGCATTATTTCTGCTTATCTCTTATTAACAAGGCCCCTCGTGTGTGTTTGTGATTAGTGTGTCAGTGGTTGCAAACTGATTTTTGAGCAGTGTTTAAGTGCATGACTCTCTATGAATGCGAATAAGTGCTCACAAGGTTGCGTGTGCATGGTCTGGTTACAAATGCATGTTTGTGTGTGACTAGTACTAGAAAAACAAACATTTGGTTCACTCGGTCTGCTCCTGCGCCATTTATCCAAGTTGCAATATAAATAATTCTGCTCAACATTCGTACAGCACCTATCACACCGTGCGTTTATCTGAGACAGTTACAAAATGCTGTGCTTTATCTAGCGTGTTCAAACGAAAGATATTACAGACAGTCATTACATTTTACATGATTGCATTTTATTTTTATTTCTCTTTCATGGGAGCATTACGGCGTAAAAAATATATTTGTAAGAATGCATTTCAGGAAATTAAAGGTAGGCTGGTGCATCAGGTTCTAATAATTTCCAAAACTAACAAACCGTGACCCGCCGCTAAAATCATGGTATAAATGTGGATGAGGAGGTGTGCTTTGTGAACTATGAAGATGGTGAAAAAGCATAAAACCCCTGCAGAATAATATTAAATGTTATTTATAGAGGAGTATAACAGAATTAAAGGTTAGATCTGGCAGTAATGAAAAAGGGAACACCCCGTGGTTCCACAAGGCTCAGTTACTGCTAGATGTATTTCTCAACAGCACATAAATTCCAATCATCTGCACTCAAATCAAACGGTTTCAAAGGCACAGAAAAAATGAATATATTCACTTGCCCTGTAGTTCGAGGGCCAAGTGTTTAATTTCTTTTTCTTTTTTTTGGTGCAAAACATTTATTGAGCATTGTCAGGATTACACAGCGTCTCGCCAACAACCCGGAGGCCGGCCGCTATCGGTGCAAATTTATAGGACAAGTAACAACAAAGGTGCATCAGTGCGATGTAATCGCGCCAAACAGTAGAAACCAAGTGACAAATGCATCATCTACATAGCCAAATCAATGTGTCTTGCATTGTTCGAGTTTTTTGTTTAAATTTTATCAACATGAGCATGTGCGGTGTCTAGGTGAACCCGGGGGGGGAGGGGGGGGGGGGGGAAGGCACGCAGTCATCAAAGCCATGAGTCCAAAAACATAGTAACGGCGTACATATTACAGACGTCATTAGGCCGGAGAGTACCCCGGCAACGACACGGGTGTATGAGCAATCCACAGATGTTCTAGAACTGGAGAGGTGGGGGGCGAAAAGAGGGGGGGGGGAACAAAGGGGGGGGCAGTAAACACATCATGCCAGAACGCAGCAGATCAGTCCAGGACCCTCAGACCAGGCCCAGAAAGCAACTCTTCAACGTCTCACCATCCCAATCTCAGGTGCCATCATCATCCAGTGGGTCAGTTATCAAATAACATTGCAATGGGGCCCAAATGTCAGTAGGCCTAGAAGTAGGCGGCAGCAGCTCGGAATAAGTATGCAATTGTTCTTGGCAGTACACCATGTCAGTCATCCAATCCTTAAACTTGGGCGCCCTTCCTCTCCCCCACCTACAGGCCACCCTGCGTTTAGCCAAAAGCATAGCTAGTGCCACATATTTGCGGTGTGCCGCCTGGAGAGGTGCAACATACCCAAGCAGAGCTACCAGTGGGGATGGGTCTATCGTCATGTGTATCATCTTGGACAATGCATGAAACACCTGGGACCAGTATCGGCCCACCTCGGCACATCCCCATGCAAGGTGAAGGAAGTCAGCCCCAGGAGCCCCACACCTGTCACACGTGTCCGTCGGTCTCAGCTGGAACCTGTGTAAGCGCGCTGGAGTGTGGTATAGTCTGTGTAGGAATTTATAGTGAATGATCCTATAACGGCTGTTAGAGGAAATGCGCTCGGTCTGTTGCAGGCAGAACTCCCATTGTTCATCTGTAAGGGTCAGGGCTAGATCTTGTTCCCACTTGTGCCTAGCGGGCAGTGCAGTATAAGTCATATTGGCCCGAACAGATTTATAGAGTGTGGAGACTAGTTTATTGGGATTGTTGTGAAAGTGTTTAATTTCTTGTCATCACTGGACATCATGGTCTACATTGACCAATTGGATTTGTCTTTATATGAGAGGGAGGACATGTCAGTTTATGCCCAAGGGAAAAAAATGAGTAACTCAATTGACGGGACGCCTCAAGTAAGGTAATATTAACTGTTTCCATATTCCGTCTGACAAATGCAAATTATAAGTATCTGAACATTAAAGTGAAAGGGCAAATAATGGCTGCTGCCTTATTACCGAGCAATAGCCTCCTAATTAGTGGGGGAACAATATCAATTTGAGGTGAAAGTTTGCTTTCACAAATCCGTGCTGAAAAATGGAGCATACCTATGCCCCGAGTGCAGATAGTAGAGGGACTGAGTCACCTCACAAGTCACTGACTTCTAAAAGGTGGGTTAGACCGTCAGGGAGTGGCATAGGCTCAAATATGGGCATGTTAAGGCCATGATACAGTCCTCAGGCCACACCAGGTCGTGTCTTAAGGAAATTAAGAGAAAGTACAGAGAAAAAGTCATACTGCCTCAAGTAGGGAAAGGGCCGTCAAGCACATAGCCTGGTATACGTTCTTTCCCCTTTTCTCTCCAGGTAGAATCATCTTACTGAAGATGTTCCCCATGTACCATTGCACACACACACGATGATCTCATAATGCCTCTTTAGATCTCACTCAAAAGAGCTGGCCTTTTACTGAATTTACATGACAGAATAAGAAAATATACCGGAAGTATGTTATGTTAGGCAGATTTGTAGAGCGCACTATCGTCCGGGAGGGTATCATGGCACTGAGCAGGTGTGAGTCTAGCCAAACATAAGGCCTAGTGGGACTACTCAAAAAGTGTCAAGCTATCCACGTCGTCCCTTACCTTGCCTTGATAGAAGCCCTCTAGGATGACGCAGATGATTTCGCAGAGACGCAAGGGACCAACTTCCCAAACCACTAACTAAAACTTACTGGTTCTTAAAGTTACAGTAAGGATTTAACTAGAAATTAGGGAGGAGGGCCGGTACTGGACGTCGAAGAGTAGAGTTTAGGGTCTTGCTGTCTACCTGCGAAGCAACAAGCACAAAGACTTTACTAATCTGACCTAGAAGACATCTCCTATCTATTCAGAAACTCTTTAGCTATTCTAATCTAAGAACCAAAATTCTGTCTGGATTTTTTGATGTTCCCCTACCTGCGATCAGTAAGAAGTGGGCCTTCGTCCAGTATTTCTTTCTAGGTTATGATGATGAAGTCGTCAGACGTCCTCTAGGATTCGGTCAGCTTGTAGGTGGTCAACTTGTATGCACTAGTTGTACTATGCTGAAAAATAAAAGGTTGGATTTCTTTATATTCTTTAAACCCCTTTTCGCAAACACTCTCCTCACTATTCTATCACTTACTTGCAATCAACTTCTTGCTTCCTAGATCTGGGGTTCTTGTATTTCCTTCTTGCTTCATAAAAGAAAAGCATCGACCAAAAGGGTATACGAAATCCTATAAGTCTTTCTTCTATCACCTTACAATAGTTTACAAAACAAAATCCGCAATCTAAATAATATTGCAAAGAGCCTCCTTACTTGAGGGTCACTACTGAATTTACAATCTAAAAATAATTGCATAAAACATTCCACACATGTAATGCTGTAAACAAATGGTCTTCACTCGAAATCAGAGAAAGAAATGTCCAAAGTCTCTTTCTAGCATTTTCTTCTGCTAATGTAGAGTTCCAAAAATTACTGTTGACCTTTCTTGCGAAGGGCGCCTTTAAAAAATATGAAAGTACTTAGCTTTCTCTTTCTTTATCTTCCAGAGTCTTCATTCCGGTTGGCAAAGAAGAACCGCCTAGAAAAGGAGCTGAGTAGGAGTTCTGCCGGTATCAAGAAGCCTCTGGGTAAGTTCCTGCTCCTGACGCGACCTTCTCCGAAGAAAGTCTGAAGGCAAAGCGCCTTCTAGAAGGCTGGGTGCGGTTTAAGTACAGGACCGCACCCAGCCCCTCCCGGTTACGCACTAGAACGTGCGTGAGGACGAGGCCTTCAAAATCCCTCCAGGCGCGCACCAAAAAGGCGCGTGTGAGGGATGCAGGGAGAGAACACACAAACATTCCTGGAACGAAGGCTCAGTGTTCCTTCAGCGCTAAACCTCTTTCCTGAAATACAACAATCTTAGACCATGGAAACAGCGCGAGGCACCAAATTAGACCTTAAAAGACTAGCGCAAGGCACAGCACAGTAGCACAGTGAAAACATGTTAGATGAAAATAAGTACAATAAAGGTACAAGGCATGTAATACAAAGTCTCACCAAGCACACTGACTTTGATGCGTGCGGGGCGCACGGGACAGGGGCGGGTTTCAAAAAGGGAAACGCTCATGTACCTAAAGGGCATGTGCACAACATGACAGGGACGTGGAATCATGACAGTACTCCCTCCTCAAGATCCCCCCAAGAACGGTGGAAATGGGTTTTGGCTTATCAGGGTGTCTTAAATGAAAGAGTCGGACCAACCGTGGGGCATTTTTAAGATGATCCAAGGGTTCCCATGACCTTTCCTCAGGACCATAGCCTTTCCAGTCTATGAGATAAAACAGCCGACCCCTAACTCTTTTGGAATCCAAAATTGATTTTACTTCAAACTCTGGATTACCTTCAACAATGATGGAAGGCGGAGATTTAGAGATACGAGTTTGGGGATGGAAAGGTTTAATTAGAGAGACATGGAAAACAGGATGTATCAAATACTTGCGAGGGAGAGTCAATTTCACACAAACCGGATTTATAACCTTTTCGATAGAAAAGGGGCCAATATATTTTGGATTACATTTCCGGTTCCCCTTTAATTTCAAGTTTTTTGTGCTTAACCAAGCTTTATCCCCTGCTCTATACTGAGGTTGTTCAGAGCGATGTTTATCTTTGGCTTCTTTTTGGGATTCTTTTGCTCTGGCCAAGTGGAATTTAGCTTCTTCTTGAATGGTGAACACTTGGGATACATAGTCAGAAACTGCAGGTACGGAATCATCGTTGTTGTTGTTAAAATCTTCGGGAATGCTTTTTGGATGAAAGCCAAAATTACAAAAGAATGGGGACATTTTAATGGAAGAATGTTCGGAGTTGTTGTAGGCGAATTCCAAAGGACTTAAAAGTTCGGACCATTCTTCAGATACATCAGGCAATATACAACGAAGATATTGTTCTATGGTTTGGTTTGTTCTTTCAGTTAAACCATCAGTTTGGGGATGGTAACTAGAGGATAAACGAACGTCCATATGTAATAATGAACTCAGCTTTTGCCACACCTTAGAAACAAATTGGGAACCCCTGTCTGAAATAACTACCGAAGGAATTCCATGTAACCTTATCACATGGGTCATGATTAAGTGAGCTAGTTCCAACGCAGTAGGAAGCTTTTTTAAAGGAATAAAATGGGCCATACGGGTGAACTGGTCTACAACTGTCAAAATAGTATTGAATCCCTTCTTGGTTTCAGGTAGTTCGACTATAAAATCCAATGATATGGTATGCCAGGGTTGAGGTGGAATAGGTAAGGGCATTAACAAACCACTAGGAGCTTGATGAGAAGATTTGTGTTGAATACAAATACTACAAGTTTCTACAAAATGCTGAATGTCTTTGGACATTGAAGGCCACCAAAACTTTCTTTTGATAAGTTCCATAGTTTTCAAGATACTTGGATGAGCTGACAAAACTGTATCATGATGAAGATGAATAACCGATTTTTGAATCTTTTCATTTGGAACGAAAATCAGATCATGGACCATCATCAGACTGTCTTTCTCATAAAGAAAAGGATGATCTTTTTTCCAAAGCTCTAAGCCCTTTTCCTTAACAGCTTCTTTGATGTCATTTATGATGTCGCAAACAGATAAACTTCCCTGAAAACAAGAAGTTGGGATTACAGGATAAATGGTTTCAGGTTGATCTGGGCCCTTATCTCCAAGTCTAGATAAAGCATCCGCTTTTAAATTTTCTTTCCCTGGACGATAAGTAATCACAAAATTGTAGTCATTGAAGAACATTGACCAACGTAATTGTCTAGCAGTTTGAGCCTTTACAGATCTTAAAGCTTGAAGATTTCGGTGATCAGTATAAATAGTCACTGGATGACGAGCTCCTAACAGGTAGTGACGCCATTCTTCAAACACCGCTTTTATTGCTAATAACTCTTTATCAGCGATTGCATAATTTTGTTCAGCTTCGGATAATTTCCTTGAAAAGTAAGCTATAGGGTGCATTTGGCCGGTGTCTGAATTTCGTTGAGAAAGAATCCCCCCCAATGCAAATTGAGAGGCATCTGCTTCACAATAAAGGGTTGACTGGGGTCTGGGTGACATAGAATTGGAGCCATAGTAAATCTCTTCTTTAGGCTCTGGAAGGCTTCATCAGCGGCTGGGGTCCATAAAAACTTGGCCCCTTTTCTCAATAACTTGGTAATGGGTGTTATAATTTGGGAGAAGTTTTGAATAAATCTACGGTAAAAATTTGCAAACCCAAGAAAACTTTGGATTTGTTTCACAGAAGTGGGACTCGGCCAAGTTGTTACTGCTTCTACCTTTTTAGGGTCCATTTCAATACCCTCTGGGCTAATAATATATCCCAGAAAGTCCACTCTGGAAACATGAAACAGACTCTTTTCCAATTTTACAAAGAGTGAGTTTGAAAGCAGTTTTTGAAGAATGGCGCGAACCTGTTGTACATGTTCTTCCTCAGAATCAGAATAAATAAGGATATCGTCTATGTAGACTACACAACAGATGTCAATGAACTCGTGTAAAACCTCGTTTATAAAAAACTGGAAGGCGGCAGGAGCGTTACAAAGACCAAACGGCATAACTTGGTATTCGAAAAGACCGAATTTTGTACGGAATGCTGTCTTCCATTCGTCTCCTTTCCTTACCCTAACTAAATGGTAAGCTCCACGTAAATCCAGTTTCGAATAAATCTTAGCCTTCTTAATTTGGTCCAAAAGCGTGGGGATCAAAGGTAGGGGGTACCTATTCTTTATGGTCACATTGTTTAAAGCTCTATAATCAATGCTGGTGCGCAATTCCCCTCCCTTCTTTGGAATGAAAAAAAGAGCTGAAGAGACTGGAGACTTAGAGTGTCTAATGAAGCCGTTAGCTAGGTACTCATCTAAGTATTCTCTCAGATGAACATTTTCTGCCTCCGTAAGAGCATAAATTCGACTGCAAGGCAAGGTCGCTCCTGGCACTAAATCAATCCTACAGTCGAAATCTCTATGTGGTGGAAGGGTGTTGGCTTTCTTTTTGTCAAAAACGTCAGCAAGATCATTATATACTGATGGAACCCCATCCAAGATTAGTATATTGGGCGAAACCATTCCAAAGTCAAAACCTTGAATCACATCTTTAGATCTCTTAAGAAGGAAGCAATGATCTTTGCAAGTAGAAGATTGAAAAGTAATTGACTTGGTTACCCAATCTATGAACGGGTTATGTTTTACCAACCAAGGTATTCCTAAAATCAACTTAAATTGAGGGGCGTCTATAATGTCAAATTGTATTCTTTCTCTATGTATGGGAGAACAGTCCATCTCCAGTATTTCAGTCTGTCTATTTACTGGACCCGAAGTTAATTCTTTGCCATCAACAGCTCTGACAATTTCAGGATGGTCCTTTAACAAAGACTTAAAACCTAACTGGAGGAAGAAATGAGAGTCTATAAAATTTCCAGTAGCTCCAGAATCTATAATGGCTTCAACCTGTCTAGAGTTAGATTCTGGAAGTAGTCCTCTAAGTTCTACTAGAATAGAAAAGTGTCTACAACCTATGGGAGGAAGAGTTGAGGCCAAACTAGAGAACCAACCCGATAAACTGACCTCTCCCTTTACCGAGCTTTCTAGTTTTCCGACTTTTCTTGTGTGATAGCTAAGTCAGAAGTCTTGGTTTTAAATTTATTTGGTCTAGTGGGACATTCCTTCACAGAATGTCCTGTCTTTCCACAATACAAGCATTGATTTAATCGTCGTCTCTTTTCTTTCTCCTCCTTTGATAAGGGACCTCGAATAGTACCTATTTGCATAGGTTTTCCAGTATCAGATTTAGAACTAGTTTCTCGATGAGGTGTAGACCTTTCTTTTAAGAAAACTAACTTATGTTCTGGCTTCCCTCTCTCATCCTTTCTTTCTGAAATACGGTGATTCAATTTAACCACTAAGTCGATGAAAGCACTTATATCTTCGGGAGGATCTAAAATCTGGGTGATCATATCCTTTAACTCGTCCCTCAAGCCTCTGTAGAAGATTGAGACTCTTTTGTCATATGGCCAATCAGCTTCTAACACCAAACGGTTAAAGGTCGATATGTAATGTAATAAATCAGATGATCCTTGTTTTAAACCTAAAAGCTCGTTGTGGAGTAGTGTGGCTCACTGGTTAGAGGCGGCAGGCCTGAGAGCAGAAGTCAGCCTGGGACCAGGGTTCAATTCCCGACGCGGCAGGGTCGTGGACCTTGGTCAGCGGACTCGATAATTCTCGCTTCGGTGCTTACTCTAATCAGGGGTTCCACTCGGCAACTCTGGGCATTAGCTTGCCTAATCTCCACAACGGCCCCACCAATTCCGGGGATGCCTGGCTCCACCTTGGGGACTCCCAGCAAGGGCCATCCCACAGGGAAAGCCAGGACGGGTTCCCCAGAGTTATACAGCGCCGGGACGCCCCGTTGCTGGGGCAGCTGTGCGCTTTACAAGTATACTACACACATACTACACATCTGCTGACTGAACAAATACATGTTTAGCAAACATCTTCTTTAAAGCCTTCTCAAAGTCTTTAAAGTTATACGAAATCCGATCATTGTTTTCCACTAAGGGGACAGACCAAAGGGCTGCGTCACCTCCCATGTAAGATAACATGAACGCTACTCTTGAGGAATCATCTGGAAAGGCTGTAGTCTTTGCTATGAAATGCAAATGACATTGTTGTAAGAACACTGAGAATTTATTACAATCTCCATAAAATGTCTCTGGAGGGGCTAAATGGGTTGGTACCGGAGTCACAACTTGAATTTGCGTCTGAGAACCTAAATTGGAGGAACCCTGGGACCCCTGGAAGGATGCTGGTTTCAAGACTGTCTTATGTTGCACTGAGTCTTGGAGAGAGAACAAATCTCTTCGAAGGGCCGCGTTATCCTGTCTAATAGCGTCTAACACTGTGGCCAAATCCTGCAGAGTAATTTGATCCATTGCGTCTGGGCGAAATTATCAACGTGGGCTTTGCCTTCTGTCAAGCTATCCACGTCGTCCCTTACCTTGCCTTGATAGAAGCCCTCTAGGATGACGCAGATGATTTCGCAGAGACGCAAGGGACCAACTTCCCAAACCACTAACTAAAACTTACTGGTTCTTAAAGTTACAGTAAGGATTTAACTAGAAATTAGGGAGGAGGGCCGGTACTGGACGTCGAAGAGTAGAGTTTAGGGTCTTGCTGTCGACCTGCGAAGCAACAAGCACAAAGACTTTACTAATCTGGCCTAGAAGACATCTCCTATCTATTCAGAAACTCTTTAGCTATTCTAATCTAAGAACCAAAATTCTGTCTGGATTTTTTGATGTTCCCCTACCTGCGATCAGTAAGAAGTGGGCCTTCGTCCAGTATTTCTTTCTAGGTTATGATGATGAAGTCGTCAGACGTCCTCTAGGATTCGGTCAGCTTGTAGGTGGTCAACTTGTATGCACTAGTTGTACTATGCTGAAAAATAAAAGTTTGGATTACTTTATATTCTTTAAACCCCTTTTCGCAAACACTCTCCTCACTATTCTATCACTTACTTGCAATCAACTTCTTGCTTCCTAGATCTGGGGTTCTTGTATTTCCTTCTTGCTTCATAAAAGAAAAGCATCGACCAAAAGGGTATACGAAATCCTATAAGTCTTTCTTCTATCACCTTACAATAGTTTACAAAACAAAATCCGCAATCTAAATAATATTGCAAAGAGCCTCCTTACTTGAGGTTCACTACTGAATTTACAATCTAAAAATAATTGCATAAAACATTCCACACATGTAATGCTGTAAACAAATGGTCTTCACTCGAAATCAGAGAAAGAAATGTCCAAAGTCTCTTTCTAGCATTTTCTTCTGCTAATGTAGAGTTCCAAAAATTACTGTTGACCTTTCTTGCGAAGGGCGCCTTTAAAAAATATGAAAGTACTTAGCTTTCTCTTTCTTTATCTTCCAGAGTCTTCATTCCGGTTGGCAAAGAAGAACCGCCTAGAAAAGGAGCTGAGTAGGAGTTCTGCCGGTATCAAGAAGCCTCTGGGTAAGTTCCTGCTCCTGACGCGACCTTCTCCGAAGAAAGTCTGAAGGCAAAGCGCCTTCTAGAAGGCTGGGTGCGGTTTAAGTACAGGAACGCACCCAGCCCCTCCCGGTTACGCACTAGAACGAGCGTGAGGACGAGGCCTTCAAAATCCCTCCAGGCGCGCACCAAAAAGGCGCGTGTGAGGGATGCAGGGAGAGAACACACAAACCTTCCTGGAACGAAGGCTCAGTGTTCCTTCAGCGCTAAACCTCTTTCCTGAAATACAACAATCTTAGACCATGGAAACAGCGCGAGGCACCAAATTAGACCTTAGAAGACTAGCGCAAGGCACAGCACAGTAGCACAGTGAAAACATGTTAGATGAAAATAAGTACAATAAAGGTACAAGGCATGTAATACAAAGTCTCACCAAGCACACTGACTTTGATGCGTGCGGGGCGCACGGGACAGGGGCGGGTTTCAAAAAGGGAAACGCTCATGTACCTAAAGGGCATGTGCACAACATGACAGGGACGTGGAATCATGACAAAAAGACAGGTCTTCAGAGGATTTCAAGAAGTGAGAAACAGGCACTTATTTGTATCACCAGGGCAACCCATGCTTTAGGAGTGATTTAGGGAAGCGATGTAGGAGATGCTCGACTGCTGGATCTGGTTTTCCATATGGATGGGATGTGTGCAAGTAGTAGTCCAGATTAGCGGAGGTGTCTGAAAGGCTTGTGAAAGCAGGCAAGATTGTTACGGTATGCCTGGCATGTCTTATGTAGTGCCTTGAAAGGGTGGATGCGTAGATTTAATTGTGTTCATTCGTGTATGGGGAGCCAGTGGAGTTCCTTCAGGTGTTGGGTGATATGAGTGCGGCATGGCGGGTTGAGAGTGATTCTGGCAAACAAGTTCCGAATTGATTGCAGTGTTCTGGTCAGTTCTTTGTTGATCCAGGTATAGAGGGTGCTCCTGTAGTCCAGCTTGCTTCTGACAAGGGTATGTGTGACGGTTTTCTGTGTGCTGATTGGCAGCCATTTGAAAACCTTCCTCAGCATCTTCAGGGGATGGAAACATGAGGTTGTGAAGGCACTGACTTAGCTGGTCATGTAAAGTTTGCCATGATAACAATCCAGAGGTTGTTGGTGTGGGTGATGGGGATGGGTGTCCACCCCAGCACTGTTGGCCACTAATTGGAGTCCCACAGTGAAGTGCTATTCCCAAGAATACTGATTTTGGTCTTTTTGTTCAGCTTCAGTCAGTTGGTCTTCATCCAGTGGGCGTTTTCAGTCATGCATCCATTGAACTTGAACCAGGTACTGGGCATCTGGTTCATGAGGGAGAGATTGAGTGTTGTGGGTGTAGGAAAGCATGTTGATGTTGTGTGAGGAATACTGTTTTCAGTACCAATGGAGATAAGTGTTTTGGTGTTCTGGACCGTTAGCTACATGACAGAGGGACCACAATGATAACTGTTACATACTGACTATAAGACTGTTAGCATAGTACTTCCTGGTGTGACATTTAGTTGTAAACATATAATTATACTTGTGCCTGATTTTTCCCATTCCAGGCAATTTTAGCAGCTGTGGGATTGCACCCAGTTGCAGGCAAACTGTTGGTAATTTCTACATATTATCAAGCTAAGAGAGTCTCTCTAAGGATGCGTATTGTAATACACCCAGGTAACACTGCATCAATGGCACAGGTGCATGGTGCAGTCTTACTATCGATGTCGTACCATTACCACACATCACATGTTCAGTTCATTGAATTGTGATAATGCTGAATTGACCCCAAATGACACAGAGGTGTATACCTTGCAATCTCTTAGATTGGTGCTAAATGGTAAGGAGTCTATCCATGCAGCAAAGAGGTATATGCACCTTCATACAAGGGTTGTGGAAATGCAGTATCATTGAATGGGACTCTATCAGTTAAGTGGACAATTTCTTCCTGCTTGTAATGAAGCATAGAAGAAAATGTATCCTTTTAATTGGGGAAACTACCGACAGGTTTGTTAATAATGCTACACAACACCAAGTGAATTTACTAAACTACCTGGCAGCATATTGCTCTGAAGTCAAGGCTTCACAATTACAGAAATAACACCTTTCTAGGCAGCTTTTAAACACATTAATAGAGGATGCCAGCAATGCTAATTATGCCACAAGCCTGCCATTCTGATGATTGTGACAAATGGATGCAAATGTCAATAAATATTTTTCAACACTAAAAATAAAACAGTTGTTTTCATCGCTATAACCAGGCCTGGCCGGCACAGGTAACAGCAGTAAGGTGGGGGGGCAGTAGACAAAAAAAAACACTTACCTTGCTCGCTGCATCATTGAGGGCATGGTAAGTGATTGTATTTTTTTTTGCATTTAATTTTCCCTTTCCCGTTGTCTGTCGACTTCCCCCCGCCCCACTGATGTTGCCTGTGCTGGCTGCGCCTGTAAGTAACACGGCTCATGTCTACTTTATTTCTAGATTACATTTGTAATACAGCAAAGCCCAATCCCAGGGAATAAAGATTTCACAGACCAAGTAGAATGACCAGCTAAAAATCATCCACTTTAGCCCCAAAGAAAACACAGATAATACCAGAGAACGAGCATCAACAAGATGCTTAAAGAAAGTACCTATATTTTTTCCAACTTCCAAAATGAGGCATTACATTGCCTGCGGCCAGTTGACATGTTGCAGGTTCTCAAGGCAAAAGGAATGGAAGATGAAGGTATTATTGACCCTGCCTGAGAAAGTGTGAGCTCAATCAGCTAACTCAATGTTTCTTTCATGTTAGGGTGGGTGCAAGTTAATACTCACGCTCCTGTGGTGTGGATGGTTGGTGGAGAGTAATCAAAAACCCTGCCTTCAATGGTAAGACAGTGCCTCTTGCGACAAAGCAATAAAGAAGATGTAAGCACACCTAACCATGAACATATCTACCGAAAATCTTACATTTATATCCACACTGGTTCATTGTTTGTTCTTGTACTCCAAAATAATGTAATCTGTGTTAAGATCATTGGATTTAGTGCATTCATTTGCAGGCAGGCACTGTCTAGTGTTGGGGCATGTCTTACAAATATATGTTGCACTGTTTAAATGTGTACCAAAAAACCTACTTACTCAGAAATTATATTATATTTCCAAGGTGTCCCCTAATCATCTGTTGTGTAGTATGTAGTAGTCGTGTCAATACAGCAAAACATTCGCACACTTCTTAACAACAAATCCACATCATGTATTATCTTTCATTGTGTGTTTCTTGTTTCAGAATGCAAAAATCCACAAGGTCGTGTCAGTCAGAAGAGTGAACAAATATGAAATTATTCTCTTGAGTGGAGCTCATTCTTGGCAGAGTCTCCTTAAGTTGGAAAGCAGCTGTGTGGTTGTGTCTAAATCAACAGTGTTATAAAGAAGTTGGTGGCAGAAAAGTAAAGGGCAAGGTCGGTGCTGCAAATCTGATTTTGTTTCTTCAAGGGCAATGTTATCTTCTCCAAGGAACAAGGTGTAAAAAATGGACTTCATGCCATAGTTATCTATTCTAATTCATTTTTGGGTGCTCACATTCATTGGTTAAAATCTTGCTGGAGCCCAAGATCTCTCCAAGATGGTTTAATCTTAATATACATCCACTTACAAATCTCGCTGTGGAGAATCCTTGTGGCTCCCAGAGAGGTCAACGGATGTTTTCCATCGTATGTGAATTAGAGCTATTCAAAATCAATTCAAAACATTACTGATGATTTGAATTTTTACTACCAGTCAAAGATGAGAGGGTTGTAGAGTTTCAGAACCTTTATTTATCATAAGGTTAGAGTATCTAAATCTCTTTATTTGGATTAGTAAGTTTACAGATATATAAAATAGATTGATTAGAAGTCAGTATTAGAGAAATTCAGTGTTCCGTAAAGAAACTCTGTAACCTACCTAAAAAATCTATTCGACGCCTTGGAGAGTTCTTCTGGAGAAGAGTGAATAAGGAACGTAACTTCTCATAAAGAGTAGCTATGGAAACTCAGCCGAGTTCCCTACAGCTGCCGCAAAAACTGTAATTAAAAGTGTGATCCTTGGACAGAATGGACACACTATTGTTAGCATAAACTATTTGAAATGGACCTTATTACCACGGACCTGTCTTATAGCTGGTATGCTAAGCAGAAGTAATCCATTTGTGGGGACTCTGAGCACTGCCCGTGTCTCCAGTTAGTAGTCTGGTATACATCATTGCTGAACTGGCTAGTGGCCCGTTGGCTGACCGGCAGAAGAATGATTAGAATTTTTTTTTTCTTTGGGTTTTTCTACGGGAGGGAGGATACCTGGTGGTGGGATCAAGAACTGAATGCTCAACTGTTGCAAAGGGGAGGGATGGAGCGACCAACTCTGTCAAAAAGATTCATTGTAGACAACAAACAGGGATGGGTAAAGGAGGGGAGGGGACACACGGAGAGAGAAATGAGAGATCAAGGAGTCGCAAAATGGTACCATGGTGACGATAGCCTCATGGAATATTAAGGGCATGAATTTGTCTCCTAAGAGGCAAAAAGTCAGGAAATTCCTCACAGACCACCAATTTAAGGTGGTAGCGTTGCAGGAAACACAATTTCAAAAACAGAAGAGATGCGACTCTGCCATAAAAGCTATCCACTAATCTATTATTAAATAATTTTTGGCATCATTGGTTACTGTATTTTATGGCAATTGGCTTCTCTGATTGATTCAATCGAAATAAAGCTTAAATTGAATTGAATTGAATAGCTTTCCACTAATCTATAGATCTTCCGCCAACTCCAAACAAAAGGGGGTAGCCCTGCTGTTCCACGAAAACAGAGGCCTTTAAGTCCGATTGAGAGGGCAGAGTAATTATGGTGAAGGGAAGACTGAGAGGCAAACTCTTCCTTTATCTCTGCATGTGTTCCCAACACAGGGCAAACCGCTTTCCATATTTGCAGAGGGCTCAACAATACTCATTGGTGACTTTAATCTGACATGGCAAGCAGAGATGGACAGTACACACTCCCAGAGGGCAGCCACAAGCCTTTTTTTAAGGGAAGCAAGCAGAAACTACAGGCTCTAGGCCTTCGAGATGCATGGCGGACTCTCTACCCCAACACCAAAGTCTACACCTTTTTCTCACATGTCCACTCAACATATTCCAGGTTAGATAACATTTTCATAAACCAATCCCTCCTGGCTCCCTGGAGGCCCCAAAGATACTACTGATTATGATCTTACATCACAGCTTGGTAACTATTAGTATGTCTTGGGGACACAATGTGGCAGGCACTCACAGGTGGTACTTCCCAGCTATGGTGACCAGGGATAGATTTATGAGAGAGGAACTGAGGAAATCCATTTCAGACTTTTTTGAGTCCTGAATAATTGAGATGCATTTAAACGAGCTGAAATCTACTTTAAACTATTGGCGGGGGGAGGAATGAGTAGCTCTAGTGGAGGAATTGGTGAAAGTAGAGAGGGCACATAAGCCAGCGCCGTCGCAAATATTGAAGAGACAACTCACAGCACTGAGGAGGAAAATCAAGGCGATATACACTAAGCGGGCGAAATACACACTCTTGAGATTAAGGCAAATATCCTATGTGCAGGGGAGCAAAGTGGGGACCCACTTAGCAAGGCAGCTGCATGAAAAGAGAGAGCGTACATACATAGGGGGTACACAGGACACAAATTGCATTATAGCCCATAAGGATGACGACAAAGCACACATATTTGGTGTCTTTTTTTAAAGATCTTTACACAGGCACACAACCGGGCATCACTTTACAACAGCAGTACCTGGACTCAGTAATGATCTCTACGATCAGGCCCACAGAGAATGATTGGCTTAATGGACCGATTACGGAAGATAAGGTGAGGACACCAATTCCAAAACTCAAACTACACAAATCCCCAGGGGCCGGCGGGCTTACAGCGCAATTTTACAAACTATATGTGACGGAGCTTACACCACTCAGTACCATGTTTTTTAATGCAATAGCAAAATATTCCCAAGTCTCAAACTCTATGGCCGAAGTCACAGGGATCCCCAAACCAGGGAAAAATCCCCATAATTGTGCGTCCTATCATCCCATTGCGCAAATACATTTTGATGCCAAACTATTCTCTGAAATACTTGCTGCTACCTAGATTCCTTAATGCCCTTAATAATCCACCTTGATCAATCGGGATTCATAAAAGGCTGACAAACGCACAATAACATTCGAAGGACCATTCATTTGATTGAGAAAGTGGCTAAATTTAAGATACCGTCAATACTGTTATGCCTTTAGATGTGGAAAATGCCTTTGATTGAGTGGACTGGTTGTTCCTTTTTCTGACTATGTAAACATTTGGATTTGGGCACGAGTTCATTAATATGGTTCAGGCTAACTATAGGAACTCACATTCAAGAGTGCAGGATAACGGGTCGCAGTCACCACCATTTTCACTGAGCAGAGGCACAAGACAGGGGTGTCCCCTGTTCCCTTTGTTGTTCGCTCTGAGCATTGAACCGCTGGTGGCCAGGCTGAGAGTGAATCCTGAGATTAGAGGCATACAATTTGGTGGCATGGAACATAAAACTTTGCTCTTTGCTGGCGACATTTTAATGACGCTTACAGACCCGAGATCCTCCCTACTAGCAATACAGACAGATCTAAATGACTTTGAAGCCGTAGTGGGATTCAAGGTAAATACCTCGAAATCCTTCATACTAAATCTCACAATTCCCAAAGAGGAAGTCTTGCCACTCCAGAGCCAAACCACCTTACAATGGGCCAAACACGCCTTACAGTATTTAGAGATCAACCTCACCCCTAGAGTAGAAGGCCTATATAAGGCAAACTACCCCATATGATGACCCAAATACAAAAGGACCTCAAATGCTGGAAGCCATTATACATCTCCTGGTTAGGAAGGATCAATGCCGTCAAAATGACGTTGCTCCCGAAGATATTTTTCTTATTCCAAGCTCTTCTGATTCATTTGGATCATGAGCTGCTGCCCAAGTTATGCTCCTTAATTACTAAATGTATATGGCATGGGGGAAGAGCGCGTCTACCATTCCATGTCTTAAGATGCGCAATGAAGGAGGTGGGGGGCCCTACCAGACTTCGCAGTATATTTCAAGGAGGCCCAGTTGAAGGTTCTAGTAGAGTGGTGTTTGAAAGAATCTGCTAAGCTTTGGCTTCACATGGACAAGGCGATAATGGGCAGAATGATCTGGGATATCCCCTGGCGGTCGAAAAAAGAGAGGCCAGCAAATGCATACATTAGCACCCTGACACACACCACACTCAAGGTATGGGTCATGAGAGAAGGCAGGCCGACATATTTTCCTTCCCCTACACACCCATCCATTTCAACCCCGACTTTCCACCAACCATGCAGGAAGGCCCATTTGACACTTGGCGGGAGTGGGGAAGCTTGATGGTTTTGGACATGTTTCATAATTATGACATAAGGACATTCAAAACATGCCAAAGAAAATTCCAGGTCCCGACCAGTGGACATTTTCACTACCTTCAACTCAAACATTGGGTCTCCCAGCCTAAGGTGAGGAAATAACAGATAACACACACTGATAGAAAAGTGGGTTCAAAAAGCGGGCACTGTGAGGGGAGCAATCTCTTTACTTTATGCTTTGCTATTGTCGGCAACACACGCCCCACAAGCCTGGTACATGACCCTCTGGGAACAGATCGTTGGGAGAGATATCTCAGGGGAGGAGTGGAAACAACTATGGGTGGATATAACTAAGAACAATCATTCTGTGTGCTCAAGAGAGGCCCACTACAAAACTCTTTTTAACTGGTACCTCCACCCTACCAAACCTAAAGCGATCCTACCCAACTCCTCAGATCTCTGCTGGCGTGGATGCGGTCTTCTTGGGGACTTTCGCCATATATGGTGGGATTGCCTGATGATTCCCCCTTATTGGGAAGACATTCTCGCTCATATTAAGGAGATGCTAAGTTACCCCATACTGACTGTCATAGAGGAGGTACTTTTAGGCATCAGGGATCCAGGGCTGGAGCACCAGACAAAAGAAGACATCGTGATTCTATAGGTGGTTCAGGAGCAGCCAAAACAACAATAGCAGCGGCCGGGAAAGAGAAGGAGGCTCTAGCACTGTCTCTCTGTCACTTCTGACTCTGGAAAAAAATCTTGGCGGAAATAATAGCAGATATTTTTTGAGATGAATATAAACATTTTGAGAATAAATGGGGTCTCTTGGTCTCCTTTCTTTCGTGAGGCCTTCCCTCAGCAGTATGCCCAACTTCTATAAGCTCAACATCAACAGAGGCAACCCACCAACCTGAACCAGGGGTAGTAAATATGTATTCCAAACAACAGTTCAGGAAAATAACAAATCACAATTCAGGAGAAATCAATTACAAACAGAAAAAATGTTTTGTGAAAAAAAAGAGAAGTGAGAAGAGGGAGGGGGAGGGGGAAGCAGAAAAAACAGGGATCAAGAGAGTGGAGATGTAAATCAAAACTGTCAACAATTAATTTGGAAAAATATCACAAATTTATTATAAATGATGCGCTCAATAAATAATTGCTGGTTTATAAAATGCAAAACATGTACAAAAAACCAGACAAGTGGCAAACAATAATTATGCTATAAAAAAAGGGGTGCAACATATACAGAGATTATGTGCCCTCTACAATTCATATGCCACATATGCGTCAACGGCGTTTCCACCGCAGTCAGAAGTTGCGGTCATCATCAGGACAAAACAGTTGAAAGAGCGTCAGGAGTCTGCAAGCATAAATACAATAACATTTCATTTTTGGGCTCCCTTGAAAGAAAGAGAAAAAAGAGAAGAGTAAAAAAAGAAAAAGAAGAGCAGGAAGAAGAGTTACTTCCATCGTGAGTTACTTGGACCAAAGACCAAAAATGTCATAGAAGAAAGAATTACTATATCCCTTTTAGTGAGAATAGCCACCACCACCGGTTGTGCAGAAAATGTAAAAACATTCACCTGTACTTAAAAACAGAACAGAACAACCACATTAATTCTTTGTGTGCTCACAATAGATTCCAATTTCGAATTGCTGCAAGGAGAAAAACTCAATGAAATTGCAATCCTTGCTCAAGGGGGATCACTTTTTATATGCTAATCAGGGGCCACTTACTTATAAGGCTTTTTAAATTCACAATCCACAGGAATGCAACATTAATTCTCCCTGTTGATATTATGAACGTGCTAGTGGAGTAGAAGCTTAATCCTCCATCCTAGACGTGCCAATCGTTTTCGCCCCCACCAATAGGTCTACGAAAGAAAAGAGGTCATTTATAATTGTTTTCGAAAAAATCGTGGGTTTTCATTAGTTCATAAAACACGAACTAGGTAGCCTCTAGCAGACTGCCTACAGCAGCACAAATTCAAATCCTCAAGGGGGACCCTGGGATCAATCCTATTTGCATAGAAATAGACTTAAACCTAATATCTGTGGGAAACGTTATCGCACCGGGTAGCCACCAGCAGACTACGCATCACAAAAAAAAGGAATAGTTAAATCATAACTACAGGTCGAAATCAGGACCCTCTGAATACGTATATCCATAAGGGACCGAAATTCTCTATACCTACACACCTCGGCACATAAATAGTTGTGCATTAGCCTATTAACTGCCGGGCAAACTATCGAATAGAAAGCGGCACCAAGAGAATCGTGCCTGCTGCACATAGCTAGCCCTGCATCTGCCTCCCAACAACAGAACTAGAGAGCGGCACAACATTTGGAACACAGAGCAATTAAGTTGCTTCAATCATTAAAAAACATTGGCCTTTGGTGGTTGCGACGGGCATCACACATGAGCTACCTCTGTTCTTGTATAAAAGAGGCAAAAACCTCCGAGATCATCTTGTGAGGGCTGCTCTCCCTAAACCTGTGATCCCCAGTTTAACATCTCTTTGGGGATTAAATAAATTACTTGGACACTACAAATGCGGTGGGTGTCAAATGTGTGACTCTAGTTTTAACACCAAACAATTCGGGGCGTGGCTACCGGCCGGGGAAGATGGCCGCTTGCTGTGGAAGCTCCGGAGACGAGGTTCCCTTCCCTATGAATCCGACCATTTATCCTGCTAATTAACGGGAGGCTGCATTGTAGATCACCAAGACCACCTGCGACCTTGGTCTGGCGGACTACTTTAACGTCGGAAGCCGGGACCTCGAGTGATTTGCCTGCCCAGACGGCCCCTTGAACAGTGCAGCAACGGAGGCCCATTTCTGAGCGGGAGCGAATCAGCGCACAACTCTCCTGAGACTCCGCGGGGGCACTGCGGTGGGGGCACAGCCAGGGGACCTATTGTGAGGGACAGGGAGGCACAGCACTACCTGAGACCAGGGCCCGGAATTACAGCGCACGCCGGGATAATTTCACAAGGAGGCGCGCAGAGAGACTGGGGCCCGGCCGGGGTGTCCCTGTCCAGATTGGCGTCGCGAACCACTGAGGGCCGAACACATGTACATTGAGCTACCGAGTGAGCACCCATAATTGACCCGAATCGGAGCACAGTGGTATGCAAAGAGACCCCCGCCCGATATTTGTACCCCACCCCACCCCGCGTGCAGCCCTGGAGAGAGAACTCCTTGCTTCAGTCGGGGGATACCACCCCCCTGGGAGGAAGACCTACATTCTCACTGGCAAACGTACCTGGGACTCGGAAGACCACAAGCACACCTTCTCGTACCCCATCCCCCTTGTGTGGACATCATACTGAAGACCCGGAGTGAAGCGGAGGGAAGCACGGGGAAAACCAGAGTGGGTTCGGGGTCCGCTGGTCAATCATACTAGTAACGAAACGGTCCCTGCTGCCCACTCGGAGTCCCATCATGTCGGGCAGAGGCCCCAGAAACCTCATCGAGCAGAGCGCAAGGAGATGGGGCAGCCAATAAAGTAACTTTGGAGGACATAATGGCGTCACTGGCTAACGTGCAGACCACAGTGGGCTCCATTTCCGCAGATGTCTCACTACTTCGTGCTGACTTCCAGAAAATCTCCACCAGAGTTACGGAGGTTGAACTTACAACACAGTCTCTGGCATGCGACACAGCAGTGTTGAAGAAAACAGTCTCTCGACTCGAATCAGAAAACAAAATACTGGCCGAGAAGCTGGACGACCAGGAAGGGCGCTCTCGCAGGAATAACGTTCGAATCTTAGGCATTCCGGAGAGTGAAGGCACCCAGGCTGTGGACCTATTTGTAGAAGAATTGATAAAAACTAGACTGCAGCCTAAGGGACTTTCCACATTCTTTTCGGTGGAACGGGCGCACAGGGTCCCAGGAGGAAAGGCCAAGCCGGGGGCGCCCCCAAGGCTGGTACTCGCACGCCTATTCAACTTCAGAGACAGAGATGTTATTCTCCAAACGGCATGAGTCTCCCCACAAATCTGCCTGCAGAACTCCTCGATATCTTTCTTCCCTGACTACACTGCAGCAGTATCAAAACGGCATTGCAGCTTCCTGGAGGTCAAAAAGGCCCTACAAGCACGTGAGGTACCCTACTTGATGCTGTTTCCAGCAAGGCTGAGGGTGGTGGCAGAGGGGAAGACTTGGTTCTTTGAGACACCTGAGGAGGCATATGATTGGCTCGAAGGCTGGAGGAAAAAGGACGGACCCCGTCGTGGACATAGGGACCAGCGTCAACGGACCGACGAAGCGGAGATGGGCAGCCCAGAACTCTTTACCCCTGATGAAGACAACTCACAAAGAACAGAAGCGGAAGACCCTAGAAATAAATGAACCTGACCGGTTTGGAACGGACAGTCATTAGTACACATCAGGTGTATCGAGACATTTCTTATAAGCCGGCTCTGGACGCTGGGCGGAAACGGGCCCAGCCGGAAAGGAGGGGTCACGCTCTCACTGGACTTCATAACCCCTACACGCAAGTACTCTGTTGTGGGTTGGGATGGAGCACTCTGCTAATTTGGGGTGGCGGGCAGTTCAAAGTCCGTCGGGCAGGGAGGCAGGGAGGTGGGTGTTATTGTGGGGTGGGGAAGTTCAAAGTTCTGTTTTTTTAGTTGTGGTTCATATCGGAACAGCCCTAAGAGCATGGTACTCACTGCATGTTACCTCCTTAGAGGACACAACAAGGTTACGCTACCCGTTTACCACTCCACACAGTCATGGCGACAGGCACAGCTTGCGTTAGTGCCCAGGCGGAAGACCAGGTAGCGCCCGTGACCCCACTTACACTGATTACGTGGAATGTCCACGGGTTAGGCGATAAAATTGAAAGGGGGTTAGTGTTACGAGCCCTGAAACGCCAGGCCCCTACACTGGTACTCCTACAGGAGACTCACCTTGTGGGAGCGGCATGTAGAGCAATGGACAGATGGGGGTTCAAAATGGTGGTGCATTCGGAGTTCTCCGCGGGGTCTAGAGGGACTGGAATTTTAATGCGAAAGAACTCCCCCTTTATAGTCAAGCAGACTAACCATGATGATCAGGGTAGGTTTGCAGTAATACATGGCCAATGGGAGGGCAGGCTTGTTACTGTGGTGTCAGTATATGTCCCTCCGGCGTTGCAGGCGGTGGCTCTCCCGGCCCTGAGTGAATTTCTGCTGTCTCTGCCCGGTGGGGACCTCCTCATTGGTGGGGATTTTAACGCCACGATGGACGTCACCATGGACAGACACCTGGTGAGGGCTGCAACATCTGGGGTCTCCCGCCTGCGAAGCTTTGTGGAGGCACTCGGACTAGCGGATGTATGGAGTCATAAACACCCGGTGGATAGACAATACACCTTCCACTCGGCAGTACACAACAGTTTATCTAAACTAGACTACTTCCTGGCACCGGAGTCCACCCTCTCCTGCGTAGAGAATATCACTATCGGGCCGAGGGGTATATCTGACCACTCCCCGGTGACTTTGACGCTCTCCTCCCATCATACCTCCCACAAGCGACTCTACCCAATCTATTCAGGTTATCTGCATGTCTCACAAATACGGAAGGAACTCCATAGGGCCAACAAACATTTCTTTACCGAAAATGAGTCCTCGGTCAGCTCCCCAACCGTACTGTGGGAGGCCTACAAGTCAGTCCTTAGGGGTCAGGCTATTTTTTCCATTACGGGACACAAACGCACGAAATACCGAGACCTCATAACACTCGAACAGGAGCTACAAGCATTTTACACTACCCATACGACCAACCCGACACCAGACTCAGCTCATACTCTTCTGCTAAAGCAACAGCAACATAAGGAACATCTTAGACAGGAAACGATGGCCGCCATTGCAGCAACCAAGCATAAAATCTAAGATGTAGGAGATAAGGCTGGGAAGTTACTGGCCTGGTTGGACAGGAGGGAACGGGGGAGCCGAACTATAGAACAGATGCGTACGGCCGATGGGCGTCTCACTTCAGACCCGGGGACATTGTGAAGGCCCTAGCTGAGCATTTTCGTGTGGTGTACGCTTCTTCCTCTGTAGCCATGGAGGAGGAGGCTGCAACCTTTTTGCACAAGATAGATCTACCCAGACTTGACCCAGAGGCCTCCGAGGAGCTTGAGGCAGATCTCACTGTTGAGGAGGTCGGGGCAGCAATTAAATCTTTACAATCCGGCAAAGCGCTGGGTCCCAATGGAATCCCGCTGGAACTCTATAAGAAAATGGCACACGCCCTCTGCCCCCACTTACTCGCAATATACAACGACAGTCTAGAGCAGGGAACACTGCCTTTAGACCAGAGAGTGGCCACAATTGAAGCTATTCCAAAACCAGGGAAGCCCCCGACGGAATGCCTTTCATACCGCCCAATATCGCTGATAAACGCGGAGTCCAAAATTTTGGCCAAATTGATTGCGAATAGATTACTAGCACACCTTCCCAACCTAATTCACCCAGATCAGTCGGGCTTTATGCTAAATAGGAACACATCGCTCAATTTCAGGCGCCTGCATAGTGTACTGGCGCGGGGACTTGTCCTAACAGAGACATCAGCAGTCCTCTCTCGAGACGCAAAAATGGCCTTTGATATGGTGGAATGGCCATACCTTTTTGCAGTCCTTCCGCGCTTAGGCTTCGGCCCTAAATTCTGCGCATGGCAGTGAACGGGCGACTTTCGGACGTCATAACATTGACAAGAGGGACACGACAGGGCTGCCTTCTGTCGCCACTTCTTTTCACATTGGTGTTGGAACCCCTAGCGGCGCAAATTCGTGAAACCACTCTTATACGTGGTATCAAATGGGCGGAGGGTTGGGAAGACCGTATATCCCTCTACGCAGATGACATTTTGGTGTACCTGACAAGCCCAGAGGACACCCTACCGGCCCTCTTTGAGATATCGACGCGTTTGGAAAAGTATCAGGTTATACCATATATTGGACTAAATCAATTTTATATCCGCTAAAGGGTCCAACACCGCAACTCCCCCCTTACTGCCCACTGGCGATGTCCCAAGACACGTTTAAATATCTAGGTATGCACATTACAAGGGACCCTGCAACCTTCTTTGCCAAGAATTTGACACCCCCACTGGAGCAACTGCTCAGAGACGTGACACGCTGGGAGTCGCTGCCCTTAACGCTGTTGGGGAAGGCTGCGCTATTTAAAATGATGGCCCTACCCCGATTTCTATACGCGCTGGAAAACACACCATATCAGGTACCCTTGAAATATTTCAGACAGATAGCAACACAAGTATCCACACTCCTCTGGGGCAATAAACCGGCACGCATTGCTCAGGTCAAGCTACATCGCACTTGGTACGATGGCGGCATAGCACTCCCTAACATACGCCTTTACTATTGGGCAACACACCTCAAAGTTATAAATCAATGGATACACGCCCCTCAGTCGGACCCGGCATATAGGGCGGATAGGGCACAGTTGGGAACAAATAATATGTTGGCAGCCCTGTATAACAGACAGCGAGCACTGAAGCTGGAGGGTCCAACGAAACACACTGTCACACTATGGTACACAGCCCAGGCAATATTGGGGTGGAGGGAGGTCATAACCAAACTCACGCCCCTATGGGACACGAAACAACTAGGGACCCTTAGAAAGAGCAAGGGGTTTGATCACTGGGACAGCATTGGTATCTCCACTGTGGGCGACCTATGGGATAAAGGGACGGTCATCTCGTTTGAACAACTTAAACAACAATACGAGCTTGCGCCAACTGAGTCATTCCGTTACATGCAAAGCAGACACGCACCCCATAGCAGCTCTGACCCAGACTGAGACTATACCCGAGGCTTCCCCTCTGGAAGATAGGCTTCTCACGGAATTTGTGCCTAAGCGTGCCATCTCCTTTGTATACCGCAAATTAATTAATAATATGTCAGACCCCACAGCAATGTTGAACGAGAGATGGACAGCAGATATTGGTGCCATGGATGAGGCAGACTGGCAGATGGCGCTCGCTTTACCTAGAGAGGTGGGAATCTCGTCCAGGCTCAGATTAGTGCAGCTTAAAATCTTACATAGAGCCTACCTCACAAGAACAACACTTGTGGGACTGAGGGCTCTTTCTTCCACACACTCTGGGATTGTCCTCCACTAGCGGATTCTTGGCGCACGATACTATGTACAATATCCCAGACACTGCATGTTTCACTGCTGCCTGAGCCAAGAAGGTGCCTTCTAAATATTTGGGAGCCAAACGATTTATCTCGACATGGACAAACCTGGGTGACATTAGGCCTCATGGTGGCTAAGAGGAATGTTGCACAAAAGTGGGGATCTGCTGAATCGCCCTCTTTGGAGACTTGGTGCAGAGATATGGACATCGCCATGATTACGGAAAGGGCTGTTTATGTAAATAGGAAATGCCCCCGCAAGTGGACAAGACTCTGGAAAGACTGGAATGCATACAGAGGGGACATCTGCGACCCTATCCCTGAGTCAGAAAATGAAAGTTCAGATGATGATTCTGTGGATGGTTGAAGGAGCGGGGAGGGTGAATTTCTACACGGTAAATAAAATGGCGACAAGGGGTGGAGCGGGGAAAGAAATGAGTCAATGCTTCAAACATTTCCTATTGATTGTAACCTTGAATTGTACACATGCCTACTGTCTTTCTGATGTGTGTCTTATAACAAATAAAAACATGTTTACAAACACCAAACAATTCACACACGGCAACATTGTACATAATCTCAAGGAATACTCCAACTGTAACACTCAAAATGTTATATATGCGATTTGGTGTCCTCTTGATTTAATTTACATTGGACAAACAACCCAAAAAGGAAGACGCGTCTGACCCAACATAAAAGCCGGATTCCTTGTCAGACTGAAAATGCACCGTTAGTATCCCATTATCTGGAATATAAACATTCCCCATCTGATTTGCGCTGGCAGGTCATTGAGGTTGTGCATGTCCCCGATAGGGGCGGCAGCATTGCAGGGATCCTTAATAAAGCGGAATGTCGTTGAATGTTCCGTTGTAACAGCATAAATTGTGGTCTGAACTCTATAGAAGAGTGTCATTCTTTGACCTATGGATGAATGCATTTAAAAAGTAATTTTCTCTGTATTATGTATATCAGGACATGACCATGACTAGTATCTATGTATACCCATGCTTACAGTTTTATGATTTATACACATATCTCTGTTTATGATTCACACATTGTTATGATTGTATATCATACTGTATTACACTGTGGAAATTGTCATTTCTCATGTATGTTGTAACAACTCTGATTGGAAGTAATTGCTGAATTTTTGCATTCTTTTCGGTCTCTGTAAATGGACTCCTTTGTCAGAAACAGCATTTTTCTACTATACTGTCTCTTTTGCTAAATTACTGATATATTTTATCTATATTTGTTCGATTTCCTAACCTGACACGGATTGGTTCCTCCATTTTTGCAGTTCTGATACCTCTCCAACATGGCGGCAATCTTCCTGAAGGTTTTTTAGTCCTTCCTCTATTGACATTAGGCTTTATGCCAGTAGCTGGTTTTACACGTTTTTTGATAATGTTAGACTCTAATAGCGATCGATAGGCTTTGACCAGCTCACGATCGTGCAACATAGGCTCGGTCCGTTTTTTTTTTATCTAGACGGCTGATTTTTGTAAAATCGCAATGTTTAACACCAGTCTAATATGGTGGCCATTCTGTTGATGGCTTTTGTAGTCTCTTTGCTATGTCTACCTCCAAGCTCCTTAAATACCGGCGTGCCTGAGTGCCCGGTTCTATCGTCCGAAATTATCGCGGCAGTCGGAATTTATAGGTAAGAACACTGCAGGCTCGATTTGCTGGGTGCCGCTCTCTAGTTCTGTTGTTAGGAGGCAGATGCATGGCTAGCTATGTGCAGCAGGCACAATTCTCTTGGTGCCGCTTTCTATTCGATGGTTTGCCCGGCAGTTGATAGGCTAATGCACAACTATTTATGTGCCGAGGCGTGTAGGTATAGAGAATTTGGGTCCCTTATGGATATACGTATTCAGAGGGTCCTGATTTCGACCTGTAGTTATGATTTAACTACTCTTATTTTTTGTGATGGGTAGTCTGCTGGTGGCTACCCGGTGCGGTAACGTTTCCCACAGATATTAGGTTTAAGTCTATTTCTATGCAAATAGGATTGATCCCAGGGTCCCCCTTGAGGATTTGAATTTTTGCTGTTGTAGGCAGTCTGCTGGAGGCTACCTAGTTCGTGTTTTATGAACTCATGAAAACCCACGATTTTTTCGAAAACAATTCTAAATTACCTCTTTTCTTTCGTAGACCTATTGCTGGGGCAAAAACAATTGACACGTCTAGGATGGAGGATTAAGCTTCTACTCCACTAGCACGTTCATAATATCAAGAGGGAGAATTAATGTTGCATTCCTGTGGTTTGTGAATTTAAAAAGCCTTATAAGTAAGTGGCCCCTGATTAGCATATCAAAAGTGATCCCCCGTGAGTAAGGATTGCAATTTCATTGAGTTTTTCTCTTTGCAGCAATTCGAAATTGGAATCTATTGTGAGCACACAAAGAATTAATGTGGTTGCTCTGTTCTGTTTTTAAGTACAGGTGAATGTTTTTAAATTTTCTGCACAACTGGTGGTGGTGGCTATTCTCACTAAAAGGGATATGGTAATTCTTTCTTTTATGACATTTTTGGTCTTTGGTTCATGTAACTGACGATGGAAGTAACTCTACTTCCTGCTCTTCTTTTTCTTTTTCCACTCTTCTCTTTTTTCTCTTTCTTTCAAGGGAGCCCAAAAATTAAATGTTATTGTATTTATGCTTGCAGACTCCTGACGCTCTTTCAACTGTTTTGTCCTGATGATGACCGCAACTTCTGACTTCGGTGGAAACGCCGTCGACGCATATGTGGCATCTGAATTGTGGAGGGCACATAATCTCTGTATATGTTGCACCCCTTCTTTTATAGCATAATTATTGTTTGCCATATGTTTTGCATTTTATAAACCAGCAATTATTTATTGAGCGCATCATTTATATTAAATTTGTGATATTTTTCCAAATTAAATGTTGACAGTTTTGATTTACATCTCCACTCTCTTGATCCCTGTTTTTTCTGCTTCCCCCTCCCTCTTCTCACTTCTCTTTTTTTTCACAAATTTTTTTTC
Organism: Lissotriton helveticus; assembly: GCF_964261635.1. Taxonomy (NCBI): domain Eukaryota; kingdom Metazoa; phylum Chordata; class Amphibia; order Caudata; family Salamandridae; genus Lissotriton; species Lissotriton helveticus. The sequence continues at coordinate 796,648,524 of NC_136067.1, read as the reverse complement.
TGTTTGTAATCAACTTCTATAAGAGCATTACACCTTTTCCAGATTTAGGATGGTTTTTCCTACCTGTTTGGGTACCTCTGGATACTGGTCTCACCCTTCCAGACCATGCAAGTCTTGTATAGGACATGACGCTATACTTTCACACCAGTTCAATCACTCATAGACATTCAGACAGTTGGTGCATCACCACCACCAGGGGGAGGGGAAGGGGAGGGAAGCAATGTGGGGAGCTTGTTTATTTCATGTTTGGGGTGGGATTCAGTTTTTTCCCTTTTTGTCCTCTTTGTTTATGTTCGACCTGATGGGGTAAAAAAAGTCATGACTTGAAGTGGGAGAGGGCAGTGGAAGGACATCACAGAACGAGAAACTGAACAATGATTAGATGCAATTATATGAACAATGTACTATGCTTGCTTCTGACTCTCACCTAAATGTAATAGATCTATACCAGTCATGCTGTTTAAACAAAGTTTATGAAAAATAAAAGTGTGATACTTGCAGTAGCATCTATCACCAAAATCCAAAAGGCTTCACCTCAACGTAAAAGCTAGAGTATATCAACATAAAGAAGAGTCTCAGAATAGGGAGATCTAGTGGTAAAATCTACAAGAGCAGAAGTAGAAGTTAAAAGTAGAGCGGGATCAGGAAAAAGCATACTAACTTCCTAGGATCACTCATTAACATAGATTCATACTTTCGTAACATTTCAACAGGCGTTCTCCATCGATATCCAATAGGAATAATTCACAAGATGATGTTGGCAGCCATTCGATGCTTCTTCTTCCAAATCGCACAGTCTACACTCTTGTTGCCATTAGTTGATACAATTTATTTTATATGAGGGAAGATTCTCCTGAGAATCCTCTTACCTAAGCTCTATTGCCCACATGCATCAAAGTGAATTGCATTCGCAAACGGTGCAAATCGCAAAATTCGGCCATTTGCGAATGCAATTCATTGCTGTGGGATGCATCATCTGTCAAGTGTCTTTTCGCTTTTTTAGGAATTGCAAAATGCTTTGCGATTCCTTTAAAAAATCGCAAATTTAGCGAATCGCATTTTTTTGCGAAAAAAATGTATGCATGAAAATGCGTTATTTGCAATTCCTTAAGAAATCACAAATAAGAATTCTTAAAATTAGAAGAAGTTAAACCTGGTGATAATTTCTTCAAAATTGCACAATGCAGGTGAAAACCATCAAGAGTGCATATAAGGTTCCCTAGAAAGCTCCAAACATTTTTTTCACAATGGCAGCACTCTTTTTTTTGGCAAGGAGGCAGAGGTTGAAAGCTGCAGCAGGGTGGAGGAGAAGGATTATTCAAGAGAGAATTTTCAGAGTGCGCATTACTTTACTAGGGCAGACAGAAGCAGAAATCTATGATAAGTATAGACTCAATGCTCATATAATTTTAGATTTAACTGCTGAATTGGACCCAATCTTGTAGACAAACACGCAGGACACAAGCCATGCCTACCCATGTTCAGGTATTGTGTTCACTGCACCTCCTTGCCTCTGGGTCATTTCAGGGTGTAATAGCCATTGCTGGTGGTGTCTCCCAGAGTTCCCTTTCAAGATTTTTTAATGCATTTCTGAATGCCATGTTGCAAAGGATAGAGCATCACATTAAATTTCCAAGTACACAACAGGATTTTTTAAAAACCAAGTTATATTTCTACAACATGGCACCTTTCCCACATGTCATTGGCTGTGTAGATGGCACACATGTTCCCATTTGCCCACCTTCAGAAAATGAGTAAATTTTCTGCAACAGGAAAAGTTACCATTCTCTCAACATAAAAGCAATTTGCATTTCTCAAACTATCATCACAGACTTAGTTGCAAGTTACCCAGGAAGTGCCCATGACTCCTATATTTTTAGACACAGTGCCATCCACACACGACTGCTTGCTGGTGAATTTGGAGAAGGATATTTACTTGGTAAATATATATTTAATAATTTTTACATATTACTGTGCCATCTAGACCCATGATGCTCATGCATTATATCTGTTATTACTTCTTAGGTGACAGTGCCTATGCAGTGAGGTCATACATATTAACACCCTATCTTAATCCAGTAACCAGAAAAGAGCAGCATTACAACCATGCTCACATATCAACACGCAATGTGATAGAGAGAACCTTTGGTGTGCTGAAATCTCGCTTCCGCATACTACATAAAACTGGAGGAGCTTTACAGTATCGCCCTGAAATTTGCTGTAAAATAGTTGCTGCATGTTCAATGTTGCACAACTTAGCCACTAGGAGAGGCATAGAACTGGATTTGGACGATGTACCACCTCAAAATGATAATCAGCCTCATCAACCCTATGCAAGATTACATGGACCAGAAGCTGCAGAGGGTAGAAGGAGAAGGGCAGAGATAACACAACATTACTTTTGAACAAGGTAAGAACCACACAAGACACTCAGGTGCTTGAATGTAAACTGTTTATTGCACAGTAATTACATTTTATACATTTTTCTCTTAAATTGTAAATGCTTTTAGATCAAAAATGTATTTATTTGGCCTTTACTTTAAAGCAGAAAGCAAAGTTTTTTGAATGAGATGGTCATCTTTTTGACAACAAATGTAACCTCAGAGGTACCATACTATTTTTTACGTCCAGGCACCCCTAATGCTTTGCCTGTACTTTTCATATCTCCCATGGGCATGTAACTTGAAATGTATTTTTTCTGGTTGCTACGGCGTGCCACAGGTAACACTGGGACAAGTATGCCACTGACATTTCTGGCAACATCACTAACCCCAATTTGTGGCTGGTTTGCAGGTGCATCATCACTTTGTGTTCTTTCTACAACATTATGGAGTGTCCCCATTCCCCTGGCAATCTCTCCACAAATGTGTTTCATTTCAAATTGCATGGCAACTGTCTGCTTACAGAGTTGAGCAGTGCTGCTTGAAAGTCGAGACATTCCCCTGGTGTGACCCTGCAAGCAGGTCATTGCTCTAAGATGCCTCTTAGCACTTTCCCCTTGCTGTGTCTGTAGTACTGTGCACCGTTTCTCCAAAGATGTTGCAATGCGTTGCAGGTTATCTGATGTTGTTCTATGCCCTTTCTCAATGGCATTTGTCATGTGTTTAATACTGTTGTGCATTGCACCAATCTCTTTGTCTATGTGACCAAGTTTTCCCTTCATGACTCTGATATCTTTGCCTTGTAGGCGCTGAATTCTAAGAATTTTATCCTCAACAACACTGCTGGTGCTGCTCTCCTCTACAGCTCTTCCTCTTTGTGATGCATGTGACCGGCGTCTATAAAACTGTTGAAGTCTAATAGGCCTGCTCTGCATTGGGTTAGAGGTTGTTGGTGTTTCAACAGTCTGGGACATTAACATTTTGAGAATCATCAGTATCAGACTGCTGAGTTTGGCGCACTCTGTGTCTTTGCCTTCTTTCAATATTGAAGGATGATGCAGTTGCAGCGTTTGACTCATCTGTGTCTTGTCCATCTTGAGTATTAAACTCTGTCATTTCATTTTCATTAATTTCTTGTTGTGTATCTATGATTGAAATAGTGCAAACAGGGTGTTACTTTCAAATGTGCACTTTTTGATTTGATTTTCAAAATAAATTTTCATATAAAGAACGCTTGCTGCATGTCTACTTTGGTCTCCTAACATAATGTAATTAATTTTAAATTAACTTTGCTTATCTTTTGCATATGCAATTTATTAACAGACTACAACTCCCATAATGCAATGCTACATGACTGAAAATGAGTAATTGTTAGATTTTGAAAATGTTAGACAACTACTGCAAGTGAGAAATGCCAATTAAGCATCAACTAAAACATTTTAAGGCCGGCGTTTCTGTAAGTTGTTTATATCACGATGTGCAACACCCACAGCATTCACTTTTGCTTGAATAGCCAGCCAGAGATTCCTTTTCACTGCTTCAGGCACCTTCAAAGACTGTTTACCAAACAGTAGGTCCTGCCTCACAGTGACCTCCTCAATAAGTATTTCCAACTCCTGGTCACTGAATTTAATCTTTCTTTTCCTGGCTTGGATTTCTGCTTCAGCATTTTCTTTAGCCATTTCTCCACAAACTGCAGACACACACACTGCTGCAGGTCCTCCAGGCTGAGCTCCAAATTCCAACTGCCAAACCTCCCCTTCAAACCTGAGAGTAGCTGCGTGCAATTACTCTCCTGCCTTCCTGGTTGTAATTACAATGAGATTCACCATGTGTGCGTTTTCACTAATTGCGAATTCGCAAAATGCGAATTCACAATTAAGAATTTGCACAATTCATCCGATTCGGTAAAAATGTCGATTTTTACCGAATCGCTAAAAAATTGCGAAAAAAATCATGCATTCCAAATTGCGATTCCTTATTTGCGATTCCTTAAAAATCGCAAATAAGGAATCGCAATTTGGAACGTTGATGCATGTGCCCGTTAGAACTCTATGCAGGAACAATAGCTAGTCAGTAATATGAAAGCATTTATCAGTGGTATTTAGAAACATCATTCATAAAGTCTTTAAGTCATCATTTAACATACATGATTTCAAAAGCTTATTCTATTCTAGCACATGATCTAACATGAGGTGAAGAGCTGGTAAAACACATTGTTACAGTCAGCACATTTCTAAAAGATGTCACTAATGCTAAGAAGTTTTTAATTTCTCATTTGAGTAGCTGTGAGTAAGAGTTGATTGAGGAGACGTTTGGGCATTGTTAATCTACACGTTAAGAAATGATTGCTTAGTGCAAAAAACATTATTCTCTAAAACACTCATTAATACAAATGCATTTGGGTAACGTATTTCCACAGATAATTTTACAAGTACTTGAAACATTATACATTTATTATATTCGAATCATTCCCTACATAAACTTTTCTAGAACCTCTTAAGTTCAATTCTAGAAAGGTGTTTAAGCTGTTTTTCTAAATTTGTGCTCATTTCCACAATCTTGTACTTCTCCTATGAGCATTGCACGGCTATTCCTCCTCTAGTTCTACGTGTCTTCTGAGAAGCAGCAGAAGAGGAATGTTTGCCTCTGCAAGAAATTGTGCAGTGACAGTGCCCATAGATTTGTGAGTGCTGCTTTTGTGGTTTTTCTCTTTTTGAAGATCGGCTAAATCAACTATCAAAAGCATGTGAGTGGTGTTAATGTGATTTCTTTTAATTGGTGGGGTCAATTGTGTGGCTTTCTAGCTTCTATTTGGCTTAATTGTTTGGTGCTTTTCCCTGATTTTATCAATAGGTGTAGTGCAATCTGCAATGTGAATTCTGCATTTGTTATTTCCCACATCCTTCATTTTGTCTTTGTTCCATGTCGTAGAGGAAAAAAACAATATAGGGATCACCAGCTTGTTTACCAAAGAGCAGCGAATTTTGGTGACTATTCAAAATGAGGAAATTCCTTCCTCTTGAAACTTTTACTAAATCTCAACAAAAAGAAGGGGAAATTGCAGATGCACCAGATAATAGTAGGAGGAGAATTTCTAGGGCGTATGTAGTGGTTGAGGTTTGTTAGAAATTGGGTTCATGATTGACTGTGGTGTGAGCCCTGGTCCAGAATCATCCTCAGACCTAGCCAGGGTAAGGCACCAGCAATCCCTAAATTAACTCATGCTAACCCTCTGGCAGCTTGGCACAGAGCATCTAGGTTTAACTTAAAGACAATGTGCAAAGTACTCACTTTAAATAGTAAAAACTGTGAAAATGCCCTATCCTGCCAGCATGGCCCATCAAGTCACACAAAAGTTACCATTGTGTGTGACTGTCTAGAGGAAATACACAAAGCCCACCTGGCATGTCACCCAACTATGACATGCAATCTGAGACAGGCTACAGGCACACATGGCTAAGAGCTGGAAAAATGGCAACTTTATAAAAGTGGCATTTTAAAAATTGTAATAATAAATCCGTCTTTGCCAATTAACAGGATTTATCATTACGAGTCAGGATGTATCATTACAAGTCCATAGATGCCAAAGATGACAATTCGGAATTCCAGCTTATTAAATGTAAAATGCAATCCCCAGTGTTATCCTATGAGAGGGGTAGGCCTTGAAGTGTTGAAAAACGAACGTGGGTGTTTTCGCTAACAGGACATGTAAAACTAAATTACTTAATCTACCTTTTACTAACACAGCACCCTGCCCAATTTTATGACTTATATGTAATAAAAGGGGAGTTTAATACTTGACTTGGGGTTATAAGGCCAAGTGGACAAGACTGTGTGACACTGCATTAGAGCTACAATGCCAGACCTGGGACAAGTTTTAAAGTGCTACTTAAGTGGGTGGCACAATAAGTGCAAGACGGACACTGGTAGCATTTATTCTACGATACCTGGGTATATGATATACCACTCTACAAGGTACTTCCAAGTAAATTAAATATTCCAAATAGGTGTATGCCAATCAAAACATGTTTATTGGAGTGAGCACAATCACTTTAGCACTGGTTAGCAGTGGTAAAGTGCTCATAATCCTAAGTCCAGAAAAAAACATTCTGGAAGAAGGAGAGGAGGAAGGCAAAATATTTGTGGGTGACACTGCAGGTAAGGTCATTTTCAACAAGTATCTTAGGTTTAAAAAAGGGTTGTGGTGCAAGGAAATAATGTTTACAGTTTATTACTAAAGACTCTGCCAAATATGCGTGAAAAATATAGCTTTTGTGTTTTGTTGGGTCAAGTTAGCACTGTTCTCCTTGCTTATCTGAATTCCACTTTGTATTTTCCAAGGAAGTGTACATATTCTGAAAAACCCTGGATGCTGTTTATCAGGAACCATTGAATTTGGGAGAGTTAGGAATGAACAAAATCCAGTGCTGAATTTTCTGGGCTACAATTGGAGATTAACACATTTTTAAGTTGTGAATATTTCCCTTTACACTCTAAGTGGATATTTCTAGAGCCTTATTTACCTTGTTAACCACCACACTATAAAGTATTCAGAAATGTAACAAAGGAACATGGCAGAAATTGAGGGAAAGAAATTGAAGTGCAGCAGAAAAACCTGCACTGTTGACTAGTATTCTCTGGGGAGGCTTTGAAAGCTAGAAAATAACAGCAATTATATAGATTTAGCCTTACGAATAAGCATTGCGGAGCATGTATTTTCTTAAATTGCTACCATTTCACCAGCAGAAAAATGTATTTGAACTGAATTCTGCCACTGCATTTGTGTGAAATACATTCTCTTCTCTCATAACCATTTGCAATGTATCTATAAAAAAAATAGTTGTAAAATAATGAAGAGTCATACAGTGGTAAAATAAAGATGTGAAAAAATGTATCTGCAGAATCTCTGTTTGAAATACTTTTTTATCATTTTGCTGTATTTTTTCACTTTATAGCTGATATTGCTGGAAATTGGGTTCCTGGTGGAGGGGGATGAAACCTTACTAATTGTTGTCAAGGTGAAACATAACAAACCCCAAATTAACATGTTTTTAACCCTTTGGTAGCTTGGCACGAAGCATTTAGGCTTTACTTAGAGGCAATGTGTAAAATATTTATGCAGCATACAAATAGAAATGAAGTGAAAACACAACACGAGAAAATTCCTACACCAAAAAGGGAGAACACATTAATAATCAAAAGAAAATCAGTAGAACCAGAGATATGCATTTCCAACATTTAAGGAAAGTATTGTGCCTAAAAGCAAAACACCAGCACGACTCAAGGTTATCTGGTCATGCGAAACTGGTGGAAGTTAACCTCCAGCTCAGGCTGACAGAGATGGACCTATGGGCCGGATTCAGAGATCCGGTTACTTTGCTTCAAAAGTTAAATTTCAAAGTCTAGAATGAAGAGTTCCATTCATGAAAGAGTGGGCCATGACTGGCAGGGAGAGCTTCGGGGATAGGCATTGCTGTAGCACGAAGAGCAGGCTGGGTGCCCTGGACCATCATCGCTACAGTGTGATGATTTTGTCGGGCATCGTGGACGGTCATTGCAGGTGCTTGGCAGTGGCTGTCACTGTGGGCTGTCGATTCTGCAGTGCAGATCTCACATTGCCAGTCGTCGTTGGTGGTCGCTGTAGTGTACAACATACACAGTTAGAAAGAGGGTCCGAGGGGATAATTATTTAAAGACCAAGTAACAATCTACCCCCCCAATCACAATACACAACACACAGTGACTATTACTGGTCTGTTTAGCAAAGAATATTACAGTTCAAACAACATAGTGAGGGTCAGAGGTTAACCTGTGTAGATATGGAAATGAATCCCATCAGCCCACCGTAAGGCAGAACCTCATCATCTGGGATTGTGTAGTACTGGTGTATGATAGGCGTCTCACCCAATGTATCGTGAAACGTCCTAATGAACACCTCCATTGATGGAATAGGCCAAGAGATGATGACTCAGTGGTGCTGAAAAAACTATATGCGGTGTAATATAAGTGTGAAAAAGTGAAGTTAAAATTGACTTGTATGATACCAAAAAGTGAGTTTAATAGAGGGATATCATAGCGTCAAGACTAAAAACAGTGTGTGGGTAGTTTGACAATATAACTACCTATAGGTGACAGAGGAGGGTCGACATGTTTCAGCCGGTCGTAGTCAAAACTCAACTACAGGCTTTCTTCAGGACCAGAAATGTTTTTTACACTAATGCATTGGTGAATTTAAATAAAGATAAGTATCAAAATAAAGATTGGTAATACGATACAGCCTACCATAGATGTTCGATGTGTAGGTTGAGTACTACAATAATGGATTCATGCCTAAGCCCCACATTGTTCAATCTGTATGTGGCCCCCCTAGCGAAAATTGTGAGAGAACATGGGTTCACACCAATATCTTATGCTGATGACACCCAGCTACTATTATCTTTCCAGAATATGACACCAACAGTAAAAAGCTCCTTTGCTGCAGGAATGAGAGCGATAGCCAGCTGGATGACCTCCAATTGCCTGCAGTGTAATGTAGGCAAAACGGAGGTCATGCTCTTTGGAGATGCACCACTCCTTTGGTCACCTGAGTGGTGGCCTCCTGAATTAGGTATGGCCCCATGCCCAAAAGAAACTGTAAAAAATCTAGGCGTTAAACTTGATCAACCCTTGATACTTAAAGATCATGCCATACAGGTTACAGGAACCTGCATGAGGGTGATTGGATTATTGAGGAGAGTCTTCCCCTACTTAGCAGACCATCATAGAAAAACATTAGTGCAGACCCTAGTAATCAGCAGGCTGGATTACTGCAATGGGATGCTCATATCTGCTAATGAGGAACAGCTGGGGAGGCTACAAGTAGCCCAGACTACGGCTGCTAGGTTGATCTTAAATCCCCCTCCCGTCCTCTGCTAAATAAGCTACACTGGCTACCCATTCGCCAGAGAGTGAAATTTAAGATCTGTTGCATCATTCACAAATGTTTGTTCGGATCTGCCCCCAGGTACCTAACGGAAATTTTTAAACCCTATCAACCAGGTCGAACCCTACGCTCTAAAAATCAAGCTTTGCTCCAGATCCCTAGGATCAAAAGAGGGAGAAAAGGAGGCCGAGCTCTATCATACAAAGGCCCCACTCTCTGGAACTCTCTGCCTCTCACTCTTAGGTTAAATCCTAATTTGCCTGCATTTAGAAAATGCCTGAAGACGCACCTATTCTCTACCCAGTAGCCTCACCAAAGTTATTCAGATTTCACTGTCCGGCTCTGCACTCGGAAAGAACAAAAGCGCGGAGATATCTCTCCTGAGATTGAGTTCCTGCGCTATATAAGAAACTAAAATAAAAAATAAATAAAAATATGTCATCTTTCCGATTGCAGAGAGGCTGCTGGAGCTTGCTGTTTTCCTATAGCTCAGAACAGGAGGTCAGTGAGCTGACCCCTGGAGTCACTTCAGCCTGGGATGAAGGGTGCATGTCCAGTCTTCCTTCTTAGACAGCAGGGTAGTTCTCTGGCAGCAGGGCAGTCCTTCTTCTGCAATATCTACAAGCCCCATGGTGTATGCAGAGTGAATCTGAGGACCCTATTTTTAAACATGGTGCCCACTTTGAAGTGGAAGAAACGTCTGGACTTCCCCTCTACAGATGTTTTTGGAATTCTCTGCCTCCCTGTCCTGGTTCCAGTCTGTCTGCAGCCACAATAGGTGTGTGTGTAGTCCTTTGTGGGAGCTGAGGCAGTATCTTTGAAATGCAAGTGTGACAGGTGATAGCTCTACACCCCTCAGCAAGTCCGGATGGCCCATCCTAACAGCAGCCAGACCCTCTATTTTGTTGCTGTCTGTGAGTAATACACAAAGACCAATTGCCATCTACAACCAGTCATGCTACCCAGGGTAAGGCTGTAGGCACCAAGGGGCAGATCTAAATGCCCCTTGCGTCACTTTTGAGCCACTGTTGTATCACTTTTGTGATACAGTGGCAGTATAAACAAAGCGGCCAATTTACAATGTGACGCATCTAGGGAGATGCATCACAATGTAAAGCCCGGTCTCACATTATAAATGTGTCAGGTATAATGTATGCAGGGTGGGCGTTCCCACGCAGGAAAGCCTCACAGAAGTGATGCAGGGAAATCTACACAATTTCACTACGCCACTTCTAGGATGCCACTGCGTCAAAACTTTATGCCTGCTTCAAGCAGTACAATGAGTATAGGCCTCTACATGCTTTGCTGGAGCTGTGTCATGCTTGCGACAGGACTCCAGCAATGTTTGACTTTTGGGCCAACAGATGCGTCACAATTTCTGACGCATCCTTCAATCCTTGTGCCAGGTTTAAAATATGGCGCATCCATGGTGGTTCAAGGGGAGCGCAGGCTGGTGCAGGGAAACTGTCACATCCCTACAGATGCATCAGTTTCTTGTAAATCTGCCCCAAATTGTTAGGGCAGAAAAATGCCAGGGACTTCATTTATGTGCTTTTGCCATAGGGCAACGCAGAATTCTGAGTTAAAGGGAACAGTATTCACAAGGCAGCATTAAGCCCCAAAAAGTGTCTGACTGCTGCCTGGTAAATTTGGAGCAGGCTTTTGCGTCACTGAACGTCACAAAAAGTGACATTCCAATGGCGCAAGGAGCCTAAAAGGGCCACTACCATTAAAGAGGGGTTTACAATATGAATCCTCAGACACCAAACATGACATTCTACCTGCTTCCAACCAAAACTTTTTAATTATTAAGTATAATAAAATAACCCAATGTTATCCTATAAGAGAGGAAGGCCTTGTAATAGTGAAGATGAATTTAGGAGTTTTTTTCTACCAGGACATTTGCAACTCAAAGGTTTATGTCCAACTTTGTAAATACTAAACACCCTGCTTCATGGGCCTTTTTGTGCCTACTCTTGGGGTGCCTTACATGTATTAAAAAGTAAGGTTTAGGCCTGCCAAAAGGTTTGTTTTGTCAGGTCGAAATGGCAGTTTAAAACTTCACAATGGCAGGTCTGAGAAAAGTTTAAAAAAGGAATAGCCCACTAGCAGTATTTACAACCCTGGGTACATGAAAGAAAACTTTACTAGGGACTTACAAGAAAATTAAATATGCCAATTAGGTGTTCTTTGGGGGTTGCTACTGAAGGCTCTCTATGCGCTCTCTGGGCTTCATGTTCGAGGTTTATCTCTTCCTTGCCCTTCAGGATCATGTTCCGTAGCAATGAAATTATGAAGGCCTTCATATCCGATCCTTCCACGGTTTCAGGAACATTAAAAAATCTCAGGTTGTTCCTGTGGAAATGATTCTCCACTCCCTCAATATTTTCTCTTTTCTAACTTAGAAATCTCAGAGGAACTTTTCTCCACATCCTGTTTCACTATATCCACCTCTTCCTCCAATTTCTTTGTGTGATAGGTTACCTCATCCAATTTCTGCATTAGCTTCAGACATGATTTTTGTATGACTAGCTGATTTAATTCTGAGACCCGGAAGCGATTCTTGATGTCCTTTTTGAGGCCCAATAATATGCTTGCCAATGAAGCTTCTGTATCTTTACACAGTTCATAAGTTCCTGCGTCTGAACTGCTCCGTCTGCTCCCACTTGGCACTTGAGTCAGAGCTCCTAGATCCTCAAGTGCTGCGCGCACTGTAAACTTGTTACTCACAGGGATTGTTACGGTGTCTCCTAGGGATGTCCCAGTATCGCCTCCTAACTCATTAATTTCTATCAGACCGCCAACACTATTTGCATCCTTTTCAAGTTTTTCGTGTTAATTACAGTTCCCTCTAGATTAACACTATTACCAGGGTTCCATGTTGAAATATCAATTTAAAAAATATCGACTCCCTATACTTATACAGGTAAGTACAATAATATCGACTCAAAAGTATTGAAGTAAAACAATATAGATGTAAAAAATATCGACTTTAAAGAAATAACATAACTTAAAATTAATTAGTTAATAGATATCAATATTATTAACAAAAGAAATTAAATGTAATATATATTTTAACTAATTATAACAAATAAACCTAATTTAATAAATATAAACACAAACAAATGTGTACATTTACATATCTTTACTTAAATACATTTTATTAACTAATATATTTCTTTAATTTATAAAAATAAATTATTATAAAAAATAAAATAAACACATACATTAATAATTTAAAATAAAATATTATATATTTATTTAACATAATAAGCTAATAAAAAAAATAATACATACATTTAATAACAAAATAAACACATTAGTAGTTAAACCGTTGGATAGCGAAGGGTAAACATTTCTATTCCCACTCCAGTGAGTGCCACAGTAGGGAAAGCGCTGTATAGCGTAGGGGTAAAAATTACTATTCCCACTCCAGTGAGTGCAACAGTAGGGAAAGCATTGGATAACGGAGGGGTAACAATTACTATTCCCAACCCAGTGCCGGATCCCAAAACGATAACAAAACGAAACCATCAACATCTTTATTACATTTAATTTCCAATATCAACATAATTAATATATATATACATTTATATATATTATTATTATTAACAATAAAAATAATTAATTACACATTATTTAACACTATAATATTCACAACACACATCTACAATTAATTACACAATTACATTTACAATAACTAATTCATTATTGAAAATAAATTATTATGTATTAATTAATCAATAACAAAGTAATTACTTACCACCCTTCACACAATGTACACAAATAAACACCACAACACACACCTAACATTAATTAAACAAGTACCCTAATAATTTATTAATTGACTAATTGAAATCAATTAACAACTAATTATTAAGCTATTAATAATGAATCAATTAGCACATTAATTATTTAATACATTCTAAATAATTAATTTACTTCCAACCCTATTCCCCTATAAACCCACAACCAGACACAGAACTAAAAACACAAAATTCTAATTTAAAAAAACAAAATGAATTACTATAAATTATTATTTAAATCTATATACATAAATTACTTTCCAACCTATTTCCCTATAAACCCACAACCGGCTACAGAACTAAAAACGCAGAATTAAACTTAAAATAAATTAATAACCAGGAAAACTCTAAAACATATAAGAAAATGACAAACAATTCTCATTTAAAACACTAAAATACATAAAATTATTAATAAATCGATATTTTTGTCAACTATATTTTTGTAAACGATATTTATTACAACAATATTGTTGTAATCGATATTACTTACCTGTCAGTCGATATTCTTGTCAACTATACGATATTTTTGCAGCGATATTTCTGTCACACGATATTACGCCGTCGATATTCCTACTCTGCACCTATTACCGGGTGTATCTGATCTGTGTTCTTCTATACTGGAGTTTGAACCATCAGCAGTATCTTTCTGCATACTCTGGAGTACTCAGTAAAAGGATTTGAGTTAGGGGGTAATTTTTACTTTAGAAGGTACTGTAATAGATTTTTGGGTGTTTTTCCCCTCATTAATTTTCCCTGATGATGACTTTCCTAATCCCCTGCTTTGGAGGCTCCCTCCTTGTTGTCCCTGTTTTGCCTTAACAATGTTTTTTACTCCTTACGATGATTCTAACAATGGGTCAGGCGAGATAGGAATAAAGTGTGCCTTACCGCCAGTATTCCTGGTCCTCAATGTGTACCTGGAGGGTGTCTTACCTTCCTTAGTAACGCCTATCTCCGTATGCAGGTACTGCCCCACTCTCCTGCACAGCTCTCCCCTCTTCCGCTCTCGTACTGTGCTGCTCTGGTCTCCCTCTGTGTTTCTTGCTTCCTCGGCGTGCTGCTGGGAAGCTCAACTTGTTCTGCCTCTGCCACCCAATCTAATTCCGGTCTCCCAGGCTAGCTTGAGCTCCTCAGCTGCCTCACTTCAGCGTGTCCCTGGGGAACCATAAAAGATCCTCCGGTATCAAGCAGGCCCGCCAAACCCTCTTTTCAAAGTCATTTCAGGATTCCGTGAGTTTTAAGAAAGTTACTTACGACTTTAGCAATGAAATTAGCGCAATTTGGTCTTGGAATTACCCCTCTCCAATACTAAAGCTCCCCCTCAATGGTGACCGCTGCCGCGAGTGTCTAGCTTGCAGTCGCCATGTTCCCCCCGCTGCAGTCCACCATAACAGTGATATGCCAATTAGGTGTAAGCCAGTTCTACTATGTTTAAAGCAAAGAACACAAGCACTATAGCACTGGTTATCAGTGGTAAAGTACTAAGATCTAACCAAAATGGGTTAAGAAAACAAGGTGGTTGATGGTAATAGGTTTTCGTGTGACTGTGCAGAGAGGGTCAGGTCAACATGACCCCTCCTCCAGCCTAAAGCCAAGGTAGACCAATCAAATATTTGAGGGGCTTCCCTGCTCAGGCAATAGAACCTTAACTTGTTCACAGATGCATCCCAGGAGGAAGACAGTACAACCATGGCCAACAACGTGATGTGGCCCATTCCAATCTTTGGATCAATGAATCAATCAATTAATCAATCAATCAAAGTACTTGTAAAGCGCGCTACTTAACCGTGAGGGTCTCAAGGCGCTGCTCCTCAACCTCGGAGTTCACCAAACTCGCTTTGCTCAATTCATGCTTTATCTTCCCGCTCCAGGTACCCTGACAGTGGATCGGTGATCCAACCCTACCTCTAATAAACCACTTTGGAGGAACACAGTGTATTGGGGCTCTGACCCTGTGCCTTCGCTCACCACTGTTTTGGCTTTTTAGACACCACGTGAGTTGACCCGCATCTAATGCCCTGCTCCCACCTCCTCAGCGCCCATGCTCACTCGTCCTAAACTCCGTTTCCCCCCCTCAGAAATGCGGATATTAGATTACTCGACCCGCTTTGTACAGCACCTCACTACCAAGCCTGCTACAATTCATCCAAATGTAAGTTCCTGCTGCCGCTCAGTCGCACCGCTTTCCCCGCTTCCCCCCTACTCACCCACCCCCACCTACTGGGCCCGTGGACAGCCCAAGGGACCATTCCCACCTTACCATCACTCCCTATAGTCTTTCCCTGCCCCAGGACCTGCTACCTACCGCCACCATAGCCCCCACCCCCTCTTTCCCCCGCACCCTTTTTCAAATTGCCCTCCCATCCCACCACCTCCTCTCCGGCAGTCCCACCTGACCTGCTCCTCCCGCACGTTTAGCAAACCACATAGCCCAGCACCACCAAGATGGGTCTCAGCACTGCATAACTCCCCTTCCCCTGCTCTTTCTGCACCTTTCTACACAGTCCACAACCATGCTGGTGGTTTCTATGACTGCACCACTTCCCCTTCAGCCCGTCTGCGCCCGTCCGCGCACGACCGGGCACAGGGCCAGACGCTATGCCGGAACCTGCCACCACTAGGAGACTTTACACCCGGCGAGACCTCCTCAGCCTTAGACCTTCGAAAAATAACATCTGTCATGCCATATATGACCTAAACGTCCCCTTCACTAGCTGTAACATCTGCAAACCTGGAAACCTTCACCTTCCCAGGACGGCCGCTCCACTCCCTGGACTCAAATTAGCGACACTTAACTGTCGATCGCTCCCCAAGCACGCCCGCCTCATAAACCACCTAATTGATGAACACGAGTTGGATATTCTCTTCTTAACCGAAACCTGGATCACCGGTCACTCTAACTCCGACATTGTCTCAGCCCTTCCCCCGGGATATCTCATCATGTCCCAACCTCGCCCTTTAGGTCGAGGTGGTGGTATAGCCATCATCCACCAAGACCACTTCACCTGCCGATCTACTGAGATCCAGAGCAAGGAGTCGGAGAGCTGCTTGTTCACTCTGACGCTCTCGCCAACCTACTCCCTGTCAGGCCTCCTGGTCTACAGACCTCCTGGTCATTTCGGCCTCTTCTCTGCCGCCTTATTAGAATCCGTTTCATCCCTGGCCCACTTAACATCCAATTTCCTGATTACAGGCGACCTCAACATCCATTTCAATGATCCTACAGACACGGGGTCGTCTGACTTAATCAGTGAACTCGGCGCCTTCGGCCTCACCCTGATTAACTCAGGAGCCACGCATGTGAAAGGTCATCTACTCGACCCGGTATTCTCGAATATTCCCTCCCTCCAGTTCACCAACTCCCTCCCCCTCCCGTGGACGGACCACTTCTTGGTCTCGACCCATCTCCCAGGAGCCTTTAAAAAACCCCACAACCCCCCTACCTTCACCAAGGACAGATCCTGGGCTAGACTTTCGACGGACAACTGGGCATTGGCGCTTGGCGCTACTACCCCCAGTCTTGCAGCCGACCCCACTACTGGAGACATCCAGTTTAGAGACTGGATTTCCTCCTCCCTCGACAACCTCATCCCCATTAAAAATCGGGAGGTGAAAACAAAAACCAAGGGCCATGCCCCCTGGTATAACTCTGACCTTAGAGCGCTCCGCAAAGTGTGCAAGAAGGCGGAGAGAGCATGGAGGAAAGATTGGCTCCATAGTAACAAGGACATCTATTACAACGCGGTAAGACAATACAAAACAGCTTTGAAATTAGCTAAATCAACGTTTTACGATAACAGAATAAAAACCGCGACCAATTCAGCCAAAGAATCCTTTCAGATAGTTAAAGAACTACTAAATATCTCAACAGCACCCCCCCTCACTCCCCCCCCCCCGACAGAAGCAAGGATCTGGCTAATTACTTCGAGTCTAAAATTCTGCGGATACTGGACTCCCTTCCCACCGTCAGCCCCCCTCCCATCCTGGCTACGGCGGACGAAAACAATAGCCCACAGCTGGAGACTTTCAGGGCAGTTTCCCTCACCGAGGTGACGTCCGCGCTAGAGAAAATGAAAAGCGGCTCCCCCCTTGACCCAGCCCCGGCTAGACTCTTAAAAAAGGTGTCCTCCACCATAGCCCCAATCATCAAGGACCTTATTAACTCTTCCCTTGCTGGTGGAACGGTACCCTCCAACTGGAAGAACGCAGTTGTGAAGGCTTTACTGAAAAAGCCCCAACTGAACCCGGACGACATGTCCAATTACAGACCGATCTCACTGCTCCCTTGTATCAGTAAGATGGCTGAAAAACTAGTCAACTCGCAACTATCCCAGTTTCTCGAGACAAACAATATCCTGCGCCAATCCCAAACTGGGTTTCGACCTGGCCATGGCACGGACACCGCACTCCTCTCCGTCATCGAGGAGGCAAGGTGTATCCTAGACTCAGGGGGATCAGTGGCAGTGATCCTCCTGGACCTTAGCGCCGCCTTTGATACGGTGGATCATCGTGTCCTTCTACACCGCCTGGCCAAGGCAGGTATTGTGGGTACGGCGCGAGCATGGATCGAATCCTTTCTTTCTCATCGATCCTTCCAGGTGTGGGACGGCAACTCCCGGTCAGAACCTCTCCCACTGAAGAATGGAGTTCCCCAGGGGTCGTCGCTCAGCCCCACCCTGTTTAATGTCTATATGGCTCCCCTGGAAGACGTAGTGGCCCCTTACGGTATAAAAATAATTAATTACGCTGACGATACCCAACTTGTTGTATCTCTGTCTCACCTGGATAACCATCCTGACAGCCTGCTGCACTGTCTCCAGGACATCCATACCTGGATGTGTGACTCGGCCTTGAAGCTGAACGGCGCAAAGACCGAGATCATGCTCCTGGGCAATAAATGGACGACCTTTCCACCCACATCTTGGCCCGACACCTTCGGCGAAATCCCCTCTCCTAGAAAGGAAATCAAGACACTAGGAGTTTGGCTGGAACCTGACCTTACCATGAAAACGCAGGCAGCCAAGACAGCAGGCGCCTGCTTCGGTCTTCTGCGGTCCGTACGTAAGATCTTACCCCTTCTTCCCATTCCATCCAGGAAATTACTTGTCCAGGGTCTGGTCTTGGCTCGGCTCGATTACAGCAATGCCATATATCTGGGGGCCCCTGAATACACCTTGGCCAAACTCCAACGTACCCAGAACGCGGCGGCCGGGCTCATTATGAACCTTCCCCCCAGAGCGTCGGCCAAGTCTGCCCTCAAAGCCCTACACTGGCTGCCAGTCCGCCAGAGAGTAGAGTTCAAGGCCCTATGTACCTCCCACAAACTCATCAACGGAGTTGGCCCTGCTGCGCTTAAACACATGGTCACCCCTTACAAAGCCTCAAGACCCCTTCGCTCCGACGCCGAACACCTTGCTATGGTGCCTAAATTTAGGAAGGCCCGCACCGGCGGTCGCCGCTTCTCGGTCAAAGCCTCCACAGCGTGGAACTCACTCCCTCTCAGTCTTCGCCTGGAACCCTCCCACATGGTGTTCCGCAGGAAACTTAAAACCCTCCTTTTCCCCAAATAAAGCACCCCCCCTACCCCCCTCTGTATCCTCACAGGTTGAATAGCGCGGGGATGCCTACGGGTCACCAGGCGCTTTAGAAATCGCAAAAATAAATAAATAAAATAAAATTCCCCTACTACAACACCCTACCTTACCTACACCACAGCCTTGGGTCCTTTACTCCACTCACGGTCCCCTTCACCCACAACTCCAGCCTCTCCCCCCAGGCACCACACTAACCAGCTTCTTTCTCCCCCATCCACCCCTGCCCTCTTGATACCCACCGCCCCTCCACCTCCCAACCGCCTTCACCCACCCTCCCTCCTCTCCACGGCCTTCACCCTCCTCCTCTTGCTTGCCACACCCATACTTAACCCTCCCCGGAAACCCCACCAACCCCCCTATTCCCCCCACCCCCCAGGCCCCACCCTGCAGTCCCACCCCACCCCACCCCACCCCGCCTTACGCTTCACATTGTTTCCACTACACCTGCTCCCCTGGCCACTCAGCTCCACGATGCGCCGCAATGTCCCGCTGTTGCCCCCTCTTCCCCCACCCCATTCCTCATGTCTTCCTCTCCTCTCTTATACAGCACGTTCAAAATTGGCAACCCGGTCCTGATGATGATCCTGACTTGATAGGATCGAAACGCCATTGACCAATCATAAAGCGCAACTCACGGTGCCTTCTCAACTTTGGTTCACAAACAAGTATCTGCCTTCCATTCATTGATGACAAACTATTGCTTTTGTATATATTGCTCTTCACCTTGTCACCTTGCGTCCTTCGCTGTGTCTCCCACCTGTCACTCAATTCGTCACTCTTTTTTCACAAGCACCATGTGCACAAAGCCCCCTTGGGGTGCCACTGCATTTTATGGCAACAGTGCTGTTATAACTGTCCTGTATAAAGTGTGAATCCAATGTATGATGCCATGAGCACTTTTTCAAAAAAGATACTGGGAGTCTCTCCTTTTTTCGCTACCTTGTAATGTCTTGTATATGCACGTGTATTTGCCTTCCTCATTGAATTCGGTTGAGATAGTGTATTGCTGTATAAGGCATCTAATCCAGTACCTGCGCATTTCCTGTGTACCTGAAAATTTCCTGTTTGTTCTCCTGTGACGATTCTTGCAAATTCGGCATCCTGTTGCCTGCCAACTCTCTTGGCGCCCCTATTGGCTGGTGGATGTGAGGAAAATGAAATTTTGCCTGACCAATGTTTCCCCTGCGTATACCCTATGTTACATGTATGTGCATGTCATCCATGCATTTCCTTGTAGTGGCCTGAATCACTAGGCCTCTGCATTCATGTCCTGCATTAGAAATGCCAGTCATCAAAGTCTCCCAAACGTTAAGGTAGCATAAGGCCCATGTATTTGCATTTCATGACTCCTGACACACTGAAAGCCGCAAGAAGCCCAGCAAGAGGCCTGCCAAGACAGTATTATGAATAACAGTTATCTGTTGCTTTACAGAATCACATTACAGTCTGGTGAAGAAGGTACACAGAACCCATCTGCATAGATAGGGCCCAGCCATTCTGTCTCTGTTTAAGTGGATTACAGTGCTTGCATCCATAGAAAGCTCATGCAATGAACGAATAATCAGATAATACATCCCCTGACTCTAGATATCAGTTGTACTAGATGTGCTGGTCGCCTTGACACAAGAGATCTCTCTACTAGGTTGAAAGTCAGCTTCCTCCCAGTTACACGTCAATTGCACGTCATGCTCAAAGTTGCACAATTAGGGCATAGTTCCAGCTAGCTATCCAAACTCCTCCTCTAAGTACCCACCCACCTATGACACCTACCTATCACCTACCTATGACTCATCAAAGTACACACCCTCATGTACACCCACATGTTCTTATCTCATTTTCTTTCTTGCTCTGCTTAGCCTATGTACAAGAAATGTATATATACTATGTTCAGTAAATAATTGTTAGAAGACTCTTCCTGAACCTCAGAGGTGATGGAACATATTCTCCCTTTGACTCGAGTTATTGGAATAAAGCCCATTTTAACTTGGACACCACGGATCCTGTCTCTCATTTGATGCATGATACTTTGTTAATGCCTAGAAATTCTGCCAGGGTAATATTTTATTTACCACATAATTTGGCGCCCGAACAGGCACATATCCCTTTCCCCACTCGCCGGAGTTGTCGGTCTAGTCTTTGCCCCCTTCTACAGCCGTGACGGACTTCAAAGCGCTTCAGCAGGACTTCCTGCCACTCCCTCAGGCCCACGGAGGAGACGGACTGCGACCAGGCATCCATGTGAGGCGGCGAGGAACGCGGATCGTCTCAACCAGAGCCCAGCCCGTGAGAGAGCAAGGTCCGAGGTCTCCAGAGGTCCACCTGTTCCAAGGCGCAAGCGTAGTCAAGTCAAGTTTCCGAGGCCTTCAAGTTTCAAGTTCTGCTTTCCCGGTGAGTACCACTATGGGGAATGCATCAAGTTTCAAGACGGGCCCACTGTAAAAGGTGGGAACGGTCAAGACGTGTCTCAATTTTTGGGACCGGTATGGTTGTACTGTATTTTCAGTGCACAAAACTGTTTTTCAAGTACATGTTTAACTCTCTGTAATGGTATCTGTTTTAGTGTTTCAATGTTATGTTGTTCTAGTGTGAATGATTGTTACTTGTTTCAGTCTATTCTTGTGTATTGTGTTTTCATTTTTTTGATTTCAAACATGCCACTGTTTTCAAAATTACGTCAGATAGGGACCAGAAAGGGTATACTAGAAGAGTCAGTTAATATCCCGCCTAGAGACACACCTGGTCATGATATGTGTTAAAAGTCAAGACCCTCTCAGAAAGACGCTATTGAGTTTATGGCGCAAAGAGTCACATAGGGGAACAGAGAAAGAATTCAACAAAGTAGAGAGAAATAAACTAGCAGAGGAAAAAGCCAAAGAAAAAGAATAACGTCCTCTCAGAAGAACTAGCTAGAGTTAGAGTAGGAGCTATAAGTTTACTGTGGAGTTCCTTGTAAATAGCGCCTTGTAAATTTGCCTTGTGAATAGCGTGTCATTTTCGTGACTTGTTGAGTTTCTTGTAAATATGGCTTGTGAATAGCGCCATGTGGTTATGTTTTGTGCAGAGCTTGTTATCATTACGTTAGTCAGGAGAGAGCTGGATCTCTTTCAAGTGCTTAGAGAAAATGTTTTGAAGATGTGCGTACGTGTTATGTGATAACGTGGAGAGATGAGTTCATGACTTTCCCATGTACTGCAGTCATTGGGGAATGATTGTGCTTCAACTGCCAAAGAGTTAATATCTTGTACTGAGTAGGCAGTATTTGTTTTAACATGCTGTTTAACAAGGTGTTGAGGGATTTTGGTGTTTTTTGGTGTTTGCAGGGGGTGTGTTTTTGAGCGGAAATTCATACCCGTTCCAGTGGAGGGATTTGGTTGCTTTTTGGTGAGGATTTAGGGAATAGCTTGGACTACTGTGATGCCAAATTTGAAAAGGATCTGAGCTGTGGAAGTGGTGGAAAAAGGCATGTTTTGTGCGGAGGTGCGATTTGCCATGTTATCCAATGGGCGTAGTCAGTTTGCAGATTGAATGGTAAAATCTTGCATGGAGAGTAAAGAAGTGTATTTGTAAAGGGTTTGCCTTGGAACACTTGATTTAATGTGTTTGACTCAGAGGTCGGTAGTTGTAAATAAACCAGTCTTATTGAGATAAAGGGTTTTTGCACGGAGAGTGCTTTAATGTTTTCACGGATGAGAAGAAATTATAGAATAGACCCATTAGAGAAAGTGCTTTTAATTAGTGTACTGCAACAGTGTGTTTTTATTTAAATAGGAATGTTTCTACAGAATATTTTTCCCAATGCAAGCTGCCCTTTAGAATAGCGTTGTGACAGTTAATAGACTCACTTAGAAAACATGTTTTTATTTATTTATTTATTTTGTATAGCTTGCACACTCACTTAGGAAAGTGGCTATTTGTAAATTAATGAACGTGGCTCTTTTTGATAGCTATAATACACCACCATCTTAATGCATTGCTATGTGTCCCCTACATTAGTTTAATTTGCATTCATTTAGTTTCAAGGCTCACCTATGTACTTTGACAGGCTGCTGATAGAAAGGTTATTTCTTGCACGATAAAAGCAGTGTTCATAAAACAAGACTTGGAAAATAGGATTTATTATGTCTGATTCAGAGGTCAGTTAGACTGCAATGCTTACACAGATGGTTTCAGATAAACATTTAGTGGAGACACTTCAATTGATGTATGCAGAGAACAGTCCCAACCCAACAGTCCATGATAATTCGTTTCTTTTTCTCTCAACTGCAAAACGCGTAGCCTTGTGTGCAGAAGCACATTGTCCCATATTTGTGTGTTAATTTGCCTGCTAAACATCTGCCCATGTTTCAAATGTCTTGCCTTCTAGCTGAATTAGTTAGACAAAAGTGTTTTTTAGAAAGTGGAGCTTCTAAGTAGCAGTACATTGTAACAGAATTATTTTAAAATGCTAGCATGTCACTAAGTTACAGAAAAATACATGTCTTTATTAATTTACTTTTTACAACGTTTTAAATTTGTTTCAGTTAAGTTGGAGAACGTGGGTTAAGCTCTCTGTCCTGGGAACAGTTATGTTTTGAATTACTTAGAATGCGTTTTTCGACCTTGAAGTGGCTGAACAACTTCTCCTGGCTGACTCCCAGGGACAGATGTTTATGTAAAGGGAGGGTTACTCCCTCTTGCCGTGCCTGTCTTGTTATTATTGGCCATAACCCAATTCTTTCCGCGATCCCTTTGTTTATGTAAAGGGAGGGCCACTCCTCCGACTTACACTAGCTTCCTTCGAATGTGGAGGGAGGAGGCTTGCAGCTCACTCTCTAAGGAACTTTGCAGACGCTTGACTCTTCCAATGAGCTCAGCGTTGGCAGCGACCCAATTTTAGAGAAGCAGAGACGAGTGAGAGGCTTGTCTCCTCTTAGTGATGTTTGACACTGAGCCAGCTCCTGGCTCTGAGGGGAGGGGTAGGTGAGCAAGGAGTGAGTTCGTAGCGAAGTTACCTCCCCAGCCCCTCTGACTTGTGTACAGAAAAATTGTTCTTCCTTACAGTCAACACTAAAAGCTTCATTGACTTCAGATAAATTCACGCTTGCAAATGAATACGTTTTTCCTTCAGTAGTGTAAACAGAATAATTGGCAGGAGTCTTGCTCTTGCAGATGATTTAAGCATCTGGCAGTCATTCAATGTTAGATCGCAGTGAAGCCCGGCTTGGATTTGATTCAAAACTCCGAGCGCGAACATAATTCTAGAGGGAGGGGCTGCTTCTCAAAGGAGTGAGGAGTGGCGAGGCTCTAGGCCTTCTGTCTATGACAAGAATACTTTGGTTTTATTCAAATACATTTAGAGCGCATATTGTAGGTGGTATGGTCATACTGTTCCCAAGATTTAGAGTAGGATTTTTGTATACTGCAGAGCTTTTTGGAAAGAGGTTTCCCCAAAATAGAAATTGTGCTTTTGAATTGACAATTCATTTTTATTTATTTATTTATTTATTTTTATATAATTCATTTTTGCTAGATTGATGACAGTGAGCCCTAGCATTTACAGTCAGACACTAAAGAAACGGCTAGACAGTATTCACATGCCTGCCAACACAGGACTGATACAGTACGTAGACGACATCCTGATTACAGCACGTTCAGAAAAAGAATGCGAAAATGCATCACTGACAGTTCTACATTTTCTGGCTGACTAGGGGCACAAGGCCCCAATGCAATTCTGTGAAAAGCAAGTGGTGTGCAAGGACACTTGCTTTCCAAGGAGGGTGGACAGCTAACACAAGATCACATACAGGTCATTACTAACCTTTCACAGCCCAAGACACAAAAGGAAGTACGTGCATTTATTGGCCTCACTTCTTACTGTAGGCAATGGATTCCCCAGTATGCATATCTAGCCAACCACTCATACAGTTAACTACACAGAAGGCAGCCACTCTGACTGTACTCCCTAGGACACATGAACAAACCATGGCAATTTGAGGAATTAATAAGAGCATTATATCACGCGCCATATTTTTTATTTATTTTTACATTTGACTGTAGCGAGACTGACAGGATATGAACTGACATTATTTCAGCCACACATAGAGATCAGACGTTGTAACATTCTGAATCCTGCAACACTTTTGCCCTCAAGTACAGTAAATACACCACCACATGACTGTGTGGAAGTTAAGAGGTTTTTTGACCTCCCATGGGACCATGATTCAGCACGGCCAACTTATTCAGGCCCTGTTAGAAGCCATATATTTACCTACAGCCATTTCTATCCTGAAGTGCAAAGCTCACACCAAAGTTACAGACATCATTTCCCAGGGTAATGACCTGGCAGACCGAACAGCTAAACTTACAGCACAGACACCAACAGACACGACAAGGACAAAGGTACCATTACTGACAACATGTATGACAGTCAGGGATCCCACACAATATGTACTCGACATACAGACACATGCCACTGCAGATGAGATAAAGAAATGGACTGAACAAGGAGGGGTCCAGACTGACCAAGGTTGGATGACTAAGGGAAAAAGTACATGGTTTCTCCCAGATTCTATGGTACAAATAATAATAAACACAACACATAGTCCAGCACACTTAGGAGAGAAGGCAATGATAGACAGCTTACAGAACATTTGGTTTAACAAGCACCTACGTGCAACAGCGAAATAGAAAGTGCGAACATGTATGATCTGTGAACATGTATGATCTATTGCCAGTTCAATCCAGGAAAAGGCATTCCGGTGGAACAAGGCGGATTTCATCCTCCTGACCGCCCTTTTGAGGTTCTCCAGATGGATTATATCCAAATGGACAGATGTAGAGGTTACAAGTACGTCTTGGTAGTTGTATGTGCAATGTCTAGATGGACAGAAGCATATCCAGTTCCAGGTTATACTGCTGTGACAACCCAGATATTGCCCCGTGTCATCTATTCTGATAACGGTCAGCCATTCTCCTCTGAATTAATGAAACAAGTGTCACTTCTGTTAGGTTATACATGGAAGTTCCATTGTGTACGACACCCAGAAGCAGCAGGCCTTGTAGAAAGACATAATCAGACAAATTAAGACAAAAGTTGCTGAGATCTGTACAGAAAAAGGCGTGGATTGGATGGTGGCCTTGCCGGTTGCCCTCTTTTACATGCGAATGGTAGCTCATTCCAGAACAGGCCTATCTCCTTCTGAAGTAGTTTTCGGTAGACCGCCAAATATGTGGGGTACGCCTATGCCAAAAGAAATTACTGATGTTGACAGTAACATGCTGACAGATTACCTGGCTTCCTTGATGTCTACACTACTCTCTTGTTGTTCACAGATTGCTGCTGCCTTCCCTGACAACACCCAGGTCAAGGAACATGCCATAGCACCAGAAGATTCTATACTTGTGTCCGGAATCTGGACCGATCAAGCCCCCTTGAGCCACGTTGGAAGACGCCGAAACCACGAGGACCGAAGTTGGTGGAAGGACGTAAAGGCCGAACTCACCTTCATCACTACAAAAGATACTTTGGACTATTTGGAACTTTGGAACTTTTATAAAGAACACTGACCTTTGCTAGAAAAGACTCCACAGCAGGAGTATAGGTTTAAGTAGCGATCCAGTAAGTCAGACGTAGTTTAATTGTCTAAGTCCACTCGGTGGTGAATCAGTTAGGCTAGATTTCTGACATGTATAAGATCACATATGAGAATAGCAAGAAGAGAGATAAGAAGGAAAAATACTGCAAGAGATTACGCAGTAGATGTATAGTTACCTTGATCATTTTTTTTATTCTGTGCATTGTTATAATTGGTATCAGTTTATTACTACATGTTTTCTTTCCTCTTGCCTCACATATGCACTCATCCCTTAACAGTACCGCAGAGCATACATTTAGTGACCTGCCTCCTCATGAATTGTCATATCGACTTGCACTACGTAACAATACTTTTATTCGTATGATACACCATTCTCACCAGACCAGCAATGCAACTGATTGCTGGGTATGTGGCCAATGCCACCTTATCAAGAGACAAAGGGAGTCTTGCCCTTCTACCCATTACCGTTCTCACACAATGGTTCATGTGGAGCATGGTTTGCTCTAATGACCTCAATAGATAGAAAGTACATAGCTTATCCAGGTGGCTGGATATATGGAAACCTGAATAAAGTAATGAATGAAGCATGCTTTCCAGACAAAGACGGATTCCCCCAAAGGAAGGGAACCGATTTAGAGAATGAAGAGTACGAACAGGGAAATGCATCTGTTAATTTTATAATGTTAAATGTTCAGCCCAAGCAAAATACAGGTCCACCGTTCATATCAGTCCTGCCAGCAATAGGTGACCTATGTGTTAGTAAGAAAGGCCCAGTACTTATGGGACACAGCGAGTGTAACACTGTAGTGGAGTTTAACGATAAAGGACTTTCTTCTTTCAAAACATCACGCCATACCTATTTCATTTGTGGTCAGACAGCCTATGTACATCTGCCCTTAGACTGGGGTGGGACTTGTTATATAGCATTCCTATTGCCACCCGTTTTTCTAGCCCCATCCAATTATCATAGAGATTCACGACTAGAACATGTTAGACAAAGGAGAGAGACAGATTCCGCAGGGATCGATCAGACTGAAACAACTTGGGAGCAATATACAGATTTCAACAAAGGATTCTTTTTCTTCGTTGGCCCCGTCCAAAACAGTAAACTGATACGCAGGTTAACAAGGACTCTTGAAACAGTTGTAAATATAACTGCATCTGCCCTGGCGAACTTAACCCAGGAACAGTCTGCTATTAGACTTGTCGTTCTTCAAAACCGCCTCGTTCTAGACGTCATCTTGGCGGATAGGGGCGGAGCTTGTAGAGTCATCCGATCTAGTTGTTGCATTTTCATCCCAGATAATGCACCATCTGTGTAAGAAGCAATAACAAGGCTCCACAAGATTGCTCATGCCATACATCAAGATCCAGGCACATGGACTTGGTCCAGTTGGCTCTGGGGTATCATATCTGCTTGGGGATGGAAAGTGCTGACCTTCCTAGGAATGGCCCTACTTATGGTATTTGGTTGCTGTCTCTGTCTGCAGTGTGGCCCGGCCATTTGCGGCCTGTGTGCTACTGCCTGTATTCCCCATCCACGTAAACAAAGAGTTAAAGATGAACAAATGATTCTGTATGATGAACTATACGGTCTCATGAATATAGATGTATCCTAAAGGGTTACGTAGGGGACAAGGAGGGAATGAGGAAAATGAAATTTTGCCTGACCAATGTTTCCCCTGCGTATACCCTATGTTACATGTATGTGCATGTCATCCATGCATTTCCTTGTAGTGGCCTGAATCACTAGGCCTCTGCATTCATGTCCTGCATTAGAAATGCCAGTCATCATAGTCTCCCAAACGTTAAGGTAGCATAAGGCCCATGTATTTGCATTTCATGACTCCTGACACACTGAAAGCCGCAAGAAGCCCAGCAAGAGGCCTGCCAAGACAGTATTATGAATAACAGTTATCTGTTGCTTTACAGAATCACATTACAGTCTGGTGAAGAAGGTACACAGAACCCATCTGCATAGATAGGGCCCAGCCATTCTGTCTCTGTTTAAGTGGATTACAGTGCTTGCATCCATAGAAAGCTCATGCTATGAACGGATAATCAGATAATACATCCCCTGACTCTAGATATCAGTTGTACTAGATGTGCTGGTCGCCTTGACACAAGAGATCTCTCTACTAGGTTGAAAGTCAGCTTCCTCCCAGTTACACGTCAATTGCACGTCATGCTCAAAGTTGCACAATTAGGGCATAGGTCCAGCTAGCTATCCAAAGTCCTCCTCTAAGTACCCACCCACCTATGACACCTACCTATCACCTACCTATGACTCATCGAAGTACACACCCTCATGTACACCCACATGTTCTTATCTCATTTTCTTTCTTGCTCTGCTTAGCCTATGTACAAGAAATGTATATATACTATGTTCAGTAAATAATTGTTAGAAGACTCTTCCTGAACCTCAGAGGTGATGGAACATATTCTCCCTTTGACTCGAGTTATTGGAATAAAGCCCATTTTAACTTGGACACCACGGATCCTGTCTCTCATTTGATGCATAATACTTTGTTAATGCCTAGAAATTCTGCCAGGGTAATATTTTATTTACCACAGATGCTCTGTCCCTTGTTTTGTCAGTGCGTCCAAGACCACGCTACTGCAAAAGACCTGAAAAGAAGAAAAAGACAACATTAATCAGGTATTTTCTGCAATGCGTCTTGAAGTTACTGCATCTAGAACAGGACATCAAACAGAGGTAAACTCTTCCATTATTCTGCGCATTTAAAGTATTTCTGTTGCAAACACTTTCATGGATGTTCAGCTGTGCATATGAATGTTTAAACATCTTTGTTGAAACCGGACTCTTTCAGTACTTAAGAGAGAACAAGTTCATGTTTATTTGTTTGATTAATTAAAATCTTACAAAAAGGCAGATAAAACTTCACCAAATGTAAAATTATAAAACAATCGGATTTTCAATCAATTTTCAAAGAGTTAAATATATATCATACACATTAAAAAAGAAAAAGAGCTGTATTGTATAAAGTCAATATTCACATAGTCTGTTGTTTGGTCAAACAAAAACCTCCAATTTCTTCTGCACAGCACAAAGGAATTTAACAAGTGCAGAACTCATTGGCAAATCTTCTGGATTTAGACTTGCGATCAGGGCCTGTCTACATGTCCTTATACCACGCATGTTAAACATTCTTTTAAGCATAGTTTTTCTTTCGATTTCCAGATCCGGGCAAAGACACAATAAGTGTAAGATGTTTTCTTCTCCTAGGTTACAAAGCCTGCATATGTTATTTCCGTGTGGTCTTTTCCATGGTGCTAAGTGACATGTGCCTGGAAAGAAGCCAAATCTAGCATTAATAGAAATGTGTTTATTTTTCTTAGACCATAGAGTTTCCAGGTAGGTTTGTACCTTTTTTTCTTAAATCCAGAGACAATTGACCATGCATGGCTACGTTTGACCAGAGTATCTTTGTCTATAATCATGGAGATGTAGTTAGTGAGTTTGTTTATTGTTTTTCTGAAGCTCTCGGACGTAATTGTGGTTTCCCAGATTGGTGTTATACCAAATTCTGCAATAGCGCTATTTAAGCAGGAGCTGACATTTGTGTTTGTTTTGTTGTTCAGTTCCTGCCACAATAAGTGGGACATTTCATTATCCTTGTCGTTTTTTTTATTCTGTTCCATACTTTTAGTATGTGCCCTTTCCTTGCGTAGCATTGATTGTTTAGCCCAAACTCAAGTCTCACCTGAGCTTGTGAGGCATTCTTCGAGAGAGAGAATAAGGATCTGTAAGTTTTAGCTACGGCTATATTAATAATCTCAGCATCTTTACCATTGAGTGTGTCACTACCATAGGTTAGGGCAGGCAATAATTTTGCAGCAATTATTTTTAATAAAGGGTGATAAGACAAATCTCCTGTTGATTTCTGAATGATTTTAAATGCCCCTACTATGGAGTTTGCTTTCCTTATAATATCCGTTTTTTGTGTCTGAAAGTTGCCTTTGTCATTAAAAGTAACTCCCAGTAACTTCAGTACTTAGCATCTTGCAAGTGCACAAACAAGGACGTTATTATTTTTCTATCGGTTTTTGTGTAAACTCTCTGGTAAATACCACAGATATTTGGACAATACTTTCTCCCTTTTGAACTGTGTAGTGGGTTCAGAGGTGGGTATTGTCTATTCTATTGTGTATATATACCCTTGAGTGTATTGTGTGTGTAACCAAACTACACAATTAATGCAGGACCTTTGTATTACAGTGGTCCCACATTCCTAGACCAAAGAAAAGTGTACAGAGTTGCTTGTAGGGTTTCAAAGAACTCCATTTGGTATGTTTTGAAAAGCATTAATGAATCAATGTAATTTACATTTCATGCTTGTTTCCAGGGAGAACTAAATGTTAGAGAACCCAGACATATGTGACCTCAAACAAACCTGTACGTCATTGAACCAGTCCACAGAACCCAGACATATGTGGCCTCAAACAATCCCGTACATTATTGATCCAGTCCCAAACCAGATACGCAAGTATCTAAGAGATGGTCTGCAGTAGCATGCAATCTGTCTTTCTTTTGTCTCCTTCCCATTCCCCCTTCCGTTTGGGAGCTTCCTATGGTGCTGTGTTCCTAAAGATTCACTGCTACTGTGGTCAGCACTCAGAGGGGGTTGGGTCCAATCGTCGCCCAAATGGAACAGAGCCAGTGTTCAGGTGAGTGGGTCACTACACCCAGGCACTTTCCTCTGGACCCTGGTGATGACCCAGTGGTCGGCCTCCTTAGGAAGCTCACTGGGGACAGCGAGCCTACAATCCACTAGGTGCTGACGCAGCTCTGTAAACAACTGCTGAAAATGTGCTCCCCGGCAAATTAATTGTACAGCCCTTGGTAATGCTTTACATCACTGCCCATCACCCAACCATCCAGTGCCTAACAGAAGTAATCCACATAATCAACCAAGGACTATTGCAGCAACTTCTGTCCCTAAATGTCTACCTATACCTGTCTAGAGTAAGCCTACAGTTTCTGTTAATAATAATAATTATAATAATAATAGCAATTATAGAGCTCAACAGCTACCTCAAGCTGAGGTTTCCCGACGCTCTGCGGTCAATACAGGTGAGGAAAGATGCAGGGTGACCTTCATGGGGAGGGGTGTGTAGCTCATCTTGTCTCCCTTTCCTAGGGTCAACAGGGCATTCCTCTCCTCATTAGGTATGTGTCTTAAGAGAGAGACCCCCCAATCATTTTCAGGGACCTTGTGCATTTTCGGGGCAACAATCATAGGCTTCAAAACACTTATCAATGCCATCACCCACAATACAGTTAGGCACTAGATCCCTGCGAATGTGGACCCTCTTGTCTCCAGTGGACACTGTAGATACACTCAGACTATTGTTGCTGGACTCTACTTGTTTTGCTCTGATGTCCAGCTCTTATAGACGTAGCTCATTGGTTATTCTCCTATCCTACATGGGCTTCTTTGCAACCGCCATCCTCCATGGCAGCCTCCAATTTTAAGTTGAGCAGGTGCAACTGCAACCCTCTCTCTGTTCTCCTCTTCACCAGTTCCTGGGGACAGGTTGTGGGCTGAGATGTTGCTGTCAGCTCTGCATTTTGCGGGGCCTCAATCTCCTCTGGGGTCACAAACAAGGAATTGTCATGACCTCTTCCTGCTCCTCATCGACGTCCACCTCCACATGCTTCTCCTCTGCAGTTTGTAACTAAATGCTTCCCACCAGGCCCTGATGACCTTCTGGAGCTCCTGTTTCTCAGTGCCCTTGGAGCGCTTAGACATCTCCAGATTATTGAGCTCAAACTTAATACTTTCAGTTAAGGTCATGGATTCCTACAGTCAGGTGGAATAGAAGTACATTTGGAAAAAAAACATGAAAAGCCAATGAAGGAGGATTTTTAAAAAAATCAAATCTGGTGTAAAATGTGTTAACTGAGATTTTAGTGTTTCACTAACCATTGTATGCCAATGCACATCAACAAATCTTACGAGATGTCCCAATCTCATGGGATTCCAGGTCCAGCTATTCTCAGTGAATTGACCTAGCCCAGATGTCCATGAGGTAGGGTTTTTAAAAGTGTTCGGGTGCTTAGGAAAGGCTGACCGTGGGAATCACGAATCTGGGGTGGATGTGTATATGGAAGGGGAGATGTGGTCTAGGCCAGGGGTTCACTGACCAGGAAAGTTGAGCTGTAGTCCCCTGAGTGCACAACAAGAGTTGCAGATTGAGTGGTGCATAGCACTGGCAGGTTTCCTCTTCGTTCTCTTAGCCAGACAGGAATCAATCTTAGTGGGAGACGTGCTGCCTCCAGAAGTGACTTTGAGTGGCCACAGAGGAGTTGTTGCTCATTTTCCTACCCACACCTCTAGGGTGTGCCCACAGGCTTTGAAGAAGATGAGACGGGTTTTATCATCTTAGAATTAAGCAGAGAGAGGAGCTGTGACATTGTTTCAGAGGGTCACATAAGAACTGTTGTTAAAGTGGATAGTGTTGCCTCTAGGAGCGTTTACCCTATTTGTCAGGGAGGGGCCAGGAGCTACTACCAGGCATTAATGTGGCACCCACAGTCACCTTTTCAGAAACCTTTAGGACCTGTAGAACAGCAGAAAAGGACTGCGCCTGCTATCTGTGTCATCAGAGGAGCCTAGCAGACTGTGGCTGTTATTGTTCGTGTACCCAAGAGAATGACATTTTCTCCAAAGGTCATAAGGATGACCTCCTGTTCTAGCTACAGGGCACAGCAATCTATAAGAGGTCTTTTCTGCAACTGCCGAGCTGACCAGTTGTAACTAGACCTGCCTTAACCCTGCTGCTGGCCTCAGCTATCAAACCCCAGGTGCTGTTTCCAATGTCCTGGCCCTTGGCTGGTGCCAAAGTGTACTCCTTCTAATATTCCCTGAGACCTGGGAGGGCACTTAGACATACTTTGGCTCCAAAGTCCTCCAGCAAACCAAGGCCAGTTTACCAAGATGGTTCAACGAGGCTATGCTACCAAGCTGATTTGTCCTCTGGGCCAAAGATTCAGGTTGCTCCTTTTCTGAGCTTTTTTGCAGCAGCAAATCCGATTGAGCTGGAACTCACAGAGTGGGTATCCTGCCTCGTGGAGCCCTTTTTGGCTACAACCTGCATCCTTGTTCTGCTGGAAGCTCCTAAAAAGTAACTCATTCTGAAGGTAGAAATCTTCAACGGCAAAGGCACATAGGAATTCTGCCAGCGAGGTGTCTTATTGTGGTATAAAATTCAAATTACTCCTGCTGTGAGCTTTTCTGCTAAAAGCCAACTGCTTCAAAAGGACCTGTACCAGTGGCTTGGCCACAGCCTGCTGCTTTGCTCCACTGAGGATTTTTGACTTCCATTTCAGAGACTAAGCCCAAAGATAAACCTTCAGACTGTGTAGGATATGATTTCATTATCCGACCCATACGCTATCTCAGTCAGCCTTAGCTTGCGCCTAGGAACACGCAGTTGACCGTGGTTGGCACTAAACAATTTTATTTAAGAATATGTATTCTAACTTTCTAAATTGGTTTGGGATATTTCTTGTGCTGTGTTGTGATGTTATTATTATTTTATACTTTAGGTATGGAGTGGTAGTAAAATGGTATTAGATGTGTATTTAATATGGATCTCATCAAGCTAGACAGGGAGAGACGGTGTAACTAGCAGTTAGATATGGTATGGGTTTCCTAAAGGTAATTTTAGTTGCATTACTCCTTAGCAGTGGGCTTTTAAAAAGCCTTTTCAAAGTTGTACTTACCTTCCATTTTCTGGTGGATTATGTTGTGGTCTATTGAGCACTTCCAGATAATGCCTAAGACCTTTTAGTGGTAGGGACATGTTATTTGAGTATGTTCTTGTGTGTGTATTTTTTGCTTTTTACCCCCTGCACAGGTGTGGAAAAGCAACCGCCATTTTTCTGTTGACAGAAATGATGCTCTGAATACAATGTATGGAGTAGTGGGTTTTCGTCACTCAGTCCATTGTGTTGGAATATTATACAGCAAAAGAAGTAGAAAAATGTAGAGGAGACGGCAGAGATAGGAGGGACTTTTTTCAGTCACCTGGCCATGCTCTAAATCCGATGACTGGCCCTCCATGGGGGCAAACGGGTCTTTTTTGACAGTGAACCCACCAAACTGTAAATCAGGACCGCAGTTGCAAACCAAAATGCAAACAACATTGATTCCCTTTTTCATTTCTCTTTTTTCTTCGGTTTTTAGTCTCATATTTCATGTTGCTGTGGAAGTTCTGGATACATGACATGAAAATTATGTTGTTTTTGGTAAAATCCCTGGGTCCTATACTCATCACTTTTTGAGACATACTAGTTTAGTTCAGTATCACGATTTCATGCTGAGCTGCTCCTTTTCTCTACACGGTCCCCAAAATGTTTCATTGGCATGACCAATTTCATTCCATGTTCTGTTATGTTGTGACCATTTCTAATGACAGTTTTCACATTTTCAAGTTAGTTTAGATGTAGAACCAATTATACTGAGCCTGTGACAAATTTCGGTCCAAGTCACTGAAGTTCCACTTAATTTGTATAACCCTTTCCCTAAAGGATGCAAACTAGGATCACACAGAGTTTAATAATGGATTTGTAAATTCTATATTTTTTATAAATTATTTAAAATATATATCTTTAAGTCTATTTATTATCCTGGATGACATAAACAAGGAACATTTCTTTTGCAGTAAATATTATAGCCATGCTAGTACAGTCAACATCACATATAATGTTACATTTTTTGACAATAAATGATTCTCTAACCTAGATTTAAAATGCTTGTACAGGGATGTAGCAAATTGGTCTCCAATGTGCAGCTTGGAAGCCACTGGTAGCTCACTAACACCCTTGAAGTAGCTCTACATTGTGAAACATAACCCAGTACATCATTCAGAGGGTTATGTACATTAGAGAAGACAGCACTGTTCATCTCAAGATAATTCTAGTGGCAGCAAGCCAAACCAATGAAAGGGCCTCATGATAAGACAGAAACATACACTGTGTTGGCCAATGGGGCCTGCAACATGACTATATATATTTGCTCTCAATCTAATAAAGACTCAAGGACATTGGACATGTTTGTAGGCATCACCCTATCAGTCACAGTACATGTGTGAAGAATGGTCCAAGAAAGAGGAGCGCTAGCAGAAGCTTGAGCAGAGCCACCTAAGTGAGGGTCAACATGAACCAGAGAGAAACTGTGCAAGTTAATTGCATGATCAGCCCAGACGTTAAGGAGAACTGGGGCAGGATCTAGAGCTGAGTTCCAATTCCAAGCCTCAGTGTGCATTCATGTGTGCATATTTATGTGTGTTTCTGTCTAAGTGTGTGTTTGGCATTGTGTTTCATCCTGAAAATAAATGTTCCTTCTTGATACTTATGGTAACTGACTTTGACTGCGCCTGGGTTCTGGTAAACAGGTCCATGGCAGTGCTCTGATGAAAAAGGTTTATGGCAACTAGGTATAATTACAATTGGCAGTGACAGGCACTGTAAGTCCCTATTATATAATAGGTCAAGGGGGATGTAAACTACCTATAAGTACCTAGTATATAATAGGGCAAGGGAGTTTAGAGACCCAGTACATTTCCTGACATAGAGTGTGTGTTGCTGTGTGTCTGCTATCAATTGTAAAGGCAGCCTTGCTTTGAAGACTGTCTTTAGAAATGCAATACCTGAAAATTCGACTTTGGTGGTACATGTACTTCTAAAGGGGTAATCCATCCTCTATTTACATATTAGTCACCCCCAATCTCTCCCTAGGTGTCCCAGAGGTGTTGTGCCTTGTAACTATAACCAGGGATATTAGTGTTTTATCATACCTGCTGAGGGAAACACTTCTAATTCAGTTTTTCCCCATTGTAGATTATTAGCTCCATAGGCTTACATTGGAATATTTTATTTCAATGTGCCTATTGCTAGGAAGGTGCTCAAAATGTAATTCAAAGACCTGAAGGATTGGTAATGATGAATCCAAATATTTGCCACTATTGAATTTATCATAACTAGTAAAGAAAAGAAGCTATAGAACTTTCTTTTCTATAAGCAAAAATCCAGCCTTCTATTGGCCTCCCTTGATTAGTCAGCCTACACCAAGCTGCTTTGATGAGGTGATACGTGGCCTCAGAGAGCAAAGACTATTTGATGGAGAGAGTATGGGTCATAAAAGAAGGTTGGGTAAATAAAGCTGGGCTTCAAAGAGAACATAAAGGAATGCCATGCATCCTGTACCTCCAGTCATATGGCAATGCCAGGAAAGGAATTTGCAGAAGGGCAGGGGGAGTACTAATGGAAATGAGCCACACACGTATGTTGAGTTAGCCTGGTCCTTCTTTCTTGGAGACAATTCTTCCATCTTGAATTTTAAAGTGCAGTGCTTTGTGGGACAATAAGATAACACACTTGTGTGGAACTCTGCACCACACTGGATAGGGGTGCCCCTTTGCTTGTCACCACAGATCATTGAATAAATGATGAGATCTACAAAGCAATTCAGTTCTGAATTTGAATTTGCTGCCTGAAACTACAAAAAAGGATTGCTCTGCTGGAACCCTGGTCTGCACCACATAGGATTGCTCCCTGGAGGACTGCTACTGTTTGTACACTTGAAACTACAGCCCTGAGGACTTTGCCTTGCTTTAAAAAGGATAAAGCAGTGGACTTCCTGAAAGCAACAGGTTAAAAGAGCTTGCCTGCACCTTCTCCAAGATGTCCCCAGAAAGGAGTATGTCAAGTGGACCTTTAAAGATGTAGCCAGGTGCATTGTGGGACCTGTAGTCCAAACTTCCAATGGCCATCTGAGAGCTGCTAGACCCTTGGATTTGTGTTTTGGAGCTGTTGGACCCTTCCTTAAGAAGTTCCAAAAGTTTAAAAAAGTTTGGATGACCTTTTGGAAAATGTTCCATAAGTGGACGGGCACGACATCGAGAGTTAAACCGGCTACCTTTAAGTATGACCCGGCCTGGACTTCATGTTAGTACAGCTGAACGCTCCGAAGTTCCAGACTTCCAGGATTTGACTGAGCCCTCTCTAAAACTCAATCTGATTATGTTGCATCAAAATAGGCCTGCTGGAGGGGATCGCTCGAAGTTAAGAGAACATCCTCCAGAAATGTTTCTAAGTGTGAAAGTCAAATTTTGACCGAGGCCTCCCGCTTGGTCTAACTGAACATGGCTCCATTACGTTAAGCCTCAAACTTTGACTTTGTCTCATTCAAGCGCGACCAGATGTTCAGGTTTTGCTTTAAAAATTCATAACTCTGGTTCCCTACAATGGACTTTTGTCTATTTGGTGTTATTTTAAAGATGCAAATATTTCCTATTTTTAGAAATTGGTGTGGGAGTTTTATTGTGTGTTGTATCCTACTTATGTAATGTATTGATGTTTTATTAAATGCTTTACATTCCTGTCTTCTGAGTTAAGCCATCCTGCTTGAACCCAGCTTCCTAGGGTTGGGCCAGGGGCTAATGTTTTGAGACCTTGTCTGGACCTTATATGGAGTGGGTTGCCTTGTTGCTAGTGGTAGTTGAACACCTACCCCTACCAGTAATCCATCCTCCAACACTTCCTATTCAGCTTTCCAGCACATGAACCACATTAAGCAGTTCAGCCCTGCTACCTTACACATAAGCCTCAATCATTATAAGCGGACATGTCATGAAAGATCCCTGATCCTCCTGGTCCAATGGGGCTTCAAGGAAGTGCTATATGCTGTTAATTCTCTTCTCAGTGAAAATGCTGAAATTGTGTATGTGAAATAAACAGCACTGTTTTGTTGAAAACAGAGATATGACACCATTCTGTGCACAGACCCAGAGACTAAAGTAATGAGAAAGCAAAGTGCTCCTCAACACTTTAGGAGGTTTAAATGATATATTGATGATTGTTCTCAGTTATCCATACTCTTCTGCATAAGTCAATAAAGTTCTTCACAATCAAAAATAACACAACTCAACAGAGTCATATGTCAGTGTTAATATGGATGTAAGACCTATTTGAGTACCATAAACTTTGTATGCAATCGGAGTCCCTTTTAAAGTAATACGGTTACATAAAAATGTTCGGCACAAATATGGGAAGGAGCGGTTATAGGAATCTCTAGATGTACAAACAATAATTACATACAACTATTATCTTCATCCAAATTCTTCATAACTTTAACTCATGTGAATATGATAAGAATGGGTAAAGGATATCATTTTAAATGAACACAGTTAATGTGAACAGTTTTTAACCATAGGAATTGATGAACCTAAGGATTACGTCTAAGTCCACCTACCTTGGTAACTGATCTGAACCATGGAAACAAATGTAACAATACTAAACACTTTCAGGGCTATTCACAAAATGTAACTTGCACATGTTGGCAATGTGTAAATATAAATATACTCTAACACTTTCGATTAACTTTACTACTTTTGACTATTCACAAAATCTCAATGTAATGTTACTTAAAAGTGTAAATTTACACATCTCCACCATCTGAAAAGGGGGTGGAGCCTACCTTACAAGTGTAACTTACTACTAAAAAACAGTAGCAAGTCTAGCACCACACATGGCCAACCCCTTGTAGTGCAACACACGTGTAATAGAAAATATTTGAGGTAGAAAGAAAATTCCAAAGAAAATAATGATAATTTAAGTTACATTATTTCAAATAGTTAAAATATCAATAAATATAATTAAGTGTTAAGTGTATTTTATAAAAGCATATATTTGCTATTTAATTATATATATTTTTAACTTTTTTGTATAAAAAATATTGTTACTGTAAATTTTTATAAAATATTACTGAATTACTTTAACAATACATTGCTTTTAATAATTATTAATGCATAATAAATAAAAAAAACA
Organism: Lissotriton helveticus; assembly: GCF_964261635.1. Classification (NCBI taxonomy): domain Eukaryota; kingdom Metazoa; phylum Chordata; class Amphibia; order Caudata; family Salamandridae; genus Lissotriton; species Lissotriton helveticus. The sequence goes on along the minus strand of NC_136067.1, from coordinate 796,609,388 downwards.
TATATTTAAACTAGGTGGTAATTCAATTTGACCTTCCCAAAAGAAAAAATGTGATGTCATTTCTTATATTTACAATAATTCAAGATTTATTTTAATTCAAAATTAGTTAATAGCACTGTAGCTTTTTTCTAGGTCTGTGCACAATTTTAACTATTAATCCAACATATTTTGTGTATGTTCTCTTATTTTGATTTTTCCATAATTTTATTCCGGTAGTAAAGATCCCCAATATGTTTAACACTGCCTTTGCAACCCTTGGCCTCAGAGATGAAAGCAGTGTGAAGAACTGAAGCTAAACAGTGCCCTGATGAGCACTGTTTTACATTACAGTTTCTCTCTGGTAAATTAAATGAATTCAGCAGTGGAGCGCTCATTAAAACACAACATGAAATTAAACAAATGAAGAAACACATGCCATGCCTCGTTATTGTGAATGCATAAAAACAAGCATTGGTAAAGCCAGTGTATCTGGCTTTGGCAAGCTGTTCAAATTTTTATTATCAAAACAATACTTGTAATAACAATTTTCAAAGAAAAAATCTATGGATTTAATTTAATTGAACACTATGGGGCCTATTAGGGTGGCGGGCAGACTTTTGTCCTCCCGCCCCCCTAGCGGTGCTGGGACCGGCCGCCATTGGTGCGGCAGTTCCGCACCTGCAATTAGGATGCCACTGTATGGGTAAGCAAAACACACAAGATGATGGACGGAATGTTGCACAATGGCAAAACATTCACCCCCAGTCACAGATCTGGGTTTAATCCATCGTTATTTTGCTCACCAAGCCTCCCCAGTTCAGACATGACCATATGCAAATCAGCCTTGACCCTGTGCCTCATGGAAACAGTCTAGCCAGAAACTGCCAAGCCATGACTTTCCTGGACCGGACTCCAGCATCCTAGGACCGATTTCTGGCTATCAGCCGTCTTCAGCCAGGATAGCTTGACTCCAGTGCCCTAGTGAGCACGGGACCCACGTCTGGGCATACCCTTCCCACATAGGGTGAACAGCAAAACACACAAGATGATGGACGGAATGTTGCACAATGGCAAAACATTCACCCCCAGTCACAGATCTGGGTTTAATCCATCGTTATTTTGCTCACCAAGCCACCCCAGTTCAGACATGGCCTATGCAAATAAGTCTTGACCCTGTGCCTCATGGGAACAGTCCAGCCCGAACTGCCATGTCATGTCTTTCCTGGACCGGTATCAAGCATCCTAGGACCGGTTTCTGGCTATCAGCCGTCTTAAGCCAGGATAGCTTGACTCCAGTGGCCTAGTGAGCACGGGACCCACGTCTGGGCATACCCTTCCCACATAGGGTGAACAGCAAAACAGACACGATGATGGACGGAATGTTGCACAATGGCAAAACATTCACCCCCAGTCACAGATCTGGGTTTAATCCATCGTTATTTTGCTCACCAAGCCACCCAGTTCAGACATGGCCATATGCAAATAGGTCTTGACGCTGTGCCTCATGGGAACAGTCCAGCCCGAACTGCCAAGCCATGTCTTTCCTGGACGGAATCAAGCATCCTAGGACCGGTTTCTGGCTATCAGCCGTCTTCAGCCAGGATAGCTTGACTCCAGTGGCCTAGTGAGCAAGGGACCCACGTCTGGGCATACCCTTCCCACATAGGGTGAACAGCAAAACACACAAGATGATAGACGGAATGTTGCACAATGGCAAAACATTCACCCCCAGTCACATATCTGGGTTTAATCCATCGTTATTTTGCTCACCAAGCCACCCCAGTTCAGACATGGCCATGTGCAAATCAGTCTTGACCCTGTGCCTCATGGGAACAGTCCAGCCCGAACTGCCAAGTCATGTTTTTCCTGAACCGGAATCAAGCATCCTAGGACCGGTTTCTGGCTATCAGCCATCTTTAGCCAGGATAGTTTGACTCCAGTGGCCTAGTGAGCACGGGACCCACGTCTGGGCATACCCTTCCCACATAGGGTGAACAGCAAAACACACAAGATGATGGACGGAATGTTGCAAAATGGCAAAACATTCACCCCCAGTCACAGATCTGGGTTTAATCCATCGTTATTTTGCTCACCAAGCCACCCCAGTTCAGACATGGGCATATGCAAATCAGTCTTGACCCTGTGCCTCATGGGAACAGTCCAGCCCGAACTGCCAAGCCATGTCTTTCCTGGACCGGAATCAAGCATCCTAGGATCAGTTTCTGGCTATCAGCCGTCTTCAGCCAGGATAGCTTGACTCCAGTGGCCTAGTGAGCACGGGACCCACGTCTGGGCATACCCTTCCCACATAGGGTAAACAGCAAAACACACAAGATGATGGACGGAATGTTGCACAATGGCAAAACATTCACCCCCAGTCACAGATCTGGGTTTAATCCATCGTTATTTTGCTCACCAAGCCACCCCAGTTCAGACTTGGCCATATGCAAATCAGTCTTGACCCTGTGCCTCATGGGAACAGTCCAGCCCGAACTGCCAAGCCATGTCTTTCTTGGACCGCAATCAAGCATGCTAGGACGGGTTTCTGGCTATCATCCGTCTTCAGCCAGGATAGCTTGACTCCAGTGGCCTAGTGAGCAAGGGACTCACGTCTGGGCATATCCTTCCCACATCGGGTGAACAGCAAAACACACAAGATGATGGACGGAATGTTGCACAATGGCTAAACATTTACCCCCAGTCACAGATCTGGGTTTAATCCATCGTTATTTTGCTCACCAAGCCTCCCAGTTCAGACACAGCCATATGCAAATCAGTCTTAACCCTGTGCCTCATGGGAACAGTCCAGCCCGAACTGCCAAGCCATGTCTTTCCTGGACCGGAATCAAGCATCCTAGGACTGGTTTCTGGCTATCAGCCGTCTTTAGCCAGGATAGCTTGACTCCAGTGGCCTAGTGAGCAAGGGACTCACGTCTGGGCATACACTTCCCACATAGGGTGAACAGCAAAACACACAAGATGATCGACGGAATGTTGCATAATGGCAAAACATTCACCCCCGGTCACAGATCTGGGTTTAATCCATCGTTATTTTGCTCACCAAGCCACCCCAGTTCAGACATGGCTATATGCAAATCAGTCTTGACCCTGTGCCCCATGGGAACAGTCCAGCCCGAACTGCCAAGCCATGTCTTTCCTGGACCGGAATCAAGCATCCTAGGACTGGTTTCTGGCTATCAGCCGTCTTTAGCCAGGATAGCTTGACTCCAGTGGCCTAGTGAGCACGGGACTCACGTGTGGGCATACCCTACCCACATAGGGTGAACAGCAAAACACACAAGATGATGGACGGAATGTTGCACAATGGCAAAACATTCACCCCCAGTCACAGATCTGGGTTTAATCCATCGTTATTTTGCTCACCAAGCCACGCAGTTCAGACATGGCCATATGCAAATCAGTCTTGACCCTGTGCCTCATGGGAACAGTCCAGCCCGAACTGCCATGCCATATCTCTCCTGGACCAGAATCAAGCATCCTAGGACCGTTTTCTGGCTATCAGCCGTCTTCATCCAGGATAGCTTGACTCCAGTGGCCTAGTGAGCAAGGGACCCATGTCTGTGCATACCCTTCCCACATAGGGTGAACAGCAAAACACACAAGATGATGGACGGAATGTTGCACATTAGCAAAACATTCACCCCCAGTCACAGATCTGGGTTTAATCCATCGTTATTTTGCTCACCAAGCCACCCCAGTTCAGACATGGCCATATGCAAATCAGTCTTGACCCTGTGCCTCATGGGAACAGTCCAGCCCGAACTGCCAAGTCATGTTTTTCCTGAACCGGAATCAAGCATCCTAGGACCGGTTTCTGCCTATCAGCCATCTTTAGCCTGGATAGTTTGACTCCAGTGGCCTAGTGAGCACGGGACCCACGTCTGGGCATACCCTTCCCACATAGGGTGAACAGCAAAACACACAAGATGATGGACGGAATGCTGCAAAATGGCAAAACATTCACCCCCAGTCACAGATCTGGGTTTAATCCATCGTTATTTTGCTCACCAAGCCACCCCAGTTCAGACATGGGCATATGCAAATCAGTCTTGACCCTGTGCCTCATGGGAACAGTCCAGCCCGAACTGCCAAGCCATGTCTTTCCTGGACCGGAATCAAGCATCCTAGGATCAGTTTCTGGCTATCAGCCGTCTTCAGCCAGGATAGCTTGACTCCAGTGGCCTAGTGAGCACGGGACCCACGTCTGGGCATACCCTTCCCACATAGGGTGAACAGCAAAACACACAAGATGATGGACGGAGTGTTGCACAATGGCAAAACATTCACCCCCAGTCACAGATCTGGGTTTAATCCATCGTTATTTTGCTCACCAAGCCACACCAGTTCAGACTTGGCCATATGCAAATCAGTCTTGACCCTGCTCATGGGAACAGTCCAGCCCGAACTGCCAAGCCATGTCTTTCCTGGACCGCAATCAAGCATGCTAGGACGGGTTTCTGGCTATCATCCGTCTTCAGCCAGGATAGCTTGACTCCAGTGGCCTAGTGAGCAAGGGACTCACGTCTGGGCATATCCTTCCCACATCGGGTGAACAGCAAAACACACAAGATGATGGACGGAATGTTGCACAATGGCTAAACATTCACCCCCAGTCACAGATCTGGGTTTAATCCATCGTTATTTTGCTCACCAAGCCTCCCAGTTCAGACACGGCCATATGCAAATCAGTCTTGACCCTGTGCCTCATGGGAACAGTCCAGCCCGAACTGCCAAGCCATGTCTTTCCTGGACCAGAATCAAGCATCCTAGGACCGGTTTCTGGCTATCAGCCATCTTCAGCCAGGATAGCTTGACTCCAGTGCCTTAGTGAGCACGGGACCCACATCTGGGCATACACTTCCCACATAGGGTGAACAGCAAAACACACAAGATGATCGACGGAATGTTGCACAATGGCAAAACATTTACCCCCGGTCACAGATCTGGGTTTAATCCATCGTTATTTTGCTCACCAAGCCACCCCAGTTCAGACATGGCTATATGCAAATCAGTCTTGACCCTGTGCCCCATGGGAACAGTCCAGCCCGAACTGCCAAGCCATGTCTTTCCTGGACCGAAATCAAGCATCCTAGGACTGGTTTCTGGCTATCAGCCGTCTTTAGCCAGGATAGCTTGACTCCAGTGGCCTAGTGAGCAAGGGACCCACGTCTGGGCATACCCTTCCCACATAGGGTGAACAGCAAAACACACAAGATGATAGACAGAATGTTGCACAATAGCAAAACATTCACCCCCAGTCACAGATCTGGGTTTAATCCATTGTTATTTTGCTCACCAAGCCACCCCAGTTCAAACATGGCCATATGCAAATCAGTCTTGACCCTGTACCTCATGGGAACAGTCCAGCTCGAACTGACAAGCCATATCTTTCCTGGACCGGAATCAAGCATCCTAGGACCGTTTTCTGGCTATCTTATTTCCAACCCTGTAACTCCACACCAATAAAAAAGACATCAACGTATTTATTTTCATAAATAAAATAATTAATAATGAATTTAAAAAAATGATTAATAAAAACTGATACTAAATATTCCTTGAGCACACATTCTTTGACATTATAATATGCACAATACAAACCTAAGATTAATTACACAGATACCATCATTAAATATTAAATAATTAATTTAAATTAATGACCAAATAATTAATAATTCATCAATAAAAAATAAATTACTTTACAGCCATCACACCATATACACATATAAACACCACAACACACACATAAAACTAATTACACATTAACCATGATTACTTACTAATTAATTACTTTAAATTCATTCACAATCAAATAGTAAACAATTATTAATAAATTAATTTACACATTTAACACAATACTATCACAATTAAACAAATATTAATAAATACAAACTATTCAATACATTTTATATAATTAAATTACTTTCCACCCTATTCCCCTTTAAACCCACAACCCGCTACGGATCTAAAAATGCAAAATTCAAATATCATTTTTTAATAACTACTAAAATTTTAACACACATAATAAAAATACAAATAATTCTTACACAACAAAAAAACATCACGCACATATAAAATATATAATAAAATACATAACTTTAATCCACAAAATCGATATTTTTAACAACTATATTTTTACAAATTTATTAAACTCTTCGATATTTTTTACATCGATATTACTTACCTAAAATCGATATTCTTGACATCGATATTTTCTCTGACGATATTTCTGACCCACGATATTTTTACCTCAATATTTTTGTAAGTCGATATTTTTACATCAATATTCTTACTCTGCACCTAGCTAGAAAACATATCTTAGGTTGTGGACTAGGGTTAAAAGACACACAATTCTATTTGGAAAATTCCACAAGCAAACCCGTATAAATGAACATTACATTACTTTAGAACCTGCAAGAAATGCACTCCCTCAACTCTCTGGATCTCCTCTGTCATGCAACACCACACAAAACATATCATAACACAATATATAATTAAAGAGAACACACAACACAACACTGAACAAAGCAATACAACGACATAAAAGAGTGGAGCAGAATGAAAAACATCATATTATGGTGGTATATACACTCCATTGAGAGTCCATATTTCATAGCAGTACTGCATATACATTTCAAAGAACAAACACACAATTGAGTGTTCTACTGTGCAAATGAATGGAAATGACAGGTCCACCAGTGTTATTAGATAGCTAACTGGACCCAGGGGCTTTATGTTTGCTTGTGCTGCTGAAGCATTTGATGGAAAACCATGAAACCTATACAATGCAAATTAAGGGAAATTGTTTCAATGCAAATGGCAAACGTATTACAAAATTTTAAATGTACAGCTCTTTTCTAATCACAATTAGGTCACTTTGGGCAAGATGTACAAACATTATGAATACTGATTTTCTAGTTGGGGTTCTCTCTGAATCACAATTAGGAAATTGTTTTTACCTGATGTATGAAACTTTTTGAGTTTCATTTAGGGATTACTTGTGTTTTGCAAATTGACCTACCTCTTGAATATTAATGAGGTAGGTCACAGTATGTGACCCATTAGGAATCACAGCCATCACAGGGATGGTAGTCTGCTGAGGTCTGCAGACCACCATGTCTGAGATTGCTTTTTAATAATTAAATATTTTTTTTAAATGCAGCCTGTTGCGAGGTTAAGCTGGTGTCCAGATATTCCTATACTACTTGGCGGCGCAGCTAGTGCCTATTAATGAATGGTTTATCGGGGTGAGATGACCAGGTCTTTTGTCTGGCAATCCAATTGGTGGACTTTGAGGGACTTATTAGCCTTCTCTTTGCTCTCAGTTGCCCCAGGCACTAGGTGTGTTGATCTTGTGCTGGAGGGTGACTCTGCATTTTGTTCATTGGGACAGCTGCCTGACGGGTATGACTCCCCTATGGTGGGGTACCTGCCTTCAGCAGTTTTCCACCCTTGAGGGTATCACCCACTGGGACCGCATAGGCATCTCATACCTGGGGGATGTCTTTAGGGGTGATAATTTGATGTCCTTCTAAGACGTAAAAGACCAATATACCCTCACCAACACACAGTTCTACTCATTAATTCAACTGCGACACTCATTGTTCTCCCACATTTCCACAACCAGTCTGCTTCCTGAGTATAGCCCACTTAAGGCCAACATTTTCCTTGGGTGTCTTGGAAAGGGAGCCATTTTCACGATCCATATGTCCCTGATCATCAATGCCCCCGACTGCTTTGACTCCCTCCACCAGAAGTGGGTAACTCGAGTGGGTGATCTGGATGAAAGCGACTGGAGGGAGGCCTGCCTTGAACCCTGAGAGTTGATGATTTTCTCCCATTTGTGCATGGCTCAAGTGAATGATCTGCGCCGCACTTACATCACCCCAGTCCGCATCCAACGGATGTCACATTCAACCCAGGCTGCCTCTGTGCGGTGCACGCTCCTGGCAGCCGACTTCTTTCGCATGGCCTGGGATTGCCCAACACTGCTTCCTTTTTGGCCAGGGTCGGCTGAGAGCTTTAGTGGTCTTGGGTCATTCTCTTGAGTTGATACCCTGTGCTACTCTACTTGGGATCGTGGAGGAATTGGGGGGGCCCACGCTCTGAGCGGATCCTTGGCAGGGTGACCTGTCTGGTGGCCAAACGAGATGTGGTCTAATCATGGAATCAGCCTACAATCTCCTCAGTCATGAGGTGGTACACAGAAGTGGACTGGTGCCCTTAACAGGAAAAAATAATTTATGCTGCACAAGGATGCCTCCCCCAAGCACGACAGGGTACGATGACAATGGTGTTCCGCCTATGGACAATTGCTGTAATGCTGTGTTTTTCTCTACTGTGATTATGCCGAATTGAGATATCACCCTTTGTACTGCTCTAATTGCTTCTGAAGCTGGATGTACTTGTTGTAAAACTTGAATAAAGTTGGCTATTAAAAAATAAAATGCAGTCCTTTGTCCCTAAAGGAAAGCAGGATGTGTTTAAAAAGAAAACATTAAAACTATGGGACCACTGCCTACTCTTAAACAAATTATTATTTACATTCTCGAAGGGTAGAGGTCCTTTGGGGACCCCTTACCCGTTGCAAATGAGTCAATGCTAGTTTTAAACTGGTGGTAAAGTATTACTGTTTTGAGACTGGAATTCAAAACAGTAATACATATCATACCAATTCTGCATTTGGAAGGGACGACCTAAACACGCCCCTTCCAAATACCGAATCCCAAATGCAAAATGTGATTCGATAACAAGTTACAAATTCGCATTTTACATTTGAAAAAGCATTCTTCCTGTTTCAAACAGCCTGATTGTGTTTGTAACCGGAAAAATGCAATGTACTTCTGGCCCAAAGTATATTATCTATATTTCAATATAAAACCAATTCTCCTGCAACTTTGATTCAAACTAAGGGGTCTATTAGTATATCGGGTGGATCGCCACCGCCCGCATGGCAGTGACGATCTGCCTGTCCTTTACCACCGCCTGCATGCCATTTACCCCCACCATATTATGATGGCGGGGGTACCGCAGCAGACAGGTAGACCGTCCGCCGATTTTCTGCCGCTCGACGAGTTGAGCGGGCGGAAAAGGGGTATACTATGGTGCGTTGTCTACAAAACACTGCCATCCATTTTATAATGCAGGCAGGGATGTGCCTTTGGAAAGGCATGCAGTGTCTTCATGTGGGGGCCCGTTGCGGGCCCCCAGGCTGTTGTGGTAGTGCACATTGAGGGTACCTATGGTACCCCTTGCATTTGCATACACAAAGTGGTAGGCACCGTGCGGTGCCTGTTACGTTGTGCATGCAAATGCACAACATGCCTGTTAAACATTGTGGCGGGTGCTGAATACAGCACCGCCCGCCACAATGTTAAATATAGATGATGTGACCGCAATGTTTATTATCATTACATGGATTTGGAACCTCTGTCTAATTATCTGGAAAGCCAAAATAAATGGTTTAAAATGCTTCTCTAAAATTCTCCTTGTTTAGTCATTGAAAGTACTGAAACTTTAGGAGTTACAAATTGTATAGAATTCAAAAACCACTCGGGATACAATAAAACATAGTGAAAAGGGCCACCCCGTTATGTATGAATACATAAATGTTTCAAGAAGGAATCCTCATCAATTATTCTCCAAGGAATTTCAGCAACTTTCAAGAAATATTGTGCCTCCACGTGTCCATCCCCAGAAGACTGCAGAAGTGTTCACCTCTAATTAGCTCACAGTTGCACATCTCCTCTGACAGTCTCCTGACCTGTAGAGTCACAGTACATGATCCCTCTCAATATACTCTCGAGAGGCAAGCCTTATATTTGGATATAACTCTCATGACGTTTGTAATTTAGTGCTGCTGAGCATTTGGAATCCAAAACATCATCTTTCTGTACGTAAAGTATGCACCTCTGAATATGCTTTGTTTCCTTCCTGTATAATAAAGGTTTTACATCATAGGTGAAGGGGATTGTAAAATATCACAAAGGATATCAAACATATATGCATCTGAATATCTTTACACAGTAGGGTTTTTATATGGAACCGTGTTATTGTGAATATCAGCACTTCACATGTTCATGACCAATTAATATAGTATTACAGCCTGCTGCCGAGGTTTATATTGGTTGTAGAAGTTCCTCTAACGAATTTCTCAGCCTGATCCGGAGGTTCATATGAAAGAAATGCATTCAAACTTTGTAACAGAAAGTCTGTATCAGTCATTATAACAGCCTTTCTTGGCCCTCTGCCAAACCTATTGTCTTTAGTGGAACTCTCATCATTAATTGTAAACAGTAATGTGCGGGCTCTTGGAGCATTTTAGTTCCTCCAGCAGCTGGCACTCGAAGGCCGTTGCTAAACCTCAGCTTATAAAAAAGGCAGTGCAGTCAGAACCTGAGTAGTTCCATAGTCATGTTGCGTTTACGATAATGCACAAATACGTTCTTGATTCTCCTTCGAGGGCAGGAAGATGCATCCAATTGCGATGTCCCCTAGAGGAATGTTGTTCAGAGGATTTCTCTAAATAGTGCAAATGGGAGGCGTGGCTCGCGGCCGACTGGAATGGCGGCTCCTACGTGACGCTCCGCGGTGGTGAGGAGACGAACGGGACGAGCGCTACCTCTGACCTTGCCAACAGCCTCGTAATTGATAGACGAGCTGTGCGAGCACATGGATCCCCTGATGCTGCCTTCGAGATAACTCTACCTTGCTTCAACTCGGAGCCTCAGACAAGAATCTCCCGCGACGTGGCATATTGAAATCGCGGCGGCCATTTTGTCGCTCTAGTACCGCGGACAGAGAGGCTTCTCCTAGCAGTGTTTTGGGCGACGTATTGTATACTAAAGCCTGCTCCTTCCCTCAAAAGCGCCACAACGGCCTGCACTTATCTTTGCAGGTACTCAAATTGCATAACATTTTCTGACCAATTATTTCGCTATGCTTGCCATATAGCGATGTGACTTTCATACTATAGGCGCCATTTTATGACTTTCATCTCTACGCACTTCCTATTTATTTATTTTTTTTAAACTGTTTTTATTAATTTTTGTGCACAAAACAGACAGTTTCATTTCTCATATCAACTCACTCATATTCCGTTTCCCCCCGTCTCGTTCGCACATACCCTATCAACAAATCCTAAGCATGACATCCCACCTCCCTCTCTACCCCCACCCCCCCCTTGTCAGTGTGCCTCATAACCCTTGTTACGGTTTGTCAGGTCCAACATTTCAGCAGCAGGTATCACTCCCCTTCATTCACCGCCCACATAGAAATCCAGGTATAGTCCAGCATTGCTCAGGTCCATCATTCCAACCCCAGGGCCCATTGTCCCCCTCAATCCACCCTCTCCCCGCTTCCGGGCTCTTAGTTCAACTCCTTTCCTCCACCCCTGCGGCTTCCACCTCTCCCCTTCCCGTATCCCCTTCTCTATTCGCCGGCTCGCCAGTCTCCCCACCATCATCAGCCTCCATAAGCGACTGCAAATCTATCACTAGTGTGCTCCACGCCCTAGCTGTCTCCAGCGCTTTATCATTTGCTGCGCGCCTAGCTAATTGCAATCGGAGAGTGCTTTCAGAAGAGGCCCATTGCAGGAAACACCTCCGCCACCTCAGGAAGTTAGGTCCCCCTCTAGACTTCCAGTGAAGTGTACGTTCCCTTTTGGCCATTATGAACCCCAAATCATAAAATGTACTAGTGATCTTAGTGGCAGGAGTATGGGGAAACCAGAGTAGCAGGCATGCACCCGCGTCTGCATCAATCTGCCGACCCGTGACCGCGTTCAGGCAAGCGAAAACATCCATCCAATACGTGACAAGCCCTGTACAGGACCTGAACATATATTCAAAGTCAGCGTCCCCCGCAGCGCAGCGCGGGCAGAGCGACTGCGCTCCTCCAAAGATTCGGTGGATCCTGGCAGGTGTCCAGTACGCCCTATGGAGTGTATAATATTGAACCAGTTGGAACCGGACATTACGGGTGCCCTTCCAGGCCCTGCGTACAAGCTGGGGCCAGGTCGTCTCCAGTATCTGCCGACCAAGGTCAGCCTCCCAGCGCTCCCGCAGCCCATCAAGGGGAGGGGGTGCAGCCAGCGCCAGCCTCCTGTATAGGCATGTGATGGCCTTATATGTGCCAGCCGCCATCACTACGTACTGGCAGCCCAGTGACGTGGGTGGTTCCAACAGCCCCATCCTCCAACGCCTCTGAATCCCGGTAACCAAGGCCGCATGTAACAGGAAGTCACCCCTCGGGAGCCCGAAGGCCTCCCGTAAAGCACCGAACCGCATCAAAGCACCGTCCCGATATAAGTCACCTAGCATGTGGACCCCGAGCTCCTCCCAGCCTGCAAGCGCCGACCAATCCCCGCCGTGCGGGATGGCAGTACACATACCCAGGGGTATCTCCGGCGCGTACGGTGTTCGGCACCCCCCCCCCCGTGTGTGGCTGCGCAACCAGCACTTGCGAAGGGTACGCTCTTCAAGAGTCAGCTGCTCCAGCCGAAGCTCCTGTTGGAGCACAATAAAGGACAGAACATGGTGCTGTACAAGCCGACCCTGCGGGCCGTCCGGTCCTCTGAATTCTCGCCCCACCGCTTGCTTGAGCCACTGAAGTTGAGCGGCCAAGTAATACCATTCAAAGTCTGGCACGGCCAGACCGCCCTCCTCCCGGGACCTAAGCAAAGTATTCAGGGCTACGCGGCGCCTGCCAGTACCCCAGATGAAGCCGATCACCACGGACCGCAGAGTGCGACAGAAAGAGGATGGGATCCACACCGGCAACGTGCGGAAAAAATAAAGTAATCGCGGTAGGACCACCATTTTCAACAAAGCTATCCGCCCCGCTACAGATAACGGGAGGACGTGCCAAAACCTCATGCTACCTCTAATGCCCCTCATGGCCCTTCCCACATTCCCTTCGTACAATAGCGAATGGGTGTGATATATATGAACTCCAAGATACTGCAGGCAATCCGGTTCCCAGCGCAGATCGTCCAGCACCGCTGGTTGAGCGCAGCGGGCAGTTAAGGGGAAGAGGCAGGTCTTAGACCAATTAACCCGAAGGCCCGAAAGGTCCCCGAATTCCCGAAGCAAGGCACGTGCTCCCGTCACGGACGCATCTACATCCGCCAGGAACAACAAGAGGTCGTCGGCATACAGGGAGATATAATGCATGTCGCCTCGGGATAGCACTCCGGTAAAGGACCGACCCTGTCGGGCCCGAGCCGCCAGCGGCTCAATTGCCAAAGCGAAAAGGAGCAGGGACAAGGAGCAACCCTGTCTGGTGCCCCGACCGACCACGCATGCCGCTGATATAGAGCGGCCCGTTCGGACCCTAGCAGTGGCCGACTCATAAAGTAGCCTCGTCCAGCGGACAAAACCCTCTCCCAACCCGAACCGGAGGAGTACGCAGTACAAATAAGGCCATTCCACGCTGTCGAAGGCCTTTTCAATGTCCACCGACAGCGCGGCCGCCCCCGCAGGGCCCTCCCCTTCTACATCCATGATTCTTATCAGACGTCGTATGCACGTCGAGGTGTTCCTAGTGGGGATAAAGCCCGACTGGTCCGGGTGAACCAACGAGCACATATGGGCAGAAAGCCTCGTCGCTAATATCCTGCTCAACACCTTGTAGTCCACAGTGAGCATCGACAACGGCCGGTACGCCGTTCTAGCCGTGGGGACGCCACCCTTTTTCAACAGCGGAATGACAATCGCCTCACACGCCGACGCCGGCAGTCTACCCTGCTCCCAGGCCTCCCCATATACCTGGTGGAGGCGAGGTGCCAGCAAATCCACATACGCCGCGTAAAACTCCACAGGGAGGCCATCCCCCCCCCCCGGCGTCTTCTTCCTGGCCATATGCTTAATCGCCGCCCTAATCTCCCCCTGTGTAATAGCCGCCCCAAGCGAGGCTCCCTGCTCTGGTTCTAGCCGCGGCAACTGGGCCTCCTCAAGGAAGGCACCCAGTTCCGCAGGGCAAGCCGCCATCCGACTCCGATAGAGTTCCGCATAATACTCCCGGAACTGAGTGTTAATCTCCAGCTGCGAATGGACCACTCCCCCAGTCGATGTAGCTAACGACAGAATCGGCGTGCCCCTGGCAGCAGGGGCTGCCAGCCATGCCAGCAGCGTGCCGACCCGATCCCGCTCCGCATGCGCCCGGACCATGTATTCCCGGTAGTCATGACAGCGGAGCTTCTCCACCTGGGCAGCCACCCGTTCCCGAGCCTCCAGCACATCGTCTTTAGTGCTGCCCGCTTCGTGACTGTTCCTCTCCGCCAGACGCAGTGCATTCTCCTCCCGCGTGATATCGGCTAACAACGTCCGGCGAACCCCCGACGTGGACGAGAGGCACGCGCCTCGCACCACCACCTTGAAGGCGTCCCACTCAATTGCTCGAGTGGACGCAGTCCCCGAGTTCTCACGGAAGTAACGCTCAATGCAGTTTTGCAAGTCGGCGTGAAAAACTGGGTCCTCCAGCGTCATCAGATTCAGCCGCCATGAAGGAACCGGCTGCCGCTGCCTGGTCCAGATGACCGTAAGCAGGCAAGGGTTATGGTCCGATATGGTCCGCGCTAGGTACTCGCAATCATGCGTAAGCTCCTGGGCCCCACTTGAGCAGAGGAAAGTGTCGAGACGCACATGTAAATCATGCGGTACTGAGTAGAACGAATAATCCCTATCCGTGGGGTGGCACGTCCACCACGCGTCCTGTAGTCCACAGCGGTCCTGCCAGTCCCTCCGGACCGCGGCCACTCTACGCACCACCGACCTAGCCAACGGCGGATGGGAACGGTCCAACTCAACATCTGCCACCGAGTTAAAATCCCCTCCCATGTACACCGTATTCACGAGCACATCCGATAGTCGGCTCGACAAGACGGAGAAAAACGCTGCCTGAACAAAGTTGGGGGCATACACGCTACAAAACGCCACATCCCGGCCATCCAGCCTTCCCAACACTGCCACAAACCTCCCGTCCTGATCCACTCTAGTGATCAACGGTTGAAAGGGGACACCCGCCCTCACCCAGATAAGTACCCCCCTAGCATGCACAGAGTAAGTAATGTAGAAGAGTTGCCCTCTCCAACGCCGCTGCAGCGCATGACCTTCTGCCAAAGTTAAATGCGTCTCCTGTAAGAAAGCCACCTGGACCCCCCTCCGGACTAAATATGCATGTACTTTATACCTCTTTCTCATGGAGTTAAGCCCCTGCACATTCCAGGTAATGCACTTCAGTTCCAATCTAGCCGCCATCAATGGGCACATAGCATAGTCCAAGCCCCCACAGTCTCACCGGCACACTGACAATACCCAGAAACTCAACAGCCCCATAACATCCCCAACCAACGCCCCTCCCACCCACCCCCAGAACAGGCATCAAACAGTTGTCACCCATCCAAACCCTACCCCCGAATACGAGGGAAACTCTGGTAAATACCAGAGACTCACGAAATACGTGAGGTCGAGGAGGTGTCCACTCACCAGCCCGCCGGACAGCCAAAACCCGTCCCACCAGAGGTGTCGATCCCGGCTATGAGCAATCCTCCCCCACCCCTCCCCCGGCAGCACCACCCCACAGCAACCAGGCCCGGGGCCCAGCATCCTCCATAGGGCGCAGAGCACAGCTGCCCTTCCGATCGCCCAAAGTACAGGGCCCCAGCCGCCCTTAATGTGTTCACCCCACCGGGCCCGCAGATCCCCTTACTGTCAGTTACTCAGCGGCTCGTAGTCACTCATCCAGTAGGCCATCCGCCGTCTGTGGTGTGATCTGAAGCCGCTCCCCTATTTCCTTGTCCGAAGCTTCATCTGATCCTCCTGGTTCCGCCTCATCCGAGCCCAGTCTCGAGCCCGAGTCTGCCACCTGAGTGCCTCCAGATATGTCCGAGACCGCTCGAAGTGCATCTCTCCTTTCCTGCGCAGTCTGAGAAGCCGAAGGAGACCTCCTGCCCTGCACTCTCCTCCGATTGCGCCTGCTCCTGCGCGGTCTCGGCCGGGCCTCAGCGCTCTCCGTCCAGGTACCCGAGCCATCCTTGCCCGCTCTGTATCGCTCCAACCACTGCCAGGCGTCGTCTGGGGAATCACAGAATGTCGCCACTCCGTCCACCAGCACCTTCAGGCGGGCGGGAAACAATAGAGAATATTGAACCCCTTCATCGCGGAGAGCTCTCTTGACAGCGACAAAGGAAAAGCGGCTGCGTTGGACCTCCTGGGAGTAGTCCGGGAAGATCGACACAGAGGCGTTGTCCACCTTGTAGGGGCCAGCCAATCTGGCCTGCCGCAATATAAGGTCCCGGTCCCTGAAGTGGAGCAGCCGAGCTATCACCGGCCGCGGGGGACGACCCGGGGCAAGGGGACGAGCCGGGACCCTGTGAGCCCTCTCCAAAGTGTAGAAGGGCGTCAGGCCCCCAGAGACCACCACATCCCGCAGCCAGTTCTCCAGGTACGCAACCATGTCGTCCCCCTCGATATTTTCGGGTAAGCCCACCACGCGGATATTGTTGCATCTGTTGCGCCCTTCTGCGTCGGCCGCCCTCCATTCCAACTGCTGCACCCTACGAGTTAGGTCCTCCAGGGCGACGTCCGACGCCTTCTGGGCTGGTTCCAGTGTCTCTGGCCAGTTCTGTGGCTTTGACCCGGTCTGCGAGCTTCCCATGGTCCGCCTTCAGAAGGCCAAGGCTCGTAGATACCTGGGCGATGTCCTGGCGCAGCGCCTCCCTCGTGTTCCCCAATAGCCTTAAGAATCTGGTCCAGCTGTTGCTGCTGCAACCCCGCCGTCCGATCACCCGCTGTTTGCTGCTGATCCAGGGGGTCCAACGAATCCTCTGCCTGGTCCGGTTGCGTGGTGCCCGCTCCCTTCCGTGGCTTCCCCATGGTGTCCAGCCGGTGACCACGTCAACACCAACCCCGCAAGGCCTCCTCAACTCGGTCCTCAGCAAAGGCCAAATGCGTTAGCCCGCCAATAAGCCTGTCAGGGTAACAGGGTCCAGCACAGTGACGAGAAAAGAAAGAAGGGAGGGCAACCAGCCAGCACAGCCAGATCCCGGCTTCACTACCTCCAATGCGGCGCCCTTCGCCCCGGGCCCCCGCAGCCGACAACGAAGGCCACCAGGAATCCCTCACTGCGCCCAGGTCGTCACCGCTGGCAGGTTCCTGCGCAAAGGTCCGTGAAGGTGGCAGAACGGACCCAGGCCCCCCTCGGCACCAGATGGTCGTCCCAGGAAATCCGCAGTGACAGGATCGCTGCCGCCGATGGCCGCCGCAGGCCACCAGGGGCTCCTCCAGGCAATCCTAGGGCCCCCCAACGTTTGTGGCTACCAGTCCTGGCAGAACACCGCCTGAGCCCAACAGTTCCGCCTCCAAATCGGTGTCCCCGGGCACCAGGCCGGCGGCGCCCCGCCAATGCCGCCACAGGATCAAGACGCCAGTCGGCTGCAGGGCCGCACTCCGTCTCCGGGCATCTCCGCCCTCAGCGGCCGCTCCAAACCTCCTACCGCACCTGTATCTAGGCGTCCACACCACCGGTGCCCGGCACGTCAGGTCCTGGTCGGCAGGTCCCCAGGGCGCCGCCGCCCGCCCCCAGGATCCGTGCGCCTGCCAGCGCTGCCCGCCAGCCTCCCACGACGGAGCAAATTCCGGCGGCCTCCAGAAATCCAGGCCGGGGATCGGCCGCAATGCACAGGCCCAGGCAAGATGGCCGGTTGGCGCTTCCGCAGTTCCCACCAAAGGGCGCGATCGTCCACCACTGTGGGACCCAGCGCAGTCCCGTTCGGCGCTAGGGCAACCCGCGGCTCTCAGCTGTCGAGCCCGGGTGTCGGTGCCGCCGGGGGGGGGGTCTTTATTCAGGATAATCCCCGAGACCGACCCGGAGCTCAGGGCTCAGGCGTCCATGCTCGGCGGCTCCGTGGCCACGCCCCACGCACTTCCTATTTTTGGCGTTTTTGGATCTCTCTACTCTAAAATGACTGGCATATCGTACACATCTTATACTATGCATGCATCTCTTCATAATTATTGCCATGTGTAACTGCACCACTGCTATATGTGCATTTTCAATGTTTAGTTTCTTTGGGCTTTCACCTCACTGAAAAGAAACACGGCTTATTGTACTTTTTCCAATGTGCACGTTTATTTAATGCTCTATTGGTTGTTACATGTGATAGAATTTTTGCGAATTTATGCTGTTTGGTTATACAAGTGTACATTCTGCTACCAGAGTTTCCAGAATAGGCCTATATTGTTATCTTATTAAGCCTTGTTTCTGCCGCTGCATACATGTTCTTATGCTTAGGTTCCTTCTCACAATATGCTCATGATTTTTTTCTAATTGTTTATACATTGTTTTAGCACACCTACTACATTGTATTGGTACATCGACTATTTTGGGCTTACGGGAAGATTGTCTAAAGCTTCTCCATCACTTCAACCTTCACCTCACAAGTTTCTGCTATGCACCAGCTCTCGTTTTGACTGCTTATACATGGAGACCTCAGATTCTTCCTCACCTAAGGGTGCCACAGCGCCTCCTATCACTTACAGTTCTGCTGTCACCAAAGCTTCTACGAAGCGACTGAAAAAAGACCCTCCTTCTCCGCCTAAACAGTCGAACTCTGTCACAATGGACTTATTACTTGAGGAGATTAGGGCATTAAGACCGTTTATAGAAGGCACCAAGTCTACTCTTCAGATGCTTTCCGACAACTGGTCTACCATAGATCAACTTGTTACTGTGTTGGAGAAAAATGTTGAGTCTATCTCCTCTTCTACTTCCAAAGTAGATTCTATTTCTTCACGGGTTGCTGCACTCCACAGACAGATAGAACATTTGGAAAATAGAAACAGAAGAAATAATCTTCGTATCTATGGTCTTCCTGAAGTTACGGAGGGGTCAGACTCGCTTGCCTTCTTTAAAACATTTCTTCCAACCCTTCTTCAGTTACCTGAGGGCACCGCCTTAAACATTCAAAGAGCACACCGATTGGGACCTCCATGGTGCCTACCACCTTCTACATCAACACACAAACCAAGAGGAGTGATCTTGTATTTTCTTGAGTAAACTCATCTATTGATGGTCTTGTCAACTGCTAAAGCGATGAATCGCATAGTGTGGTCAGGAAAATCTTTGTTTTTCTCTAAAGATTATGCTAAACCAACTGCGGATCGAAGAAAAGAGTTTCTATCCTTGAGACCGCAATTACGCTCAATAATTGCAAGCTATGGCCTTTTCCACCCATGTTTGTTCAAGGTGATCGTTAACAACCGAACCACAACTTATGAGGATCCACTTAAATTAAAGAGTTTTCTTTATTCCTTTCACGCTGACACAATGGAAACTGCCTCATCGGTGAACTCTATTTAGGCAATATAGATTATGTGCTGGAAGTTGTCTTTCCCTTGTTTCATTGATATATGGAAGTAGTTCTTACTTTACATGTTCCACGTTCTGAAGTTAATATGTAAGAGTTAATTACCCTTTATTATTATTTTTCTTCTTCATTATAGTATTTACTTACATTACATTTTTGTCTTCACAGATCGTGTTTCCGTGCTCCCCATCTTCCCTTCATTTTTGAAGTCTGTTTGTTCGCCCCGTTCTCCCTCCTGCCTTCCCCGGTGGGTCATGGACGTGTCATTGTTCAGTGTGGCCTTCCATCCCTCCACCTCCCATATGTTCTGCATTTTATGTAAGTTCTTTTTTAAATCTATTCGTCCTTTTTCTCTTATTCTCTTTCTTCTCCTTTCTCTCTCTCTTTTTCTATCTCTTATACCTGCCCATTCACTCATTTCCTTTTTATCCTTCACTCTTTCTCATGGGCTATCTCTTCATAGCTTCCTTTTTTTCAATTGTTCTTGCTTTTTCACTTTCTTATTTCACTTCGTATTCAGTTGGTTGGTTGTTCATTCTATTCGAATCATTTTAAAATGTTTTGCTCATTGGATTTTGTTATATTGCTGTAACCTTATCATATGCCCTTAAAAATTATCTCGTGGAATGTCAGAGGTTTACATTCACCCATAAAACGCCAAAGAGTTTTGACGCACTTAGCTAAATTAGACGCGGATATTGCATGTATACAAGAATCTCACTTAACAGACGAGGAATCCGCAAAATTGAAAAGAGGTTGGGTGGGAGAGATTTTCTTCTCCTCAGGAGATGGCAGACGTAATGGAGTTGCTATTCTTATTCGTAAATCTTTATCTCTTAAAATCACATCACATTGTCATGATCAACTAGGAGGATGGGTATTTGTTAATTTTTTGTCAGACAATGTCCCAGTTTCTTTGTTAGATGTTTACACCCCTACAATTGGTGACCCTTCCTTCTGGACCTCTCTTAACAGATCACACAATGTTATGATGATAATTTTATTCTAGCAGGTGATTGTAATGATGTCTTTGACCCCTTTTTAGACCAAAATTCATTGAGCCAATTTACCCCTCACAGATCTCATAAATCATTTGTACAAACCATAAACCAACACAAACTCATTGACGCATGGAGATTGTGCAATCCTAAGTTACAAGAATATTCCTTTTTCTCACCAGTACATCACACTCAACCTTGTATAGATTATATTTTTGTTTCTCATAATATTTCTCAATCCTTGGTTTGATCGTATATTGGTTCCATTTTATTGCGGACCACGCACCGATTACTATAACCCATGACGTTTTGCACAAACCAAAATTCCCCTCGTAAATGGCATTTTAATAATGCTCTCCTTTTAGACCATGTATTCTCTTCCTCTTTCACTTCTTTCTTTACAGAGTATTCTACTCTTAATCAAACAGACGCTTTATCTTATCATACAGTTTGGGACGCATTTAAAGCCTCAGCTAGAGAATTTATTATTCGTTTTGTCTCCAACAATCGGAAAATAGCGCGCCAAAAAAACAACGCTCTTTTTTACTAAAATTAAATATTTGGAACACTCTCATCACTCTTCCAAATCAAAGGATTGTTTATCTGAACTCCTAAAAGTTAAATTTCAGTTTAATCAAGACACCACTAATAACGCATCTAATTATCTATTAAAATCGAGCGCGAAATTCTATGGCGGTCAAAATTAAGCCAGGAAATTACTAGCTAACTATTTAAAGGGCAAACAGAATAAGCTAACTATAGAATCAATTTATGTCTCTGATAATTCACTAAAATTTAAAGATGATGACATCTTGAATACATTTTTAGATTTCTATCAGACATTATATTCATCTGAGACTTTGTTGTCTGATCATTCTATTTCTCAATTCCTTTCCAAAATCCATCTCACCTCTGAATAACGCCCAGATATGTCTTCTTTAGAATTGGATATTACCCAGAAAGAACTTCACGCTGCTCTTAGAATCCTCAAAAAAGATAAAGCTCCAGGTCCTGATGGTTTTACGGTAGAATTTTTCACTCATTTTGCTCCTTTATTGATTCCCAAATTACATACCCTTATCCTTTCCTTTTTAAACTCTGGAGATTCCACTGGTTCTTTTTCAGATACCCTTATTTGCCTCATACCTAAAGATGGTAAGGACTCTCAACATTGCAAAAATTACAGACCCATTTCCCTGGTTAATATCGACTATAAAATCTTCTCGAAGGCCTTGGCGTTGCGATTAGAATCTCAATTACCGGAGTTGTTAGGTTCCGAACAATCTGGTTTCGTTAAGGGAAGGCTCATTACAGATAATACACGTTTATTTGTTGATATCCTCTCCAAAGCCTCACATATCTCTCATCCTTTGGCTGCTATTGCCTTGGATGCAGAAAAGGCATTCGATAGGGTTGAATGGGCATATCTCTTTAGCACACTTAAATGGTTTGGCTTTGGCCCCAAAATTATTGCTTTAATATCTATCCTATACTCTAACCCAAGGGCCGCTGTCACTGCTAATGGGAGCATTTCTTCCTATTTTAATCTTGCACCGGGAGTTAGGCAAGGATGCCCTCTCTCCCCATTCCTTTTCAATATTGCTTTGGGTCCCTTCTTACTTAGAATTCGTCAAAATATAGACATACATGGCTTTACCTTCCAAGATTCCACAATTAAAATGGCAGCTTATGCGGATGACGTTCTTTTGTTTTTGTCAAATACCCAAACTTCCTTACCTGCTTTTATGGCTGAAGTGACTCATTTGCATCGGTATCCGGTTATAAATCAAATAAAGATAAATGTGAAATCTTACCTTTGACGAAATATACTTTCAG
This sequence comes from Lissotriton helveticus, assembly GCF_964261635.1. Taxonomy (NCBI): domain Eukaryota; kingdom Metazoa; phylum Chordata; class Amphibia; order Caudata; family Salamandridae; genus Lissotriton; species Lissotriton helveticus. The sequence continues at coordinate 796,587,191 of NC_136067.1, read as the reverse complement.
CACTGACTTTACTGCATCAGGTTTCTCTTGGAGCCCCCATTCTATTAAATATTTGGGTTTATATTTTTCCCCTTCCATTCCAGGAACAGTATCGCGGTGTATGGACAAATGTATTGATAGATTTTCCTCTTTGATGACAAAATGGCATCCTCTGTATTTATTGCCCCAAATCAGAAAGGGGGACAAATTTTCCAGACTTCCCTCTTTATCATAGATCTTTTATTTTAACCCAATCTTCACATTGGCTTTTAGACTCTTCTATAAGCTGCCCTCTCTGGACAAAGCTTGAACATTCCTATATCTCCCCTTTCTCCTTCTCTGAGTATCTATCCTTTACGTGTAAGCCACAATCTGTTTCTACCCCTATCCTTAAGTTTACATCGAAGCTTATTCCTGCTCCCTCCCTCACTACCTTTTATGAGCTTCCTATTTGACATAACAAACACATTTTAATACACAACAAACCCTTCTTTCGGAAATCTTGGCACTCCCGAGGGATCATATGGGTTCATCAATTGTACTGTCAGAATATACTTATGCCTTTCACAGAAGCAAGTGTTGTTTTAGGTCTCCATTGCTCCTTCCGCACCAAACACTCCATTTTAATACAAGCCATTCAATCTGCACACGTACAGTATACAACATCCCCTCCAGATGTACTTCCCGCCCCTACCGAAGTAGTTAATTTACGTACCTTATTACTCCGTGGCTCTAAGGCCTCTACTATTTACAAATTTCAACACTCCCCAGCTACTCCAAGAGACAAAACTAAAATAGAACTATCTTGGTTAAAAGACCTGGACACTTCCTGGACTGTGGATTTCTGGAGTAAAATATGGCTTAAGCTTAGAAAATCATCTAGAGCGGCAAACACAACACAGACTCTCTTTTTTATATATAATAGACTTTTACTCACCTCATCCACCCTTCATACATATTGCTCCACCACCTCACATGCATGCTGGTCTTGCTCATTACCACACGCTGACTTGCTTCACATGTTGTTTACATGAAAGTTTGTTCGTCTTTTTTGGGACCAGGTTTGGTCGCAACTTAATTCAATTTTTCATACCAAACACTCCTTTTCTATCCTACATATTTTTTTGTGTAGCTTATCTCCTATTTGGGAACATACTTATATGAACGTAAAGATTATTGATTTATGACTAGCAGTGGCCTTCCAACAAATCACCAAAAATTGGAAAGACTTTACCAAACTCTCGTATCAAGCATGGTGGTCTGCTATTTGCTATAATCATAGATTAGATACTTCCTTTGTATATCCACACCATTTAGCACCCAAACGCTTAGATTTGTGGGAACCGGTCATACTCTTCATTGACACTAGTGCCAGGCGTCTTTCCTCAGCTCCCCCTTTGCAACAAGAAGTACCTAAACCTCCATGACTTCCCTTCTTTTGTTCATATATAACTTTCTTTATAATTTTCATGCATTGTATTATTTTAACTTGCTATGTATTAACTTCTTCTTCAGTTTTTTGATGTGATTTTTGATGAAATTTTTTCATTGTTCTAGTTATTATTCGAATAGTTTCATATCTTTTATTTTGTTTTCCAATCTAACTGATGTATTATCTATATTCTCACTACTTTTGTTGTCTTTATACTATTGTATATCATGATTTTATTTCTTATCAATAAACATCTTTTTGAACCTAAATAGTGCAAATGCCCTCACCCACCCAGATGGCATTATTTGTGCTTTATGTATTTGGGGAAGTTGTAAAATGATTCTTTGAAATATGTTCCTCACACTCCCCTAGTGCGTGCTATCACTATAATGCCATGTTTATCTAGAATTTCATAGATGTCATCACTTGTGACCCACCAGATCTTGCAATAAGCCAGGAAAGTTGGGCACTTCCATCTGGCCCTTGTGAATGATAATTGCTAATTGCTCTTGGGTTGTACTGGCTAATCATTGTGACTCGGGTTAACTACTTTGTTCAGGATGACTTCTAACATATGTTGTTTTCATTACAAAGCCTTCTAGTCACCAGTGAATAGGACGGGTACTTGGGTAGAATTAATCAGACTACACAGGAACATTACGGAGCATATACACAACAAAATGTTGGAGCACGGAGCTGCATCAAATTTGTCAGCAATGCATTCTGACATTATCAAAACACAGGGATGCACTGTATATACTACAATATGGTGTATCCCTGCATTTTCTCTAGCGCTGGAACTAAAATTAGCTGCCTAGTGCCAATGCAGGCACCCTTGCTCCATAGTGCAAGGGTGCCTGCATTGGCACTAGGCAGCTAAGTGCCATAGTGCAAGGGTGCCTGCATTGCAGGCAATGATTGTTTATGTGCAGGAAGGTGTCCCTACCTGCACATAAACAATCCATAATGGCTATTTGTTACTTGTATGTGTGCTGCTTTCTGCAGCACACATAAAAGTAGCAACACATCATTATTGAATGAAGGGAAACCTTCCTGCACATACACAATCAGAAATGGCCTTTTGCTCTTTCTATGTGTGCCGTAGAATGCAGCACAGATAGAAAATGCAAAAACAAGGAAAATTAAAATCATGTCTCCTCATTCGCCATTCTAACACCTGCTCTTGCAGGGCATTAGTTTTTGGCACTGCCACAGATTTACATCTCCTTGAAAATCTGGGGCAGCGTCAAAAAGCAATGGGTGTTGTGATGGAATGCCCACAGCAACACCCATTGCACACCCCTGTTTTACACAGATACCTGCATGAAAGGATAACATATTTGCAAAACAGCATTAAACTACTTTGTAAATATGATGCAAATTCTTGCTATACTTGTTACTTTCCCTATTACATACCCAAAAGGATGTTGATAATCTAGATGTTGTAGATGGAGACAATCCAGTAATCCACTGGGGGACACCCTCACACTGGTGCCTTGATTATAGGTGACTTGGGATTAGGTTACTTCGATCTCAGACATTGAAAAGTATAGTAGTGTGCCATGAATACATTAATTTGCACTTTCCATACCTAAGGCCATATTATACATCATGCCTTGTGGGTGCACCCACTTGGCACAACCCCAGGACACAATGATATTACAGAAGTGGCTACAGATGCTTGAGTAATACTGTGAGTACTGGGGCACATGTAGAGCCAGCGTTTTCATGAGATGGTGTTCTCTCATTTGCATGGGGGTGTGGCCCTAAGCAAATAAGGGTATTTATTTTCCTCTGCACACTCACCGTATTATAACGGAGGGCACAGACACAAACACGCCCATACAAGCATACTCACAGTGTGACACACAAATATGATGCACTCTAAGTTTGGCTTCTGAATGCAGCCTCATGTAGGCAGTTAAAGAGGCCCCATTGACCCAACAGTTATCCCCTGCAGGTGGGTGCTAGCACTCACTGCAACCACATGCAGGGGAGCAACTTTGAAGCAGCCATTCTGTATTTAACTTGAATCATCTGCCCACCGGGCTGCACAAATTTGCACTTGCACTAAAGTGTAAGTTTACTGTTGGAAATCGGGCCCTTAGTATGTTTGAGAAGTAGCTTCAGTTTGATTGATGATTTTCTAAATGTGCAGCATTACAAACTAATTAACTGTAAAAAAGTAATTTTCCCAAACTGGTGCTGTAGTTTACATGCATCTAAAACATTGTTCATTCCAACAGTCTTCTTCGTCTGATGCATAACTGTTTTGGACCATATTGCTTATAGGTTCGTCCTCGGTCTGGTTAAAGAATGATCAGACACACATAATGTCATGTTTTCTCCTGACAGTAGACTTTTCTGATAGTGGGCATCTTCCTCCTTTATGTCAGATATCCTATTTTCAATTCCCTATTGTACGGGTGCTCTTCTTTTGATATATCCAGATAATACGCTGTGGAAAATTGGAGAGACAACGGTCCTGCAGTACCTGGAGGCATTTCTAATCTTACCAGCACCTAGAACTTAGTGGCTCATTAGGATGACAGGCGGACTTTGCCCGCCCGTCATCCTGTCGTGTGTAGGGACCGCCCGCCATAAGGGCGGGGGTCCCGTTGGGGGTATTAGGATTTCAGCACCGCCCGCCGCAAAGCTAAAGATACATGTTGTGCATCACAAAGCACAACGTGTCAGGCACAGCGCGGTGCCTGCCATGTTGTGCTTTGCAATGCTGGGGGGTACCATAGGTACCCCCACTGTGCACCCCCCACCCCCCCGGAGTCCCTGGGGGCCCGCAATGGGCCCTTGCAGGGTGTCTCCGCATGCCTTTCCGTGGCAGCATTGCCGCCACGGAAAGGCATTGGAAAATGCCCATGGTAATATGGCTGGCGGTGTCTGATAGACACCGCCACCATATTAAACCTTTTCCGCCCCGGTCTTTCCGTCCACCGCGGTCCCCCCTCCATACTAATATGGCAGGGGGTCATTCTGGGTAGGATGGCGGGCGGATCGCCCCCGCCAGGCCGGCGGTGGCTACCGCCAGCCTGGCGGGGGCGATCCGCCCGCCATCCTAATGGGCCCCTTAGTGTCTCATTTGTAATTGCTGATTTCCAAACTTGTTGCTACAAAATACAACCCATACTAATGACATTATTTCAATCTAGATGTTAACTTTTGATTCATATCCTATTTGTTTTTTCCTATATATCATCACCTTGCTTTTGGTGTTCTATAGAAATTAATCCTTCCTTACTCAGTCTATTATATGACATCATATTCAGTGGCATGCTGTTAACGTTTTCATAAACATGAACACTAGCATGTTGCGACTGTCTTTGTGATTTGCTTCGCTACCCAGGCTAATACTTACTGAAGCAGAAACTGACAGGCAAGGGAAGTTACTTTGTGTGCCCACTGTCACACCACATCTAAAACAAGATTTTGGAGAATTTGTTCTGTAGTTATTGTATATCTTTTGGGCCAAGATGGTAATATGTGTGAGACCAACACTGGTATACTTCTTGTGGTGGTTGTGTTTGCAAAAGGATGATAATGCAAAGGTTTCTTGTGTGACTTCAGCTCTTAACTGACTGGTGTAGGCTGCAGCAAGAATGTACAAGCCTGTATAAGCACCAAGAGTTGGACATTAATAGCTGAGTAGCTCATAAGCATGTTCTAGTAGAGGGGTATAACTACTATTATTGGCCTGCTCAGGGGGCATTGCATGGCTGCTAGCTCACTGCCCCTCCGGCTTTCTATTCTTGTTCTCCTTCCACTGTCTCATCCCATCCCTCTGTTTTGTTTAATCCCCATGGAAGGTAGTGTCCAAAGATAACAGAAAGTTGTTCCTGCTCAGTGTTGCAAATCTCCTGCTTTGTGTTCCGGTATGTTGGTTGAAGAGAGATCCCTCTGCGTTTGAAGGTTTGCAATGTCAGTACTACCTCTTACTGTTCTGCAGAAGGAAAAGGAGTCCTGTATCCACAGAACAGTATGAAAACAAGTATTTACAATGCAATAGGTCTCGCAGCATTAAAGTTTGAGTTACTGGCATTGTAAATGACAATGCTTTGCATACATTTTTTTTTTATTTGCAATTGGTATATAAAAATTGTTTGTGAATGGTTAGCTGTTGCTTATGCTAAGCAAAGTTGGCAGTAATATAGAGTGCTAGTCTTGCTTGTTATAAACATGCTGATTTAAAGCGCTCTGATACCTGCGGGTATAGTTTGCGCTATATAAAAGTGAAAACTAAAAAATACATTTTAAAAAAGCCTACCTGTACCACGTCCGTTCTTATTCTGCGATGCCACATATCTTTGGGTCCCTGTACTTATTAACTGAACCCCGCTGTGGGAAACCTCCATGGCAGGAACAATGTGTTGCGGGGCAGACACGGGCAATGTAGCCACTGTCCTGTGGCTGCACCGCGGGGTAACAGTGTGGGGCAGGAAGGCAGGCAGTTGGTAGTGCTGTGCCATAACAGTGTAGTTCTCTGTGTACGCTGGGCATGGGGGTTGCTATTGGCTGACAAGAAGTGGTGAGGAGGTGCCGGTTCGGTGTGCCTGCTTCCTGATCTTGGGCAGACGACAAGTAAAACAAGAAGGTTTAGTGCTTTCCGTGGAGCCAACAATAGATATAGCCATCTCTTTCATATCTTAACTTAAATGTAAGGTATTTTGTTTTGTGATTTTCACAAAAGACCAGAGCTGGGCATGAAGTTAGTGTTCCTGTTGGTGTATTGTAGAGTTCAGAGCTCTTGCCCCCCACACTACCTCTCTGAGAAGCCTTGGACTGCTCACCCTCACTATCCTGAGAAACACACGCAAAAAAGGTTGGCCAAGGTTTCAGAGCCGTAGTGGGCCAGACACCAGTGACAAAATATCGAAATTGCCCGGTGACCCCAAAGAGAGTCTGACACCACTTGTCTATGTTCTCTCATCTTTCAGGATACCAATTATCAGGCATGCCTCCCTGATTGATTTGGTTGTATTCCAAAAGTTGTTCCATCAAACTGCATATGGTCCAGCCATCAATTCCACCCTCTGGTGTGAGATTAACTCCCTTGCCACTGCCAGAATTCTGATCTTCTGTTTCCTGCTGTTAGAGCTTCCTGGGCTTGCATTTTTGGAGCATTACTTTATTTACTCTGTTCTGTGCTTGGCGGTTCTGATTCACAATAATACAGTGAAATAGCTCCTCTTCTTCGCCACTGCTCCTTCAAAATGCAACGAGGCACTCAATTCAGAATTTTTTCAGAGTTTCTTATTGTACATCGGGTGGGATCACCCATGTATCGCCCCTCTGTTTGGATGACTACTAGGTGTGCTGCCCCCAATCAGATGTCAGTGGAACGTCTTCTTTATTCAAGAAAGTGATTTCTTGTTCACTTCTCATTCATAAAACTTTTCCTGTCAGGCTGCGCAGTATCCCCAAAAATCTCCACCTTCTTTTTTCAAGAGAATGTATTGAAATGTACAATGTAGAGTCCAAATCATTCCCCTCCTTGGTTTGTAGTGCCAGAAATTACAGGTACTTTTCTTGTGCTGTGTGACTTAGGGAGCAATTTACTGTATGCAGTCAACCCTAGCATTCGTTTAACGCTGGTAACTCAATCTGGGCCTCAGCAATGTACCGGTGTGGCCTTCAGCAGAATTCCAATGTGGCCCACTGCTTTCCCTTAGAGTCTAACAGCCATCTCGGCACGGGAGCATGGTTTCACTTACTGCTCTTACCCAAGCTGTGCAACCTCCCCACTATGCCGGTCACCTGCTCTCAGCAGTCACCAGCCATGGAGCCCTCTATCACTTGTCTGTGCTCTCGCGCTCCAGGATGTGTCTGTTCTTCAGTCCACCCAAGCTTGTGTGCGGATATTCTTTTGGCTACAACTGGAATGCCATTTTAACTTTAAAACCACACCGCGTGGAGCCTTTGCTGCCAGCTGCAGGCTTTCTCTCTATGCAGAACTTCTCAAACTTCAGCTATCATTCCTCCGCCTCAGTCGTGCAGAGGCACCAATAGTGCTGAAACTGTTGCCTCTTGTTTAAAAGTGGGTGGCAGAAGCAGAGCTCCGATCCATGCATCCTCCACCAGAGCTGCCACTCCTCAATCAATCCAGACCGGAGGAAGCGGGTGTAGAGGTTAAATCACTGGACTTGAAACCCAGAGACCCGGCTTGTGTTCCCAGCTCCTTCATTTAACCAAGAACCATGCAACTCTGCGCAAAGGCCTTTCTCTCCTTGTGTCATAAGTATTGCAGTATAAAACATAAATGTGTAAAATCCAACGTATATGTATACTACAAAGAGGACATGTTTCATTGTCCTATTTACCACAGTTTTGACCCTGGTTACAGTAATTCAGCCTCAACTGGGTCAAGCACATTATGATGATCAATATAAGACTCTCACGTTAGAGATGCTCCTGCTGCTACAAAATGCCTGCTGTAAGCGCTCTGCATTTCTTGGAGAAAAGTCTACACTACGTCTAATACTAATGAAAGGTACAAATGCAAGCAGTACTTCATAAACCCTCTGCAAGACAATCCGTACTGATTTTTCCACTACAGTGTTTTGTTGTCCCCCCTCCCCCTCCCCACCCTCCCAAACAAGCGCGTGCCGGTCCCGCCTCTGGGCAGTACACGGAGTCCGGCTGCAAGAGACCCCCTCCTGCGCCTCGCGCGCGCTTCAGTGCATGTCGCGCGCGTCTTCCCCTCCAGTATTGCTTCTCTCGCGCGGCCTTGAAGCTCATGGTGCCCATATCGCCCCCGCGATGCCCCTCCCCTGGGTAGGAAATGCCAGTGTGACCAACAGTCTCCACGGAAGAAGCCGGACTAACGCTGGTGGGGCGCCGGGAAATAGGCGATGTGGCTGGTGGGGTGGAATCCGATGCCCCACCTCGACCGGGAGGAGTGGCGCCGATGCGGTGAGTGGGGCTTAGTTGGAGCGGGCTGGCTGGGGGTGTCTCTGTGCGCTCGTGTGTGTGTGTGTGTGCGGCGGCGGGGAGGGTGGGTGGGTGGTGTGTGTGACTCTATATGTGTGCGTGCGTGTATGTGTGCTCGTGTGTGTGTGTGTCTCTGTGTGTGCGCATGCGTGTGCGAAAGCAGAGGGAGGTGTGGCTCTGTGTGTTAGAGCTTTCCAGGAGACAGGAGATGTGCACACGCGCACGCGGCCCGGTCCGATCCCATTCTTAAGATGCGTGTGGCCATCTCTTGTCTCCTGGGAAGCTGAGCTGGTGACTATAGGTCTCTGGCGAGACAGCGCTTTCGCGCTGTAATCGCCACGAGACCTAATAAAAAGTCATGATTGCCATGAACTATTAAACCAATTCTCTTTTCAATGAGGAACATGCAGTGCAGCTGCAGTGCAACTGCATCACAGCTTTTTTTTCTCTTGAATTGTTTCAGAGGGGTGCTAATTGGGTTATATCTCTCACCGGCTGGCATAAAAGCTGTTAATTAATTGTGGCTCTTCACCTCTAGCTTGGGCTCCTATATGCGCGGACAGGTAGTTAACTGATGTTATTGTCCACACATACAAACAAAAGTACTTCTTCACTACCCTTTATTACATGTTAAGAGCTGAACGGCAATTCAGATTCGTCTCCCTAGATTAGACCTATAATGATATGTCCAGTCAAGGAGCATTTCATGGTTGCTACCTCAATATTCCTGAAATGTGATTTGACACTTTAGCCTCCCACCACATAACTCCCATCTTGGTGCCTGCTTGGTCCCGCCCCTTCCACTTGATGGAGGCTTACTTTGGCCCATCAGATAAGCCAGCAAACAAGTGCAAGGGTTGTCCTTCAGTCAGGTTAGTGGATGCATGGGGGCACAGAGAAACAAACATGGTTCCTTAGTCCAAGTAGAGCACGTGGCCTGTGTCTGCATTAATGCTCCTGCCCAAACGAGGGGTCTGACTTCACCCCTTACTTTGTTTATGAGAAATATATGACCAAAATCTTCAGAGCAGTAAAAAGAAATAAAATAGTGGAACAGTCTAATTTTCAGAAGGGCATACTGGGTAGTGTTAATAGCCTCACTGCCTTTACCTACAAGGTAAAAATGGCTGTTAGTGACCCTCTCCTGCCTTTACTGTGCTCAGATTCAGGCAATAACGGTTACATAAAAAATATATAATGGGCCTCATTTATGAGGCCGTGCGTCACTTTTACTCCGCCGGTGCGGCACTTTTTGTGACGCACCAGCAGCGTAAAAAATGTGCCTTGTTGCACCATATTTACAAAGTGATGCATCTAGGTAGATGCATCACTTTGAAAACCCCTGCGCTACATTATACCTGCGCCAGGTAAAATGAATGCAGGGAGGTGTTCTGACGCAAGAAAAGGTCATAGAAGTGACGAAGTGAAATCTATTAGATTTCACTGCACCACTTCTAGGATGCAAATGCGTCAATTTCTTAGGCCTGCCTCACAGCAGGCGTAAGACTGATGCAGGCCATTTCACATGGGGCTTACCCCATGTGAAAGGACACATTGCTGGAGTTACGTCACTTTTGTGACACACTCCAGCAATGTGTCACTTTTGCGCCATACAGATACGTCAGAAATACTGACGTATCTGTAACTCCTTGCCCAATGATGCGTCATACTGTAAATATGACGCATCATTGGTGTCGCAAGAAGGGCGCAATGAAAAGTGGCGCATCGCTGTTTTCACGCAGGGATGCGTCACTTTTCATAAATGAGGCCCAATATTTGTAACTTCTTACCAAGCAATAGAGCAGGAGAGGTAATTTCTTTCTGACATTTTCCTTCAGCTTTATAGGCATAGTTTATTCAGAAGTGGACATTGCTGCTGGGGGTTGTGTGCTGTGTTATGCTGCAGATATTTTAACTTAATAGACTGGCCAGGCCTGTTTCTTCTGATTACTGGAGTGTCGGATAGTTTTATTGGCATAGCCTCCTGCTCTGGGTTTACAATTCTTGGTTTTTTTGGGGACCTTACCCTGGTCTTTATCTGTGTCATAATCACAGGCTCATCGGGAGGTAGCAGTGGCTTTGGACGCTAGTACTGAGATCAAACAGGCAGGAAAACTTATTTGGGCTTTGGGTTTTCGGCTTCATATTTGCTCTATATTGTTTTATATTATTTATATTTTCTCCCTCCCTTGCTAGTTGACTTGCTTATTGACTATGGTGAAACTTGCTTATTGACTATGGTGAAACTTGCATATTGACTATGGTGAAACGGAAGGCCACAGAGGGGAGTGTGGAGAGCCTGGGGGCCGGAAAACAGGAACAAAACTTGGAAAAGTCCTAAATCTGCCCGGGACAATTGTGTACTTGACAGGATTGATGATTTGTTGGTGGAATATGAACAGATCTTGACTCCAGATGCCATTGTACCTCCTTCTCCTGCTACCCCATCCTTTAACTTCTGATGCTGTGGGAATTGAGAGGACATTTCCGGGGATGTTTTTGAGATCCAGGGAACATGGTCAGGGTGGGGAACAGACCACAGTTGCTCAGTACTGTGCTCTTCTTCCCGCACTAAATATTATTGCGTCACCTGTTCTCCCCCCCATGTATTCTTAAATACTAATTACAATGTGGTTGATGTGGCTGATTTTCCTTGTAGTGATCACTTTGCTCCCTTGAGTATTTACAAGTTGAGCAGATAAATGTTATTATTGAAGTCATAGAAGGTTCAAACCACGGACAACATTTCATTGATTTGCTAGTGTCTGGTGTTGTGTCTCGAGCTGTGCCGCGCGTTAACTAGCCACGAGTTAGTCTGGCTGCATTCCTCGTGGACAGCTCGAGTACAAGACCAGGTTGGTATGTTTTGAATGTGTGTGAGGTTCGGGGGTATGTCGTTGTGGTTGGGAGGGGGAGTGTTGAATGAGAAGACTGACCGGCGGCTGAGTTCGCAACTCCTGGATGCTGCGAGGATTTGAGCTAATAAACAGATTACATCTTTTAAAAGATTACGAGTAATTCTTTACAACAATGGCGACGATGGAGCTTGAATCCTAATTAAAGAACCCGCGCATTGTAAATTTGGATTAAAGTTACTTCGGCACTTTTGGAAAATCCAATGCCACTTTGAGGAGTATCGGATTTGTATGGTGCATTTATCGACTTTTACAGTATCTACATTTCGTGAGGATTGTGGGGTATATTATCAAGGGGTTTATCTCCGCTTTTTTGGCTTTAAAAGCCAAGAAAGCGGAGATAAAATTATCTCCCTATTACCAAGCTGTCGCTAACACCAGTTAGTGACAGCTAATAGGAGATAGCGACCATCTTGGGCCCCGCTTTGCATGTCAGTGATATTTATCACTAATGACATGCAAAGTGGGCGTGCCAAGATGTTAGCGACTGGAAACAGTCGCTAACATCGCTATCTCCTATTACCAACTTTTGGAGATATTCGCGCTAAGCGCGAATATCTCCAAAAGCTAACACCTGCCCTGAGCAGTTCTTCACCATGTTATCCAATGGGAGGTGGATAACATGGCTAAGAGCATTTGCTCGATAATGCATGAATATCGCTGACTTTTCAGCGATATTCATGCATTGCGGCCGTTTTTTATCGCATTTGCGATAAACCTTGCTAATAGCAAGGTTTATCTGCGATAAAAATCGCCGATGTGCGGCGATAATTTTTGTCTCTAAACAAGTTAGAGACAAAAATTATCGCTAGTTGTTGGTAATATACCCCTGTGACGTTGGTGAGCAGCATTCAGTCAGGATTTTTACACCTATTGAGGTATTGCTTATTCATTTCAGTTTTCATTGTAATTCATTTGGATGAACTCGGAAAAATTATTTTCAAAATCGGAAGTGACTGCTATTACAATTATGGCTAATCTTCAACGTTTGCACATTTCCTAAACGTGGATTTTATAACTCATTGTACTGTGTAGTTACTCACTGTGCATTTTTCGAGTTGACATTCCACTGTTGCTTCGTTACGAATACGTAACGCAACGGGATTCAGCCGCATTCTCTGGTTGACATGCATGGAACTCTACTTTATAGTGTGCTATTCATCCAACGTCAGAACGCTACTAGTTCGCACTGCGTGTTTCGTCTGCACATTCAGGGTCACGCAACGTGACTCCATTTTGGAAATTGTTTCTGAAACGGAATTTAAAGTTCGAACCACTCGCACAGTGTTATGTTCTTAAAAAGGATATAAAGGTACTTTTGCGCTTAGATTTTTGCGCATATTTTTATTTGTACTTTGTTCATTGAACTTATTAGAAGTTCTCGTCATTTATTTTCTTACTTCTTTGAAGCTCAGGAAAACAGTTTCGGCCTTAGTGTTCCGTTTATTAAAGGAATTTGGTACATATTATATTTCCTGAATTGTGTAACCAGGTTCAGATTTCCTTGTTGCAAAATGGCAACTACCACTATGAACCTATCTGCTCCTCAGGAATTTCTGATTAAGGACTGTGAAGTATCCAGTCAGAGATGGGAGGAATGGAGAGACTATTTGATCAATTACCTGGATACATTTGAAAGCAAGGAATTGCCTCCTGAGAGGAAGAAGAACATTTTATTACATTGTCTTGGTCCTGGAGGTTTACGGGTCTATAACAGAATTGAAAAGAGAACAGTGGCTTGCAGTGAAGTGAATGTGTTCACACAAGCCATAGCAGACCTTAATGCTTACTTTGCTCCAACTGTCTGCAAGGCTGTGCATCGTTTTAATTTTTACCATAGGAAGCAAGAACCGAACGAGAAGGTTGAAGACTATATTGCTTCACTAAGGAGACTGGCGTTGTCTTGCAAGTTTGGTAATATGGAAGAAGAACTGATACGTGACCAACTTGTCATGCATTGTAACAATCAGAATTTGCAGGACAAATTGTGGATTAATGGGGATTCTAGCTTAAGAGAAATGTCTGCTATTATAAGTAAGGCTGAGCTTACTTCAAGATGTGCTAGAACTGTAGTAGGCAAAGCAAAAACAGAGATTGGTGATGAAATAGTTAAGATTGTTAGAGTTCCTAGTCAAGCTAACTTAGATAAAGGGAAAAGCAAACCTGTATATAAGCCCAAGAATAAGTTTAAAGAACCCATTAACTCAAAAATCGTAAAAGGAAATTGTTACCGATGTGGGAGCTCTTCACATCTAGCCAATGACAAGAAATGCCCTGCACTTGGCCAGAAATGTGCTTATTGCAAAATGACTGGTCATTTTGTCAAAGCATGCAGGAATTCTAAGTCTGTCAAGTGTGTAGTTGAGGAGTGTGAAGACGATGATGAATGTGCCAGTTCTGAAACTTTTGAGTGCAGTGTGTGTACTATTTATGATGTCGATGTGATTGAAGTTCATGGGAAAAGAAGGAAGAAGCCTGTTTGTGAAATAGTGATGAATGGTGTCCCGGTTAAATTAACAGCAGATTCCGGTTCCCCATACTCTATTGTTAATAAGGACAGATGGGAGGAGGTCCTCTGTCTTAAGTTAGGATGTTCTTTAGATAAGCCGGACGTCCGTCCAGTGGGCTATACAGGTAAACCGATTGAATTGTTGGGTGTGCGTGTACTAGAATTTGTATTTAAAGGGAGGTCTGCTTCTTGCAAACTGTATGTATCTAGAGCTGGATCCTGTGGCGAGTTGGGCATACGCTTGGATCCTAACAGTTTGGACCCTGTTCTGTGCATTGATTCTTTGAAAATTTTTGACCCTAATGACATTTTCTCTAAATTCCCGAAGGTCTTTTCTGGGGATGTGGGTGAACTCCATGGTTTTGCACACAAGATCATTCTTAAAGATAACGCAAAACCCGTGATTCACAAGGTTAGGAATATTCCAGTAGGGGTTAAAGATGAGGTCAAGAACGAAATACAAAAGCTTGTTAACAAAGAGATTATAGAATGCATAGAGTCATCTGATTGGATCGCCCCCTTGGTGGTCGCACGCAAGGCTAGCGGCAAAATCCGTTTATGTGTGGACCTCAGGGAGCTAAATAAAAACATTTTTATAGATGTATTTCCATTACCCAACATTTCGGAGTTATTGTCAGCTACTAAGGACATGGTGTTGTTTTCCAGTATTGATCTGACCTCCGCTTACCACCAGGTTCCTCTTCATGAGGAAAGTAGGCATCTGACAGCTTTTATTACCCTGTTTGGCTTGTTTGAATTCAAGAGTGTACCTTTTGGGTTAGCTTCAGCAGCTGTCATGTTCCAACGCATAATGTACAAGTTGTTCAAAGATTTCAAAAACGTACTCTTTTTCCAGGACGACATTCTGGTAATGGGTAAAGAGAATCAGGACCATGATTTGTTGTTGTGTAGAGTCTTACAAGTTTTAGAGAGCAAAGGTCTCACAGCGGAGAGATCTAAGTGTAAGATTGGTAGGAAAAGCGTCACTTATTTGGGTCATGAGATAAGTGCTTGTGGTATCCTTCCCAAATCTGATCTGGTTATGTTATGTTATGTTATGTTAAAGGGGTACTTTTAGAGCACAAGGCTACTCCGAAGAGTGTCCCGGCGCTGCAAGACCCTCACGGACCCAGAGAAGAGGAGGGAACGAGAGAGAAAACATAGCTCAGAGAAGATCGAGTTATTGCGTGAAAAGCAGGGTCTTCAGATCCTTCCTGAATGCCAGCAGATTGGTGATAGATCTGAGGGAGAGAGGAAGAGAGTTCCATAGCCGAGGGGCAAGATTTTTGAAGGAACGCCCACCACAACGAGCACGGCAGATCACTGGGGTGACTGCCTTGGCCTGGGAGGAGGAGCGCAGGGCTCTGGAAGGCAGATAGAAGCTGATCCATTTCTGAAGATAACGGGCTCCTGTACCATGAAGAGCTTTAAAGGCAAGGGTCAGGGCCTTGAAAGTGATCCGCTTCTTAATGGGCTGCCAGTGAAGTGTTCTAAGAAGTTCACTGGCCCTGGCTCTCCTAGTGAGGCCAAAGATGGCCCGGGCCGCAGAGTTTTTCACAACCTGAAGACGCGCAAGGAGGAAGTCCGGAAGGCCTAGGTACAGTACGTTGGAGTAGTCCAGGCGAGAGCCTATCAAGGCCTGTACCGTGATCTTTCTATGCTCTAAGGATAAGAGCGGCAAGAACTTCCACAACATCTTCAGGATCGCAAAACACCTGCCGAACAGACCAGACACCTGGGCCCTGAAGGAGAGGCTGTTGTCAATCTGGATACCCAGATTTTTAGCAGCCCCTGAATCGCTGGCAGGAGGTAACATGACAGCAGGCCACCATTCTTTCCATCTGGGGTCCGCGGGGCAGCCGAAAAAAAGCACTTCGGACTTATCGGAGTTGCACTTGAGGCTGTTACGACTAAACCAGTCAAACACAGCCCCAAGACATCCCCGAATAGATGCCCCATCAAAATCGCAGCCCCTGTCGCAGGTGAACAGGAGTTGTGTGTCGTCCGCATACGACACAATCTGGGCCCCAAAATCCTCCGCCAGTGCCGCCAGAGGGGTCATATAGATGTTGAAGAGCGAAGGGCTCAAAATTGAGCCCTGCGGAACTCCGACCTCCAAAGGTCATACTCAAAGCTCCCGTTCCTAAGAGTAAAGACGAGGTCAGGTCATTCCTGGGATTCGCAGAGTACTATTCAAAGTTTGTGCACAATTTTGCTGACAAAATGTATCCTATCAGACAGTTGTTAAAAAAAGGCTCAATTTTTGAGTGGTCTGATGCTTGTCAAGTAAGTCTAGATGGTGTGAAGAGGGACATCTGTTCGGCTCCAGCCCTTAAAGGATTCGATCCCAAGCTTAAGAGCTTCATTACGACTGATGCAAGTGGCAAAGGCATTGGTGCAGTCTTATGACAGCTACAGAGTGATGTTTCGGAGTGTGTAGTAGCTTTTGCTTCGAGAGTTTTGACTGTCACTGAGGAAAACTACTCAGTGATCGAAAAAGAGGCCATGGGTTGCCTTTGGGCCTTAAGCATTTTAGGCAGTATATTTGGGGTGCAAGTGTTACGCTTCGCACGGACCATAAACCGCTCACCAAAGTTTTGACTTCTTTTGGTCTCAGCAATGTTTCACCTAGAATCTCCCGTTTTTCTGCGCAATTGTTAGATTTTATCTACAATGTGGTTTATGTCCCTGGTGTACGAAATAGGATTGCTGATTTTTTAAGCAGATGTCCTTTACCTGTCTCTGATAGTACTGACATGAATGGGACAGTTGGTTTGTTGCTAGTATCTACGGTTGTGAGCTAGCTAGTATTCCTCACAGTGAATGGGTCAAGAACATTGATTTGGACAATATACTAAAGGTTGTTTGTGAATTTGTTCATAATGGTTGGCCTAACAAATCAAAACTTGACAGTATTTTTTATTCATTTTGGGAGATTAGGGATAAACTTTCGTGTGAGAATGGCCTGTTACTCAGAGTTGGTAGGCTCATTCCCCCTCTTGTGTTCCGTGAGAAAGTTATCAACTTGTGTCACGAAGGCCATCTTGGCATTGTAAAGACAAAATGGAGGATAAAACTGTTTTATTGGTGGCTTGGGGTTGATAAGGACATTGAGAAAGTTGTGAGGAACTGCGTGGACTGTATGAATTCAGATAAGAGTTTGTCCACTTGTAGCACTACTCTTCATCCTATTATTGTACCGGGCATGCCTTGGAAGAGGTTAGGTATCGACATTTTCGGTCCAGTTAAGAGTGTGGATTATGTGCACAAATATGTAATTGTCATTGTAGATCATTTTTCAAAATGGCCTGAATATAAGATAGTGGAAGTAGTGGACTCTGGCTGTGTTGTACAATTTATGAAGGATGTGTTTAGCCATGAGGGCCTTCCTAAGGACATTATTTCTGACAACGGGGGCAGTTTACTAGTGTTTTGTTTAAGGATTTTATCACTGAGTCTGGTATTACCCACAGGACTACTTCTGTTTACCATCCCGAAGGTAACAGAAGCGTGGAACGCTTCAATAGGGTGGTCAAAGGATGTATTGAGTTATCCAACAGTAATGGGAAGAATTGGGAGGACGAATTGAGGAAGACTGTTGGCGCATACCGAATCACTAAATGTGATTCTTTAGGTTTTTCTCCTTTTGAGGTCAGGAGAGGGCGCTCTCCACGTACTAAAGACAACATGGGTTGGCTTACACACACTAGTAAGGTGAATTGGTCTGTGGAGGGTGTTAGACAGAATCTGGAGCAAAATCAGAAGTTGTGGTGTGATAAATTGCGGAAGAAAAAGAAGTGTGTGCCTTTGAAAGTTGGTGATGTTGTTAAAGTGAAGAAGGGGAGGATGGTGTGTAAGGGTGAAAGTAAGTACTCCACACCCCTCAAAGTTATTAAAGTCCTATGTAATTCTGCTCTGCTTAGTGATGGTAAAGTTTGGAATGCCAATAGGATTGCCTTGTTTAGAGGACAGTTCAAATCTAATGAGAGCAGTAGAAAATTTGATTGGATTGAGGATGTTGATGACAGAGTGGATCCTATGAATATGGGGGTTTCGGTGGAATCTTCGTGTAGCAAGATTCCTACTGTGAATTGTGATTTGGATGTGTGTGCTGATCCTGCTGTTATACCATTTAATGGTGCACACAGTGGAGAGACCACTATTTCTAAACGCATTAGTGTCAGACCTAAGACGTTTGATGATTACGTAACGCATATTTGTGACACTTAATGTACTGTTGTGTTTTCTTTATATCTTAATACTTTGTTTTCTTTTGTTGTGAATATTGTAGGGGAGGGGAAGTGTTGTGTCTAGAGCTGTGCTGCGCGTTAACTAGCCACGAGTTAGTCTGGCTGCATTCCTCGTGGACAGCTCGAGTACAAGACCAGGTTGGCATGTTTTGAATGTGTGTGAGGTTCGGGGGTATGTCGTTGTGGTTGGGAGGTGGAGTGTTGAATGAGAAGACTGACCGGCGGCTGCGTCCGCAACTCCTGGATGCTGCGAGGATTTGAGCTAATAAACAGATTACATCTTTTAAAGGATTTCGAGTAATTCTTTGCAACATCTGGGTGTCCCACTAATACTAACGCTAACACAAAAGAAGTATTTCTTATCTTCCTTGTTCAATCCTTGAAGGAGGAGGTGGGCTGGTTTTATCTTTAACGTCGACAGTCAATACGTTACTAACTACTAACAAGCCTTCAGTAACCCCTAATCTTTGACTGAGCTGTCCTTCTTCTTCCTCTGGACCTTTACTCCCTACATATAATCCATTAACTAATCTGGTAAAATGAACTATCGAGAGATTCCTACCCTCATCTGAAGCACAGTCCTGTAGAACAGTGGGAGGGGGTGTAGCTTAATCACCAGTTGCTCCAGTTCCGATGGCATCAAGCTCCAGTCACACAGGGAACCATCTCCATCACCAACCGGGTTCATGTTCCCAGGAACCCGCATGATAATTATTTAAAGATTAATTTACCACGTAGCAGGGGAAAGCATCCAGTATATGGCTACAGTACAATGATAAACATCCCCAATCTAACACCATGCTCGAAAGTAGAGACAAAAGACAGTTTAAAAAAGAAGATGAGCCATTGGATTAGTCATGTTCAGGTATATCATGTTCGGGGATGTCGCACTGTTATATGAAACAACTTAGGTAGTATTAAAAGTTCGGGATGTCCTAATTCTGGTTTAGACCTCCTTGCCTTCATTTTGGGTTCTTCTGATATGGCTGACAATCTAGTCGACCTTGATTATAAAACTAACTCACCAGGTAATTCCGACACACAGTTCAAATATACTATACTTCGAGACCCGTATGGCACCAATGGCCCTGCTTCACCTCTCAGTCTCATAGATTGACATGGAGAAGCATACCAGGGAGACTTAGAGGAGACCCGCTTATTGCCACCAGGTGGGACGAGTACAGAGTCAGACCCACTTCTTAATTTATGCTTCATAAATACTCCTAGTGCACTTACCCCCACTCCAGTTAATGTTATCACAACGACAGTGAAAGGTGCAGAAGGTATGGTGTCACACCAGAATGTTGTTTGTAAGGAAGGTCTCTCACTGATTTGCTGGAATCTGTCTGGAGTTAAAACAAAACTCATTGAGCAAGAATAGTGCTTCTTTATTAGAAATGTTAATGTTTGGTTATTTCAGGAGACCTGGGCACTTGCCAAAATATTAATTGAGGGAATTGTTTCATACAGCATGGAAGCTTTACCACCAAGAAACTCAGGGCGGGCGGTGGGGGGCTTATTGATGTTAGACAGAATCTGGAGCAAAATCAGAAGTTGTGGTGTGATAAATTGCGGAAGAAAAAGAAGTGTGTGCCTTTGAAAGTTGGTGATGTTGTTAAAGTGAAGAAGGGGAGGATGGTGTGTAAGGTTGAAAGTATGTACTCCACACCCCTCAAAGGTATTAAAGTCCTATGTAATTCTGCTCTGCTTAGTGATGGTAAAGTTTGGAATGCCAATAGGATTGCCTTGTTTAGAGGACAGTTCAAATCTAATGAGAGCAGTGGAAAATTTGATTGGATTGAGGATGTTGATGACAGGGTGGATCCTATGAATATGGGGGTTTCTTTTGGTGGAATCTTCGTGTAGCAAGATTCCTACTGTGAATTGTGATTTGGATGTGTGTGCTGATCCTGCTGTTATACCATTTAATGGTGCACACAGTGGAGAGACCACTATTTCTAAACGCATTAGTGTCAGACCTAAGACGTTTGATGATTACGTAACGCATATTTGTGACACTTAATGTACTGTTGTGTTTTCTTTATATCTTAATACTTTGTTTTCTTTTGTTGTGAATATTGTAGGGGAGGGGAAGTGTTGTGTCTAGAGCTGTGCTGCGCGTTAACTAGCCACAAGTTAGTCTGGCTGCATTCCTCGTGGACAGCTCGAGTACAAGACCAGGTTGGCATGTTTTGAATGTGTGTGAGGTTCGGGGGTATGTCGTTGTGGTTGGGAGGTGGAGTGTTGAATGAGAAGACTGACCGGCGGCTGCGTCCGCAACTCCTGGATGCTGCGAGGATTTGAGCTAATAAACAGATTACATCTTTTAAAGGATTTCGAGTAATTCTTTGCAACATCTGGGTGTCCCATTAATACTAACGCTAATACAAAAGAAGTATTTCTTATCTTCCTTGTTCAATCCTTGAAGGAGGAGGTGGGCTGGTTTTATCTTTAACGTCGACAGTCAATACGTTACTAACTACTAACAAGCCTTCAGTAACCCCTAATCTTTGACTGAGCTGTCCTTCTTCTTCCTCTGGACCTTTACTCCCTACATATAATCCATTAACTAATCTGGTAAAATGAACTATCGAGAGATTCCTACCCTCATCTGAAGCACAGTCCTGTAGAACAGTGGGGGGGGGTAGCTTAATCACCAGTTGCTCCAGTTCCGCTGGCATCAAGCTCCAGTCACACAGGGAACCATCTCCATCACCAACCGGGTTCATGTTCCCAGGAACCCGCATGATAATTATTTAAAGATTAATTTACCACGTAGCAGGGGAAAGCATCCAGTATATGGCTACAGTACAATGATAAACTTCTCCAATCTAACACCATGCTCGAAAGTAGAGACAAAAGACAGTTTAAAAAAGAAGATGAGCCATTGGATTAGTCATGTTCAGGTATATCATGTTCAGGGATGTCGCACTGTTATATGAAACAACTTAGGTAGTATTAAAAGTTCGGGATGTCCTAATTCTGGTTTAGACCTCCTTGCCTTCATTTTGGGTTCTTCTTATATGGCTGACAATCTAGTCGACCTTGATTATAAAACTAACCCATCAGGTAATTCCGACACACAGTTCAAATATACTATACTTCGAGACCCGTATGGCACCAATGGCCCTGCTTCACCTCTCAGTCTCATAGATTGATATGGAGAAGCATGCCAGGGAGACTTAGAGGAGACCCGCTTATTGCCACCAGGTGGGACGAGTACAGAGTCAGACCCACTTCTTAATTTATGCTTCATAAATACTCCTAGTGCACTTACCCCCACTCCAGTTAATGTTATCACGACGACAGTGAAAGGTGCAGAAGGCATGGTGTCACACCAGAATGTTGTTTGTAAGGAAGGACTCTCACTGATTTGCTGGAATCTGTCTGGAGTTAAATCAAAACTCATTGAGCAAGAATAGTGCTTCTTTATTAGAAATGTTAATGTTTGGTTATTTCAAGAGACCTGGGCACTTGCCAAAATATTAATTGAGGGAATTGTTTCATACAGCATGGAAGCTTTACCACCAAGAAATTCATGGCGGGCGGTGGGGGGCTTATTGATACTGGTAAAGTCCAACATTATGTGTACCCAAGAATTGTTGAAAATAGACTCATCTGATATATTGGGGGTAAGGCTTGAATTTACAACTGATCCGAAATTGGTGTTAATAAATATATACGCTTGGTCTATGCCTTCAACTACTGAATCACTGATATTCTCTGCCCCATTAGTCCGATTTGGTCTTACCCCAGACAGAGGAGGACGTGATGTTTTCATTAGAACGAGACCCACGGGGTGCACACATTGCACACTATGAGATATGTTCTTAGTCATGAGATGGTTGCAAGAATGGGTCACACCTTTTTTAATATCATAGTGGGCATGGAGTGGGGCCCAGAGGAAGCATCCTTGTATTGGTGTATATATTTTAATGTGAATTCATGGTGGTATACACTGTAGAAGAAATCTAGCCTTGATGGGTATTCCTGGTAATAGTGCAATTTCACTGATATACCTGGTTGGTGAGGTGTATTAGTATGGCCTCAAGTGTGAATGCTTCTCTATGGTTGGAAATAACTAATGAGATGCACCACTAATAGGGGTGACAACACAAGAAGTAAAGTAGGCACTCCTGGAGTACCTTTTGTATGACATGATCCTGTTGGGATTAGTGAACGGGTGGGGAAATCAAATAGGCCACAATTTGGTAGTGATTATGGACATGTGTGAATTATCATGGAGACCGTTATAAGTCCCTTATCTGTTCAGTTGTATTTTTTACAGCATTGATGCAGATCCCGACCTTGGCTTTACCCCAGCTTAGAACAAATGCACACTGCTTGGAGTTCGGTTTTAAATCATTCAGTAATTTTAATTGTACAGAATACACTAATACAATGCAAATGATACCAACTTCTCTTTATACTTTTTGCAATGTTAAGTGAAATGTCCTGAAGAAACCTCTATGAAATAAAACGAGGCTTGAAATGTCGACTATTTTTATTGAGATTATCTGTTTTTGTTAAGTACATTTTGGGCAGGAATCTATGATTGTGTCTGGACTGTTCCTTGCTCTACTGAAAAGTCTTAGACTTTCCATTGTATATATGTATCGTTGTAAATATTGCACCTCATTGCACCATTTGAGCACTGAGCCGTCTGCTCTTGATTGTACTGACAGTCATAGGTTTGTCTAAGAATAAATAGAGCAATATTGTTTGATAACATAGAGTGTGTATTTGGTTTGGCATCTACACAGATAAAAAGAGACCCGCGGAGCCATTGTTGTTTAATTGCATAGCTTACCCTGGTTCTCATTAGACATAAGGGGTTGATCCTTTGTATTTTAACACCCATCCTATTACAGGCATAGTTTATTCGGAAAGGAAATGTCTATTTTGTGATTGCCATAATCTCATTTGTGGAAATGACTGCACTTCCTTCATTTTGTTTAATATTAATGTGTTGCTTATTATGTACATCTGCACATCACATTGTCAACTTAATGTAAATAAAATAAAAAACATTTTACATTAGCAATCTGCCAATTTCTATCTGGTTATTGTGGCTTCTCCTATTCAATAATTAACATTTACATGATTTCTCTTTACATGATTTCACTCAGAAAATGCTGTCCCTCAATGTAAACACTTAGGATCCCCAGGGAAGAGCGTATGGTAGCTGTCTAAAATGTTTCGGAAACAGTAAGCCTGAACGTATCAGCGCAAATAACATAATTTAAAATGGATTCCTTGCGAAATCAGACATAAATTGGCTGTAAATGTCTTAGTGCTCTGCCAAAATATTGGCCTCATGAAAAATGGAATTCCTGTGTTGAATTGTAGAATTGCATTATATATTTTAATGAACAATGCATTCTTCTATTCTATTGTATTCTATTTAACTGTATATTCACAAAATGTCGCCCTGTACAAGCGATGATAAGGCAAACCTATTTAACTGACATCAGACTCTAAGGTGCTTCATTGAAGCGGCATATAGTGGAGACCTTTCGGTTTGCATGTCATCAACACACCTTTTATGTTAAAAAAGAGCTGTTTTGTCTTCCATAATTACTTGCCCTTTCTGCACATTTTCTATACAATACACTTTTAAGTATAAGATCCAAATTGCTATTTAAACAGGACAGCGCAGCAGTACAATCTAGAAAATTGAAACTGCTCGCCATCCACTGTAGTAAATACTATTTGTCAAGGATGTGTGGCTCTGAGGCTATTTTCCTATAGAATACATTCTGCTTCATTGTGTGTTGGAAAGGCTGTGAGTATCAACATGGCTTTGGTTTTCCTAAAGAGCATCCACATGAGTGACATGTAAAGAGGGAATTTGAAGCTCTGGCACATTTTTTGCTAGTAGGGTAGATTGATTCACTAGCGTTGTCCAATTTAAGCCTCTAAAACACAAACCTCAAGAGTAGAGCCGGCTCCGTGCATGCATGGGACGGCATAAGGCTTTTAAGAGGAGTTGAGCCTGACCAAGTGCAAGCCCCAGTAGGTGTCTGACTACCCTTATGACTAGGCCACTGTGCCCCTCCAAAACCCTGTCCTCCTTTGAGGTGCAAGCAATTTCAACAGATCAATCAATCAATCAGAGTACTTGTAAAGCGCGCTATTTACCCATGAGGGTCTCAAGGCGCTGAGGGGAGGGGGGTGACGCTACTGCTCGAAGAGCCAGGTCTTGAGGAGTCTTCTGAAGGCAAGTAGGTCTTGGGTCTGCCGGAGATGGGAAGGGAGGGTGCTCCAGGCGGCGAGGTAGAAGGATCTACCGCCGGAGGTCGTTCGTTGGATGCGGGGGACAGTGATGAGGGTGAGGCCGGCGGAGCGGAGCTGGCGGGTGGGGGTGTGGAAGCTGAGTCTGCTGTTCAGGTAGGCTGGTACGGCGTTGTGGAGTGCTTTGTGTGCGTGGGTAAGGAGCTTGAAGGTGATCCTCTTGTCGACGTGAAGCCAGTGTAGGTCTCTCAGGTGGGGGGTGATGTGGCTGCGGCGGGGGACGTTGATGATCAATCGGGCGGAGGCGTTTTGGATGCGTTGTAGTCGTCGTAGGTGTTTGGCTGGGATTCCTGTGTAGAGTGCGTTGCCATAGTCCAGTCTGCTGCCGACGAGGGCCTGTGTCACCGGTCTTCTTGTTTCGGTCGGGATCCACTTGTAGATCCTGCGGAGTGTGCGGAGGGTGTTGTAGCAGGAGGAGGAGACGACGTTGACCTGCTTAGACATAGAGAGGGAAGAGTCGAGGATGAAGGCAGGTTTGAATGTACATGCCCTAAAATGAGGCACAAATGGATGCAGCATGTGCAAGTTACTTAAGCAAACAATACCGAATGAAAAGATAAGGGCGACAAATAAATAAAAAAATACAAAAACATCAATTCAGCTGCCCAGAAACAGGATAGAATAGGTTGATTCACCAGACAAGGAGTCGCTTCTCGGGCCGTTAAGCAAGTCTTACAGTGAAAACAAATAATGTACAGTGTAGCTCATAATAAAGAACTCAAACTACAAAATATGACTCCAAGTATCTGGTCATTGGGCGCTCAACAAGAATAGTGCGCTGATCCATGTGGATCATTAGAGTTACATTTAGAAACAAACTTTAAATAATATTATAGCACGCATTTAATCAAAGGCCTCCTGCATGAAGAAAAGAGATTGAGGCATCACATACAAAACCAGCAACACTCAGCATGCGCCATGAGAAAATCATATAGCAAGCAGCAGAAGCTGAAGTTTCTGAGTCAACAGCCACAAGAACTATGTGACGTCACAATCAGCCAAGCCTCATCATATTATGTCAAAAAACGATCCTACACGAGTGAAACAAAATGGTCAATGACATGCAGCACATCTTTGCCAACATGTATAGGAAAAGAGATGTGATGTCATTACAGATAAATAAAATATCTGAGTGACCTGATAAACAAAATTTAGAGTCACATATTTGTAACATGGAAGATGATGACGCGCTGGCAAGCAACAAATAGTTTCAACAAATGGAATCAATGTAAGAGAATGTCAAAGTCGAAAATGGTGATCTTCAGGTGAAGTAAATGTAGGAAGGCTCCCTGAACTCTGTTAGCGTAAGACTCCAGAGACACAATTCGAATGGAGAAGTTTATTGAAAATGTCGGATGCCACCTTTTTGACATAGCAACTGTCAGGCATGTTCCAAGCTCAACCCGTGTAAGAAATACTGCTGCACAGACCACTTCCTGGAGCACTGGCCAGACCGATGAATCCCAGGATATTCAGCTTTTGAATGAGGTCCAGTATTATGTCTGGCACAGGGGAACAGAGTATAAACATTCAAAGGCACAATATCAATAAATCCTGATTTCATGTTTGCAGTTCAGGAAGCTTCGAAAACATTGAATCCAGTCATGAAAACCCTTCCGGAGGCACAAGTAATATGTGCATTGCTCTACCATGCTAGAGTCAAAAAGCACATACCACAGAATACCCAAATATTCTGAGACCCTACGAAAGCAACGTTGACAGCTTTTACCGCTTTCTATGAGAAACTATGCAACACTCAATCTTGCATGCAAACAACAACATTCTAAAATATATCTAACTTTGAGCACTGGCATGACTGTAAAACGATCATAGAGAATTACAATCAGATCCTATCATGATTGAGGAGATTGGAGCAGCAGTGAAAGGCCTCTAATTGGGAAAGCACTGGAAAGTGATGGTCTCCTGGCTGTGATATAATCATCATATATTTTCTCTGTTAGGTATACCCCTTCTTGAATTCTATTTGATCAATTATTTAGGTGAATGTTTCAGATATAAATGCATATTTAATACTTTTGTTGTTCATTGCAACATATTCATCCCAGCCTGCCTGAAAATGTTCACATTTGTTTGATATGGTTTGAATTTTATTTTCCAATGAGGATTTTAAAATATTGAATGTTAGATTTGGGGGTCTCTAGTTGGCAGAGGTAGGTACCTTTGACCAAATAGGGACCTTTGCGTCTTGTCAGGGTAAGGGGGGTACACTCTTAAAATAACCCCTGCTCACACCCTTGGTAGCTTGGCACGAGCAGACAGGCTTATATCAGAGGTGGTGTGTAAAGCATTTGTGAATACCTACAGTAATACAGTGACAGCACTACAGATGGACACCCCACAGGTTGTATTATAAAAAGAAGAATTGTTATATAGACTTAACAAAAATCCACAATACTGTACTTCAAAAATGGTAGAAATAGCTTAGTTCTCCTTAGATGTAAAATGCGACACTTTGAGTTCAATGTACCTTTGGATGCGTAACGCCACACAACGAAAGTGTTGCAGGGAAGGTGTCGCGTCGGTTCCTTACACGCAAGAATGGTGATGCGTTGGGTCCCTACTGCTGCATAGGGGATGCGTTGGTTCTTCTCGGCATGGGGAGGTGATGCGTCGGTTTCTTACTGCGCTTCCATGGCAATGCCAATAGCAGCACCGTGATGCAATGAAGATCCGGTACAATGAAACAAAAATGGCATCTTCTCCTTGATGCGACATGATGCGTGCACGCCCGATGGCCATGCAGCGACTCAACGATTCTTCTGAGCCGCGACAGGCCCTGCAACACGCTTCCCGGTGATACGGCGGCGTCTGATGCGACGTCGATCTTCTCCGGTGATGCGAGGTGCTTCAGCGATGCGATGCAACAGCTGCGACACCCTTCTCCAGCAATGCACCACCAGCAGCTGCAACATGCTTCTCCGATGATGCTGAGGTGTCTGATGCGACGTTGATCCTCTTCTCCGGCAATGCAAGGCGCTTCTGAGTTGCGAAGCGACAGCGGCAACAACCTTCTCCAGGGATGTGACAACACCGGCTGCAGCGGCGACACGCTTCTCCTTCGTGAGTCGTGCTTCCAGCTCCTTGCGACACGCAGTCCCTCAGAAGGCCCAACACAACAGCAGGCCCTTCAAAAGAACACTTGGGGAGCTTGGGGTGTAGTCTGTTGTCCGTGAGACTTCAGCAGGAGGCAACCTCTATCTCAAGCCCTTAGAGATCCTTCACAAGTTGAATGTATGTATGTATGTATATGTATGTATAAACCATTTTGTGACGCGCTCTGTTACTTGGGAGTGTGCTGGCGCGATGGGGAAAGGCAGAGGAAAACTTTAACAGAAGCCAACCTACCCCAAACTGGTGAAAAAATGCGTTTTTAAGTTTTTCTTGAACTGGGCTACACACTGAACAGAGCGCAGATGGAGGGGAAGGGCGTTCCAGGCCCGGGCAGCCACCACAGATATGGACTGGCCCCCTAGTCTGCATCGCCTAAAGCGGGGGAGAGTCATCTTATATTGAGAGGCCGATCTAAGATCTCGAGAAGGGACATATAGAATGAATCGTTTCTTCAAATAGGCAGGCACTTGATCGTGAGTTGCTCTAAACAGGAGTACAAGGGATTTAAACAAAATGCGCAGAGACACTGGAAGCCAGTAAAGACAGCACATGTGAGAGCGAACGCTCTTCCATCTCGGCACATTGAACAGTAGCCGGACAGCGGCATTCTGGATAACCTGTAGGCGGTTGACCAAGTACGCAGGAATGCCACTAAATAGAGCGTTAGCATAATCCAACCTTGCTAGAATGAGAGCTCGGGCAACCGTCTCTTTTGCTTCCCTGGGAAGCAACGGAAAAAATCTACGTAGCATTCTAAGGGTGGCAAAACAAGTCTCAGATAGCTTTTTAATATGGTCCTCGAATCTAAGGTCCTCTCCGAACCAAATGCCAAGATTCTTCGAAGGACCTCCCATCACCTTGGGGCTAGGAATATTGGGTGGCCACAGCGAGTTTTTAAAGCAGGGGAGGAAAGACCCATAGAAGAGGACCTCAGACGTGTCCTCATTACATTTCAGTTGGGCCAAAGTCAACCAGCGGAAGACAGAGGACAGACAGAGTTGAACTGCTGAGGTGTCAAGTTGGTCATCTGGCCAGGTGAATAACAGCTGGGTGTCATCAGCATATCCGATAATCTTAGCCCCGTACTGTTCCGCCAGATATACCAGGGGAGTGATGTAAATATTGAACAGTAGGGGACTAAGAGTGGATCCCTGAGGAACCCCAGTGAGAAGTGGTTTAGGCTCTGAGGCATAAGGCGGTATCCAGACCTGTTGAGACCTGTCCGATGGAAACGAGGACAGCCAGGCCAGGGCACACCCCCCAATACCAATTGCAGACAGCCTGGCGAGGAGGAGGGCGTGTGGAACGGTGTCAAATGCGGCAGAGAGGTCCAGCAAAATCAGGACCGCTCTGCCGCCACCGTCCAAACACTCCTGAATTGATTCTGCCATCTCAACCAGGGCTGTCTCCGTACTGTAGGCCACCCTGAAATCTGATTGGGCCGGATGTAGAGCATTAGAGGTCTCAACAAAGCTCTCGAGTTGACGAAAAACCACTTTTTCACAGATTTTGGCCATTGCTGGCAAAAGGGATATGGGACGATAATTCCCAGGCACAGCCACATCCAGCCCTGGTTTCTTTAAGAGCGGCAAAAGCTTTGATTGTTTCCAGCCTGTAGGAACCTCTGCTGAGGATAGAGAGAGATTCACCAGCTGGGTGACCTCATGGCAGACATTACTGGCCACCTCTGCAAGTACCCAAGCCAGGCATGGATCTGAAGGTGAGCCCGATTTGAGGGACTTGAGAAGGGGCAGTATGTCACAATCCACAGCTAGTGAAAAGTCCGTGAACTGATGAGTGTCATGCTGGCATGGCAGAGAGGAGGGGCCAGCCACTAGGCTGGCTATTGGCAACGCAGAAATCAAGTCCTTCTGAATTATAGCTATTTTATTAATGAAGAAATTAGACAATTCCTCACACCATTGCCTGGAAGAAGGGAGTGTGGTTGAGTCAGCGGCCGGGGATAGAAAGCTTTTAACAATAGAGAAAATGTTCCTACTGTTATTATCAGCTTTAGCGATTCTCCCTGCGTAGTATTTCCCCTTAGCTGCCCTAACAGCGGTATAATATTTCTTTTGAGCAGTGCGTAGGGCGGATTTAGTCTCCAGACTGTACTCATGTCTCCAAACCCGTTCCAGCTTTTTACACCCTAATTTCAACTCCCTTAACTCGGGAGAGAACCAGGGTTGAGGCGGGGTATGACAGTACCTGGACAGACTAGTATGTTTCGTAGAAAGATTGGCAGCCCGCAGCACCCACTCGTTAAAGTCATTCACCGCTTCACCTATCTCAAGGGGGAGCGTTGGGTGAGCTCTAGACAGAGCCTGGCCAAACGCATCCAGGTTGATCTTCTGGGGATGGCTTCTAGGCAGATCAGCAGCTAATCTGCCTGCACCCTCCACCACCCATGAAAACCTAATAAGATCATGGTCAGACCACGTCACTTTCTCAAGATTCAAAGCCTTAATGGGAAAATTGGAACAGACTAAGTCCAGGAGGTGGCCTCCAACATGTGTCGGAGAAACCACCCACTGTTTTAGCTGGGCTAACTCGAAAACTTCTTCCAGTCGGCGAGCCTCCATAGAGAGAGAAACATCTAGATGGATATTGAGGTCGCCAATCAGCAGGAATTTCGGGAAGCTCAGAGCCCGTGACACTATGCACTCCTCCAGAGAATCAATAAAGTGTCTGGCATGCCCTGGGGGCCTGTAGATCAATGATCCACCCAAGGTGAAATGAGGATTAATAACAAGGGAGAAGTGAAGGACCTCTCCATCAGCTACTAAATTAGACTGCTCGATGGAGAAGTGCCATCCCTCCTTAAAAATTACAGCTAAGCCACCCCCTCTACCTGTAATCCTATCCGCTCTGGCAATCTTAAACCCTCTGGGAACAGCGAGTTCCATGATCGGGGCACACGTGTTAGTAAGCCACGTCTCCGTGATAAAAAGGAGCTCAAGCTTGCCATCCACAAGTATCTCAAAGATGTCCGCTGCGTGTTTCACCATGGACCTGGCATTAATTAGCCCTGCCCTAATCGGCATGGGGCCGGATACGCTGCCTGGTCTAGAGGGTAATGAAGGCTGGGGGAGGAAACCACAGTTGGAACACTTCACAGTCCCACAGTCCCGCCCCGCCCACAAACATATACCCTTTCTAGCTATGATATTGAGCTTTAAAAGGTCACACCGTGAGTACTTGATCCTACCATGCGCACTCCGTCCTTAGGGAGGCCAGATCTGGTGGCTGGCCCTGGGCCCGTCCGAGGCACGGACGGGCACAGACGGGCCCTCCTTTGGCGCTCCTTCGGCGCGCAGACGGCGCACCCGCTGCGCGAGACCGCTGCGCGCTCTGTGGGGCATCACTATTTAAGGCCCAAGCCCCTCCCCGAGCTGGACCGCTAACTCCAGACCAGCCGGGGACCAGGACTCACCAAAGATGGCGCCCGACCTGGCCCTCTACAGCAATCGGCACAAGCAAGCCGCGGTGGAACGGGGCACAGGGGGACCAGGAAGCAGCACAGAGAGTGTTAAAACGGTACAATTAATTATACAACATACATCACAATTATCAAATCAATTGAGTGTAAAATACTGTTTTTTAAAAATACGCTCATGAAATAATGCTGCAGAGAGCGAGTGGGCAGAAGAGAATCTCTCGCAGTCTGCCCGCCTTTCCCAAACAATATCGCAAGGTGTTGCCACCACCTTGATCAGTCGCCTGAAGTAGCACAACAACCTTTCTCCTTTCTTTTGCAGTCAGGCAACCACTGCAGTCCAGCTTAGGGACAGTCTCTTCCTCAGTTCTTCTTGTTCCTCTCCTTAGCAAAGGTTTCTTCTTGTTTCCCAAAAGTGATCTAAAGTTCCTGGGTCTGAGTCCCAATATTTATACTCATTTTCCCTTTGTTCTCTGAAGGTAGAGAGCCTTTGCCTAGTCCAAACCAGTTCTGGTCAGTCCTGGAGACCTTTGTTGACAAGATTCCTTTGTTCCTTTCACAGTGTAGGCCAGGGACATCAGACGCACCACAGGTGGTGGAGCCAGCATTGTGGAGGGAAGGCACTTCAGGTCCCAGTTGCAACTCCTCCCACCCATCTACATGCAGATCTTTCTATTCAGCCCTGTGCTGACGCACCCTGTCTCCTGGAATCCCCCAGCCCCTGTCACTCAAACTGCAGACAAGGAATACACAACCAGCAGAGGCAGGCTTAGATAGTTAGACAAGAAAATTCCTACTTTCTAAAAGTGGTATTTTCAAAAACAGAATGTTGAAACCAACTTCACTAAAATTACTCTTCACATCCCCAAGAAGACGACAGCCCGGAGGAGCAGGGAGGCCGAATTTTAAATATAAGAGTGAAAAAACTCCAACCAGGAGAAAAGCCTGTGGCCATAAGACAAGAAAGAACAGCATCATTGTATGAATTGGCTTATTCCATAATCAGAGATTTGGGATAAGATCAAAAGAAGTTCTTACTCCACCGACGGTGGCTCCTCCGTGCGATTATAAGTCGATATTTTTTATAAACGAGCTCAAGGATAGACCAGAGTAATCCATGGTACGTGTAGTGATCAATTGAAACGAGACTACCATAAAGAAGACAGAATGTTTTGGAGTCAAATGTTTTAACGTCCTGAAGAAGGTGTCAAAAGAAACAAAGCACCGAAACGCTGCGTCGACTGTTGTTGTAACTTTGACTGTTTTTTTAAATATTTCCCATTGAATGATCACGCCAGGTGGCGGTTTTAAATTGTATGGATGGTACTATTTTTTAGAATGTAACCCAATTGGGAGGGTAATAATAAATTCTATGTTTTTTATACAGCTGATGTGTTTTAGTACTATATTTAGTTGTGTGTTTAATTGATTTAAGTCGTAGTCCATTAATTCAACCTTGCCTAGTGGGAGATTACCGTAATCCACAGAAAAGATAGAATTTCATCTCTATCAAGTTAGATCATGTCCATAAATATGCAGTTGGTCATGTCAATTTTGCCAATCTAAGGAGTCAGGGTTTTTTACTTTGTCTGTGGACAAGGAATACACAACCAGCAGAGGCAGGCTTAGATAGTTAGACAAGAAAATTCCTACTTTCTAAAAGTGGTATTTTCAAAAACAGAATGTTGAAACCAACTTCACTAAAATTTCTACCTAGTTCCCCGGGTCAGTTAAGATTATAAGATGTAAAAATCAAACTACCCATTCTGGCCTATGGGGAACAGGTAGCCTTGCAATAGTGAAAAACAAAAATGGCTGTAATTCACTATTAGGACATACCACACACACCAGGGCAGGACCTACCTTTTACTTACAATGCACCCTACCCTTGGGCCTACCATAGGAGTGACTAATATGCAGAAAAGGTAGGGTTTTGGGACTGGCAAGTGTGTGCACTTGCCAAGTCAGCATGGCGGTACCAGACTGCACACAGGCTCTGCAATGGCAGACCTGAGACACATTTCTACAGGCTGCTTCTGTGGGTGGCACAACCAGTTCTGCAAGCCCAGCAGCAGTATTTGGTTTACAAGCCCTGGGCACACTCAGTGCACTGTACTAGGGTCTGACAAGTAAAGCAAACCAACCAATCATGGAATCACTAATCCATACATCAATTTACCATAGGTAGCGCATATGCACTTTAGCACTGATCAGCAGTGATAATGTGCCCAGAGTCATAAAACCAACAAAAACAGGTCAGACAAAATACAGGAGGAAGGCAAACACTTCAGGGATGATCCTGCAAAAAGTGCCAAGTCCAACAATGAACAAGGTTTTTCAGAAATGTATCTCTTTTCTTTTCACCTATTGTTTTTAAACAGCTTTTCTACTAGTTGTTTATTCTTAATATGTTCAACAAGGTCCAGGCAGAATATTCAAACTTGAACAAAATGTTATTAGAAAGAGAGGAACTTTCAGTGATTTGAGATTGAAGGTCATACAGAAATTGTATTCACTTTGCTTTGCTGAAGGGTGTGGGGAAGGCACCTCCAGGCTTCACTCAGCTTATCGGCCAACTTGCAGTCACCAATAGAGGCACAAGTTGCTGTTTCTTTGCTGAACTTTGTTTTCATTGTTCAGAAATTTTTTGGGGTGTGAAGTGTCTTTGAAACTTAAAGTAGGACTCTTTTGGCACAATGTTTAGCTTAGTTAGTCTTGAGAAAGAAGGGACCAAGGACAGTTATGTAATTACACTTTATGATACCATTATAATGTTAAAATATTCCCTATTGTTCTGCCTTTTGAAAAGTATTATTGACATTATCTTGTTTATTTTGTTAATAGTTACTATTTATACTGTGTGTTCTAAACCATGATTTTAATTTTAATAAAACCTTAAGGTAATATCCTACTTTCCTAAGTTGTTGGGTGTGTCTATTCATGATGAAAGAGCATTTTGCTTCCATGAACTATCTCTGTGAAGTGTTACAAGACTATTTGTTAGCTAACAAACACCTCAGTTACGTAATGTGTAGTGGGTTTAGGAGTGGTTGCAATCCACCAGGATTTTGTCTCATATTGGTACACTGACCAAGTCATTACTCTCAAAGGGTCAATACCAATTCTGGGCGGTGTTCTGGAAAGAAGTACAGAAAACATGCTATTGGTGCCCAATGTGGGACATGATCTTTGAGTAATCTGGGATGAGTTGACAAATTCAAAATGTTACCAATTACCACAATTAGTCCATTGTAATATTGTTTTCCCCTCTATTTCAGATATGTGCACCTTCTCAGTTGTGGGCTATTCAAGAGCTTGACTTATACATGATAATACATCCAAACACATTAAAAATGTTACAGACCCTAAGGTGTTTTATTAGCTTTGTAAGTGCTTTCTTGTCACATTTTGGTACGTGCAACAAAAGAAAAATATTTCACAATGTCCAAATATACTACTCACACATGCGTATAATGGAAGTGCTATACTGACGGCCACTCAGAGTGTGTGGTTGACACTAAAGCGAACTACTCCGATTCTTTTGTTGCAGTCCAGGGAGTTTTGAAGATGGATACTTGAAGGCAGTACGGACATACTAAAGTTCTAGGTGATTACCCTGCAAAGCTGGCATGATTATACGTCCTACTACTTGTGCTTCAGTAGGTTGATCAATCTATTCCCACACATTGGCCCCGATTCACAAAGGTACACTGAGAGGAAAGTCAAACTTTCCGACTTTCAGTATTCACAAATGGCAATTACTACTCGTAAATGCCCTTAGTTACCAAAAGTTGAACTTTACGACTTTTTGCATTCACAAAAAGCATTTACAAGTAGTAAATGCCGTTTGTGAATACTGAGAGTCGTAAAGTTCGACTACGATTTTTGGTATTCACAAAAGGCATCTACTAGTAGTAAATGCCCTTTGTGAATACCGAAAGGCGTAAAGGTTGACTTTCCACTCAGTTTACCTTCGTGAGTCGGGGCCTTGGAGTTAAATCCAGCCTGATTCACAAAGGTAAACTTACACTTTTAGCTTAAGTTTACTATTTTTTGCTATTGACAAAAGTAAGTTATTAGCAGTGTATTTACGACTTCCATCTCTCCACTCTCCAGGAGGCTTTACCCTGAGTGCAGAGACTCTGCAGTCATAAATATACTACTCATAACTTACATTTGTGAACAGCAAAAAATAGCAAACTTACACCAAATATTTGGGTTTATCTTTGTCAATCAGGCCCCAAGTCTATTGCAATATTGCATATAAATGTGAAGGAATGAACACAACATTAAGTGTTCGGATGTGCAAGTGAATTGTGATTAGATATCAAACTGGACCCAGGGGCTTTCTGTCTGCTTGTGCTGCTGACACAGTTTATGAAATGCCATGAAACCTACACAACACAAATCTGCAAAAAGTAAATGTATTACAAAAATTTCAAATGTGCCGCTCAATTTTAAGTATTTGTGTTACTCATCTATTATCGGAATAAAACTATTTCTTCTGCAACTTTGTTTACAATTATTGTTTATTATCGGTACATGCATTTGGAACCTGTGGTTAATTATCTCATAACGCCTAAATAAGAGGTTTAAAATGCTTCTATAAAATTCTCCTTATATTTTCATTGGAAGTACTGAAACTATACAAGTTACAAAGTGTATTTAAATCAAACACCACTCTGGCTACAATGAGCTAAAACATCCAGAGAATGCCCTCATGTAAGAATACATAAATGTTTAAAGAAGGACACCTCATCAATTATGTTCCAAGGAATTTCAGCATGCTTCAAAAAATATTGTGCCTCCACAAGTCCATTCCCGGTGGACTGCGGAAGTGTTCACCTCTAATTAGCTCACAATTGTACATCTCCTAGCACAGTCTCCTGACCTGTAGAGCCACAGTACATGATCCCTCCAATTATACTCTCAGGAGGTAAGCCTCATGCTTAGATACAAGACTCATAAAGTTTGTATTAAATGCTGCAGAGCATTTGGCATCAGTATCAAAGCAACCTCGTTCCATACCTTAAGTATTCACCCCTGAATATTCCATGATTCCTTCACCTATAATAAATGTTTTGCACCATTGGAGAAGCGAATTGCAAAGTATCACAAAGGATATCAAACATGTATGCATCTGCATATCTTTGCATAGTGAAATTAGTATACAGAACTGTTGGACTTGGCCCTTTGGCAGGTTCACCCCAAAACCTTTTGCCTTTTTATGTGACCTGATACTAGTAGTTTTTGGCCTCTGAGCACTTTAGCACTGTGTCCCAGTGTAAAGTGCATGCACACTCTGAGTGCATGTGGTGAGATTGGCCTGCCCTCCCATAGGAATGCATGGCGGATATGTGTGACCATGGTAATTCCTGGTGTGAGAGGAGTGCAGGGGCGAGTTTGGTATGTGTGAACTCGTGAAAATAAATGCAGCGCGATGGTGTGCACCGATTTATTGTGACTGGTGGAGAAATGCCACCTTTAGAAGTTGGCACTTCTGTGTGCTGTGTGTCTGCCTGCATGATGTGGAACTGCATGCCTGGCTTGTGTTTGACAGGGGCTGGATGGCGTGGTTGGCTCCAGGAGCAAGGATGAGTCTGCCCAGTGGTGAATAGGGAGATCTGCATGTAGATGGGCGGGGGGAGTTGCACCTGGCACCTGAATAGGGCTGTGCCTTCCTTCCACAATGCTGGCTGTGGCCCCTGTGGTGCGTCTGAGCATCTAGCCCCCACCTGACAAAAGAGAGAGGAGCTGAACACAACAAGGTGCTCCAACGCTCCCCCAAACCAGTGCATCTGTTTTCCCCCCAGCCCTGTGCTGTGTGTGACAAAGGAAAGGGGTGTATAAATGTAGAGGCTGTGACCCCAGTGTTGTGCTGTGCTGATCCGGACGCTGGGGGCTGCTGCTGGACTCCAAGAGGAACAGCCACAAGGGACTGCCTCCCTGCTGGAGGGCCTTGTGTCCTGGCCTGCCTGAGCCCAGCCTTTTGCCCCCCCTTCCTCCTGAGGAAATTCCCCTGGACTTCCCTTCTGGTGCCTTGGGAGCGCGTTGCTTTTAATTTGGAAAGCGCTTGGTTTGTCATTTTGAGGAGCACTGTGTCTTCCTGTCCCTGAGGGCTCTTCACGTTTGCTTCAGGGAGCACTGGTGGCTGCAGCGCGAAGCTGCAACATGTGTGATCCCCCCACACTGCCTTTCTGAAGCGGTTGCCCACCCCGCATTTTGAGGACTTTGGCGGGTGTCCACCCCGCTTCTTTGCCGGTTTTTAATCATATTTAAAAAGCAGGTGCCCACCCCGCATAATTGCCGCTTTTTGGTTTGTTTTTGAGCAGGTGCCCACCTTGCTCATTCTTTTATAATTGTGTCCTAGCCAGTGCTCACCCCGCTCTATATTACAATTAGAGAGGGAGCCTACCCCTCATTTGCGCCGAATCACCGTTGCGGCCCGATCCCAAAACAGGAAGTCAGGCCCCGGACCTGACTGTGGGCGGGGCCTGCCGACGAACGCGAGATCCTCGCTGGCTCCATTTCCACCCCCCTCTGCTCCTGTGGCCGGAGGAGAGCTGCAGGAAAGGAGGAGAGGGGCTTCAATTTATCTTTGGGGCTCCTGTGGTGAAGGGAGAGCCCCGCATATTTCCTGCTGCCTCTGAGTCTGCCAGAGTGACCGGCGGGGCACCAGAGAAGACCGGGAGGTGGGGCTGACAAAGGAACACTGCCGGTGCCCTCCCCCTGCCACAACGTCATGACCCCGAGGAGCCTGGGTGAAGGGGCCTCCCCTCAGCATTGTTGGGGCCAGGAGCGCCCCCAAAGCAGAGCGGAGGAGAGGGAGGCGGCGCATCTAATGCCCGGGTGAGAGGGGTTAGAAAGGGAGCCTGAACTTGGTGACTGAGCCCCCCATGGGGCCCGCACGCACATGGTTGGTGCCATTTTTCGGGGCACATTGTCGGTGCTCACAGCTGCCCCGCTTGTCAGAGGGCAGCTGCAACGCATGGACAAAGGTTTGGTTTCCTTCTGAGTCCCAGAGCGGGACTCCAACGTCACTTGCACCGTGGTGCCAGCACCCTCTTGGGCCATTCCTTTTTAGAAGTCCCAGAGGGGGTCTTGGAGGCCATTTCAGTTCAAAAGTCCCAGTATGGACTCCTAAAGCCCCCGCAGTGCCAGTGCCACTTTCCCTTAAGGGTGCAAGTGGTGTGAAGAGCGGGGCCTAGAGGCACTGTAGTGCCAGAACTTGTTTTTGCCTAATTTCTCCAGCTGCCCTGCGAGAGTGCAGGCAGCTGCAATGTTTGGGCCACAGTTATTTTGTTAGAGTCCCTGTGGGGGACAGAGAATGCTGTGCCCATCTTTTGATTTCCAAGCTGCCCAGCAAGTACTGGGCAGTTGCCACATTTAGGCCTCATTTTTTGCGTTGGTGCGTGTGCAGCCAGCCCGGACATTATGGATATCGGGCATTTGAGTGCCTGTGTGAGGCCAGTTGGCCTGGGGCCAGTTTTCAGGTGCTGTGCCCCCACTTGAGGCACACTTTGTTTATGCCTAAATGTGATGTTTACTGCACAATGCCTTTATGCCCTGTTTTATACCTCTGAATGTGTTTTATGATTAGGAGGTTATTTTGCATATTATGGTTTATTCTAGTGAGATTGTTTCACTATGTGATTTATGCCTAATGTGATTAATATTGCATAGTGGGTTCCTAACTTTTACCAGTAGTTACTGGTTGTGCTCTACATTTATTATCTGTGCTACATTTACAATTGGTGATTTGTGATTGTTCTGACAGTGGCTCAATTGTCAGGTGTATATAATCCCCTGTAGATAGTGCACAGTGCCAGTTGGCACAGTGTATATGCGTGAATATGATCTAACGTGTTTATGGTAATACAAAGGCTGTTTTTATATATAACCTTGCGTGGAGCTCCTTTTGTGGTGACTAGAGTGCTGGTCTCTGCCTGGCTTTGATGCTAGCTTTAGCCAACCAGAGATCCCATTTCTAACAGGAACCATTTAATTGAGAAAAGCAGCACTTCACATGTTCATGAAACAAGTAATATACCTCTATAGCCTACTGCTGAGGGTTATATTGGTTGTAAAAGTCCCTCTAACAAAGTTCTAAGCCTGAGCCAGAGGCTCACATGAAAGAAAAACATTGAACATAGAGCCAGAAAGTCTGTACCAGTCATTATACTAGTCGTTCTTTGCCCTCTGCCACTTAATTGTCTTCAGTGGAACTCTCATCATTTACTGTAAACAGTAATTTGTGGGCTCTTTTGTAGCATTCCAGTTTCTCCACTAGCTGGAGCTTGAAGTTTGCTGCCAGTCCTCAGTTTATTGAAATGATGGTGCTGTCAGAATCCGAGTAGTCCTGTAGTCATGTTCCTTTTACCATAATTCACAAATACGTACTTGATTCTCATTAGAGGGCAGGTAGATTCATCCAAATCGCAGATATCTTCTTGAGGATTACTGGTCATAACTTTCTCTAAATAGGGCAAAGTCCCTCACCCTCCAGGAAGCATTATTTGCACTTTATGTATTTAGAGAATTCATACTATTTTTTGGGGAATGTGTTCCCCACACACCCCTAGCGTGTGCTATCTGTCACTATAATAACATGTGTATCTAATTTATAATATATGTCATTACTTTTTTTTCTTATTTGTAAAGCTCAACACTTAGGTAGATGCCCAACTTGTCCACTGAGCGAGTTTCATTAAACCAAGACTGGAATGTCCTACCATCAATTGACCAGGAAAGGGCCAAGTTTTCCATTATTTCCTAAACCTAGTAATATTATCAACTAAATGAATGTCAGGGGAAAAAGGTTCAATTGAAATGCAGCCAAATAAGAGGAGTGGCCTCCTGAATTGAACTTTCCTATTCATTTAGTTTTGGCTAAAGCCAAACTGCGGTATTGCAATTTGTGAGTAGGTCTGTAAAATACCACTCTGGTTTTGTGAGCAAAGCATACAAGTTTACAGATAAGCCTGGCCACTGCATTTTGAATTACCTGCAATTTAGTGAAAAGGTAATCAGCTTTGCCTTCAAAATAGAGCATTACCAAAGTCCAATATTCTAGCTATGAGGACCTGAACTATGGTTTTTCACCAAGCAATTGAGATCCATTTGAATATTCTTCCCAAAAACTTGAGAATGCTGAAGCATTTGCCACAAGTAGTTCTGACATGATCTTGCATAAAGAGTTGGTCATCAATGATGACCCTCAGGTTTTTTGCTGACTTCCTGGGAACGGGCATCCCCCCCTGGAGACATCCCAAATCCGATGTGCACTACAGAACAGAAGGATTTCTGTTAGTTTTGCATTGAGTTTTATGCAATGATTTCACATCCATTCCTCTACTTCAGTGATATCAACATGTGGGTATCACCTGCATAAGAAGTTGCCTAAAGGCCCAATTCCTGATAAAATATGTGGCTCGCCAGATCTTGCAATAAGCCAGGATAGGAGCTCATTTCCATCTGGTCTTTGTGATTGATGTCTTTTGAGCTCTACTGGCTA
This sequence comes from Lissotriton helveticus, assembly GCF_964261635.1. Taxonomy (NCBI): domain Eukaryota; kingdom Metazoa; phylum Chordata; class Amphibia; order Caudata; family Salamandridae; genus Lissotriton; species Lissotriton helveticus. The sequence goes on along the minus strand of NC_136067.1, from coordinate 796,546,788 downwards.
TTCAAGTGTGCATTACCTTGTGCCTATTAATAACTCTTTTGTTCAGAATGACTTCTAACATACTTTGGTTTAATTCAGAACTTTCTAGTCACCTTTTGCTCCAAGAGAGTCTTTCGAACTTTTTTATCCAGTGAATAGAACAGGTACTTTGTGAGAATTAATTTGACTACAAAGGAACACTCCATGTTTTTAATTTAGAAAGTATTTCTGCTGGTACAATTTGTTTTTGTAGCCATTTGAAGTCAAAGTAAAGATCTGTTCATCATGTTACCGCTTAGCGTAGTATTGCTGGATCAGACATCTTGCTAGGCCAGTTGCTTTTCTTTTTACATGACACAAAAGGATGTTATACATTTTGTAGATGGAGACAGTACAGTAAACCACAGCAGAACATCCTCACACTGGTGCTGTGAATACAGAGCACCTGGGATAAGGAAATTTGATCTCAGAAATTTATAGGTATAGAAGAGTTGCATGAATACCTTACCAGGGCCATATTATACAGTATGCCTTCTGGGTGCATCTGCTTTGTACGCCTGAGTGTAAAACTCTGCTGCACTCATAAAATTTGCAGAATTTGGAGGCGCCTCACTATGGGGCCCAGTAGTGGTCACCGCTGGCCCGGCGGTGGCGATCCGTATTAGGATGGCTGGGGGATCCGCGGTGGACATAAAGACCGTTGTCCGCTTTCCTGCCGGTTGATGAGGCGACCTGTGGAAACCATGGTTAATATGGTGGCGGTGTTTGCAAGACACCACCATCCATATTACGATCACTGTGTAAAAGCATGTTGTCTTTGCATTTGGGGACCCGTAGTGGGCCCCCAGAAAGTTGAGGGGGTGGGAGGTGCACAAGGGGGGTGCCCCCTGCATTGGCATGGGCAAAGTGGCAGGCACCGCATGGTGTCTGTCAGCTTGTGCATTCCAACGCATGATGTGCATACCCCGCATTGTGGCGGGCGGTGCTGTGAGCCCCGCCCACCACAATGCATGGAATAGGGGTTGCCACCGACATGGTGGCGGTGGCAATCTAATTTCAGGTGAAGGAACGCTGCACCCCTTGCAGACGGCCCCACATTCCGTTACGGTGCCGCCTGCCAATATAATAGAGCCCTATGTGAAGAGCGCAGAGTTACAGAAAAATCCCACCATCTGCCACATGTCGGCATGCTCAGCACTTATTTTAGCTCACAAAACGCTGTGCATGGGAAAGCGGAGATCAGCTGGGTCAGAGAGGCTACTGGGAGACTACAACTACCATCTACCCAAGTGCCTAGAGGTGCTTTAAAGCACCGATGCCGGCCCACAGCGTGGTGTAGCCTGCAATGCGCTGTGCCTGTGCCTGGGGGAGCGAATATCAGCTGGGGCAGAGTGCCAACGGTAGAGGCTACAACTCCCATCTTCCCAAGTGCCTGGAGGCGTTTGAAAACACCTACGCCTACCCGTGGTGCAGTGTAGCCCGCAAAACGCTGTGCCTGTGCCCGGGGGAGCAGAGATCAGCTGGGGCAGAGAGCCAATGGGAGAGACTACAACTCCCTTTTTCCCAAGTGCCAGGAAGTGCTTAAAATTACCAATGCCGGCCAGTGGTGCAGGCGCGAGCAGGAAAACTCCCGGGCCACACCCAGGCTGAGGGCGGGCCCCACCACACTCGGAGGAGGCTGGGCTTGGCCCCCCCTAACGTCTTAGCTCTAAAAACATGGGGAAAAGAAAGGCCACTCTGGATGATCAAGGTGTGGACGTCGTATATACTTTGAATTCTTTCCTGCTTAAAGCGACAGGCGTGCTGTCGAAAGAAATTGAGAGAGCGGAGGGAAGACTGTCAGGAGGTGAGGTGGATTTTGTACCCCCATTACCCCATAATCCTGAAACAAATGTGGATGAACGATTAGATGCTGGTAGTGTCTCACTTACTCAAACTGAGGCCCAAATATTAATTCCCGAATCCCAAGCCAATGGTATGGTCGGGAAAAACACTCCTGACTCCCCTATGGAACCACCTGTAAAAAAAAAGAGGGGATAGGCCGCAAAGACTGAATAAAACAACTGCTGGTCCGAGTGGGAGAAAGGGTTCTCCTATGAAGACTATGGCCCTGGGAAGTCTGTAAACTCCACACAAGAATTGGAAACTATCCTGGCACGTTTACTACAACCTGTAAAAAGAGGCTCGATCGTATTGAGGCTGAGATAGCAAACATTTGTGAAAGAGGGAGATGTGCCTATGCCTGCACATGTAATAGCAGGACAGCAGAACCCATACTAAGAGTCAATCATGCATGGCAGTGTAAATGTAACAGGTCTTCACACATTAACTTGCAGCCTGTGCTTGTCTCTGAGAGTCGGCCGGATACTTCAACTACCCTTGCTATTAGAGAAAGTTCTGCAAATGTGGGGAAGGTGCATAGTGTCGATAATATTCCTGGTATGGCTGATTCATTAGCAATGAGTAATTTAAATAACTATTGACCTAGTGAAAAATGTCCACCTTCTAGTGATCCCCATCCCCTTGCCAATCCTGGTCAGCCCACTACTCATTGTGAAGTACCCTTCCAAAATCATCAACAAATACATTCACATAACAGTGCAGATTCTATTGGACAGACACAGGTTGCCAAACGGGAAGATCAGGGACATCAGGGACTATATCAAATCCATCACAAGTTTAACCTTCACCTCCCCCCAGTTGCATGCCACTTCATGATGATTTTAGTAAATACCCCACCTTTGCATTATAGTCAGATGGAAACCACACATCAATTGATGAATAAAGCATCTCACTGGCTGACTAAATTTGTTCAAAACCATGAATCCCCTAATGTTGCAAGTCATATCATCATAGCAAGAAGAGTTCCCTGGGTTGGTAACACTCCAAAAACAATTGGGGGGATTGTGTAGTAATTAATTTTAAGAATAAACATCTTGTGAAAAGTCTCCTTGATCTGACCGCTAATTCTCTTGTTTCATCTACGCAAATTCACCGTTGGGCATTAATCATCTAGCCAGGAGGATGAATACTACTCCTGGTCCTTTTGTCCCCCCCCCTTCCCCCGCATCTAGTTATGCCACTAACAAATAAATGTACTCCCCTGGAGGACCTTGAAGCATGTGATTGACATAAGGATGAGACGCAGTACCAGCAGAACCATCAGGAGCTGACACTATGAAAGCTTTAGTCTGAAATTTAGCGGGGCTGAGGTCCAAGATGGAAAATGAAGATTGGTCTCTGATTATCAATCGTTATGACCTAGTGTGCCTACCAGAAACATGGGAAGTGGGCGCACTGCATTTTGATGGGTATCGTGCAATTCATTCACCTGCAGTTCCGTCCCGGTCAGGAAGAACTAGAGGAGGCTTACTAACGCTGATAAGAAATTTCATGTGTGTAAGGATAATTGAAGGTAGATGTGCAGTCCTCTTATTACCATTTAATAGTATGTAGTGGTTCTGGTGTGGGGGATATGCTCCTAATCAATTATTCTAACAACTATTTTGAAGGCAATATGGCAGAGGTCATCTACTCACTTGAAAAAAATATTGAAAAAGTAATAAGCACCTATTATACACCCTTACATATAGTGTGGGTGGGTGATTTTAAAGCTCATTGCTGCCCAAAAATCACAACACTGCTATGTGGATTGGTAGATGAAGAAGGGGTTACACCTTACTATCTTACACACAATCCATATGGGTATGCACTGAACAGACTCTTGGTTACAAGAAATCTGGAAACTCTCAACCCTGTAGATGAGTAAACGGGCACTTTGGAAAAAACCTTTGGGGACTCAATACAGGGATCAACGCTAGATTATTAAGTGGTTGCGACCCCTTTTAAGAGATTGTTTAATCAGATAGGAACCTCTGTGTCAATTATTTGTGATCAAGTTGCATTGACTTTTATAATTCAATGGAAGGGATGTTTTAATAGCAAAGTTACAAAAGTTCCAGCACCAAGAATAGCAAGAAGAAATGGCATAGAGTTAAAGTGGAAAAAATAAACAAAGACATTTTACTCCCTTCTGTAATTGGGAGTGCTCAGAAAGAAATTGTAACGTCTTGATTTGTATAGTGACCCCCAAAGTATAGTCCGGGCTTTTGTCTCACTCCTGGGTGTTTTATAAGGAAATGTAAAATTCAAAACTGAAGGATGTTTAGTAAAGACTCCATGCTGGTTTGATACAGCCTGTACATCAACCCTTAATAGCAAAGGAATACTGCCTTGGTTAGCCTTTTTCGAGCCCAATATAAAACATGCAGGCGGGAGAGACTCATGTCCTTAAAAGAGGAGGCTTGGGAAAAATTAGAGTTTGCCTCACTATTAAAAAGCTCTGAAGAGTTCTGGGAGGTAGTTAATTCACCGTTTCCGAGTCAAGACACAGATCCTTCCCTAAGCATACATGTGGGGAAAGATGCTTAGGTGGACCATTATACCACCATATTTGGGTTAGCTGCAAATAGGGTAAATATGAATGATTACCACCCAAATTGTGACATAAGTATCCCCATTTCTTTCTCAATGATACAAGTGGAAAATTGCCTCAAACAATGCAGTAGCACAAAGGCTCCAGGCCCTGACGGTTCCCCTATAGAATTTTTTCTTTGAACACTCAGGTCTCTGGATTCCATTCCTGACTAATGTTTTTAATGCTATAGCTAAAAGTGGCCACCCGGCCTCATGGAAAACAACATTAAGTGTCCCAATATTTAAAAAAGGGGATAAAGCACTCCCTAAGAATTATAGGCATATCTCTCTTATAGATGGAACATGTAAATTACTGGGCCGCTTGCTGTTAAAAAGACTTCAGGAATGGGCTGCTGATAAAAATATTTTAATTCCTGTCCTTTATGGTTTGAAAAAAGGAATGGGGACATTAGATCAGTGCCTACATTTTAGTCTAATCGCAGCAAAGTATACCCAAGCCAAAGATGGAACCATTTTTATGGCGTTCATGGATCTTTCCGCTGTGTTTGATTCTGTTTCGCATAAGAAATTATGGATCATTTTTAAAGAGATGGGAGTGGAAGAAAACATTCTACTCCCTGTACACGGCATGAGTTAGGTTTGAGCACCTAGGGTGAATGCACAATAGGGTGAATGCACAAGGTCCTTCCCAATCCTTCGAGGGGTTAGGGAAGGTTGTGTCTTAGCCCCTTTTATTTTTTCATTGTATATTAATGGTGTGGAATCAGCAGTGATCTCTGAGGTGCCTGATGTACCCAAGGTAAATAACAAAAAGCTGTCCATACTGCTATATACTGACAACGTCGTATTGGTTGCAAGTACAGATATAGTTCTGCAAAAACGAATAAATATTTATGTGTCATATATGGCGGAACTAGATTTATAAGTAAATGAAACAAAAACAGTTGTCTTAATAGTAGGGAAGCAGCCAAAAAAATTACCAGCTTTTTTTTATTGCTAAATGGAAAATCGAAACAACGAAATCATTGTTTTACTTAGGGGTACGTTTTAATAGTGAAGAGACCTGGACAAACGTGGTTGAAAACAAATGTAATGCATTTAAAAAGAATACCATAGCTATTCATTCATTTTCAAAAACATCGGGCACAAAACTACTGGAACCAATTAAAAAAATGTATGGCGCCAAAACAGAAAGAAAGACAGGTTCTTCAAAAAGCTGCTCTCCCTTCTGAAAGGTTGCTCTAATTATATTATGCACCAAGAGTTGAATGTCCCATTTATATCTGATCTGATTTTTATAGCTCTGATACTACTTTGGCACTCAATTTGATCCAGAGATACAATGGGACTCACTCAAAATATTATCCAAGATGGCTTATCTCTTGATAAGGCGCTTCAGGTCCCAAGGTTGCATTATGTAAAGAAAACATTGTTGAACCTGGATTTAGGGACCTTATACACACATCCACTTACATGTTGGGTATGTCAAAGGTGGAAATTAAAACATGTCCTAAAGAATATAGGGTAAAAAAAGATATGGTATAAGCTGTAATAAAACCATGGTGGCATTATATCTGCCACTTCCATCTATCTCAGGGGAAGCAAATTCATATTTGCCATCAGTGACAAATGCGCAACATAGATTTGTACTCCTGAGATTCAGACTAAATTGTATTCTGTGCATGCTGGCCTTCCCATCAAGGATGTACTCAGTTAATGAACTGTCAGTTTGCTTTGGGATGCCACATCTATTCAATCTAATTTACATTTCATATTCTATTGCCAATTGTATTCTTGTCTACGGAAAAAGTATATTTGTCCATTGTTTTTAAAATATAAATTTGTACAATGTCGCCCAGCCTTGTTCTTTCTCCAAATGCTACCAAATCCTTATGTAAACTTTTGTGTTGCATCATACTTATGTATGGCTTTATCAAAAAGGAGACTAATGAGATGACAGATTGTATTTTAAGTGAAGATGGCACTATTTAGCACCTTATATGGCACATTCTTTGGTGATAATTGCTTGAAAATAAGTCATATTTAGCATTGTACTAAGCACTTTATAAGGTATTGAATGAATTTTACATACTTTAATCAATGTCTTGGAAAATGTTTTTATATGGCTCCTAACAGCTTCTTATCATGTGTTTCTTAACAAAATGTACTGGTGACATATTGCACTTTAAATGAACGTGGCACTGTTAAACACTTTATAAGGCATGTTGTTTGGTGAACATTGATTGTAAATGAGCCATTCCCAGTATTGCACTAAGCACTGAGTGCATTTTGTATGTCTTAAACAATGTCTCTGCAAATACGTTTATATGGTTCCTATCTGTCTTTTACTTTGTGTTTTTTTTAACAATGTTTACTTGTGATGTATCATCATTTTAACAGATGATTAATGTATTTTCTTTGCACTTTTATGATCTTACTGCTTAAGATTAAATAAAGTTATATTGATGGATTGATTGACTTGTTTTGGCGCTTGCCGGCAAGCGCTTTGAGACTTGCCGTTCGCAGGTGAGTGCACACAAGATTTGCTGCCCTCCAGAGCGAGTTCCAGCACTTTTTTTTTTACAAAAGCCAGTGTGAGCAGCTTCAGCTGCACATCAAGCAGATTATCTCCTTGAGAAGCATCTAAATCTACTTGAAATTATATTTTCAAGTTCATATTCTACCCCAACAGACCATTTAATTTGCGTTTTAGTGCAAGAATCCTTTTTTACTCCACTTTTTTTCCAACAAGGAGGAAGTGGCCCAGAGACGCCAACTTCCTCTTCCTGTCCAGCAGGCTTCTCCCAGTGCTTTATTCATCTTCTGGTCACTTTTCATTTGGCTTGACTACTGAAATGATCACTGCATATATACCATTGGATTTATGTACTTTGGTTTTGTAATATCACAAGTAAAAAAGCTGTTGTGTAAGGGGTGTTATTTGTTTGATAGAGGGCATGCAACAGGATTTATTTGTACTTTTATTACATTTTAAAAATGTATTGTGATGGATGGCCTGCAGTTTCAGTAGGGACCTAGTTATTGTTTTACATTTCATTTTTCTTCTATTGTAAAGGAAAAATGTTGCACAGTTCAGTACATTTTCTCAATGTTAATTAATTCATTTGCAATGCTAATTTATTTTACTCCCAGTACTAGTAATGGGTGAATGAAGCAACTGTTGTTGTGGTGCCTATAGAATTGATAAAAACATTTAGGCCAGGGGTTGTATTGGAATAATTAAACAAATAGTTTTTTGGGGGGGCATTTAATGTTTTTTCTGCTAAACGTATATAGGTGGGATAATATATATTTGATGCCTTGGGAGAATCTGTGTTGTTGTACAATTTGACAGCTCTGTTACTTTGCATTTTTCTCATTGCTGAATTAATGCTAGTGTTTTCTTCAGTGTTACCATGCCTCCTTTCTCTGGCCAGTGTGTGAGTGTGTTTATCATAGGCCACCTCCTGTCTTTGTTGCCCATGCCATGGGGCCAGGGTCCATTTTGCATAGTTAGTGTCTATAGGCCTGCATGTCTTCTTTGTTTTCCATGCCTTCTTGCTTGTTGTTTGACCATGTAGCCGCTTGCCATTTTGTGTAGCCAGCCAGTGTGCTTTTTGCCAAAGGCCGGCATGTATTCTTTGTTCTGGCCAGGCCTTCTTCCCTGCTGTTGTTATTCGACCATGTGGGCAATGGCCATTTTGTGTAGCCAGCCTGCATGCTTTTGTCATAGGCCTGCCTGTGTTTTTGTTGTAGCCATGCCTCCTTGCTGTTTGCTGGTGTTTGATCAAGTGGCCGGGGGGCATTTTGTGTAGCCAGTCAGTGTGCTTTTGCCATAGGCATGCAAGCATTGTTTGTTGTGGCCATACCTTCTTGCTTGCTGTTGTTATTAGACCATGTGGGCAACAGACATTTTGTGTAGCCAGCCTGTGTACTTTTGCAATAGGCCTGCACTTGTTCTTTGTTGTGGTCATGCCTTCTTGCTGGTTATTGTTGTTTGACAATGTGGCCAGTGGCCATTTTGTGTAGCGAGCATGTGTGCTTTTGCCATAGGCCTTCATGTGTTCTTTGTTTTGACAATGACTCCTTACTTGTTGTTGTTGGTTGACCATGTGTCCGGCGGGTATTTAGTGTAACCAGGCAGTGTGCTTTTTGCCATAGGCCGGCATGTATTCTTTGTTCTGGCCAGGCCTTCTTCCCTGCAGTTGTTATTCGACGATGTGGGCAATGGCCATTTTGTGTAGCCAGCCTGTATGCTTTTGTCATAGGCCTGCCTGTGTTTTTGTTGTATTTACAACAAGGGGTGGTGATGGACAGAGTCTCTGAATTAAGCAGAATACTCTCACCCAGTCAAGAGATCAGGGCTAGATCCAACACCGTTCTTTAGCTCATTGCACCATCCCAGTTTCAGAACCTGGCTGTATGCAAATTAGTCTGTCCCTGGCCCAGTGCATCATGGGAACAGGGCAGACCAGACTACAAAAGCCAATTCTTACACTGGGAAGGAAACAAGCTTCCGGGGACCGGTTTCTGGCATTTCAGCCGTCTTCGGCCCGGCTTGCTTGAATCCTGATGGTGCAATGAGCAAGGGACTCACATCTGAGTATACCCTTCCACGCTTATGGTGGACAAAAATATTTACAACAAGGGGTGGTGATGGACAGAGTCTCTGAATTAAGCAGAATACTCTCACCCAGTCAAGAGATCAGGGCTAGATCCAACACCGTTTTTTAGCTCATTGCACCATCCCAGTTTCAGAACCTGGCTGTATGCAAATTAGTCTGTCCCTGGCCCAGTGCATCATGGGAACAGGGCAGACCAGACTACAAAAGCCAATTCTTACACTGGGAAGGAAACAAGCTTCCAGGGACCGGTTTCTGGCATTTCAGCCGTCTTCGGCCCGGCTTGCTTGAATCCTGATGGTGCAATGAGCAAGGGACTCACATCTGAGTATACCCTTCCACGCTTATGGTGGACAAAAGTATTTACAACAAGGGGTGGTGATGGACAGAGTCTCTGAATTAAGCAGAATACTCTCACCCAGTCAAGAGATCAGGGCTAGATCCAACACCGTTTTTTAGCTCATTGCACCATCCCAGTTTCAGAACCTGGCTGTATGCAAATTAGTCTGTCCCTGGCCCAGTGCATCATGGGAACAGGGCAGACCAGACTACAAAAGCCAATTCTTACACTGGGAAGGAAACAAGCTTCCGGGGACCGGTTTCTGGCATTTCAGCCGTCTTCGGCCCGGCTTGCTTGAATCCTGATGGTGCAATGAGCAAGGAACTCACATCTGAGTATACCCTTCCACGCTTATGGTGGACAAAAATATTTACAACAAGGGGTGGTGATGGACAGAGTCTCTGAATTAAGCAGAATACTCTCACCCAGTCAAGAGATCAGGGCTTGATCCAACACCGTTTTTTAGCTCATTGCACCATCCCAGTTTCAGAACCTGGCTGTATGCAAATTAGTCTGTCCCTGGCCCAGTGCATCATGGGAACAGGGCAGACCAGACTACAAAAGCCAATTCTTACACTGGGAAGGAAACAAGCTTCCGGGGACCGGTTTCTGGCATTTCAGCCGTCTTCGGCCCGGCTTGCTTGAATCCTGATGGTGCAATGAGCAAGGGACTCACATCTGAGTATACCCTTCCACGCTTATGGTGGACAAAAATATTTACAACAAGGGGTGGTGATGGACAGAGTCTCTGAATTAAGCAGAATACTCTCACCCAGTCAAGAGATCAGGGCTAGATCCAACACCGTTTTTTAGCTCATTGCACCATCCCAGTTTCAGAACCTGGCTGTATGCAAATTAGTCTGTCCCTGGCCCAGTGCATCATGGGAACAGGGCAGACCAGACTACAAAAGCCAATTCTTACACTGGGAAGGAAACAAGCTTCCGGGGACCGGTTTCTGGCATTTCAGCCGTCTTCGGCCCGGCTTGCTTGAATCCTGATGGTGCAATGAGCAAGGGACTCACATCTGAGTATACCCTTCCACGCTTATGGTGGACAAAAATATTTACAACACGGGGTGGTGATGGACAGAGTCTCTGAATTAAGCAGAATACTCTCACCCAGTCAAGAGATCAGGGCTAGATCCAACACCGTTTTTTAGCTCATTGCACCATCCCAGTTTCAGAACCTGGCTGTATGCAAATTAGTCTGTCCCTGGCCCAGTGCATCATGGGAACAGGGCAGACCAGACTACAAAAGCCAATTCTTACACTGGGAAGGAAACAAGCTTTTGTTCTGGCCAGGCCTTCTTCCCTGCTGTTGTTATTCGACGATGTGGGCAATGGCCATTTTGTGTAGCCAGCCTGTATGCTTTTGTCATAGGCCTGCCTGTGTTTTTGTTGTAGCCAAGCCTCCTTGCTGTTTGTTGGTGTTTGATCATGTGGCCGGTGGCCATTTTGTGTAGCCAGCCAGTGTGCTTTTGCCATAGGCATTCATGCATTGTTTGTTGTGACCATGCCTTTTTGCTTGCTGTTCTTATTAGACCATGTGGGCAACAGACATTTTGTGTAGCCAGCCTGTGTGCTTTTGCCATAGGCCTGCATGTGTTATTTGTTGTGGTCATGCCTTCTTGCTGGTTATTGTTGTTTGACAATGTGGCCGGTGACCATTTTGTGTAGCCAGCATGTGTGCTTTTGCCATAGGCCTTCATGTGTTCTTTGTTGTGCCCATGCATCCTTCCTTGTTGTTGTTGGTTGACCATGTGTCCGGCAGCTATTTAGTGTAACCAGCCAGTGTGCTTTTTGGCATAGACCTGCATGCATTATTTGTTGTTGCCATGCCTCCTTGCTTGATGTTGTTGTTTGACCATGTGGCCATTTTTTGAAGCCAGTAAGTGTGCTTTTGCATTAGGCCTGCATGTGTTCTTTATTGATCAACTTCTTTGTTGTTTGACCATGAGGCCGGTAGCCACTTTTTGTAGCCACCTTTTTTCCCAGTTTCAAAGCAATTTTCTGTGGTGATTGATAGGAGAGGCCTATGCCTTTTTGTTTGTGTGAATTATTTTACTTTTTCCTGATATCAGTTTAATAATATGCTTGAGGCTTAGTTGCTCTCAGTATATGTATTGTATATTATGATTATAAACAGTGTTTTTTGTTGTTGTTTTTTTTGGTTAAAAACTTTTATTGAGCAGCAGAAATCATATTTACAAACACGGGCCTACAACCACACGGGCCGGCCGCTAACAGCAAGGCATGGTGCAGTATAAGACAATCAGTGGTCGAAACCCCAGCGGTCAGGCGAGAACAGGATACAAAACGCCGCACAGAGTGTAAAGCAGGATAGAAAACTTTTCTTATTTTAGAAAAAACTAAAAGGAAACAAACACAAAAACAAAGGCGAATAGCGTAACGGATAGAGTCAGCCCATGAGGGGGGAAGCTCACAAATGGGAGATACAAAATTGCAATCAATGAAACGAGTCAGGGTGGGGGGACAGAGGGGAGGTCAAGCAAGCCATATGAATAATGAACGAACTTATGGGAATGCCAAGTCAGGGGGACAAGGGGACATCAGGGGTATCCACCAGGGGAGGAGTACAAATGTTCCCACGATAGGCGTTCCACTGACACCAGATCTTCGTCCATGCCCTTGGTCTGCCCCTAGCTGTGTATACCGTCTTTTCCCTGAACATAGACCAGTCCATATTTTCTTCCCACACAGACACGGTAGGGGGTCTGTGCGAGCCCCAAAGCTGAGCTATATCTCGTTTTGCAACCATGTACCCCAGGGTCGCCCATCTCGTCTGGGCCACTGTGTAATCGTTGGGTTCCCACACGTTCAGCAAACACCTCCGGGCCTCAGGCAACAGGGCAATCCCAGTAACATCAGCCATCACCGCAAGCACTTTAGTCCAATAATCAGCCACCTCCGAACACTCCCAAAGGATATGGAGAAACGTAGCACTCATCCCACACCCACGCTTGCACAGCCCATCCGGGGAGAAACCCATCGCAACCAAACGAGGACCGGTAACGTACACCCGGTGCAATATCTTAAGCTGGACGAGACGGAGACGGGCGGGAATGGCGACCTCTTTCGGGGAAGACAGAGCCGATTGCCAATCTTCGTCGTCCAATTCCAGCCCGTCTCCAGTCCACACTTCTCTAAGCCGGCCGAGCTGATCCGCTCGATTGTTGATCAACTTCTTGTAGATCAAAGAGATAGTGCTATCAGGGAGATGACCGTCAAGTATACGATCTTCAAGGGGGGAGGATTCAGGGATGGCGGCACCGGAAACTAGAACCGAAGTCAGAGCATGACGGACCTGCAAGTATCTAAAAAACTCTCTGTCACTCAATTCATATTCATTCCGAAGGGCCTCGAAGGATTTCACTGCTCCGTTCACCCAAAGGTCACCCACTCTACAGATACCAATCATGTCCCAGCGGTCAAACCCCTTCGTAGTCCAGAGACATCCCAAACGTTCCGACGCATAAAGTGGAGTCGCCAGCGTGACTCGATCAACCCAGCCCATGCTCACATTTGCAGCTCGCCACACATTAACTGCAATCCTAGTCGGTCCCGTAAGGTGAAGCCCAGCCGCCCTGGAATAGAGCACTCTATTGAAGTCTCCACCCGGCAATTGAAATTTGTCCATCTCAAAAGCCGGATTCGGGCCGGGTGAGTATACCGAATGGTTGATGGCGGACAACTGGGAGGCCCAATAATATCTTCTGATGTCAGGAAGTGCCATACCCCCATCATACCAAGGGATGGTGAGCTTCGCAAGGGCAATGCGTGGACGCCCGTCCCAAATCAGCTGTCGCTGTAAACCCTCCACCTCCCGGAAATAACTAGTAGGGATGTCATCAAAAGAATTCTGGAGTGCATAAAGAAATCGAGGTAGGGACATCATCTTGAAGAGGGCGGCCCTGCCCAGCGGCGACAAAGGTAATTTACGCCACCGGGTCACGTCCAGCCTCAATCTACGAAGTGGGGGAAGGAGATTGCGTTCGAAGCGGAGCGACGAGTCCAGTGTAATAAAAATCCCCAAATATTTAAAGCCCGATTGAGTAACCTGGATGGGAAATCTATGTGGTAGCGGAGGCAAGCCGCCAGAAATAACATACACACAGGATTTAGCCCAGTTTATAATCAAGTCAGAGTTCTTGCCGAACGAGGTAAGGACATCAAAGAGGACATTCAAAGATTTAAGCGGGGAGGTAAGATAGAGAAGAATGTCATCGGCGTAAAGCGAAACACGATCCTCAAAGTCAGGGGACCCCCGTATACCTTTGATAGACGGCTCCCATCGGAGCCACGCAGCTAGCGGCTCCAATGCGAGAGCGAAAAGCAGCGGAGACAAGGGACATCCCTGCCTGATCCCCCTACCAAGGGAGAAGGGTACCGACACTCGACCGTTAACAACGACCTGCGCCAGGGGATTGGTATACAACAGTTTCACCCATCCGATAAACTCAGGGCCGAAACCAAACTTCACGAGGGCAGCCCAAAGGTAGGGCCACTCTATCGTGTCGAAGGCCATCGAGGCGTCCAATGAAGCCAAAATGGCCGGTTCCGTCAGTGACCCCGCTCTCGCGAGGACTCCATGTAGGCGCCGCAAGTTAAGGGATGTGTTCCGGTGCGGGATGAATCCGGACTGGTCCGGATGAATCAAGTCACCGATGACCACCAGCAGACGAGTGGCAAGAACCTTGGCTAGCACCTTAGGCTCAACGTTTAACAGGGAGATGGGCCTATATGACGCACAAAGGTCTCGGGGTTTACCTTCTTTAGGAATAATCACTATCGTGGCCAGGCGCTGGTCATAGGGGAGTGTGCCTAGATCACGAGATTCCCGAAACATCGCTCGAAGATAGGGCGCAATCTTATCAGGCCGCAGCTTGTATAACTCAATCGGCAGGCCGTTCGGGCCCATGGCCTTGCCTGAACGGAGAGATCGAATAGCCGCCGCTATTTCGTCCGTAGAGAACGGGGCATCCATAGACACCCGCTCCACCTCGGAAAGGCAAGGCAGATCTATGTCACGCAACAAGAAGTGGGAGTCATCTTCGTCCCTAGCCGACACCGGGGAGTAAACAGTACGGAAATAATCCGCAAAACATTCCACTATCTCAACCGGGTCAGTCACTCGCACACCATCCAAAGTATGAATCACAGGTACAACACGATTCGCTCTTTCCTTCTTGTCCAACCAGGCAAGCAATTTACCCGCCTTATCCCCAACATCGTAAAGTCGGCCCTGTTGTTTATAAACAGTGTTTTATGTTATTTCTTTGCATTTTTCACCTGCACCTCCTTCCCTCCCAAGTCCCAACAGGTTTTTCATACTCCCCTAGTACATCAGCAATTTTTATATATTTTTTTGCTAAATTGTATTTATATTTTCCCGCCATCCACCAACCCCTTGCCTGCCATGGGTGCACAACACCATTCATTTTTAATGATTATTCAATTTTCCCCTGCACCACCCTAACTGCAATATGTGTCTCCCTACATGCACATGGAACAAACAGTTATATCTGTATGTTGTTTTTGTTATCCTTCCTGGTTGTAAATGAAATATTATGTTATGTGGGTGTGTGGATACATTGTATTGTGGTTACTTATTTATAACTTAAGAAACCACACTAAATTACATTGTCTTTGTCTGTAGTAATTCAAACTGCAACAATATTTATGTTTCACTAGTTTTTTTGTTGCTTGTTTGCTTTTAGGTGCACAAAAGAAGAGACATCACCCACAGTACTGCCAAACAGAGGGTCTGTACACATGACCACACAGTACGTGACTTCAGTCCTCCAATCTGTTCAGCGTGTGCATCTAAGTGTCACAGCCAACTTACAGCTTCAATATGGCCCTAAAGAAAGGTTCTGCCAAGAAAGTGGCCGGTGATAAGTTGCAGGTTCCCACCACTGGCATGTCAGCCCAAACCTTTTTCAGGAAAAATCATGTGCCTGCCCCATCGGCCATTGGTGAGCAAGCTGGGAGCAGCACTCTTGCATCAACGGGCCCTGACCAACCTTGGCCCAAGCCCATGTCTGGCAGGAGGCAGCTACTGCAATCATGGCAACACTAATGAGCTGTGATGTTGAACTGGATTTGTCTCTTTAGCAAAGTAATACCCAATCATTTGTGAAAAATCAGCTAAGTGGATAACAACAGCTGCAGCCGACAATAGTAGATCTTCCTGAAGTAGGAGCAGAATAGGATATTGAGCCTCCCACTGAGCAAGAAGAACCTACTCTTTCAGAAAATCAATTACTTCCAGATCTCCAGCAAGAATGCCCCATCTTCTCCAACCCCACCTTCTGAAGATCAAGACTTGATTCAGAACCCTTCTAAGTCCGAGGAGAAGTAAGGGAAAAAGAAATACCCTTAAAGCCTTAGAACTATGGATGAGGAGGAGGATGACAACCAAATCATCCTCATGGATCCTAGCACAGAGGACACCAATGTTACCCCTCCGCATCCTGCTCTGAATGATGATTCACCGATACCACCACCAGCTCCCATATTTGCAAGGCCCCTGCGACCGGCATCAACTACTTCAGTAGAATTAGAAACTGCTGAGAGGCAATCGTCGACACGCCCCCTACCTCCACTTCTTCGGTCATGGACAGTGACACCATTAATCCAATGTGAAAGCTGACCTCCCCATTTTAGGATTTCTTTACGGTTAGCAAGCATGAGGTTAACATTGCCATATGCTGATACACACTATTTGTCCTGGAGGTCAAACGACCCATATGAAAAAAAAGGACGCAATCCGCATCTTAAAGAAATAGCTGCAGGTGGTGTTGGTGACTGTATTGAAAGCATGAATCTGCACTGATCATGGCGAAAGATGAAGGTGATGAGGAAGAATGGGATGAAATCTCTACTTAAAGAAGCCCTGTACCCAGCAGTGCACCATTGTCAAATCAGTAATACTGAAATGGAACAAAGACTCAGAGTCAGATGGAGACACCAGAGCAATATCATACAGTGACTGCCCCGAGATTTGCATTGAGACCACCACATTCTTCTCTCCAGATTTCACCAGCGTCTGTGGCACCAGAAAACAAAACTATCAAGGCTATTATTACTACTATGTTTAGGCAGGAGGGGCAACACAACCACTTGATGGCACATTTTTACAATGGGAAGATGGCTAAAATGTAAGAGCTAGATCTCCTCCCTTTTTATTTTGTGGGTTTTCTATAGTTTGTGGCAGCCATCTGCTCAAAATGGAAGGTTTCTATCCAACCTGGACAACTTTGCAGCAGAGTACTGTTCAAAACTTTCCTTCTGAAGACAGTTAGGTGGACTGATTGTCAAGCCATTGATTACATGCATATCACTGCACTGGACGGCACTGATCTCTTTCCTGGGGGATTAGAGACATGATATCTTAAGGTTTTGATGCTGGATACTTTGACACTTGGAAACATGCAACAGTAGCCATGGTGAAATCCCACAGAGCTTAAACATATTGGAAGAATTTAACAGCAAGGTGTTTCTCCAACCCAGAGGGCTTAACATTGGGTTTGTTGGAATGAGCAATGCCAGTAATATAGTTAAGGCCATGACATATGGTGGCTATGTCAGGGTCCTGTGTATGGCGCACTGTATCAACATCACAGTACAGGACATTTTCAAAAAGAAGACCGGATTTGCAACTTACTGTTCACCTGCAGAATATTCTACATTCATTTCAGCCATTACTGTAAAGCATGGAAACAGTTGGGGATCATTCAGCATGATAATAGACTGCCAGTTAAAGCCATCTTACAGGAGGTGCCAATGCATTGGAACTCGACCTACAACACGTTTAATGCCTGTTTGAGTGGTACAGACCGATCAATGATTTTGTAATCCAAAGAGGAGATGTAGCTGGGAAAGGCATGATCATTGATATGGACAAATGGGACACAGTTAAATTACAGAGATGCTGCTTCCTTTTCAGATTTTCACACAGGAAGTTAGCAAGGAGTACAGTATCATGGGCGAAGCTAACCCATTGTGGCATTGGCTACAGGACCAGTTAAAAAAGGTGTCTGAAATGTATGGTCGTGTGGATGAAAAGAAAAATGCACATGAGTTAGTGGAGAGCTTAATCCTTTGCTTGGATGATAATACAAGGCTGCAAAGAGATATTGTGTAATCCAAGCAACACATCTGTGCCACAATTGTTTATCCACAGTACTTAAAATTACTGGCCACTTTTATTCCTTTTTTAGAAGGGTATTTTTCACAATACAAGATGCAGATTGCTGAGCAAGCCAGAAACCTGGAAGAAGAATGACTGGACATTTGAGGCCTGCTCCCGGGCAGTATCTCTGGGGTGCAGCCTTCAATTTCCATAAAGGGCAGTGCTGTTGGCTCACAGCAACCAACACCAGAAACAAGAACACCAGCAACAACCACAACAACAGGAACACCAGCCTTAACCTCTGCAATGGCTTGGTTTCAAGAGGCAGGTCATAGATCCAGTGCAAATGTGAAGGCTGAAGTGGTTGATCAAAACAGACAAGACTAAGCTAATTATATTTAATCCCCATAAATCCTTCAGAAGAAGTTTATCTCTGGGGGAAGATCTATTAAAAACTGTTCAAAGCTTCTTCACATGTTTGGGTATCACTTATACTAGTAATATGGCATGGCAGACACATCTTACCAAAGCAGCTCTGAAACCCAAGCAAATAACAGGAGCAATTCACAAAGAATATAAAGCCTCTTGGTCAACATTTATTCGGTCTGCTATCCTAATATTTGAAGCTAGGGCTTTACAGTCAGCCTTATATGGGGATTAATTATGGGACCATTCTGATCTTGCACACTAACTACTGCTAAAAATATGTTTTTGGGGAATTTGGCTTCTCTTCCTCCTAGTACACCCTCTATCACTTTTTTAGGGACCTGGGCTTATAAGTTCTCCAGGATAAAGTCAGACTCTGTCCATTTTTGTATTGGAGGAGGCTACGGTCCACCCCAAAAACTTGCACTACACCATAACCCTCTAGGATGTTATTAGTATCAGTATCAGAATCAGTATCTATCCCCTGGCTTAAACATATCAAACTGACACTAGAATTTTTTGGGACCCCAAAACTTTGGACCCAAGAAGCCACTATATCCTTCCATTCTAAACTTTGTTAAACAATTTATATTGGTCAGCGGTAATGGCAAAATTAGCCGCAAGAACAGATCCCTGCCTTAACACAATATTACCTAGTCATCAAGCCCCGGACCAGCTATGAGTCTCATTGGCAGCAGGTGACCATGTCTTGTGATAGGAAATTATACTTCCAATTTAGAGTGGGCAACTTACAGTTAAGAGATTTCCTGAAGAACTGGTTGGGTGAGGCTACTGACACTTGGCCTGCTTGCCAGTCAGAGGCTGAGAGTGTCCCGCATGTCCTCTTCACCTGCGTGCTTATGCCTGTCAGCATACGCTCTGGTTGGTTCCTGATTGAAGCAAATAAGTAAACGCCGCCACTTATTAGCTTTTTAAATTTTTAGATCTGATTGCTCCCCAACATACACTATTCCTCATACACAAATTTTTGGGTGCAAAGTGGATTTTGCATAGGAAATACACAGCCTCTGTTTAGCAATCATTTATTCATCTTAAACATGAAACTATATTTTATTTTCAAATTCTGTTTATTGATTATAGAACAAATACCAAAGATCAGAAAACCTGAAGGCCCATGTCCCCTGTTAGAAAAACAACCAAGCAGAGCCTTTATCCACATTGCATGACAGAGTAGTGTGACAAAGGTATGCATAGTAGAATCAACCTGAGCCAATACATCTCGAAATCAATCACATAAAGCTTTGATAAAGTAGAGAAAGAAAAATTGTAGTGTCCCTCCTAATACAAACTACCCTGGTAGGATATCCATTCCAGCAAAAAGTTAAAATACGAGTGGGGAATCCGCCACATCACTAGTGATATATAGGATTTATTTTGGTAAGTCAATGGAGACTGCAGTATGCGGGTGTATGAAGCAGTTCAATATAGACATGTTATACTCTGATCATGGGGCCCTTTTAAAACAATCAGACAGCAAAGAACTATCATCAGTGTCATGTATATAGAACTTGAAGAAGAAAAACTGAAATAAAAGAAATAACTCTCCAAAGGAAAAGGGGAGAAAGGAGAGGATGTGCTGAGAGGGTAGAATTCACTTTCGTATTTTGAGGACTTCCGGAGGGAAAAGGGGAGATCCTCCAGCCTAAGTGGACCTGTCTGGGGACTCTGGTCTTCGCCTCCTGATGTACGGGTCAAGCGAGTTCTCAAACAGTTGTAAAGCGCGTAAGCGGGGCAGGACCAGTCTAAAGTGTCTAGTCAGGGTAAAATTGCATGTGAGGGGTTGCCAGATCTGGGCGAATTTGCATTTGTGTGACTAATGCGAGCAGTAAGCAGTTCAAGGGCTAAGACATTCCACAACCGGAGGTACCAAGTAGTGATTGGGGGTTGCGTTTCCTCCAATATAAGACAATGGAGGGCCTAGCCGCCCTCGACAAGTGTAAAATCAAGCATCAGTCCAGGTGTTTCATTGCAGTTAGTGTTAAAGGCCTACAGCCAGATTCATCATTCTCCCGTTTTGCGAGCCCCTAATAGCGAATCATAAGGAATCGCTATTAAGGACTTGCAAAACGGGATTCATGTAGGAATTGCAAAAAATATTGCGATTCCTACATGTTCCTTATTTGCGATTAGCAATTAGCTAATCGCAAATAAGGAGGCGATTTCAAGGGTGCAGGGGTGTCCAAAGGACACCCTGAAGCACCCCTGAAATTTAATCTACATTGGTGTTGCGCACACACATGTCCAAAGGACATGTGTGTGTGTAACATGCAACTTAGAAAAATGCATTTTTGCTATTTACCACGAAGTCTGAACTCTCGGTAAATAGCGGCCCAAAATTGCAATTTCGCAATTTTAAAATGATTCATGAATTGCATTTAAGGAATCTCAAATAGAGATTCCTTAAATGCAATTCTTCGCAAATGTGCGAATTCTTTAATAGCGAATTTTGAATTTGGGATGATGAATCCCAAATGCAAAAATTGCACTTGCAAAAGGTAAGATTCTGAGAATCTTGCCCTTTGCAAGTGCAATTTAGCTTTATGAATCAGGCTGTTAATACCCATTAAGGTAACTATTGGTTCAGAGGGAATAGGAAACCCCACTATCTCCTTGATGTGGCTGAGTACCTCCTTCTAGAACACTGTGAGATTCGGGCAGGACCACCATATATGAATGAAGTCTCCTCTATCTCCTCGGCACCTCCAGCATGTCAGGGAGAAAGTTGGAAACAATTGGTGCCAGCGGGTTGGGGTATAATACCATATTGTCATTACTTTGTATGCCGAATCACGCTGTAGTGTACTCTGTTATATTCTCGGGATATCCCGCCATAGCCGGTCCCAACCATCTGGCGGTATATCCTCGTCCAGATCGAAAGCCCACCGTGTTTGATTGCCATGAAGGGTGCAGCTCTGGGAGTGTTGCAGCACTGAGAATGTGTGAGAGATCATGCCCTTGGAGTCCTCAAATTTGCAAACCAGGGATGTGAAAGTGGTGAGTTGTCTGGTGGCCCCCTAGAGATAGGTCTGAGAGTTGAGCCAGTGCTGTAGCTGATAGTATTACTGATATGTCCCTTCCGTGAGATGAAAAACCTGCCTACATTGATCAAATGTAAGGAAGTTACCCCCCATAAAAGGTCTTGAATGTCCTGGCACTCAATATACGTCCCTGCAAGAAATGCCTGCAGCTGCAGAGCAGGAGGAAACCTAGGGTTGCGATCTATAGTGGTATTGGGGGAGGGGAAAGTAGTTAGGCCCCGGGGTACCACTAGCTTGTCCCAGATCTCCAAGACTGTCCTTGTGGGTGTAGCACTATATGTACTGCAAGGTTGAGCGCCACGCAGGAGCCAGGACAAAACTCATAGGGGTCTAGAGGATATCGCACGGTCTAAGTAAAACCAATGTTTTTTGCTCTCTAGAACCACTAATTCCGATATGTACCGGAGATGGCAAGCCGAGTAGCATTCCAAAAGGTTAGTACATGCCAGACCACCCCTATCTCATGGCAGATGCTATTAGAAAAGCCTGGTTGAGAGGACCCCATATGAACTTGGTGAAATAGTGCTCTTCCATGCTCTCCTGACTGTGTGAGCCCATGTCTTCTCGGGAATCTCCTTGCCTAAGCCCGCCTCCCATTTCCGTTGTAGCTGCCTCAACGGTTCCATTCCCTCCCCCACCATGCGCCTCTATAGATATGTGATTGCCTTGAAGGTCCCCGCTGCCATCACTACATACTGACACACCAGGGTCGTCCATGGTTCCGTGAGGCCCTCCCTCCAATGTCGTTGCACCGCAGTAACCATGGTGGAGTGGAATAGATAATCTCCACAAGGGAGTCCATACCTATCCTACAGGGCTTGGTAGGGCAGCAAGGTCCCATCCTCATAGAGGTCTCCTAGTACCTGCACTCACAATGTCTCCCACTCCGCCAACGCAGTCCAATCTCCCCATGTGGTAGAGCTGTACACATACCTAGTGGTATCTCCGGGGCATAGGACCAATCGATTCTGACCCTGCGTTGGCTCTGGTTCCAGCATAGTCGCAACGTCCGCTCCTCGTCGGAAATCGCAGAGTCGCAATCGCTACTGAAGCACTAGAAAGGACAACAAATGGGGCGGTATCCACTTTTCCTCTGGGTTGTCAGGCCCCCTAAACTCCACCGCCAGACCCACTGCTTGGGTAGGCCACTCTAACTGGGCTGCCAAATATTAGAGCTCGAAATCTGGGACTGCCAGACCCCCCTCAGCCCTCGGTCACATCATGGTGTACAGTGCCACCCGCCGTCTACCATTCCCCCACACAAACTCCCGATCATTGAGGGGCCACCATCTTCAACAGGGCTACCCACCCAGCCACAGAAAGTGGCGAAGTACTCCAAAAATGTAAGCTTCCCCTAAGTCCTCGCACAGCCCTGCCTATCTTCTCTTGTAACAGTTCAACGGGCACGTGATAAACGTTAGTTCCAAGATAAGGCAAACACTGGGGCTCCCACCGAATGGTCCTGACCTGGGTGGGGCCAGCACCCGATCGACGAACCGAAAACAGGCAAGTCTTCGCCCAATTCACCCCAAGCCCTGACACCCTGCCAAATTCGCGAATCAACGCCATTGCTCCCCCTAAAAGCCTCCTCTGTGTTAGCTAAAAACGTAAGCAAATCATCAGCATAGAGTGAAATATATTGCACAACCCCAAGCAGGCCCAGCCCAATAGGTCCGCTCCAATCTAGTATGCGCTGCCAATAGTTAAATAGCCAAAGTGAACAATAAAGGAGAAAGTGGGCACCCCATTTGCATTCCCCGCACTACTGGACAGGAGGGGGAAATCATAATCCCCGTTCGAACACGAGCAGTTGCCGATCTATAGAGAATTTCGGTCCAACCCACAAAAGCCTCCCCGAGGCCAAACGCCTGCATAACTTCAAACAGGTATGGACATTCAAGGCTATTGAACGCCTTCTCAATATCTACCAATAGGACGGTCGCAGACGTAGTCTCGTAACGGTCTTCCCCCAATATATGGAGTAAATGGCCTCATTAATGGCCGTGTTCTGGGTATGTATAAATCCTGCTTGATCTCGGTGGACCAATTGCACCATGTATGGGAGGAGTCTGACGCAAGGATCTGACTCAGGATTTTATAGTCAGCTGTAAGCATGGATAAGGGGCGATAAGCTATCTTATCCGCGGGGTCCTTTCCAGGTTTCAGCAGCGGGTGGAAACCAGTAATACTCCTACCTCCCACGCCTCCTTAAATACTGCCAGTATTCTTGGGACCAGGATATCGATGAAAGCCGCGTAAAATGTTATAGGCAGCCCATCCGTCCCTGGTGTTTTGTTATGAGTCATCTGTTTAACAGCGCCCCTAATTTCCCCCAGTGTAATCTCCTGTCCTAGCAGGTCTGCCTGTGTCTTGTCTAGTTGGAGTAGCTCAACGTCAGCCAGGAAATACCTTATATCATCCCCTGCCACCTGTAGTTTACTCCGGTATAACTCATGATATTAGTAAAAAAACACAGTCCATTAATCCCCTGCTGGGTGTATACCTGGGTCCCCATCGAGGATGCCAAGTTTAGCATGGGGGCACCTTGGGAATCAAATTAGCCAACCAAGCAAGTAATGTACTCACCTTGTCTCGTTCTGCATGCGCTCGTGCCAAATATCTCCAGTGGTCAAAGCAACGCAACCTCTCTAGTTTTACCACCACAGCTTCTCTAGCATCCACAACCTCCTCCTGTATATCTGGGTTCTCAGGGCAGGCCCTTTCAGCCGTCCGCAGGCGTTGCTCTGCCCCATCAATATCCAGCTCTAGGGTCTCCCTCACTCCTACCATTTTAATGATACCTTTACCCCTTACCACCACTTTAAATCCATCCCATTCCTGTGCAGTCATTGACGCTGTAACCTCATTCTCAAGGACATATTGCATAATTCCAGTCCCTACCTCTTCACGAAAGACCTGGGACCATATGTAGGTAGCTTAATACCGGTGAGTAAATTTGCCGTTACCGACCGGTATTTAGCTTTTCCTAGGAATTCTGTAATTTACCGATTCGGTAATTTAAGGATTCGGTAAATTACCGATTCCTTAAAATACGGAATTGGTAAATTTCCGAATCCTAAAAACCTATGTAGGGGGCACTCAAGTGAGTGCCTTTTTGATTTAAGGATTCATTATTTACCACCAACTACAAATTGGTGGTAAATATCGAAAACCTTTAAAAAAGCAATTTTGTGCTTTTTTAAAAGTGCCATGTGGCAGACATACATGTGTGCCACATGTGCACACATGCACGATTAAGGGGTGCAACAGGGTGTCAATATGACACCCTTCAATCCTTGAATATGTTCCCATTCATTCCTATGGCCCTCCAGGCCCATTGGAATGAATGGGAATTACCGAATCAGTAAATACCGATTCTTAAATACTGAATATTACAGATTCTGTAAAATGTACCGAATTTTTATCTACATACTATTTACCGATTCTTAAATACCAAATCGGTAAAATTCGGTATTTAAGAATCGGTAAATAGAGATTACCTACATATGGCCTCTGGTCTTCTAATGCCTCTGGTCATAACTGCCAGGCCAGAAACGCGGGCCTCTCTTGGGCCCATTGCATCCTCAACAATAAAGGGTTATGATCAGAGAGTGTTCTTGCAAGGTACTCACTGTGGCCCACCATAGCAAGTGTATCTGGGGAGCATAACAGCACATCCAACCACACATGTAAGTCGTGCAGCGTGGAAAAGAAGGAGTAATCCAGCTCATCTGGGTGGTACGCACACCACGTGTCAATCAGCCCCAACTGTCCTGCCAGTCTCGTATGACTTTGGAGAGCCTATGTATAGGCGTGGTGGGCAAAGGAGGGTGTGATCTATCCATGTCAATGTCAGCTATAGAGTTAAAATCGCCTCCCATAACTACAGAGCCGGTCAAATACAACACCAGATTCCCTGATAAATGAATAAAAAGGCTGCCTGGTCGACATTGGGAGCATATATACTACACAAAGTCACATCCTTCCCATTAAGGTGCCCCTCCACCGCCACAAACCTCCCTTCCGGATCTGCCAATTGATGTGTCAGCTGGAATGGGACTCCTGCCCTAATACATATCAACGCCCCCCTGGTAAAGGCTGAGTATGTTGTGTAGGACAGTTGCCCTCTCCATCTACGTAGTAACGCCACGCCTTCAGTGAGAGTAATATGAGTTTCCTGGAGGAATGCAATTTGGGCCCCTCTATGCACCAAATAAGTGTGCACCTTGTAGCACCTCTGCATTGTGTTTAACCACCGTACATTCCATGCTATGCATTTGACTTCATGTAACGTCCCCATATCTCATCTAAAGTCCTGTATTTAACTGCTCGCCCCTTTTGGACACACCGGTAGCCCCGATAAACCCAACCAAACCCCCATACCCCCTAACTTCCCTAAACTAAATCCCCCTGATCCCTCCCCCCCAGAACAGGCGCTACAACACCCAAGCTGCGTCCTTCAGTAGCTACTGAGGACTCATAAACCCAAGACCAAGTAGGGGAGACAGCCAAGGAGCCCCAACTTAGTACGCGGATACTATCTGGCGCCATACCCCCATTACTTGCATGGCCCCAAACTCTCAGGGGGCCCACATCTTAGTAAGAGCCGCCACATTACAAAAGGATAATCATCCCCAGGGCCTGCCAACCTGCTTTGCTGCTGTTCAGTATTCAAAGCATACTCTAATGAGAAATAATGTCCCAATAGTCTTGAGCCCCACTCTAATAAGAATTAAGCACACTCTAATAACCCTAGGCATCAACAAGCTCATCAGCTGTCCCAGGTGTAACATGCGGCATAGCAGGAATCCCTTTCCCAGTCTCGTCAGAATCAGTTCCTTCTGAGCACTTCTCCGACTCCGTGTCCACCACCGATTGAAAAGCCTTTCCTGGGAAATTTCAGTCACAGCCTTCAGTGCTGCTGACCTCTCCATTTCCGTTTGAGTCACCGTGGGTACTCTTATGCCATGGCGGCGTCGCCTGACATGCTGCAATCTACGAGGGCGAGGTCCCTCAGCATGCAGTCCCATGCTTCGCCCCGCTTGATCAGTGCCAGCTCGATAAGACAGTTTCCAACCCCATGCCTCCTCCGGGCTGTCACTGAAGTGTGTTTTTCTGTCCAATACTATTCTCAGGCATGCAGGAAACATCAACGAGTACTGCAGTCCCTCATCCCTCAACGCCTTCTTAACCGTCAGGAACAAAGCACGGCGTCGCTGTACTTCAAAGGTGTAATCCAGAAACAGCATCACATTTCCATTGTCCACCTTATAAGGACCTGATGAGCGAGCTCTGTGCAGCAACAGGTCCCTGTCTGGAGTAGGCGCGCCACTACCGGCCAGGGGGGTGCCCGGGCACCAACAGGCATGCCAGCACCCTATGTGCTCTCTCCAGAGTTTAAAATGAAGATATGCCCTCTGGTGCCACCTCGTTTCTTAGCCAGCGTTCCAGGTAGTCCACCATACTGGCCCCTTCTACTCCCCCTGGCAGCCCCACCACCCTTATATTGTTACTGCGGCTTCGCCCTTCTGCGTCCTCAGCTCTTTCTTCCAGGGCCTGTAGCCGACTTTTAGCATCCGCCATCTGTAACTCCAATTTCCTCTGAGCTGGTTCTATGACTTCCAACGTCCAACGACTTCAGCCTCCGAAATAGCCCACTTGCGCTTGTGTGGTCTGTACATGTAGTCGTTGTGCCAAGCACGCCCCAACCTTATCACCCCTGTATAGACTTTTTGCTTAAGGGCAAGTAAGAGTCTCTCTGCTTTAGTAGTGCTATGCATGTGGAGTTGGCCCAGCAGTTTAGCAATGAGCCGTTTATCGCAGAAGGATGGTTTGCAATTGATCTTTGCATTCTAATATTTAGATGTTCCTAGAGAGGGTGCTTTCCACTAACCGGGCCTCCCTAGATCTGGCAATAGAGATGGACGTAATGCCCCCTCAAATGCTGGTTTTAAAAGCATGCCACCTAGTGGCCTCAGAGCTGTCAGTAAGGGTGTTAGTCTAAAAACCTCTATCTCCTTTTGGATGTCCGCCACATCAACTGGATCATGTAGGACCTGAGGGGGTAGTTTCCATCTAGGGATGGAAACTACCTCGTGGGTTGAGGGATTCTATTGAAATGAAAACATAGACCTGGTCTGATAGGGATAGGTCAGAAATTTCTCCTCACTCCTCAGTGAACAACACAGGGAGAGAAAGTAATAGTCAATACGCAAATATGACCGCTGTGCATGAGAGAAGAAAGAGTAATCTTTAGTGTCTGGGTGTATTATTATTATTATTATTATAATTGCATTTGTTGAGCGCGCAGCTACCCGAAGGTTTCCCGGCGCTGTAGATGTGTCCATGCATCAACTAAGCCTAAGGGTGATATTTTGGTCCTCAATTTCCATCAGTTTTTCCACAGTTTCTCATGATCCTCTGCCCTAGTATCCATGGTGCGTATCAGGTCATACACAATTTTTGTAACCTCCCGGGGAATGTCTTGCATCCCAGCCTTGAAGTCCTGCTTAAGGGACCCAATTTCATCCTTGATTTCCTGCAAAAAGGGCGCCATGAACACCAGGGTAATTGGCACTTCCAAGGAGGGCTTCCCTGATGCCGGTAGGGAGGAAGGTTCCACCTGAGCCTGCAAGTTCGTCTTAGACCAAAGGGTTGTTACAAGAATGTCCCGTGATGCAGCAGAGTCGGCCTCCTTATTCATTTTGTTTTTTGGAGGCATGGCAAAACAATAAACAAAGACCACAGGACCCACTGTAGGTAGTGTGATAAAGTGGGGAACAACACAGATATGATACACCTATCTCCACGTGGTCAGGGTGGTCTTGGGTACAACTAGTAAGTCACTGGATGTCCAACAGCTCTCCTACTCCACTGCAAGTATATGTCAGACGGGGACCTCACAATCTGCAACAAGGCTCACGACTGGGGAATAATTCAGGAGACCCCCCAGATCCCAAGCTCCCTGCACCAGGCTCCAAGGCAAAGGAAAAGAAGAAGAAGAGGGGGTCCTTGTTTCTCACGATGAACCACAGAACTCCCAGGCACAATATAGTAGTAATTTCCACTTATTTCATGGCATAGTGCGGAGGTGGGAACCTATTTGTCCAAGGAGCCCTCTTATAATCAGACCGGGGTGTCGCTGGTCTCTCTCACAGTTTAATGGGGTCTCCCCAGCCCATGTACCTCACAAGTCTCACAGTGTCTCCATCAGGCTGTAGGCCACCATCACAAATTCAGGATCATGCAGGTTAGGTCCAGCCAGGCATCAGCAGGGGTCTCTGGGGGAGCAGGACACCCCCGGGTTGATCCCAGTATGCAAGGGGTCCCTGGGGGCAAGCGCTGGTTCCATGGTCACCTCAGTGCACCACTACCCGATCAGGACGCTCCAAGCTCAAGCCCGCAGCCCAGGAAGTGACCACGCTGCAGGTCAGCAGAGAAAGCCCGCATAGAGGCCAGAAGGGTCCGCAGGCCCACAAGTACAGTAGAGATCCCACCAGCCCACCAGCTTTGGGGGCAGGAAACAGCAGCAGGGGCAGAATATAGTGGGAGAGATGGGTGCCACACCCAATGGCGAAAGCGTTGTGGGGTGGCAAACTCCAACATTGGGATCTCCCTAGTGCAGGAGCAGCTTACCTCAGCCTTCAGGACCCAGAGTCTCGAGCTGGGAGCTGGTCCTGCAGCAAAATGGTGGCCTGTGCGATCTCCACAGAGGACCAGCAGCAAGGGTGTAGCGGGGGTGACAGGCTTCTTTGTTCGGCCCCCAGCATTGAAAAAGACCCAAGAGGTGAGCATTAATTCCGGGAGCTGCACCGTTGTGGCACTCCCTCTCCAGTATTGTGAAAGACCAGGCCACTCCGCAGAGCTTGTTTCCCCAAGATGGCGGCAGGAGCGATCTCCTTGGGCCTTGGGAGGCCTCCGGGGTGCCCGGCCTCCAAGCACAACCGAGTCACCCCCAAGGGGGAAGGTACTCCTGGCAGCATCAGCAGTCGTTGAGAAGGCTCCCTGCCACGTCCAGCAGACCCCGTTGCAGGGAACAACAGCAGTATCGGAACACGGTGAAGTGGAGACCAGGAGTCGCGCACCTCACTCCATCCGCGTCTTAGCCACGCCCCCATAAACCTTTTTTTAACCTTTATTTATTGATAAATGTATATTCTCTATTGGGGAAGTTCTATGTAAAATTGCAATGCATTTAAAGACTTATAATATTTTATTCTATGTCTATGTAAATTATGTTTGTACTATACTTTTATAGCACTAGTGGCCAAAATAAAGTTATTTCAAGAGAATGATTGCAGCAGACTTGGTTCGTGCTCTGTCTTTGAGTCATCTTGGTTTCTAGATGCATACCTTATGAAGCTACCTTTTGTTCTTGACTCTACAATATTGTTTTTGGTTCACAATCTGCAGGCTTTCTCTTCTGCACAAAGGGCAAAAGCTCCATAACACTCCTGCTTACCTTACTGGACTGCTTCAGCCAGGCACCCAAGATTGATGGACAATCCAAGAAGAATTCAGATGTACCGCCCAGTTTTGCAATACAGTATAATTTTTCTTTTAAGAATCATTTTTTAGAACTGCTTGGTTTCTCTCCACTCGTCCATAATTTGTATTTTTCCAACCTAGATGACAGAACATTTAGACATATAATTATAACTTGGGTCTCTAGGACTAAAGGACCATTTGCAATGCATTTAACTGTGTCATACTCATTCCTTCATTTCCTTTCCCAACAGATTGATGATGATGTGCTACTTATTACTGAGATGGAAACTGTTGTTGTGTAGTGTTTATCTTTGTCGCACCTTTCCCAAATCCCCTTTCCCATCCATTTGTTAAATCTCTAAAACTCACTCTGGGATCTTCAATTGCCTGAGCAATAGCCCACAGTGGCTTTATTTACCCAGCCATGCATAAAAGTGATCCATATTTTAGCTATAGAAGAACATCATTCGTCAACATCATCATTCAGGCCTTGTGTTGTGTTGCGTAAATGGTTAACCTTGTCCACTCCTGACTGTAAGTCCACTTCTCCTGAAGTGAACATTTCATAAGTTTAGTTTTAATTAAATACTAGCTCTCCAGTACTCAGAAGAAGTTACTATTGCGAGTTTGTGTTATCATATTAGTTCTTCTTTGTTATGTCATGGTGGGTGACTGGTCTCAGTCTTTCTAAAGTTATGATATAAATAATATAACCAACTGACTCTGTGTTTTCTTTCAATCTATTTGCCTGTGATGGAAAATACTTTGTTAATCCTACAGGTGGCGTTCACCTATGTGGAAGTGAGACCTCACTTGTGATTCCATCCCTTTCAGTGTACAAGTCTGCTAGTAATACTACCACCATAAGATGGCACTTTGAGAAACCCTGATGTAAGAAGTCTGAGAGAGGTAGCAGTCATAGCTTCATCTTTCCAGGTAAGTGAACTATGGAACATTGTTCTTAGCAATATATGCAATAACAATCCCCCAATAGAGGTAAATGTAAAACACCCAAGAAAAGATTTGAGGAGTATATAAAGTAAAATAAATATTTCCATTCAATTCTTTTAACAATAAAACCCACCTGTCCCACCCACAACAGCCCCCTCACCCTCAAACAAGTCACCCCTTCACCAACCAATACCAAAACAAAACTGAAATGTCCAATGTACAAAGTCCAAACCCTGGGCTCAACTCATCCGGCTGCTTTGCTCCTTCGGGAAACCTGATCACCGTGCCTACTATTGCGCTAGAAAACTGGTTGTCCCTGGACATCCCATCCTTCACGCGCATCTTAAATAGCCTCAAATCTGACTCACTCAGAGATCTTCTTCCCATCTTCATACTTCAGAAATTGGAATCTTCGACACTCAAACTCATCATGGAGTTGCTTAATGCATCTTTGCAGGAAGCAGCTGTTCCATTGCCATGGAAAGATGCGAAGGTTCTCCCATTTTTTTAAAAAGCTAATGCTGATCTGGTAGAATTATCTAATCTCCGCCCGATCTCTTTACTTCTAGCTTTTTAAAAAAAAATTAGAAAAAAATATCAACCAACAACTGATGCATCGCAATTTGGCTTTAGAGCTGGGTTCTCTACAGAAACCATTCTGTTGGGAGTTACTGAAACTCTGTGTCAAAGTCTTAATATGGGTGAAACAGTGGCACTAATAATGCTTCATTTGAGTGCTGTCTTCAACACTGTGTCACATACCGCCCAACTAAAAGCTTTACAACCTCTGGGCGTTGTCGGGACAGCACTCAAATGGCTTTCTGATTTTTTGACCGGCCGGACATTTCAGTACTTTCCCCTACCAGCAAGTTCCATGCTTCACCTTACGGAGCACCGCAGGGCTCTATCCTCAGCCCACTTTTATTCAACATCTATGTCAGACCCCTGGCCACAATAGCTGAAGAGGCTGGGCTATCTATTTTTTCATACTCTGATAATACCCAGCTTATTTACTCTCTCTCCACCAATGTGGTATCTAAGGTATCCTTTCTTCAGATGAGGCTGCAAAATATAGCTGGTTGGATGCATGCCAACATGCTAAACCTTAACTGTGGTAAAACAGAAGCTTTAATTCTTGAGAAAAACAAAGATCTTTGGGGCCCCAACATTGGCCTCCTCAAATGGGTGATCTTCCCAAACTGGTACAACTTGTCCGGAAACTAGGTGTAATCATTGACGACCAACTATCATTGGGGCAGCAAGCAATCAAGGTCACTGTAACCTGCTTCACCATCCTAAAATGGCTAAAAAAATACTTTGGATGTTGCCTAGTCCCACACAAAGAACAGTGGTCCAGGCCCTGATTACTTCCAGGCTGGACTATAGCAACGTCCTGTATTTAGGAGCCAACAAGTAGGTGGTTCGAAAACTACAGGTAATACAGAACTCGGCGGCAAGACTGCGATGCCAGGTAACTAGAAGGGCCCCCATTTCAGGCTCCCTCTCCGACCACCACGGGCTTAGGATGGAGAACTGCATCAAATTCAAGGCCCTGTGCTATATGCATAAAATTAAATTGGGCACAGCACCACAGTATCTGAGTGCCTTAGTCCATCCCTACCTCCCAACACGCCTTCTCCAATCCTCTACTCAGCCTCAGCCTCAATTCTCAGTCCCTAGGATCAAACGATAGCGTATGGGTGGCCGGTATTTTTCTTACCTGGCCCGTCACTGTGGAACTCACTCCCGACACCACTTCAGCATGACACCTTCTAAAAGAACTTTCGCAAAGGCCTAAAAACCTGATTATGCATTCCATAGTTTTTTTCCCCTCTTTGTTGCATGCGTCCGATGGCGCTGGGAAACCTCTGGGTCGCTGTACACCTTATAAAATTAAATTAGTAATAATAATAATAAATAACTCCTTTTCCCACCCTATCCACACACATAAATTGTCCCTCCCACCAAAACAAATTTTTTAAAAAGGGCTCAAAAGAGGGCGTCTTCTACACAGGTCCAGTAAAATTCTAGGTTCAGCTCCATCTGGGTCATTCTTCCTTCCATATGTACCAGACACTGTAGGACAAGTGGCTGAAACTGGCAGTCTTTGCAGGAAGGGGGCAGCAGTGGTGATCAACAGGTTCCCTGAGAGCTGACAGTGGCACTTGTGGCAATGTTGTTGCAGAAAGCTGTAGCTGTATGGAGGAAATGGGGCCAGGGGCAGATGCTTTCGCCTGCCCCTCCTCCTCCTCCAGTCACCAGCCGACGGCATACCCATTGAATTGTCTCTAGCCTCTGCCACTACAGGTAGGTTGCTAACTCTTGCCATGTAAGTGCAGCAGATGGGCCAGCAGGAGTAGGTATATCAAGAAAAATACAAAAAGAAAAAGACAAATGGTAAACAAAGCTCTGTGAAAAGAATTCTTTGAAATGAAATAGTGGCACAGTAGCAGAACATTGCTGATCCCCCCGCCATCCTTGCTGCAAAGACCCCTCGCCATATTCCATGACTGGGGGGTCCGCGGCAGATGGAATGACCGTCTGCCGCATTTGAGCCCAATCGACAAGTCGACCGGGAGGAAAAGGGATCAATATGGTGGCGGTGTCTATTAGACATCGGTAGCCATATTAAGATGTGGGTAGGGGCATGCAGGGATTTCTTGTGGGGGCCTGTTGTGGGACCCAGGTACTCTGGGGGTGGTGGGTGCACATGGGGGGTACCTATGGTACCCCCCTGCATTTCAATGTACAACATGATAGGCACTGCACAGTGCCTGTCACCTTGTGCATTGAAAAGCACAACATGCCGCAATGTTAAAAATGCGGGATGCGCCCGCCAGTGTGGCGGGCGCATCATAATGTGATGTTCGGGAGTGCCGGTTTCTTAACGGGTGGTCCCATTTCCCACTGGTATGGCAGGCAGACAAAGTCCGCCCGCCATACTAATGTGCCCCATTGTGTGGAAAAATGAAAATAAATAATCTCTCATGAATGATTAAGGCATTATACACTAAGGAGTACAAGTTGTAGTGCTAAATTATTAGAGGCATGCTAGCCTGTGCCTTGGCTACTCTCTGCAGTCTGTAACTGGGCAGCTGTAATGGACAATTACCTTACTTTAATTCCAATGGCCCTGCTCTTCTTCAAATGCCTTTAAAATTATATCCTGACTTCAAAGAGGTAGAGGAATGATAAATAAAGTACTACGCCACACATGTCACATATATAATGCGGATATCCTGTCTGCCGTATGTAGACAGTGGGAAAACCGATGCACTGTTCTGCAGGGAAAGGAGCAGGATATATAGATTGTATTTGGCATATTCGACCTAGAGTAAGCATCCATAAACACTTGAAATCAGGCACTTACTCTCATTTTACTCCCTGGCCTCACCCTCCACCACACTTAGGGGCCGATTACGATGGCGGACGGACCTGAGTCCGTCCGCCACCATAGAGTAGGAGGGACCGTCCGCAGGGGCAGCGGCGGTCCCTCCGTGCAGATTAGGATGTGACCGCCAGGGTGGCAGTCACATCCTCTATCCTTAACATTGCGGGGGGTGCAGCTTCAAGCTGCACCCGCCGCAATGTTAAAAATGCATGCACGGCATTTGCATGCACAAAGCAGCAGGCACCGCGCGGTGCTTGCCGCTTTGTTCACGCAAATGCAGGGGGGTACCATAGGTACCCCCCATGTGCTTCCCCCACCCCCCCTTCACCCAGGGGGCCTGCAACGGGCCCCCGAAGTAAAGGTCTGTATACTTTTCCACAGCGGAAAAACCGCCGTGGAAAAGCATACTTTCTACTCCATCCTAATATGGCTGGCGGTGTCTGATAGACACCGCCAGCTGTGTTAATGCTTTTCCGCCGCGGTCGGAAGGTGACCACGGTGGAAAAGCGGAGGACAGATTGCAAGACCCACCAGCCATCCTAATTTGGCGGTGGGTCTTTCAAGCCTCCGCGGCGGTTTTCCCGCATCCTCCGGGCCGGCGGTGGCTTCCGCCGGCCCGGTGGATGCGGGAAA
The DNA here is from genome assembly GCF_964261635.1 of Lissotriton helveticus. Lineage (NCBI taxonomy): Eukaryota > Metazoa > Chordata > Amphibia > Caudata > Salamandridae > Lissotriton > Lissotriton helveticus. Next base: position 796,512,308 of record NC_136067.1, on the reverse strand, counting down.
TCCGCAATCGTAATTGGCCCCATAATTTCCTTCTAATTAAATTGCTTGGCAGTATGGAAAGGAAATGTAACTCGCACTACTGCAGGGTAAGGAAGAGGGATTTGGCCGGGTAGGTAGAGCTTTTACTATAGAAAAGTGGGGTGTCACTCATCACCATCATGTGCCGTAGCCTTGGCTTATTCAGTCACTGTAGGTGATGAAAGTTAAAAGGCAAACATTTGAACAGGCATACATTTGTTGAATCACTTCACATGGCCATAGAAATGTGACGCATGCCAAGAATGTATTTTTCAATTTTGTTTGGTATGTTGGGATGGAACTTAAGATTAAAGGAGTGAAGTACTAGAAGGTGACTGAATGGAGGAAGGAAAATACACCTTCTGTTTGGTTTGCAATGCACTGAAATCTTTGTAAATGCCTCATTAACTGAAGCAGATGCAAATTTCCAGAGCCAACACTGAGGTCACAAATGAAACTATACTGCACTTAGTTCATGGGTGGCAAAATGCCATGGCCAGGGAGGGTGGTGATGAATGATAATGGGCGGGATACATGTCTGCCTCGTTTAACAAATACAGTGAGTCAAGGGACTAGAAAAAAATATATATTCCTCCCACTTTTAACCAAGCAAAAGAAGTAGGTGCGCATGCTCGTCTCCCGAGTAGCTACCTTGTTTCTTCATCCAAGTATTATTCAGTCATCTTCTCTTTGTTCTATTCTCACTTTGTTAGTCACCATTTAACCATTACTTTCTCTCATCCAGTCTTTCACCAACATTTGTAATCCATCCATCTATATATTCATCCATTCAGCAGCCACCATTTCAACCATCCTTTCACCCAACCATCCATTTACCCACTAATGAATCCTTTAACTCATATTCCATTTCAGCCATCCTTCATATTAACCTTCCGTTCTTTCCTGTTTCCATCAACCCATCATTTTTAGCGTTCCTTATGAGTTTTGTCTTTTGAGTTATAGATTGAAGTATCCAAAAGAACTCAACCACCTCTGTAGCTTCTAAAGCAGGAGTTCACGACTCAAGATTCTATTACAGTGAGTATAATAGTAATTGTCAATAAGCTAGCAATGTGACTTACTGCCGCCCTTCTCTGCTGCCACTGTGTCTGCCCCTCAAATCTCCTCTGCTTCTGCAGCAGAACTGGCGCTGGCCCCTGCACAGTTGCTCTCTTTTTTTTTTTATTCAGAACTAGTACAGACAAGAGTCAAAATACATTAATATTGCACTATAAAAAGAGAACAAAGAAAATGAAAACAGAAAAAAAAAACACAATTTAAAAAATGCAGATTAAAAGAAACATAATCATATATGATATATTATCACATTATTTGCAAGGGTAAAGGAATTGCCAAGAGAAAAAGCGAGAAACCACACGAGTATTTCACTTATGGAAATACATAATGTGAACAAAAGGATATAGGTTATATTTCATTTAAGCCCATTCTTCCAGTCAGTGATTGGAAGCCAGATCGCCCTACCGAGCCTTGCAGATTTTAACCCTTTGGTAGCATAAATGGCCTTTTCTTGATTGAAGACACCAAGAAGGCGGGCTAACCACATTTGAAAGCTTGGTGGATCTGAGTCTTTCCCCCGTGCAGCTATTATTATCCTGAGCACTGCCGAGTCTATGAAGAGCATTGCCCCTTCAGCTTGGTTCAGGCTGAGAGTATTATCAGTGCCTAACAAGAACAAGGTAGGGGAATTGGGTATCTTATGGCCAAAGACCGCTTCCCAAAATTCAAAAATCATTTTTTTAATTAATGTTAAATGATTGCACTCACTGAACATGTGTATTAATGTTGCTGGGCTCCTACGGCATCTAGGACAGTGATCGTTCTCCCTTTTACCCCAAGCATATAGCTTGGCAGGGGTGAAGTACAAGTTAAAAATAGTTTTATATATCTGGGCCTTTAAGTTAGCAGACATAAGTAGTCGTGAAGATAGATGTAGACACATATCGATATCTACATCGGGGTTGTTTAGTTTGCCTGCCCAGGTATTTTCTATATGTTCTATGTCGTCTTGTATTTTGTTCAGCAATAGGCTGTAGATAATACCTATTCTTGATTTTTTTAGCTATTGTATCAATAATTTAACTTCTCCCCAAGTTAATATTTGGTACTTTAAGTTTAAGTATTGAAAATTTCTGGATGATAGTGTCCATTTGGAAGATTATATTTATGTTGTAATTCTTCAAAGGTAGTGACAGCTTTTCATCCATAAGGTCTCCTATTGAGGTAATTCCTAGGGATTCCCATTTCCTTGAGATAACATCATTCCCTTGCTCGTGTAATAAGTTAGAGTGCCATAAGGGGGTATAGCTATTACATTTTGGGATGTGCATATGCTTTGCGGTTTTTAACCAAACTTTCCAGGCGCTGGAGATAATTTTGAATTTAGTTTTTTTGTAATAACTACCCTCCACTTCCCTCAAAAAGAGACCTTTAGCCCTCTGACCTAGGGACAGCGCATAAATGGAGGGGAGTGGAGGAGCCTCAAGGTCTTCAGAAACAGGGTTAGAGTGAAGAAGCGGGGCCATCTGTTGGAGAAATGAGGCCCAGAAGTAGAGCAGTAGATTGGGGACTGCGAAACCTCCTCTATTATGGGGGAGTGACAGTAGTTTTAGTGATCTTCTAATTTTACCCTGTTGGCACATAAATTTAGACATGATACTTTCTAGTATTTTAAAAGCCTTCTCGTCGGGAATCAAGGGGATAGCTCGAAATAAGTATAGCACCCTAGGGAGGATATTCATCTTTAGGAAATTTCCCCTGCCAATTATTGATAGATGTAGACTGTTTCTTTGTTCTAGGTCTCTTTTAATAGTGTTTAATAAAGGGTCATAGTTGAGTTTTGGGATTTGTATGATATCCGGGCTGATGGTTACACCGAGGTATGTAGCCTTTTTTGCTTTCCTGTGGTCATTACAGATGACGTTATCCGTACACAGCACAATTGTTTTTTCTTTATTTAATGAGTAACCAGAGTAGCGGCCGTAGGCTTGGGCTACTGCCTCTATTTCCAACAATGCCTTAGAGGGGTTAGGTGTTAGTACCGCAATATCATCGGCATGAGCCAATACTTTAGTTTCAAAATGATTAACCACTATAGGTGTGATTAGCTAGTTTTCTAAAAGTTTCAAAATTAATGGATTTATATATAGGGCAAAGAAGATTGGGGAGCATGGACACCCTTGTCGTGTGCCTACGGATACCTTAATAGTGCTTGATTCAGAACCCATAATTTGTAATTTAGCCTAAGGATCTATATACATAGCCATTATGGATTTAACAAATTTGGGGCCGAAATTATACCGGGTGAGTGCTGCCCATAAGAAGTGCCAGGACACGCAGTCAAAGGCCTTCTCGGTATACAGGAGAATCATTGACATCTGGCCTCCCATTGCAGACATTGTATCAAACAGGGCGATGGCTCTTCGAGTGTGGTCAGTCGTGCCTTTGCCAGGGATAAACCCATGTTGCCACGGGGAGACCAGATGTTCAATGACCCGCCCGAGCCAGATGGCCATTATCTTGGCATATAATTTGGAGTCAGAATTAATTAGAGAAATTGGACGATAGGATGATAGTTGATCCTGAGGTTTGCCCTTTTTTGGAAAAATAATAATGTTTGTTTCTCTCCATTACAAAGGAGGAAATCCGCCCCATTGAATAGATTGTGTATAAGCAGACCCAAAGTTTGGCTAAGGATTTTATACAGTTCTAGGGGAATTCCGTCCGGGTCTGCAGCCTTTCCGGAGGCCAGTGAGGAGAGGGCGAGCTGAAATTCAGCGAATGTAATCTCTTTCTCTAAGTCGTCCCTGATGTTATCTTCTAGGATAGTGCTTGCCTCAGGATGGTCGAGAAGATTGTTCAAAAACACTTCTACTTCAGCACTACTTGATTTGTTATCATCCTGATAAAGGGTCTGGTAATATAGCTGGAAGGCCCTAATTATGTCAGGTGTTTGCGTGAGCGTCTGCCCTCCTGATTGTATACTTGTAATGGCATTATATGTAGTTTTCTGGCGAGTATGTAGGGCCAGTTGCTTGCCCACTCTTTCCCCATTTTCATATAGTTCTTTCTGATGTGTTTTATATAGTTCTGCGGCCTTCTCAGTCAAACCAGAGTTAAGCTCGGTTTTTAATACCAACATTTGGTACATTGCAAGTTTCCCATCTTCTCCTTGTGCTATTTTTGCAATATGATCTTCCTCGGCTCTAGCAAGTTCGCTCAATTTCTGATGGTACCCCACACTATTCTGCTTCCGTGTTCTCGCTTGGTAGCTCATTGTTTCACCTCTTAGAGCTGATTTAAAGCAGTCCCACACAGTATTCCTTGAAGCACTCTATCTGTTTATGTCAAAAAATTGCATAGCCCACCGAGAGATATATTTTATGCAGTCATTGTTGGCCAGCAATTTCCTATCAAAGGTCCAGCTTCTATGTTCCCTCTTAGCAGTTGTAGTAACTGTAAGGGTTAGAGCGTTGTGATCGGAAATGATTTTAGGTTCTTTAGTAATTGTGGCGTGACTAGCCAAATCCTTTGTTGTAAATAAAGAGTCAATCCTGACATATTTACTATGAGGGCAAGAGTAATAAGTGTAGCCAGGGTCAGGGTACTTCGTAAGATCCCATATGTCGCTAAGGCCAAAGCTATCGCAAAGTCTATTGATAGCTTTGAAGACTCGTGGCTTGCGACCTATATAATGTACTTTTGCCTGGTTATTAATTTGGTGACCTAACTAAATGTTTAAATTACAGCATAAAATTAGTGAGCCCTGTATAGTTGCAAATTCAAGCTCAAGTGTCTCAAATATAGTGGGATCAACTTGATTAGATCCATAAACTGAGCAGATAGTGATACCAAGATTCAATTTAATAATGAGCCATCTACCCTGAGTGTCAGAATGTTTATTGATGGCTTGTCCCAGGAAGGTTTTAGCCAGAACAGCCACTCCCCTAACATTTGACATTTGTGTGGTGCATGCTAATAAATTATAACCCCTAATTTTAAGAAGTTCACTCTTATCCCAGGGCAGGTGTGTCTCCTGGAGACAAATAATATCTACTGGATTTTGGTGTATTATCTCGCTCAAGCGTTGCCGCTTTTCTCTATTCAATAGTCCTGAGACGTTCCAAGTTCATATAGTTAAAGTCCCCATGATAATATGCTTTGTAGCTCGAGATGTAACTGTGTCCTTACCTCACAATACATTGCAAAGTGGGTCTGTTCGTGTTTAGCCCTAATAGCGCTGTTTGCTAAGAATTGTTTTAATAGTAAAGAGAAATTTGCTCTTGGCTCAGTTCTAGTTCTGTTTTTAATACTACCTTCCCCCACCCCTTTCTCCACCCACGCCTTCCAAAGCCCCCCACCCCCACCCCACGCCTCCCATTGAGACGTCCTGGGTCATAGGGCACCCAGGTGTAGGTGTCAGTGAAGGCAGTTCCTCTCAACTTGCCCCGTGACCTGATCATCTGTAGATACATATTGGGTAAAGACAATAAGGTTATGTTAGTTCACTTGTTATAAAGCAGCCCAATTATTTACAAAGTCTTTTACCCCCTCTGCTTAGTTTTTCAGCATTGTACCCCCAGTATCAAGCCCAATGGCGTAGATGTTTTAATGCTTTTGATCTATTTGTCATTTTTACTGTTCTTTGCAGCTTCTTTTCTTTTATTATTATTTATTTTTTATTTATTTTTTATTTGTATTCCATTTCCCTTATTATTTTCCATGGTTCTGCTTTGCCATTTCTGTAATTTCCTTCAGGTAAGATTCAGCCTGGACCTCGCTTATAAAGTTTCTAGTTTTACCCTTATAGATGACTTTGAGTTTCAACAAATGACAACCGATTAGATATTTCAGAGCACGTTTGGCCTACTTCTTGAACAGCCCCTTGGAGTTTTTGTATGGCAGCATGATTTCTGTTGCTGTCCGTTTTAACATATTGATGAAAAAGTTTGATGGAATTAAGGATTTCGCTCAGGGATGGGTCACTTGAGTTGCCCAATCCGCCACAGTGGTCTTCACTTTGTTACGCATTTTTCTCTCTGGAATACTCCATGCTGCGCCTGAATGATTCCAATACTCTGGCATATTTTGTGGCAGAATCATTCCCATATAAGATTTGGTTTATCTTTGACTTGGTCCGCATTGCTTCCAGGATCCGTGGTTTCATCATAGGATATTTTTCGGTGTCTTCTGTCTCTGGTTCACCTTTTTTCCAGTTTTTTCTTTGGAGTGACGTCCTGAGAGGGTGACCCTGATTTCCCTGGGGTTGTATTGTCGGAGACTGCTAATTTGTGGCTAGGGGTTCTTTCATTTGGAACACCTTCCTCGCCAGTCTCATTTGAGTCGCTTGTTGCACTTGAGATGGAGACTCCTGTCTCATAGATCTTTGACTCAGACTCGTCTGCAGCTATTTTGGATTCTAGGGCTGATTGTCTTCCTGGGGAGGATGTTTATGCAATACACAAAGGGTGTTCGTATCTCCTGGGTTCACTTGGATGTTTAGGGAGGAGTTTACTTTCCTTGGATATATTTGTAGGTGATGTAACATTTTCGAGCTCTTTCTCTTTTGCGTTATTAGCGAGTTTTTTCTGCTCTTCTTTGGATATCGGTATAAATATGTTTGAGACCAGGGGCTGAGAATCTACTTGCTGTCCAGTATTTTTTGCAGCCGCTTTCAAGTTTTTAATAGTCTGTAGCCTCTTTGCCTTCTTGGCCAATAGCTCCAAATTATCATTATCATTGTCATTGTCATGATCGTGGTCTTTGGTATCCATTACTTTATCCTTTTTATTTACTTTCTCTTTGCCTTTTATTTTATCCCTGGCTTTTTCCTTGACTTTGTCTTTGTCCATTTCTGTGTCTTTTTCTAGTTTCTTATCAACGATCTTATCTGAATTTTTCTCGATACTTGCTTTTAGGTTTGCCCATCGTGTGGTTGCTGTTTTTATCCTCATCATTCTCTTTGGCCTTGGACCCTCTAGTTTCTGGTCGTTGATGTATATCCCTTATTTTCTGAGTATTATTAAGGTTTTGTGCCTCAGAGTCTACTTTTGGGGATTCTACGGGTGGTGTGGGCTCCTCGGGTATTACCAGATCCGTTAGATAGATGGTTGATTCATCTGTCTGTTCGTGGCCTTGTCCCGCGGCCCCCGCTAGGTCGGACATGTCGTCTATCCCAATCTCTTCTTGAGCCTGGGCCTGGTCCTGTGTTTGTCCACTCAGCAGAGTCTGTATCAGTCTTAGACTCCGTCTTTGTCATATAACTGTATTTGTAGGTGAAGCTGTATCTGTTATAGCTATAGTTATTGTTGTTGTCGCTGTTGTTGTAGTTGATGTAGTTTTGATAGTCTTGTGCAATCTTTGCCTACAGGAGTAACTAGAAATGAGTTAGATTTTATCAACTTTATCCTTATCCTTGGCCTGTCTATCATAGGCTTTCACACAGACTTTTCGCATAGATTTTTGCATAGGCTTTCTTATATACTGCAGGTGACTTGTGGTTTAAGTCCCCCAGGGAGAGACCTCTCAGTGTCGGATATGGATGTCCTTGCTACTTGCTACCCCCCACAGGTTACCAACCTCCTGCCAGCCCAGGATATTTCTGTATTTCTGTATATTTCTTTATCAGTATGGTCGCCTCAGGCTGGAAGCTGGAGGCTTGACTGCTCTTATAAAAGTTTTTCGGGCTCTTTATCCCCTTTTGTTGTCTTTTGTTATCTTTTTCAGGCTCTTATAGGTGCGGTCAACTCTAAGCTGAATGGCAGAAAGGCTGAAAAGCTGACAGCAGAAAGCAGAAAGTCTGCCTGCTTTTAGGAAAGTCTTAGAGAAGGTTTTCGGGCTCTTTTAAATGGAAATGAAAGTGCAGCGTGATGCAGTGAAGTCTCGTATTTTCAGAGTGTATTAGACAACAGGTGTGCTTCCACCGCTTTCCCTTTCTGTCAGCCCTCTTTGTACTCACACATCGTGTTAACTGTGTGAGGGGAGGGGAAACGAGAAGCTGTCGAGTGATGCCAAACGTTTTGCCGAGTGTCTTACCGACCGTATGCTCACTGAACTGCGCAGGACAGCTTAGGCCACGCTGAGCGCAGGTTGCATAGATTGGTAGAGAGTAGAGAGAAGAGCCACAGAGCCACAGAACCACAAATCGGAAATGCAGAAACAGAAACAGCTAGATACGGCTAATGGTGTAATCTCGATGTATTCTGAGCAGCCCTGAGAAGGTAAGAAGCGAACTATCCAGGAGTATATGCGAAGGCAGAGTTTTGTGTGCGAGGGCTGAGGATGCGAGGAGTGAGAGTGCAGGCACAACGCAGGTTCACAGCGAAGCCAAAAAGAATACAAAGAGATGTGAAGGCCGGGCTTACAGCCTGATTCATCACTCTCCCGTTTTGCGAGCCCCTAATAGCGATTCATAACGAATCGCTATTAAGGACTTGCAAAACGGGATTCATGTAGGAATTGCAATAAATATTGCGATTCCTACATGTTCCTTATTTGCGATTAGCTAATTGCTAATCGCTAATAAGGAATAACTCCCCATGCATTCCTATGGGCCTACAGGCCCATAGGAATGCATGGGGAGTTAATCCTTATTTACGATTAGCAATTAGCTAATCGCAAATAAGGATGCGATTTCAAGGGTGCAGGGGTGTCCAAAGGACACCCTGTAGCACCCCTGAAATGTAATCTGCATTGGTGTTGCGCACACACATGTCCAAAGGACATGTGTGTGTGTAACATGCAACTTAGAAAAATGCATTTTTCTAAGTTTTTGCTATTTACCGAGAGGGCTGACCTCTCGGTAAATAGCAGCCCAAAATTGCAATTTCGCAATTTTAAAATGCTTCATGAATTGCATTTAAGGAATCTCAAATAGAGATTCCTTAAATTCAATTCTTCGCAAATGTGCGAATTCTTAAATAGCGAATTTTGCATTTGGGATGATGAATCCCAAATGCAAAAATTGCACTCGCAAAAGGCAAGATTCTGAGAATCCTGCCCTTTGCGAGTGCAATTTAGCTTGATGAATCAGGCTGTAAGTTTCTCTGAGGCAGGCAGCGTGCGGCGCGATGGGCGGCCGGGCAGGCAAAGCGAAGAGAGTTGAGAGATAGAAAGACAGAGACACTCGGCGAGATACAGTGAGAATGCAATGGGATGCAACTGGATATAGTGGCATGTAGCGGGGCATAGCAGGATACATAGCGGGGGCCAGTACTCACATCTGGTCATAATTGCTCCGTAACCCGCAATCCGCAATCCGTAACCGTAGCTCCGTAACACCAGGGGGGGGTCAGGCCGATATTTTGGAATAACAGCGTGCACGGCAAAGTCGGCAGAATCGGAAGAGTTGGCAGAGACGTCTTATTATCATGCATCCTCTTATATTGATCGAACTGATGTCTCTCAGATGTCTCACAATGCCCATCAATGTCACCGATGTCGCCCCATTATCTCTGACTGTTCCTTGCTTGACCGTGCGGTTGTTGCTGATACTCCTCGTATTCCTCAGGTACAGGCAGAGGTACTCAGGCATTCAGGTTACTTGAGTTTTATTATCCATCTCTGTTTATTAGAATTCGCATCATAGAAAAGAAGCCTTTCTGAATACTGGTGGCTATGGCTGTGGCAGCGGCTGTAGCTAGCAGTCTTCAATCTCGCGCCTCATGATCGAGCACGAGAGGATATTTTTCTTCCTTGAAGCTCCTTGAAGCTCTGATCAGGTTCTTCACGGAGCAAGAGCCGACACATCCGCTCACACCGACACCATCTTGTCGCCTCCGGTGCTGACTTTCTCAAGTGGGATACCTCCGCACAGTTGCTCTCACTGTTACTGGGGCCTTGGTGTTGTTTTCCAGTATGCACATTGGAACGTAAATGTTACATTTGTTTCCGATCAAAAAGTTGCACCTGCCAATTCTGTAAGGTCATACAGTAGAATGTATTAACACGTGTATTCCCCATGGTATGAGAACCTTCCGGATGGCCAAGTGTCCCACGTGCTGCATGTGATCTAGCTACATTCCTCAAGCCTTCGAGAGAGCATTTAAACCTCATCCAAACCTGAATTGTGGCTTTGCCTCATTCCCTGCAAAACAAACATCACTCATTCTCACTCACCGGAGTAATCCTGCCGGAACCAACAATCATTCCAGTCTCCTTAAAGTCCATCCAAACCAATTGTTTCCATGGCATCTGCTCCCTCAACATCTTCCTCCTCACTTTATTCACTACTCATCACAGCTACTCTTGAACCACAGCATCTCCCTGAGTAAAGGATTTGAGATCTTCTTTGAACTTCAAACAAGTTGAAAACCTCTGCTAGGTACTTGATATCAGGTTAGTGCGCACAAAACCTCCTTCAGTAGTAAACAGGAACGAGTGTCCCTGTCTTCAAAGACTGTAGAATCTTCCTCCATTCCGTCTCTGATTTACTCCAATGCACCTTGTGTGTTTATACTCCGAACCCTCCCTACTACCTTGATACTCGAACAATCACAACTTAAGTATTGAAGACTTTAAGCCTGTGTTTTTCTGGTGAAAGGTAGTGTTAGGAGAAAATACTTCAGCATCCTTGATATATGCATCAACCTTGTACCAAACTTTGCCTTTTAAGTGTATCCTTAGAAGTGCACTCCAGCCTATGCTCCGAGGGTATCTTGAGGAGGGTCGATAACTCCACTCTGTATTTAAAGTTATTCTTAGGAGTGAAACACTCCAGTTTATGATACTGGTGATACTGCTTTCATGCGGAGCTGCTTTTGAAACCTGTAAGTTTGTGTCACTGAAGTTAATGCATTTTCATTATATGGAGAGCCTTGTTGGCATAAATATATAAACTGCCTCCTCTTGTATTTCTGTTGCATTGTATCATCACAAAAACAGAGATTCTGGTCCCAGGCACATCTACCTCACAAACCATAGAACGTCTCAGAAGTGACAGGTCCTGTTACATAGTGTTGCACAGCCGTAGAACAGATCCAATACCGCAAGTCTCTATTTTCTTATTTTATCCCAAACATCCTTCTACTTAAGGGCTTCGCTTTGTTTAAGGAATTTCTGTACCTTGAACAGGTTAAGCCCTAAGAGGGATAGGAGGTCCAGCATCAGCTCCAGTGTCATCTCCGCTGTTGGGACAAGGTGAGTGCATGACAGATGGCCAAGCCTTGCATGTTTCCACCACTGAATGACATGGATGACCACATACATGTGCAGGACCAGCTTCAAGCCCTGTTTGAGGAGACCCTGAGTGTTTTAGATTTAGCAAGGGCTTTAGGGGATGTACAGCACGATGTTCAGTCCTTAAAATAGGAAAATAGGTTGCTTAAGGACGAAATAGTCCAATGTCGTCATAGCCACTTCCCATGGATATTAGAGGGGGGTTGTGGAGTTCCCATGGGTGCACATTTCCTTTTGCAACCTTCACACGTTGATGATTTGGGAAAACAAGCAAGAGCTTCCATTAATGGAAATGCTAATCCTATTAATGTCAAAGTTACCACTCCCACAATTTTTGGGGGATTGTCATAAAATTGATACATTCTGGAGGATGTACCAGTTGCAGTTTCTTTGTAAATGTGGATCCTTTCTCTGTGATACAGTTAGAATTGCCTTTATCAAATCCTTTCTCTGGGGAATAGCTGCTAATTGGGCTATTCTAGTCATTGAATATAATGACCCGTTTTTACATGATTTTGGAAGGTTTAAAGAGACAATGTCCCATCTCTTTGCTAAGCACGCCTGTGTTCAGGTTAGTGATAATGAGTTGTTAAACATCCATCAGGGCACTAAGGATCTTCTCATCTACATTATTGCCTTCAATAGACTAGTCACAGCAACCCAGTGGCGAGAGGGAAAAAGAACCACCCTCTCTTATAGAGGGTTAAGAGATTAATTGAAGGATTCCCTGGTGCACATTGTCGATTTATAAACTGAGTGTTCCAGGTTCAGTGATCAAGTTGTCAGGCTTGAACCTAGGATAGATGAACGAAAAGGGTAACACCCCCAAGGGGAATCAAGACTGCTAGTTATGAGGTCTGAGCAGAAAGAAACAGAGTCTAACAATCAGGATACCACAAAACCCATGCAAATTGGAGACTTGTGCAGTCCTCTGACCACTGAGGAAAAAGAATGTAGGGGCATATCATCAAGACAATTATAACCACTTTAGCGTCTGTTTTCAGCTGGAAAGTGGCGATAATTTTATCGCCCTATTAGCAAGGTCATGCTATCGCGTGAATCCTTGCCTCAGCGCTCTTTCCATTAACGCCCAGCTTTGCATCTCTAATGAGATGCAAAGTGGGCGTTCCTCCCCAGAATAACGGGAGAAATGTCGCTAACTGACATTTCTCCTATTATATAGCCTCACGCTATCTTACAGAGCGATAAGAAAAGTTGCGCTAACCTCGGTTATCGCTACTTTCCCTACGCCTGCTTTTCATCTGACTTAGCCATGAGATCCTATGGAAGGTGGATATCATGGCTAAGTCTGCCCTGCCCTATCAGCAAGCATTCGCCAAACATTATGCGATTATCGCTGGATTTCCAGCAATAATCGCACATTTGGCAGTTTGCGCCTTGATTTTTATCGCTGTTGAGATGAGCGTTGCTGATAGCACGATATCTCAGTAATAAAAATCAGCGTTAGCCGGCGATAATCATCCTCCGGCTAAGCGCGCTGAGCCATAATTATTGCCGGTCCTTGCTGATATGCCCCATAGAAAGAAATTAAACCTTTGTTTGTATTGCATTTTTGCATGAAAATGCTCTACCAAACTGACGGGAATTCAGAAGAATAGTGCCGACATCTGACACAGTGCATACAAAATAGAGAGCCTGGGTGGTGTAAGATTCACTCAGTTGGGTGTGGTTCTTGAGTCAACCCCCCATTACTTGACTAATACTTCAGATACTTCACATAAGGTCCATGACATTTGACAGTACCAGTCACTCTTATCATTTCACCACAACATAGGCTGGTTCTACCAGTGCTAGTAGATTCCAAGGCTAACAGATACTTCATCTAGCTTTGTCGCATTCTTTGCATTCCACAGGTTAGGAAAAATGAGCAAGAGCCTGTTAGAGTCGTTGCTGGCTCCGAGCTCACTTCTGGGATGATTGTATATCAAAGTATTCCATTATCTCTAGTACTCTAGTATTTAAGAATGGGCATACTCTGACCTAGAACTTTGATCTCATAGACACATTATCGTTTGGCACTATTTTAGGGATTATCACACAAAAAAGAGATTGGGGACCGGGAGCAAAATGGAAAGAAGGAGGTCCAGTTCCTCAAATACCAAAGAAATGCAACCCAAATTATGGTTCGTAAAAGAGAAGAATAGAAAAATGCTGAGTGGTCAAACTCATGGTGGGTTGGTATTCAAAATGTGGTGGGGGAATTCCTCCTTTTTAATATAGT